>NC_064640.1:220639986-221267903 GCF_023864345.2 Schistocerca serialis cubense
GAACCACAGGCACATACACACAGGCAACAGAGCATGCACAATGTCGGAACTAGTACAGTCTATATCCACCTTTCGCAGCAATGCAGGCTGCTATTCTCCCATGGAGACGATCGTAGAGATGCTGGGTGTAGTCCTGTGGAACGGCTTGCCATGCCATTTCCACCTGGCGCCTCAGTTGGACCAGCGTTCCTGCTGGACGTGCAGACCGCGTGAGACGACGCTTCATCCAGTCCCAAACATGCTCAATGGGGGACAGATCCGGAGATCTTGCTGGCCAGGGTAGTTGACTTACACCTTCTAGAGCACGTTGGGTGGCACGGGATACATGCGGACGTGCATTGTCCTGTTGGAACAGCAAGTTCCCTTGCCGGTCTAGGAATGGTAGAACGATGGGTTCGATGACGGTTTGGATATACCGTGCACTATTCAGTGTCCCTCGACGATCACCAGTGGTGTACGGCCAGTGTAGGAGATCGCTCCCCACACCATGATGCCGGGTGTTGGCCCTGTGTGCCTCGGTCGTATGCAGTCCTGATTGTGGCGCTCACCTGCACGGCGCCAAACACGCATACGACCATCATTGGCACCAAGGCAGAAGCGACTCTCATCGCTGAAGACGACACGTCTCCATTCGTCCCTCCATTCACGCCTGTCGCGACACCACTGGAGGCGGGCTGCACGATGTTGGGGCGTGAGCGGAAGACGGCCTAACGGTGTGCGGGACCGTAGCCCAGCTTCATGGAGAGGGTTGCGAATGGTCCTCGCCGATACCCCAGGAGCAACAGTGTCCCTAATTTGCTGGGAAGTGGCGGTGCGGTCCCCTACGGCACTGCGTAGGATCCTACGGTCTTGGCGTGCATCCGTGCGTCACTGCGGTCCGGTCCCAGGTCGACGGGCACGTGCACCTTCCGCCGACCACTGGCGACAACATCGATGTACTGTGGAGACCTCACGCCCCACGTGTTGAGCAATTCGGCGGTACGTCCACCCGGCCTCCCGCATGCCCACTATACGCCCTCGCTCAAAGTCCGTCAACTGCACATACGGTTCACGTCCACGCTGTCGCGGCATGCTACCAGTGTTAAAGACTGCGATGGAGCTCCGTATGCCACGGCAAAGTGGCTGACACTGACGGCGGCGGTGCACAAATGCTGCGCAGCTAGCGCCATTCGACGGCCAACACCGCGGTTCCTGGTGTGTCCGCTGTGCCGTGCGTGTGATCATTGCTTGTACAGCCCTCTCGCAGTGTCCGGAGCAAGTAATGGTTCAAATGGCTCTGAGCACTATGGGACTTAACAGCTATGGTCATCAGTCCCCTAGAACTTAGAACTACTTAAACCTAACTAACCTAAGGACAGCACACAACACCCAGCCATCACGAGGCAGAGAAAATCCCTGACCCCGCCGGGAATCGAACCCGGGAACCCGGGCGTGGGAAGCGAGAACACTACCGCACGACCACGAGATGCGGGCCTGGAGCAAGTATGGTGGGTCTGACACACCGGTGTCAATGTGTTCTTTTTTCCATTTCCAGGAGTGTATATCAACGATACCTGTCGGCAGCTAAGGGTTTCGATTTAATTATCATACAAACTGTATTTAATCTATCCTTTCAGAATACGGTTAGGCCCTTTGTAAAATTGTTGGCTGAACTTTTTTCCAGCTTTACCAGCCCTCCGTACCTATAGCAATTTAAGCTTCAATGCTTTCAATTAGCGCTTTGAGCTCTGGATCTTTCCCAGCACAGCTACGACAGTTTTCGACTATAGTATTGATTGTTTCTATGTATAATGTCCTCTTGTGTTCGTCCTGCACCTTTGATACTGAAGCCCTGTTCCGACAACCTCTAACGTAAAAAACCGCCCAGCCCCTTTCACACAGCCCCCGCTACTCGTATAATCGCTTCGTGTTTGTAGTGGGCTCCTGACCTATTTAGCAGAACACGGAAACTCACCAGCCTACGGCGCTAGTCGAGGAATCTGCAACCTACACGGTCGCAGAACCGTCTGAGTCTATGATTCAAAGGCTCCACTCGGCTCTACACCAAAGGACCATAGTCGGTTTGTCGACGATGGTAAAGATGATGAGCTCCGCCTTCATGTCGCACTCAAAACTGGCAGGCTTTACTACTTCAGCGAGCCGCCCGAAACCACAGAGAATATCTTTCGATCCAAAGCACACACGTCGTTAGTAGCAACATGAGCCATCACCTGCAGTTGGCTGCACCCTATGCTCTTCATGGCATCCAGAAGCACCAGTTCCACATCTGGAATGACCCCTCCCGGTACGAATACATAATGCACACTGGATTCCTTCCCTGCCATCGCAGCCATATCCCTACGGGGCCCCATTACGGGTCTAACATTGGAGCTCCCAACCCTCTGTGAATGCCCTGACATAGCAGGCCTAGAGGATTCGTCTGCAACAGAGAGAGCGACTTCATGTGACTCAGGGACTTCGTCAGCCACAGATAGCACCCGAAACCTGCTCGTTGGACGGACCTGGAAGACCTGGGGAGGCCTCCTGATCGTAAAACTCAGGCTTGCAGTTGGTACCAATTCGCCATTCCCAACAATGTGGTATGTCATTGTAGGGTGTAAAACAGAACATCTTGTACTTAATTTGTATGTGACATGCCACTGGAGACCTTTTAATTGTAATTGTAGATAAACTATAAAGTATGACTTCATTTGAATAAAATATAGAGTAGTAAAATTTACGATGGTTTAGTAACAATGTAGCATTCTCCCCCCTTTAGTGTTCTACAGTTAAATAGCACCCTGTTCTTTTAATTAGATAATCCACTTCCTCTCCTCAAACACATATCACGTTGTAACATTCACATAAAAACTATGTTGTTAAAAGGTAACACAAAATTTGCTTTGAGTTTTCCTATGATGCAAGTACCCGGAGCATCACTACCCGTACACTTGCTGGAGTTGACAGTAAATATGGTGTGGAGGGTAGAAGATAGATTATGAGGGCATGGAACAAGGAAAGAGAGAGAGAGAGAGAGAGACGAAGAGACCAGTGCCTTCACAACATAACGTCGGCGCAGACAAGAGTGGAATTCGCTGCCTGCGCGTTCCTGTAGAATGGAACAGTAGAAGCGCCTCAGATGGCAGGCCACGGAGCAACGACCCTCTCGCAACCGGATATAGCGTTTCCTTTGCACTCGACTAGAATGAGGAGGACAGAACACTACTACGGAATCTCGTACAGTGGCCAGAGTTGTTTTCCTAGCGCATCTCTCTCTGTTGACGGATTTGCCCGCAAGTTAGGAGCGTAAAGTTCCGGACGTTGCTGCAACGGCTAGCGACGCTGCGTTTTGCGCAACGGCACCGAGATGGCAGTCTAGTCTCCACAACCGCACCAATATTCCCCGCGGTCGTTTATCTAACGACCATAACTGTGCTGTATTTTTGGCACCCGACACTGTTCCATCAACACTGTTTATGTAATTTTTAGCGCTGTTTGGCACTATTTCTTAAAAATGTTGCTCTGGCCTTGTTTTCCGCTTAATGAAAAATTCGCATGTCCAGATTCGAAATTATGATCGACAAGTTCTTAAAGTGGTTCAAATGGCTCTGAGCACTGTCGGACTTAGCAGCTGAGGTCATCAGTCCCCTAGACTTAGAACTACTTAAACCTAACTATCCTAAGGACATCACACACATCCATGCCCGAGGCAGGATTCGAACCTGCGACTGCAGCAACAGCGCGCTTCCGGACTGAAGCGCCTAGAACCGCTCGTCCACAGCGGCCGGCCGACAAGTTTTAAAAGACGTAAAAATTTGACTCTCTCGGATAGAGGAGGGGTTTGACACCGTCCATCTTAAAGGCTCTGAGTTCGATGAGATATTCATGCTCTTGTGAAGCACATGAAACTTTTCTCCTTTCCTACAAATTTCAAAACGGCTGTCCGCAAAGAACGACCAACAAAGGAGGAGCAGTAAACAGATTTTTAGTTTCTTAGGTGAGAGGAAAACGCTACCTGCAGGAATTAAGTATGTCATATTACGATGAGCTATACAGTGGGAGCCATAACTCTACCGAGAAATTTTCGGAGTTAACAGTATGAACCAAAACAAGACAAAAAGGTCCAGTAAACATGGGCTCTAAAGTGCGTACTCTAAGAGGTATGAGAGACACATTTCGTCTGCTGAACAAGAGCTCAAAGCTCTTAAGATATGCATTTTAGAGCCCGTGTTTAATGGACCCTTTTTTTATTGTTTTGGTCCATACTATCCCTTTAGAAAATATGAAAAGTAAAGAACTTGCGGCTATGGTAGAAGAGATGTGTTTCGCAGTACCTTAGATCAACAAGTATTCGTAGCTATTGAGGTATGGATTTCAGAGCCTATGTTTACTAGACTTTTTTCTTGTTTTGGTTCTCACTACCATCTCTGAATGTTTGTCGGTGGAACTTTTGTTCACCCTCTACATTTTCACGGGAATGATTGTTGTAATGTGCGCCGGCCGCGGTGGTCTCGCGGTTCTAGGCGCGCAGTCCGGAACTGTGCGACTGCTACGGTCGCAGGTTCGAATCCTGCCTCGGGCATGGATGTGTGTGATGTCCTAAGGGTTAGTTAGGTTTAAGTAGTTCTAAGTTCTAGGGGACTAATGACCTCAGCAGTTGAGTCCCATAATGCTCAGAGCCATTTGAACCATTTTTGTTGTAATGTGTTGAGTTCTTCAATGTAACAAGGTGGATGGACGCTCTAGAAAACATCGAACACTATAGAAGGATTAAAACAGAAATATACGAGGGCATGCTGAAAAGCAATTTCTCCAAATTCTTTTAAGTGTAAACCCTTAAAGGTTTTTGAATAAAAACAAACGTTATTAACATTCTACATCTATATTCTTCATTTCCATATACACTCCTGGAAATGGAAAAAAGAACACATTGACACCGGTGTGTCAGACCCACCATACTTACTCCGGACACTGCGAGAGGGCTGTACAAGCAATGATCACACGCACGGCACAGCGGACACACCAGGAACCGCGGTGTTGGCCGTCGAATGGCGCTAGCTGCGCAGCATTTGTGCACCGCCGCCGTCAGTGTCAGCCAGTTTGCCGTGGCATACGGAGCTCCATCGCAGTCTTTAACACTGGTAGCATGCCGCGACCGCGTGGACGTGAACCGTACGTGCAGTTGACGGACTTTGAGCGAGGGCGTATAGTGGGCATGCGGGAGGCCGGGTGGACGTACCGCCGAATTGCTCAACACGTGGGGCGTGAGGTCTCCACAGTACATCGATGTTGTCGCCAGTGGTCAGCGGAAGGTGCACGTGCCCGTCGACCTGGGACCGGACCGCAGCGACGCACGGATGCACGGCAAGACCGTAGGATCCTACGCAGTGCCGTAGGGGACCGCATCGCCACTTCCCAGCAAATTAGGGACACTGTTGCTCCTGGGGTATCGGCGAGGACCATTCGCAACCGTCTCCATGAAGCTGGGCTACGGTCCCGCACACCGTTAGGCCGTCTTCCGCTCACGCCCCAACATCGTGCAGCCCGCCTCCAGTGGTGTCGCGACAGGCGTGAATGGAGGGACGAATGGAGACTTGTCGTCTTCAGCGATGAGAGTCGCTTCTGCCTTGGTGCCAATGATGGTCGTATGCGTGTTTGGCGCCGTGCAGGTGAGCGCCACAATCAGGACTGCATACGACCGAGGCACACAGGGCCAACACCCGGCATCATGGTGTGGGGAGCGATCTCCTACACTGGCCGTACACCACTGGTGATCGTCGAGGGGACACTGAATAGTGCACGGTACATCCAAACCGTCATCGAACCCATCGTTCTACCATTCCTAGACCGGCAAGGGAACTTGCTGTTCCAACAGGACAATGCACGTCCGCATGTATCCCGTGCCACCCAACGTGCTCTAGAAGGTGTAAGTCAACTACCCTGGCCAGCAAGATCTCCGGATCTGTCCCCCATTGAGCATGTTTGGGACTGGATGAAGCGTCGTCTCACGCGGTCTGCACGTCCAGCACGAACGCTGGTCCAACTGAGGCGCCAGGTGGAAATGGCATGGCAAGCCGTTCCACAGGACTACATCCAGCATCTCTACGATCGTCTCCATGGGAGAATAGCAGCCTGCATTGCTGCGAAAGGTGGATATAGACTGTACTAGTGCCGACATTGTGCATGCTCTGTTGCCTGTGTCTATGTGCCTGTGGTTCTGTCAGTGTGATCATGTGATGTATCTGACCCCAGGAATGTGTCAATAAAGTTTCCCCTTCCTGGGACAATGAATTCACGGTGTTCTTATTTGAATTTCCAGGAGTGTATTTATTTCTCAACGTAGTCACCCTGGGGATGAATACATTTCTCCCAACGAGAGACGACTTTGTTGATACCGTCGGTGTAGAATGTTTCACTTTGTTGACCGAGTCGCAACTCGACTCTGCTTGCAGCACTTCGTCGCTATCAAAGTGAAGTCTTCGAAGGTGTTCTTTAAGTTTAGGAAACAGATGAAAATCGGATGGGGCCAATTCGGGACTATATGGAGGATGATCGATGATAGTGAACCCAAGACGTGGGATTCTTGCAGATGTCTGAGCGGTAGTGTATGACCTGGCATACATGCTGAAGTAGAGGGTGCTCCATGTATGGACGAACTCTTCGAGTTCATGAAACTCGATTATAGCACGCAGTTTCTCACGCACCGACACTTACGTTACACACCACGATGTTTCACGCTACAATTCGGAACCCTCTATCGGCTGCGGGTTGCAACTTGTGAAGCTAGAAAGTCGACCGAGTAAATATATGCTTGACGTGTCATACCTCAATCGATACTGAGAACAGAATAAAATAACTCGGAGACATTGCTTTTCCACACGTCCTCGTATTTCTTTACAGTATAATCATTATAAAGTATACTTAACTTTGTGTCCTGTAGTCAGTCTCTCTCTCTCTCCCTCTCTCTCTCTCTCTCTCTCTCTCTCCGTTCCACTGGTCTTGATTATCAATTTAGTGCCGTGCCGTGCCGCTCTGACTTCACTGTAGTCCGTACGCTCGGTATGATCAGACAGCAGTCTGATGAAAATCTGAAGACAAGCTGAGGCGGACACTGATCGTGGCGGCTTAAAAAAGACGCGCGGAACAACCAGTGAGGAGATGCGAATTCGTCGTTCTCTCGTGGCGTGCATAGCGCCACCTTGCGGTGTCTGGCGAGCCCTCTCTAGCAGCGGACCGATTATAATGTTTCTGCTGCACAGACGAGAGTGGCGCGTGACGTGCTGAGAGCGATCGAAGAAGGCACCGCCGATACCGCATGTTGATTTCTACACTGAAGAACCAAAGAAACTGGTACACCTACCTAATATCGTGTAGGGCCCCAGCGAGCACGCAGAAGTGCCGCAACACGACGTGGCATGGACTCAACTAATGTTTGGAGTAGTGCTGGAGCGAACTGACACCATGAATCCTGCAGAGCTGTCCGTGAATCCGTAAGAGTACGAGGTGGAGGTCTCTTCTGAACAGTGCGTTGCAAGGCATCCCAGATATGTTTAATAATGTTCGTGTCTGGGGAGTTCGGTGGCCAGCGGAAGTGTTTGAACTCAGAAGAATGTTCCTGGGTCCATTCTGTTGCAATTTTGGACGTGTGGGGTGTCACATTGTCCTGCTGGAATTATCCAAGTCCGTCGGAATGCAAAATGGACATGAATGGTTGCAGGTGATCAGGCAGGATGCTTACGTATGTGGCACCTGTCACAATCGTATCTAGACGTATCAGGGGTCCCACGTCACTGCAACTGCACACGCCCCACACAAGTATAGACCCTCCACCAGCTTGAACAGTCCCCTGCTGACATACAGGGTCCAAGGATTCGAGAGATTTTCTCCATACCCGTACACGTCCATCCGCTCAGTACAATTTGAAACGATACTCGTCCGACCAGGCAACATGTTTCCAGTCATCAACAGTGCAATGACGGTATTGACGGGCCCAGGCGATGGGTAAAGCTTTGCGTCGTGCAGTCGTCAAGGGTACACGACTGGGCCTGCGGCTCCGAAAGCCCATATCGATTATGTTTCGTTGAAGGGTTCGCACGCTGACACTTGTTGATGACGTGGCACTGAAATCTACAGCAATTTGTGGAAGTGTTGCACTACTGTCACGGTGAACGATTCTCTTCATTCGTCGATGATCCTGTTCTTGCAGGATCTTTTTCCGGTGGCAGATGTTGGAGATTTGATGTTTTACCGGATTCCTGATATTCATGGTACATTCGTGAAATGCTCGTACGGGACAACCCCCACTTCATCACTACCTCGGAGATTCTTTGTCCCATCGCTCGTGCGCTGACTATAACACCACGTTCAAACTCACTTGCAAAAACATCCTTTCCATAAACAGTCGACGGACTCCACGTGTCCCCACTGGAAGCATCCTGGGGATTGAAGTCAGGTGAAGGCAGAGGCCACAAAACAGAACGTCCACGACCGACCAATTTCTCGTCACTCATTTTTCCCGAAATGCGCAGATGTACCATCAAGCTGGAACCACAACCTCTGCCGAACATGAAATGGAATATCCTCTAGGGCTTCAGACCTGTTGTTAGAGAGAAATTCATGATACCTTCGCTCGGTCAACCAATAACCAATACGGCAACATGTAGGAGGTCCGAGATACTATCTCCCAGTATTCCAACCTATACGTTGATGCTAAAGCGGACTTGACATCCACGATTGCCGTTGACGTGTGTCCGTTGTGCATATTGAAGATACTCTCAAGAGGGACCAAAGCTTCATCAGATCATATCATAATCTTTTTTAAGTCGTCGTTGGTTTCCTGTTGATGTTGAAACCATCCGTAAAACTGTATCTGCAGGGCGTGGTCTTCAGGATACTGGTGTTGCGTTAGCGATTAATGATAGTAGTACAGCCCTTCATTGTGTAACACGTCAACGACTATATGTTGCGAGACATACAGTTAGTTACCTTGCAACCTTAGGTGGACTTCGCTGAAGTTCTTCTAGAATGACTTCTTCGTTAACTGGAGCACGGTTAGTCCGTGGATGACCGCTATTCGATGATGGCGGAAGGAGAGTATCTGTCTCTCGAAGTAGAAGATCTGGAAGACGAAACAATTTTATCTTGGTGACGTCGACCAGGATAGCTAGCAGCAACTTCACTCCTGTTATCAGATGCACCAAGGACCAAAGACATGTCGGCGTATTCGGTATTAGAGGATGCCATTCTACTGTTCACGCTGTTTCACTTGAAACACAAAAATAATATACGATGTGGGAACAACTATATACTGGAGAACGTTGACTGTGCGTTACTTTGCTAGCCACTACTCCCTACCTGACGAAAAATGAACGTAAACATTTCATTCTTTGAAGTGCGGCTTTGTCCCCAGTGCGCATCAGTCCTCTAAGAAGTTCCTTTCACTGACGTCTTTAAACGCGAAACTTTAAGTAGCAGCGCCTTTCTCGACTAAGTGAACTGTGTAAAGATTTTCATAACAATTTGGGAGTACTTTTGAAAAAACAGACTGCTGATGAACAATTAATGGTTTGCAAAAGGAGTCACATAGCTTATCATGTGCTCAGCCTGATGCCAATAAGTATTCAGCTCTGTGTGTGATTCACGATTTGTGGAAATACAGCGTTTGCTCTGCATTATTCAACCCAACACTCCCATCCATGAGACGCGTAAGATGCCACTCATACCGTTTGGATAGGTTTCTCCAAATTCGAAAACATGTTCGAAGGTACAAAATGGTCATGTACCTGAAAATAAACATTCTATTCGATTTTGAAAGTGCTAAATCGAGAAAATCGTGTCAATAGTATAGTTAATCGTCTATCTGGTACATTATTACTCCACTACACACCAGTAATCAGTAACTGAAACCAAATTAAGCAGAAGTATTATCAAAAGCCAGGTACAAGTTAAATACCTTTCGAAATAGAAGCTATTGGAAACTAAAACCAATTTGCATTTTCAAGAGAGGTAAAATTGTTAAGACGTTAAAGTAATTTCATTGGCAAGTATCACTTGTTCCATGGTAAAAGACCTACTGTTTGAAAGTAGAAGATGGTGCACGACCGATGAAGTAAGGCGTAACTGTCCACATGTCATGAATATTTTTAAAAATAAATTTATTCACCTTAAAATCCTGTGTCTGAGAAATTAACAATCTCTTCAAAATAGCTTTAATATATTATACAGCTCTATGTAGAACGCGAAATATTTACAAATGCTGCGTGAAACACAGTGTCGTGTCTAACAACAAGAAAACCCCTACAAAATGGCAGAAACTGCTTATGACGGTCTCTTGTGCGCATTCCTTCATGTGACTGTACAATAAAATCAGTCACTAGGCTGAAGTACCGATTAAAAAGCGCCATTTGTTCCTAGGTACACTGTCCCCTACGTACAGAACCCTTCCCTACTAATTCGTAGAATGAGTGCCAGGTGAGTGTTCTGGAAACTGGGTTTGAATGTAGCTAACAGCAGTGTGAAACGTTACACTTGACTATATGATTTGCATGATTACAAGCAAGAGACCAAGAATAAGTGGCTTAAATTATTCTAATTTGGAGGTAGGGATGTTACATAAGAAAAGGGAATCATTACTGAAAATGGAGTGGAAAATATGGAAGGATGATGCACGTAGACCTGGAATTGTACTCTCGAACTCTAATATTCCAACGTAAAAACTGTAGCAGCTGTACTAACTGGACAGTACGACTACTCGTTATAGAATGAAGACACTTGCCGTACGTGTATTTCCAAACTGCCTTTGTTTGACAGTTCTGTTGGCGACTTTTCTGTACTGTCACTAACCAAGGAATGGAGTCCGTGTGCACTGAATATATAGGGTGCACTCTAAAATTACCGTTACAGACTTCTAGAACTTTTTGAGGGACTGAGTAGACAATATTCTGAATTGGAACCCATGTCCAGAAACGTATCTTTCCCATGCTACAGCCGTACAGACGTTTGAAAACATGTTTGCAACGTAGTTATGCAACAGGATAGTCATGCTGGTGGCGGGGGCGCTTAAGTTGGATCAGTTGATGTCATTTGACGTCTGTCCTACCTCTCTGATTTATTTCGAGCCTCGTTCATGTGTCTGTGAGTCTTAGAGCAACGAGTTTGAGTGCACATTTGCAGAATACACTGACATAATCCTTCTGTACGGGGAAGCTCACGGCAATGGGAGAGCTGCTAATCGCCTTTATCAAGATCGTTATCCATAGCGTTCGACTCCTTCGCATACCCTTTTCGCCACAATTACGCAACTGCTTCGAGAAAGGGGCGTGTCTTTGGTGCTCCAAGGAGACGCGGCACACTTTAATTGGAAGAGGCTGCAGTGTAAACAACAGCACTTGTGAAAACTAATTAAATTTCCTTTTTTTCTTCCGTTATTAATGAGTGGAGTCGTAAAACAAGTGATGTACTGGGAAACGCCTAATAAATTACTTGTGGAACTGGTCGCGTTATCAACATATTTTCAAATGGCTGTAGCACGGAAACTGTACTTTTCCGGACCTGGATTCAAATATTATCTACATCCGTCTAGGGCTGTAAAGCGCATACTTTAAGAGATATGAGCACTTATTCATCTTCAATACTATGAAACATGTCTCTTCTACTGCTACCTCTTTGCTTTTCATATTTGGGAGTAGGCAGTATCGATCAAAACAGGAAAAAAATTTCTAGTAAACTTAGGTTCTAAAATGCACACCTTAAAAGCTGTGAGCACTTGTTCCGTAGAAGAGAGATGATTCACACTGGCGAAGGTAATCAAGTTGTCATAACTCTTTAAGTATCGAGTTTAGGCCCAATGTTTAACAGACATTTTTACTTATGTCTGTACAAGGAAACTGTCCCTAAAATTGTCTTTTTTTTTTTTTTTTTTTTTTTTTTTTTTTTTTTTTTTTTTTTTTTTTTTTTGACAGCCTGTATATATAGGACGATTCAGCTGCCTCTGTGCCCCTGTGCGACACGCAATGCCTTAAAAAACCACGCGCGAGATTCACTCACTCCCTACGCATAAACTTTTAGTTCCTTAGAAAAAATGAACAGAACCTTTCTGTAGGAAATTTAATGCAGCTAAGTTTTGTACTGAGATATTTTTTTTTCTGAAGCCACGGTTTTCGAGTTATTCAAGAAAATCGCATTGAAGGTCAAAACTACAGCCTCTAGGGAAAACGTATGTCACTACAAAATTTAGCTGCATTAAAGTTCTTACAAAAAGGTCCTTTTCATTTTTCTGCAGGACTAACAGTTGCCGCGCGGGGTGGCCGCATGGTCTAGACGCCTTGTCACGGTTCGCGCGGCTTCCCCCGTCGAAGGTTCGAGTGCTGCCTCGGGCATGAGCGTGTGTGTTGTCCTTAGCGTACGTTAGTTTAAGTTAGTTTAATTAGTGTGTAAGCCTAGGTACCTATGACTTCAGCTGTTTGGTCCCACAGACTAAAATAAAAAGTAAAAAAGAGAGATGGCGCACAGCGAGGGAGAGAATATGAAAATCGTGCGCGTGGTATTTGAGGCGTTGAGGGTTGCATGAAACCTATAGGGGGGGGGGGGGGGGAGGCAGTGTAATCACTCTGTTTATATTAATGAGCCAAAACATTATGACCATAACACACTGCGGGACTAAATGCTGCCTGTTGGCGCTGCACGCTTGTGACGAGATAAGGAAAGCATGTAAGCCGGGCAGAGACGAATGGCGAACCATTCTAACGAAGATACAAGACGAAAATGGGGAAATCCACTAACTTAAGGGATTTTGCCAAAGTCAAATTGTTGCGGCCCAGGTTCTGGCAACGAGCACCATGGAAACAGCAAAACTGGTCGGCTTCTGACGTGCTGTTGTCGTGAACATTTATGAAAAGTGGTTAAAGCACTGTGCAACTACGAGTAGGTGACAAAGGGTTGTACGTCTTTGTCTCATCATAGAACATTGATGTCGGAGGCTTGCCCACTCTGTAAAACCGGGTAGGTGGCGATCTGTGAAAAATCTGGTGATAGACGACAACGCTGTGTATTGGAGCACACCGTTCAACGCAGGTAGCTGAACATGGCCAACGCGACAGACGACCCCTATACATTCTCATGTTGACGCAACGACAGCGTTAGTTACGATTACAGTAGCCACAAGATCATAGAAACTGGCGCGTTAATCAGTAGAAACTTGCCAGCGCTTCTTTCAACTCCACGGCCATAGTCGCATCATCCAGACGAATAGCTGCTCGAAACATGTGCCACGAAACGGAGACACGGGGGCAGGGCAGAATTGTGCTGTGGGGGACATTCACCAGGGTTATCGTGGGTTCTGTGATAGAAATCGAAGGCACCATGACAGCTGTGGACTACGTGAACATTTAGCAGACCACCTACATGCTTCATTTCTCATCTGGTGGCGATGGCGTATTCCAGCACGATAATGGATTGTGTCAAAAGGCCACAATCATGGTGTTGTGGTTTGAGGAGTATGATCATGAATTCACGTCGATGTCTTGACCACCAAATTCGAATGATTTGAACCCGATGGAAAAGATGGGACGCCTTAGCGCTCCAGCTACGAGTCTACAAACCAGCGGCTCGTAATTTATGGGGATCAGATGGGCCACTAAGCAACCACTACGTAGAACAGTACGAAACTCCTAGCTCTGTGTTTAGCCAAGAAGGTGGACGAGGGAAGATTGGGTATGAAAACTGCAACGTTGGTCGAACAGTGTAGTGTTTCTCGCAGACCTGGTCATCAGCGTAAAAGAGTTTAGAGACGGCCATGTACTAATGCATGTCTCAAACACTCAGTGTCACGAATTCATCAGAGAGATGGGTAAATCATGCTTTGGGCCAGTGTCACTTGTGAATGTCTAGAGCTTCTCATCACCTACCATCCATCCCTACCGTCAAAATTACTGGGAAGGGTTCGTCTTTCAAATTAATGTACGAATACACTCGTGATCAATTTTCTCCAAGAGACCGTACTCAAGCGAATGGAATGGCCTGTGCTATATGCTGTTATGAATCCGACTGATCATGCCTGGGAAAAGTTGAAACCTGCAGTGCATCGTCGCAAGAACACTGGATGAGAGGTTGTTCTTGTTGTGGTCTTCAGTCCTGAGACTGGTTTGATGCAGCTCTCCATGCTACCCTATCCTGTGCAAGCTTCTTCATCTCCCAGTACTTACTGCAACCCACATCCTTCTGAATCTGCTTAGTGTATTCATGTCTTGGTCTCCCTCTACGATTTTTACCCTCCACGCTGCCCTCCAGTGCTAAATTTGTGATCCCTTGATGCCTCAGAACATGTCCTACTAACCGGTCCCTTCTTTTTGTCAAGTTGTGCCACATGCTCCTCTTTCCCCCAATTCAATTCAATATTTCATCATTAGTTTTGTGATCTACCCATCTAATCTTCAGTATTCTTCTGTAGCACCACATTTCGAAAGCTTCTATTCTCTTCTTGTCTAAACTATTTATCGTCCATGTTTCACTTCCATACATGGCTACACTCCATACAAATACTTTCAGAAACGACTTCCTGACACTTAAATCTATACTCGATGTTAACAAATTTCTCTTTCTCAGAAACGCATTCCTTGCCATTGTCAGTCTACATTTTATATCCTCTCTACTTCGACCATCATCAGTTATTTTGCTCCCCAAATAGCAAAACTCCTTTACTACTTTAAGTGTCTCATTTCCTAATCTAATTCCCTCAGCATCATCCGATTTAATTCGACTACATTCCATTATCCTCGTTTTGCTTTTGTTGATGTTCATCTCATACCCTCCTTTCAAGACACTGTCCACTCCGTTCAACTGCTCTTCCAAGTCCTTTGCTGTCTCTGACAGAATTATAATGTCATCGGCGAACCTCAAAGTTTTTATTTATTCTCCATGGATTTTAATACCTACTCCGAATTTTTCTTTTGTTTCCTTTACTGCTTGCTCAATATACAGATTGAATAACATAGGGGAGAGGCTACAACCCTGTCTCACTCCCTTCCCAACCACTGCTTCCCTTTCACGTCCCTCGACTCTTATAACTGCCATCTGGTTTCTGTACAAATTGTAAATAACCTTTCGCTCCCTGTATTTTACCCCTTCCACCTTTAGAATTTGTAAGAGAGTATTCCAGTTAACATTGTCAAAAGCTTTCTCTAAGTCTACAAATGCTAGAAAAGTAGGTTTGCCTTTCCTTAATCTTTCTTCTAAGATAAGTCGTAAGGTCAGTATTGCCTCACGTGTTCCAACATTTCTACGGAATCCAAACTGATCTTCCCCGAGGTCGGCTTCCACCAGTTTTTCCATTCGTCTGTAAAGAATTCGCGGTAGTATTTTGCAGCTGTGACTTATTAAACTGATAGTTCGGTAATTTTCACATCTGTCAACACCTGCTTTCTTTGGGATTGGAATTATTATATTCTTCTTGAAGTCTGAGGGTATTTCGTCTGTCTCATACATCTTGCTCACCAGATGGTAGAGTTTTGTCAGGGGTGGCTCTCCCAAGGCCGTCAGTAGTTCTAATGGAATGTTGTCTACTCCCGGGTCCTTATATCGACTCAGGTCTTTCAGTGCTCTGTCAAACTCTTCACGCAGTATCGTGTCTCCCATTTCATCTTCATCTACATCCTCTTCCATTTCCATAATATTGTCCTCAAGTACATCTCCCTTGTATAGACCCTCTATATACTCCTTCCACCTTTCTGCTTTCCCTTCTTTGCTTAGAACTGGGCTTCCATCTGAACTCTTGATATTCTTGCAAGTGGTTCTATTTTCTCCAAAGGTCTTTAATATTCCTGTAGGCAGTATCTATCTTGCCCCTAGTGAGATAAGCCTTTACATCCTTACATTTGTCCTCTAGCCATCCCTGCTTAGCCATTTTGCACTTCCTGTCTATGTCATTTTTGAGACGTCTGTATTCCTTTTTGCCTGCTTCATTTACTGCATTTTTATATTTCTTCTGTTACCCAAGGAGTTCTGCTAGCCCTCGTCTTTTTACCTACTTCATCCCTCAGAGCTACCCATTCTTCTTCTACTGTACTTCTTTCCCCCATTCCTGTCATTTGTTCCCTTATGCTCTCCCTGAAACTCTGTACAACCTCTGGTTCTTTCAGTTTATCCAGGTCCCATCTCCTTAAATTCCCACCTTTTTTTTAGATTAAAACTGAAGAAACTGCAAAAAAGGTGGGGAAAAGGTGGGATGAGAGGAGGTCCGCCATTTAGGAGTGGGACAGGTTTGGGCATCAACGTCTCGATCCTACTGTGGACAAAATGTCAAGGAAGGTCAAAGCATGATACAATGCACGGAGTGGACCAGAATGGTTTTCAAGATTTCTATTTCAGAGGTGTACTGGTTGGTTACAATTAAAGTGCAGTTATCCACAGAGTTCCAGTGTGGGCTCCAGCTAACGTATGGCACCGAAACTTGGTGATTATAATGCGTAAATCCAGAACCGATTTACTCTGAAAAAAAATTAGTT
Organism: Schistocerca serialis cubense; assembly: GCF_023864345.2. NCBI lineage: Eukaryota > Metazoa > Arthropoda > Insecta > Orthoptera > Acrididae > Schistocerca > Schistocerca serialis. The sequence continues at coordinate 220,656,465 of NC_064640.1, forward strand.
CCAACTTTGGCCACCAGGCGCATATCTGGAGCTGTGAATGCAAAGAAAACGTACAGAGATATTTCAGTTTCTAATGTATTAGGAATGGGACTTGGGCAGAAACGGGAAAATTGTGAGAAAGGCATAATGTTGATTTTATCATTAACCACCGCTTACACAGTTGTTCCATATGAGTACTGGAGACGTCGACGGGATGCTGTATGCGTAAAACGAAGTGACCAACAGTTGCTCACAGCAGTTCCGTTCAATCTGAGTAACGGGTTCCAGTATAATGTCCTTCAGATCAGCTACAGACCCAACGTGTCCCTGGTAAACGCGTTCTTTCAGGTATCCCAGAGCCAAAAGTCACAAGGATTCAGATCAGGTGATCTTGCAGGCCATGCGTCTGGAAAACCTCTTGAGGTAAAATATTCGTAGAAGTTTGCATTAAGCGGATTTTTCACGGAGCGTGCAACATGAGGCGTTGCCACATTTTGCAACAAAACGGTGGTTTCCACACAGTTGCGCTCTTCCAAGACAGAGATCACGTGCCGTACAAGGAGGTCTTGATAACGTGCAGACGTCACAGTACACCTCTGAGTGAACTGGCCGAGAATAAAGGTGCTTGTGAATCCAAACCATACAGTCACATATGGCGAGCGCAATGGGTCTTTGCGCACAAAACGCGGTTGGATCTTGTACGGGTACCAGTGTAAAACAGACAGCAAAATTTTCTACACTGTTGACCGTGGGATGGACTACTCTCATGGCACTGCATCAGCACTATCACTGCCTGGAGCACGTGCTGCATAGTCAGATACAGCAATATTGCCGGCCGCGGTGGTCTAGCGGTTCTGGCGCTGCAGTCCGGAACCGCGGGACTGCTACGGTCGCAGGTTCGAATCCTGCCTCGGGCATGGGTGTGTGTGATGTCCTTAGGTTAGCTAGGTTTAAGTAGTTCTAAGTTCTAGGGGACTTATGACCTAAGATGTTGAGTCCCATAGTGCTCAGAGCCATTTGAACCATTTGAACAGCAATACCAATCTCGTCTGTAACTTCCACCGGGATAGGACGCCTTCCTCTTCCAACTGCCACACCCAGCTTATTAGTATTTTCGAATTTCATTATCGTCTTCTTTAAGCCATTTAATGCATCGGACTTCTGCACGAACCTATCAGTCGGCGATACTCTGTCAATTGCAGGACTGTAATTGATTCCGTTCACATTAAACTGTTTCGCTAAAAGCACACGGTCTCTCTTTCGACTGCCACACCGTTTACTCACGTTGTGGTGCGTCAAATGACAGCGTGTCCGTGGACGTGGTCCCAGTTCAACTTAGCAGCGGTTAGGCGTGGACGTCTGTTACCGTACCGCAGGCGGAGCTGAGCGCGAGGAGTTGTTTACTTCCTAACTGTTTGACTCGTTACGCACACGATCTAAATACGGCGCTGTCCTATAGACAGTCAATCGAAATCGCTTTTCAACAGGATCACGCCAGAGCACGCCCATATGAGGTTAAACGAGTTTACGCCTGGATGCCTGGGACATCATGACCACCCACTTCCCAACTACGGCCAGCGTCGTTTACATCAAGATGACAAACGATGAGGTGTGCACAGCCGAGGTGAACAAATTCGCAATCTCACATAAGTTCAGACATTCCAATGATCACATCGGGGCTGTTATAGTGGACCACGCAGGCCTGGGCTTGCACGCACTTAGATTCTTTGAATTCCCCTTTGAGGTGCCGGCTGACGCCCTGACTGCGGCATTCCGACCATACGGAAACGTGATCTGTCATGTGGTCAAAAATGGCAGACTTTTGAGACTTCTAAGGTGTACAACGGTGTCTGCTAAATAAAAAACCGGTTAACACAGTAAATTAATACTGTAGAACAAAACCAAACTATCGCTTTTCATTTATTATATTGTTGTCCTACCAAGAACCGACGGAAGATTCAGTTAACATAGAAAGTTGATGAGTTAAAGATCTGAATTTAAATCGTCGTAGAACGGAAACGGTACGTTTCCAGAAATGGGTTACTATTCATAATACACTACTGGCCATTAAAACTTCTGCACCACGAACATGACGTACTACAGACGCGAAAGTTAACCGACAGGAAGAAGATGCTGTGATATGCAAATGATTAGCTTTTCAGAGCATTCACACAAAGTTGGCGCCGGTGGCGACACCTACAACGTGCTGACATGAGGAAAGTTTCCAACCGATTTCTCATACACAAACAGCAGTTGACCGGCGTTGCCTGGTGAAACGTTGTTGTGATGCCTCGTGTAAGGAGGAGAAATGCGTACCATCACGTTTCTGACTTTGATAAAGGTCGGATTGTAGCCTATCGCGATTGCGGTTTATCGTATCGCGACATTGCTGCTCGCGTTGGTCGAGATCCAATGACTGTTAACAGAATATGGAACCGGTGGGTTCAGGAGGGTAATACGGAACGCCGTGCTGGATTCCAATGGCCTCGTATCACTAGCAGTCGAGATGACAGGCATCTTATCCGCATGGCTGTAACGGATCGTGCAGCCACGTCTCGATCCCTGAGTCAACAGATGGGGCCGTTTGCAAGACAACAACCATCTGCACCAACAGTTCAAATGGTTCAAATGGCTCTGAGCACTATGGGACTTAACTTCTTTGGTTATCAGTCCCCTAGAACTTAGAACTACTTAAACCTAACTGACCTACGACATCACACACATCCAAGCCAGAGGCAGGATTCGAACCTGCGACCGTAGCGGTCACGCGGTTCCAGACTGTAGCGCACCAACAGTTCGACGACGTTTGCAGCAGCATGGACTGTCAGCTCGGAGACCATGGCTGCGGTTACCCTTTACGCAGCAACACAGAGAGGAGCGCCTGCGATGGCGTACTCAACGAGGAACCTAGGTGCCCAAATGGCAAAACGTCATTTTTTCGGATGAATCCAGGTTCTGTTTACAGCATCATGATGGTCGCATCCGTGTTTGGCGACATCGCGATGAACGCTCATTGGAAGCGTGTGTTCGTCATCGCCATACTGGCGTATCACTCGGCATAATGGTATGGGGTGCCACTAGTTACACGTCTCGGTCACCTCTTATTCGCACTGACGGCACTTTGAACAGTGGACGTTATATTTCAGATGTGTTACGACCCGTGGCTCTACCCTTCATTCGATCCCTGCGAAACCCTACATTTCAGCAGGATAGCGCATGACCGCATGTTGCAGGTCCTGTGCGGGCCTTTCTGGATGCATAAAATGTTCGACTGCTGCCCTGGCCAGCACATTCTCCAGATTTCTCACCAATTGAAAACGTCTGGTCAATAGTGGCCCAGCAACTGGCTCGTCACAATACGCCAGTCACTACTCTTGATGAACTGTGGTATCGTGTTGAAACTGCATGGGCAGCTGTACCCGTACACGCCATCCAAGCTCTGTTCGACTCAATGCCCAAGCGTATCAAGGCCGTTATTACGGCCAGAGGTGGTTGTTCTCGTTACTGATTTCTCAGGATCTATGCACCCAAATTGCGTGAAAATGTAATCACATGTCAGTTCTAGTGTAATATATTTGTCCAATGAATACTCGTTTATCATCTGCATTTCTTCTTGGTGTAGCAATTTTAATGGCCAGTAGTGTATTATGCACTCACTCCCCTCTACAAGTCCTAGAATTTTATACAGGAATTTCCAAACACCCTGTACACTGTGTTCGAACATTATGAGTTACCTCGAAGAAAACGATTTATTGACAAACAGCCAACATGGATTCAGAACGTATTTTTCTTGTGAAACACAACTAGCTTTTTATTCTCGCGAAGTAATGAACAGGGGATGTCAAATTGATACCAAATTTTTAGATTTTCAGAAGGCTTGTAACACCGTACCTCAAAGCGACTTCTAATCAAATGGCGTTTATATGGATTACCGTCTCAATTGTGCGACGCCGGCCGAAGTGGCCGCGCGGTTCTGGCGCTGCAGTCTGGAGCCGCGAGACCGCTACGGTCGCAGGTTCGAATCTTGCCTCGGGCATGGATGTGTGTGATGTCCTTAGGTTAGTTAGGTTTAACTAGTTCTAAGTTCTAGGGGACTAATGACCTCAGCAGTTGAGTCCCATAGTGCTCAGAGCCATTTGAACCATTGTGCGACTGGATTCATGATTTCCTGTCAGAAAGGTCACAGTGCGTAGTAACAGACAAAGTCATCGAGAAAAACGGAAGAAATATCTGGCGTTCCCCAAGGAAGTGTTATAGGCCCTCTGCTGTTCCTGATTTACATGAACGATTTAGGAGACAGTTTGAGTAGCACTCTAAGATTGGTTGCAGGTGATTTTGTCATTTGACGTCTTATACAGTCATCAGATGATCAAAACAAATTGTAAAACGAATTAGGCAAGATGTCTGAATGGTGTGAAGAATGGCAATTGACACTACATAAAGGAAAGTGTCAAGTCATCCACATGAGTACTACAAGGAACCCGCTAAATTTCAGTTACTCGATGAATCACACAAATTTAAAGGCTGCAAATTAAACTAAGTACTTAACCTCGAACGATTACATAGATAATGTTGCAAGTAAAGCAAACCAAAGCCTACGACTTATTGGCAGAACACCGAGGAAATGCAACAGATCTACTAAAGAGACAGCTTAGACTACGATTGTACGTCCTCTTCAGGAGTATTGCTGTGTGTTGTGGGACCCGCATCAGATAGGATTGCTGCAGGACATTGAAAAAGTTTAAAGGAGGACAGTTGGTTTAGTACTATCGCAAAACAGGAGAGAGAGCGCCACGCATATGGTACGTGAAATGGGGTGGCAATCATTAAAACAAAAGAGTTCTTCGTTGTGGTGAGATCTTCTCATGTAGTTTCAGTCACAAATTTTCCCCTCGGAGTGTGAAAATATTTTGTTGCTGCCAACCGATGTAGGGAGTAATGATCATCATAATAAAATAATAGACATCAGAGCTCGCACGGAAAGATTTATGCGTTCCTTTTTTCCCACACGCTTTTCCAGAGTGGAACGCTAGAGAGGTAGCTTGAAAGTGGTTTGATGAAACACTCTGCCAGCCACTTTATTGTGTATTGTAGAATAATTATGTAGATGTAGATGCAGAAGTGATACTCGAGTCAGTAACAACATAGAGGAAACCCATTTTTAATCTAATGATATATGGGTCAGCGATTATCGTGGATGTGCGTGGCAATACAATGTGTTTAGTGCAATGACTGTGTTTGTATAGTTGCAATAAACGATGCCTTCGAGCCATTTCAAACTATATTGTTTAACAGGTTAAGGGAGTCTGGAGTTCTATGCAAAGACATTCTTTTCCATTCACCTCCAGTCATAGCATGGTAGTGGCCGACATCCCAAGAAAAAGTGTATACAATAAACAACGCACGAAGAGAAGGCGTCGAAGTAACAACGACCACATCTTCCTGCAGAACCAGTAAGTCGTGTTTATAAAACTGAATGGGAAAAGTCAGTCGGTGTAAGCCGTCTGTAGCATGAACAGTTAAGTACTAGGGTGGGATTGAACTTTTGCTGTCACCGAAATAGATGGCAAGATTTTTAAATTAATGTAATCTCTTCAAATCCTCTTATGCAGGTCCATATCACGTCACCGAAGATGTCTCCGCAGCTCTTTCGCATGCTGAAAACCGATTACTCAGCTGATATTCCATCGCTAACAAGTATTTGATGACGTGTTTTCGACGATACAAGGTTCACTTCGGCTGACTTTAGATGATACTGAAAAACGCAGTCTGGATTCGAGCTCAAAATATGAGTGGAGCAGAGCCCACTTCGAAAGCTGGAAGAAAGGTGATTAGGGTTTAACGTCCCATGGATGATGAAATCAGTAGGTACGAAGTATAAGCTTGGATAGAAATAGGCTGGAGAATTAAATCAGGCGCGGCCTTCTAAAATGAACCATCCCAGCACTTCCCCTACGTGTTTTAGGAAACTGTAGACGCCCGAAATCTGGATGGTCGCTAGGGGTTCGAACCGCCATACTCTTGCATGGGAGTCCAGTGTCTTACCACAGCACCACCCCTGTACAAGCAAGGGCAGAAGATTAGAGTATAACATCAAGTTGACAACGAGGCCATCAGAGACGGAGCACAAGCTCGCACAAGAGAAGGATGGGGAAGGATATCCGTTGTGCCCTTTTCGAATGAACCATCCCAGCATTTAGCTTAAGCCATATGTGGGAATTATGGGAAACCTAAATCTGGACGGCTGGATGAGGATTTGAACCGTCGCTCTCCCGAAGTCGAGTGCAGTGTGCTAAACACTGCGCTATATCGCTCGGCGCCACTTCTGTAGTGCCCACTTCAGCCCATGATCGTTTCAGTATTCTACACTACATTTCAAGGGCAAGAGGACGTATGAGCAATTTGAAACATTGGAGTAACAACTTGAAATTCATACCTGTACAGAACAGAGTTCCCGCGGGCAAAATTTCTATCTTCTGCACTTATCTTTACTGGGATATTCACACACAATCTTTCACGCTGTTTGTTTAGCCCCGAACTTTTAATAAAGGCTCCCGCCCATCGTGGATCCCCATAAGTTAGAAATCCGAATTACGCTCACTGTTGAGCGGAACAGGGATTTCTCTCTCCCTTTCTCTCTTTCTCTCTTTTTCTAACCTCAGATAGCCCCAATTCCAAAATGTCCTTCAACAATATCCCCTTTTTTGCACTGAAAATGCTGTCCTCTTTGGAAAACCATAGAAACACAAAGTCACGAAGAATTCCAGGACGGTAGTACCCAGCATCAGAATTCAAAGGAAATAATACGAGCCAATATACAAACTTCAACGGCTACGCAAACATTCGAACAGCAACTTCTCCAAATACGGTCCTCAAACTACTCCGTAAGAAACCCCATCTCCCACTAGCGCGACGAACGTTATCATCTCTGAGGTCAATCATACGCCCCTCCCCCCTCCACCCCCTCCCCCAGAAGAGCATTCGGGAGCACCTGGATTAAAATTCCCGTGTGGGCTCGATTAGAGTGAATAAAAGGCCTAGTTCCTTCAAAAGTGACTCAGTGATTTTCCTTTTGCGTCTTATCTGAGCTTGCTGTTCCGTCTCTAGTGACCATGTCATCAACGCAACTTTGAATTCGAATTTTCTGACCTTTCCTTTCCATTAGTACTGAAAACTACCCAGGAACAAAAAACAAAAAAATGGTTCAAATGGCTCTAAGTGGTATGGGACTTAACATCTGGGGTCGTCAGTCCCCTAGACTTAGAACTACGTAATCCTAACTAACCGAAGGACATCACATACATCCATGCCCGAGGCAGGATTCGAACCTGCGACCGTAGCAGCAGAGCGCCTCCGGACTGAAGTGCCTAGAACCGCTCGGCCACAGTGGCCGGCCTTCCCAGGGACAAATACCATAATTGCTGAGAATAAAAAAATCCGTCATTTTCTGAGAACTTTACTTTGTTTTTATTTTTAATTTAAAATCTTCAATAAGGCACGCTTTGTGAAGTGGCATGGGCCGGAAGAAGATCGTTGAATGATTTGTTATTGCCTTCGTTGAAAGGACTATTCCTGTATACATGTGGTGTTAATTTTAAGAACCACGCGAAAAGTAAAATTTGAAATACAATTTGGGGTTCGAACACGCTCGTTTGAGTATTGTAATAAATTATCCTTTGCATTAAATTCGTTTCTGCTAAGCGTGTAGTGCTCGTAATGATCTATAATGGATAAAACTGCGACTGGTGTGCTGGGAAATTTCAGTCCTTTGCTTGTAAATATTGTAAATAAACCTGTAATGCTGAAAGGATAAAATTGACAAATTCATTGATGCCTTCCATCTATTTTTTATGATGTTCCTGGTCATACAGATTTCGCCTACGACGCCGAAGACGTTCAGTAGGGTTTTTTTTCGGGAATTTTCACGTTCACTGTCCGCCTCCATATCTGAGCGGTTAGCACATCTGATTGCCATGAGGAGATCTCGGGTTCGATTCCCAGTACTGCCAATGGAGTTTTCCTTGGTAAGAGACCTAGAACGAGTTGCACTTAGACTCATAGTCCAATTGAGAAGCTTCTTAAAGGAGAATTAGTGACTACAATGTATCGGAAGCTGACAACGGCCGCATCTAAATAACACCAACTGGCCAACTGGCACAGGATGACACGGTGACCAGTCATCATTGCGCGGTCCTCTCGGACTCATCGGGGAGTTACTTAGTTTTTATTTTCCCATTTAATGGATGAAACTTTCAAACTTTTGGGCTGTCAGGAGCGGAAATGCTGCCAGGCCTGCTGAATAGTAATAATACGTAAATAAAAGATTAATATAATGATGAGTTCACATCGAGGTAATAGAATCTATCTCCTTTGGTTCAAAGACTATGTAAGCTAACCAGTATCGATTTTGTCTCGCGCTGGCTGGGTATATAGCGCATGTCCGAGGCAAGCAGTGAGGCTGACGGAACTGAGCGACCAGGAGGCGCAACTGTGGTGCGCTGCGGCTGGAGTACAGTGTGCGAGAGAGGCGAGTGACGGCTGGACTGCCTTGGTGTTAACATCGGACCTTGATATGCTCTCCGGCTCTCAGGCATTGGTTATGGGGCTCCGTTTCCATCTGCTGGAGTTCAGTCTTACCGATAATCTTTCTAGTGAGCATCATTCCAACGACATCTGTGGTTATCGCAAAAATTAAAGAATTGCGCAGTTCTGATTCAGATTATGAGACTGATGCTGCTCATTACTTGTCGTTAATTAATATTCGACTAAGCCGGGGCATGCTGATTGTTTGCGAAAGGGGCATTTTGGTTTTCGTATGTGTATATCAGTGAATGTTCTTTTCATTAGTTAAAGAGAGATGTGTAATTGTTAAGGTTTTTTACTCGTAGTTAAGTTGCGGGGTTGTTTTCTTAATTGTATGGCCACTATTTTATTGTGTTTTATTTGCATGTTAAAGACTGCAACGTATGTATAAGGCCGTGGGTAGAAATGTTTCTAATAGCAGATTTCTGTGTGTTCTAGAAGGCTTTCTTGTTCTGGTTTCAATGTTTATGTACCGTGGCCCGGAGGAGTACGCGCGCCGTGTGGGTCCGTTAGGAGCGCAAGAAGGGCATGTGTCCAGAGCAGCACTGTAAAATTCTAAATTGTATTTTCTTTCTGTAATTTAGCACTCTTGTTGTTGTTGTGGTCTTCAGTCCTGAGACTGGTTTGATGCAGCTCTCCATGCTACTCTATCCTGTGCAAGCTTCTTCATCTCCCAGTACCTACTGCAACCTACATCCTTCTGAATCTGCTTAGTGTATTCATCTCTTGGTCTCCCTCTACAATTTTTACCCTCTACGTTGCCCTCCAATACTAAATTGCTGATCCCTTGATGCCTCAGAACATGTACTACCAACCGATCCCTTCTTCTGGTCAAGTTGTGCCACAAACTTCTCTTCTCCCCAATCCTATTCAATACTTCCTCAATAGTTATGTGATCTACCCATCTAATCTTCAGCATTCTTCTGTAGCACCACATTTCGAAAGCTTCTATTCTCTTCTTGTCCAAACTATTTATCATCCATGTTTCACTTCCATACATGGCTACACTCCATACAAATACTTTCAGAAACGACTTCCTGACACTCAAATCAATATTCGATGTTAACAAATTTCTCTTCTTCAGAAACGCTTTCCTTGCCATTGCCAGTCTACATTTTATATCCTCTCTACTTCGACCATCATCAGTTATTTTGCTCCCCAAATAGTAAAACTCCTTTACTACTTTAAGTGTCTCATTTCCTAATCTAATTCCCTCAGCATCACCCGACTTAATTCGACTACATTCCATTATCCTAGTTTTGCTTTTGTTGATGTTCATCTTATATCCTCCTTTCAAGACGCTATCCATTCCATTCAACTGCTCTTCCAAGTCCTTTGCTGTCTCTGACAGAATTACAATGTCATCGCCGAACCTCAAAGCACTCTTATTGAGCTATAATTGTCTAAGTTGCTTATGCTCACATGGCAGACGCTATATCCATCTGAGCCAGCGAGGACACAGCGGATAGCGCGACTGCAGGGATTTATCTCTGGCACGCTTCCCGCGAAACCCTCATTCTCAACGTATTGTCCCTCACTACATTCATTGTAATTTCATTCTAACGAGCTGCATGGTCACTGATGGTATCTGTTCTTTCGGACATGTCCGAAAGAACAGATACCATCTTAGTATACATATTCCTTCTTTCTTTCATCTCTTCACACAGTCTCTAATTTAAATAACTAGATTAGAAAATAATCCATTATGAATGGTGGAACTACAACCTCCCGCTGGTGTAGTTTGAGAAACTCACCTTTCAGTCCCCTGAAACTTACTTATAATGCGAAGAAGGGTCCCAGTCAACAGGCTTACTATGAAAGAAGAAGAGAGAGATTTCATCATCTAGTCCTTGAAACATAAAGAGGCACTAGGAGAAGACTTGTCAATGGGAGCAGGTAAGGGGTGGCGGGTGGAAAGGACGTTCAGGACGAAACAGATAGTAAGAATGACATCAGTATTAAATAAAGTCAAAATAGTACACATTATGTATGAAATTTTCCAACTTTAAAAAGACGCGCTGATGTTGAGAGACCTACTCTAACGGAAATTGTACAAGAAAAAGTTACTTACAGTGAAACACACTACGTCATCCATAGGGCACTGAGTAACACCATAGCACAAGTTAAATTCTAAGCAGGACTTGTAAAACGCTTTGAGATAAAAATTGTGTTAGACAAAGAAATAACCTTTGTCTTTAGTATTTTGGTGGAGAAATTTGTCATACAATGACGGAAGGAAGTGCCTGAAAATCACGATGCCAGAGAGATCGATTTGCGGTGCAAATGAGGGAGGCAACTTATTGTGGGTAGTCTGGCATTTTATAACAACTTTGCACTCCGAGCTAGTTGAAGAGAAATAGTTGCCCAACGTTCTTGTTCTCCAAGCTGTGCGAAAGGAAACGAAAATACGGCTACAGCTGCAACTTAGGGACAAAATGGTTCAAATGGCTCTGAGCACTATGGGACTTACCTTCTGAGGTCATCAGTCCCCTAGAACTTAGAACTACTTAAACCTAACTAACCTTAAAGACATCACACACATCGATTCTCGAGGCAGGATTCGAACCTGCGGCCGTTGCGGTCTCGCGGTTCCAGATTGTAGCGCCTAAACCGCTCGGCCACCCCGGCCGGCCTGCAACTTAGGTCCGAATGAACTACAGCACAGGGCAACATCACGAGAGCCCTAAGGTTCACTTACTGAGAAGAACAAGTACGACCGAAGCTTTCACAGAATGTGGCAATAAAAACTGGGAAAACAGTAAAGTAAATGTTGAGTACCGAATGGCCAGAAACACTTTCTGTACGATACGTCGAGAACTGAACATTAAAATCAGGCACTACCGCACAGTAATCTGCTTTTTAAGCGCTCTAAGCCCTTAAATGCTAAACATTGAACAGAAAATGCGAATATAGGAGAGAAGACAAGAATATATTCGGACTAAGGAGTGAGCAAACATTTGTAAGACACGATCTTAACAGGTACGGTACAGGATGTTGGTAAATTACTTAACTGACAGGACCAGGAAGAGATATGTGACCTTTTGTGGATACATGTCAGGGACGTCTCATATCAAGCAAGTCACTAATCGCGAATTTCGAAAGATCAAACATTGGTTTAGCCGAAACGACTAAAGATGTGTTAGAATTAGGCGTTACAGAAGACGACGAAACACAGAGTACGTTTAAGAAGTTTGTGAGCTATGATAGGTATCACCCTGTAAGAAGAGAGGTACGCTGTGGAGGCGGGAGAGGAGAGCACAATAAAAGCTAAAGGTTCATAACTGCGATCCTTCAGTGATCTACTCTAAATAAAAATAATAACCCTATAATGAGAATATTAAGTTGCACTGTTTGAACGTATACGATACCCTGATAACAGAAACTGAAATTAATTAACAACACAGATAATAAGAAACAATAGAAATATACTGAAGTTAAAATCTTCTGGGTTATTAGGCCGCGTCATGTTTCTTCTAAAATGATCGACGTTTCGACCCCTCTGCTGGGATCTTCCTCAGGATCTTCTGGTGTCCACTACTGCTAGAACACTGTCAGAGACGATTTTGTTTTCTTTATTGTTATTTTAATACGTTTACAGTAAAGGTAGGTCGGCAGCGGCCTATCTATGCCGCTCTTCGGCCACAGTGAACACATACAAGAAACAGAAAGACAGAAAAACAAAACAAACATGGTGAACAAAAACGGGAGGCAGACATATTAAAATAAATGAAGCCGTGCACCGGCGCACTGTTTAGATAAAAAAGTTCATCATTGTACACAATGGGGAAGAACGAGTTTACACACGTGAACCGAGGACCACCAACGGAGAGACACGAAGCACTGACGCGAAGACACACACGAGCACTGGCGACGATCTTCAGCGCATGTCAGAGACGAGTGTCGCGTCCTCTTATAAAGGGGGAGTTTTCAGGCGCTCGTGCTGGAAAAGTGATAGTATTAGTTACAATTCATATGGATACCATTGGTGGGCTATAGTCATAGGCTAATATTCCCGGTCTGACGCAGAAGAAGGGAACTTGTTAGCTAATCTCCAGTGGATACCATGGACGGCCCATCGTCATTCGATAGAAAGGCACTATTCCACACTTACGCTGGAGATAGGGTTATTAGTTGAAATTCCTGCTACCGCTATTGGTTGGTCGTATCACTGGCTAGATTCTAAATTGACAGAGCAAGAGAGGGGGAATGTTTACCCATAATATTATTGTCCGCCGAGTTGACTTGCAGCGCTTTGTTTATGCCGCTCACACACCGCAGCCTCGTATTTACTTCCCTGATGGCGGGGAGCCACGATGCCGGAAGCCTATAGCCGTCCTCTCATTGAAATTAGATGCAATCTTAGAAATTTCAGCCGCTTCTCGGACCTTTCTTCTATAAATGTTTGTTTCCTTAGACAGTACACGTACGTTATTAAAATCGACTTCAAGAGCCACAGTTCTCATGATGTTCCGCTACAGCCGATTTCGAACTATGTTTTAGCCGCATGTTCCGTTCGTGTTCCTTAATGCGTTCTTTAACAGTTCTTTCCGTTTCGCCTATATACAATTTGCCGCAGCCCATGTCACTTGATAGGCGCCTGCATTGTGGAGGCAATCAGGTGCATCCGTTTTCCGTCGGAAAAAATCTTTTATTTTGTTTTGACTAAAGAAAGATGTCTGAATACCATTTTTCTTTAAAACTCTGCTTATGCCGTCAGTGGCCCCAGAAACGAACGGTAACCTGACGGAGTGAGAAGGCGGTTCCTAGTCATTCTTATTATTGTTGTTGTTGTAGTCTTCAGTCCTGAGACTGGTTTGATGCAGCTCTCCATGCTATTCTATCCTGTGCAAGCAGTTTCATGTCCCAGTACGTACTTCAACCTACATCCTTCTAAATCTGCTTAGTGTATTCGTATCTTGGTCTCCCTCTACGATTTTTACCCTCCACGCTGCCCTCCAATACTAAATTGGAGGTCCCTTGATGCCTCAGAACATGTACTACCAACCGATCCATTCTTCTAGTCAAGTTGTGCCACAAACTCCTCTTCTCCCCAATTCTATTCAGTACCTCCTCATTAGTTATGTGGTCGACCCGTCTAATCTTCAGCATTCTTTTGTAGCACCACATTTCGAAAGCTTCTATTCACGTCTTGTCCAAACTATTTATCGTCCATGTTTCACTTCCATACATGGCTACACTCCATACAAATACTTTCAGAAACGACTTCCTGACACTTAAATCTACACTCGATGTTAACAAATTTCTCTTCTTCAGAAACATTTTCCTTGCCATTGCCAATCTACATTTTTATATCCTCTCTACTTCGACCATCATCAGTTATTTTGCTCCCCAAATAGCAAAACTCTTTTACTACTTTAAGTGTCTCATTCCCTAATCTAATTCCCTCAGCATCACCCGATTTAATTCGACCAAATTCCATCATCCTTGTTTTGTTTCTGTTGATGTTCATCTTGTACCCTCCTTTCAAGACACTGTCCATTCCGTTCAACTGCTCTTCCAAGTCCTTTGCTGTCTCTGACAGAATTAGAATGTCATCGGCGAACCTGAAAGTTTTTATTTCTTCTCCATGGATTTTAATACCTTCTCCGAATTTTTCTTTTGTTTCCTTTACTGCTTGCTCAATATACAGATTGAATAACATTGGGGAGAGACTACAACCTTGTCTCACTCCCTTCCCAACCACTGCTTCCCTTTCGTGCCCCTCGACTCTTATTACTGCCATCTGGTTTCTGTACAAATTGTAAATATCCTTTCGCTCCCTGTATTTTACCCCTGCCACCTTCAGAATTTGAAAGAGAGTATTCCAGTCAACAATGTCAAAAGCCTTCTCTAAGTCTACAAATGCTAGAAACGTAGGTTTGCCTTTTCTTAATCTAGCTTCTAAGATAAGTCGTAGGGTGAGTACTGCTTGCTTCTAGGCTGGGTGGTGATGAGTGGCATCTAAATACCTGTTTGTGTTAGTCGGCTTTCTGTACACTCTGTGTCCTGGAGTGTTATCGGATCCTGTGTGTACCAACACATCTAGGAACGGGAGACCGACCTCACTCTCAACCTCCAAGGTAAATTTGATTTTGGGGTGAATTCCATTCAAGAAGTTGTGGAACGCATGAAGTTCTTCTTCGCCGTGTGGCCATATAACAAATGTATCGTCCACATAGCGGAGCCAACAAGAAGGCTTCAAAGGAGCACTACTTAACGCTTGTTGCTCAAAATGTTCCATAAAAACGTCAGCTGCAACTGGAGAAATGGGTGAGCCCATAGCAAGCCCGTCAGCCTGTTCATAGAATTCACCATTGTATTTAAAATAGCTCGAACGAAGACGTAATTCAATTAAGTCACAAACATCTGGAGCAACATTCTCCGTTATGATCTCCATTGTATCTGATACTGGGACGTTGGTAAATAACGAAGTCACATCGAAGCTAACAAGAATGTCACATGCAGATATCTTCAGTGTGCGTATAATTTCTAAAAAATGTTTCTAATCTTTTATAAAAGTATTTGTTTTACCAACTAGATGCCTCAGTTTGCCAGATAAATGACGTGTTAAAAAATAAGTTGGCGAGTTAATCCCACTGACTATAGGCCTCAAAGGAACCGATTCTTTATGTACTTTCGGTAGTCCATACATTCTGGGTGAGACAGGTATTCGAGGTGTTGGATTCTTTGTAATAGAGCTGTCCAGTCTGGAGTCTGTTATCAGGTTTTTCACTTTCTGAACGATTCTGTTCGTCGGATCACTTTTTAACTTGCGATACACAGGATCAGCTAGTACTTGTTCCATCTTCCTGTGATAATCCATAGCGTCCAAAACAACAGAAGCATTCTCCTTATCCGATTTAGTGACAACGATGCTTTCCGTTCCTGCGCCGGTATGCTGCTTTTCGGAGGTTTCGATTTCCGTAGAACTCTCGACACATCTTGTCTTACTTCTTTCGCCTGCACCTTCGGAAGACGAAACAAGGATGCTTCGACGGCACTTACAGGTATTCTCTTCGGTGTAGTTGCGAAATTCAGACCTTTGCCCAGAACTGAAACAGCTGCTTCATCGAGTACTTCTGACGAGGGATTCACCACTACTCGCTTCGGATCCAGAAAATACATAATATACATAAAAGTAAAAATTTGTGGTGGACAAATCTTCACAGTATGAATTTACCATTTAACATTTCTAAATAAGAAGATTTCTAGTTAATATGATGCATTTTCAACGTTAAATGAAATATCTAAGGCATGAGGCGTAGAAAAGTAGTGTCTAACATACACTTCCGTATCCGTTAGTTACCTCCAGACTTTCGTTTTACATTGGTTACCTGGTTTCTTCACTGGACAAACTTTCTTTTACCTTAAACACGGCCGTTAAGTTTTCAAACAACTTACGGGAATTGAGCCAGATAATATTAACAGCGAGCGCCGGTATTTCGGCGGGAGCACACCCCGCCATTTTCAAGGCAAACTGCGATGTTCCCTTGAAAATGGCGGGGTGTGCTCCCGCCGAAATATCGGCGGTCGCTGTTAATAGTGCCTGGCTGAATTCCCGTAAGTTGTTTGAAAATTGTATACGCCAGGAGAAACTCAGATTTCACATGGACGTTAAGGTATCCCGGAATGTAATAAATCGCAGCAGATACGGATCGGAAGTGTGGGGTTCTTAACATTTCGGCTAGTCGAAAGCATCTCTGATATGAGGCGTTGGCGCGAAGAATTTCTTGCTCCAATTCAGGGGACGTCGAAGAATACCAGTCTTTTTATGAATAGTGTTTCTGGATCAATGTAAAACTTCAATCACTGATTTGCATCACGAAACGACATTTGTGTTCAAAATTTTATGCTTTTGTGATGTGGTGTCACCGCCAGACACCACACTTGCTAGGTGGTAGCTTAAATCGGCCGCGGTCCATTTAGTACATGTCGGACGCGCGTGTCGCCACTGTGTGATCGCAGACCGAGCGCCACCACAAGGCAGGTCTCGAGATACGGACGAGCACTCGCCCCAGTTGTACGGACGACATTGCTAGCGACAATACGGACGAAGCCTTCCTCTCATTTGCCGAGAGACAGTTAGAATAGCCTTCTGCTAAGTCCATGGCTACGACCTAGCAAGGCGCCATTAGCCTTACCTAGTTTGAGAGTTATCGTATAAATGTCTCAAGAAGAACGTTGTAAACCAACAAAGAATAAAGTTAAGTATATTCCAAAGCTACGTATTTTCTTTATAGCAGTCATAACGTATCCTGTTCCAGACTTGACGCCAGTCGGCGTGTGTGTACGCGTGCCTTTCGGCTCCCTTCTCAGTGTGGCGTAGCTAGCTTGTTACGCCACAACATGTGATGACTCCTTCAGCTGTTGTAATGTTTTGTTCAGTAGCATTATGATCGTGGCTCAAAATGAACATTTGATCTGATTCTGAGAATACACACTACTTGGTGATAGTCAAAAGGCAGCCCACTATTTCCTGCATTTCTTCTTGTTTTATGGCGTACTGCATATTCAAAAGGCAGCCGGTACGTCGCCTCCATTTGGCAGGGAACCGAAACGACACTTCCAGCTGCTCTGGTACCGCTAACGCATTCATCCTATGTTATATATCTGCTCCCACTCCAGCTGCTGTCCAAAATAATCGCAACTTGCAACTTACATTTCCCTTTACTCGACGCATGCTGACGTTTCGGCTCACACTTTTTACGTGATATCTCGCAGTCAGTACTGGCTTTGCAAAGGTATGTTGATGATGCTGCAATCAGCGTTTGTGGAGTATCTGTATGTTGCAGCGGCTAATGGTTTACTGCTGATGATTGTGAGTTGCGTAACCACACACAGTTGTCTAGGGCTACAGCACAGTGTGGGTGTGTCGCGCTGACACGCCGTGGTGTGTACCGCACCGATCGGCAACACTGCGTCTCGACGTAGCTATACGAGACGTCCATTAAACAAATTGCCGCGTCGACCTCGTGAGTCGAGAGTATTTCTTGCGATCCCTCTGGTAACTTACACCGATGTTAATTATCTGGTAACATTCGGGCAGTAGCATGACAACTGTCTTGTACGCCTTGCTTATTCTATTCCCGCCTCTAAACATTACACTTGAAAGCCATGGATTTAGCAACTTCCTACACGTACACATACTTCACGTATGTACTCTAGGACACCTAAGCTACGGTTTATTTAGCGTTAGAATGCTCACGTGGAAAGACACTAATACCACTAATGCAACTCTAACGCCCATTTTCTCGTAATTCACTTGTCTTTATCGATATGTACGTATCTCGAGTGAAAGGGAACTGTGAAAACAAGTAAACGTCTCCAAGCTGAAGTAGCAAGGAAGACAGAAGGTTCCAAATTTTTTTAAAGGAAATGATTTTACAGTCTTATATTTTGAGGTTAAGAGGTGTTGTGTCAGGCAAAGAAGAAGCAGACGCTAAACGTAAAAACTGGCCAGGTGCAAGTAGGATTCGCACACTAACGGTTCCTTACAAATTTAATTACGAGTAAAGATCGTTCACCCATTTCGGGAATCAAAAATCACGACGATTTTTCCCTGTTATCTACATTGATACTGCCAAGATATTTTTTCGTGTGATATTATTACGAATCAACCGTTTTCGAATTTTTTCCCTTTATTTGCAGAATTAAACCTTGCTTATTGGCAAGTTTAATGATCCTAGGTCAGAGGGATGTACTCTGCAGAGTTTGCGAGTATCAAAATATATGATATAAATAATCGATTCTTTTGATTGCATTCGCTTAGAAACTTCACTTTTCTGCATCGTCAAGGGACCATAGACCTCGATATGTGACATAAATTTCAGATTGATACGCCTACCCGTTATTGAGAAATTGGGGTCTTAATAGACGGATAGACAGGCACGCAAATGAAAAAAGTTCTCGTGTGATAGTATTACAGATTAACAGCTTCCGGATTTTTTTCCTTTATTTATACTGTGAAACCTTGCTTCTTGGCTAATTTCATGATTCTAGGTCAACGAGATGTACCCTGTATGTTTCTATGAGTGATAAAGATCAAATAAAAGAAGTCTCCATTGCGTTTTCAGATGTTTGTTAGCAGCGGGTTTCAGCTGTATCTTCAGACCATCTTCAGGCTTATTTCCACCAATATGGTTCATATGGCTAATAGTGGCGGCAGACGGAGCGCGATCAGTAGAAGTAAGGATGTCACTGCTTAAAACGCGATCGAGACTGTTTTTATGTGATTTTTAACATTTTATGTCGATCGCTGCTTTGCTCCACTTACAGAATGCTTTCTAAAATTTTTTGATAAATGGGTTTGCGAGTATCATGACATATTAAATAATTGGCCGTGTCTTTTGATTGCATTGATTTAGAAGTTTCATTTTTCTACATCGCCAAGGGACCATAGACCTTGATATGTGACAAATTTCAATTTGATACACCTAGCCGGCACTGAGAGAAAAGGGTTTTGAAAAGTCAGGCAGACAGACAGACAGACAGACGGATAACAAATTGATCCTATAAGGGTTCCTTTTTTCGGACTGAGATACAAAAAAGAAAAAAAAAACCGGCAGTTTAGACAGTACAGTTAAACTCCATGGAGTAGGCAAGACTGATGGAGACATGCCATAAGGTGCTAAACTGACGGGCATGGATGTGTGTGATGTCCTTAGGTTAGTTAGGTTTAAGTAGCTCTAAGTTCTAGGGGACTGATGACCACAGATGTTAAGTCCCATAGTGCTCAGAGCCATTTGAACCATTTTTTGCTAAACTGAGTTCACGACACAGCATCTCCGATGGTAGGAGGAAGACTGCACTGTAGTTCCTTTTCTAGATTGTCGTACAGATGACAAAATGGTGGATATCGAAATAGATGACAGAGGGATAGAAAAACAATTAAAATCGCTCAAAAGAGGAAAGGCCGCTGGACCTGACGAGATACCAGTTCGATTTTACACATCTTGCTCCCCACCCCCTTCTTGCAGCGGTGTACCGAGGTGTCTAGAAAAGCGTAGCGTTCCAAAAGATTGGAAAAGGGCACAGGTCATCCCCGTTTACAATAAGGGACATCGAACAGATGTGCAGAACTATAGACCTGTATCTCTAACGTCGATCTGTTGTAGAATTTTGGAACACGTATTATGTTCGAGTATAATGACTTTTCTGGAGACTAGAAATCTACTGCATGTGTTTCGAAAAAGACGATCGTGTGAAACCCAGCTCGCGCTATTCGTCCACGAGACTCAGAGGGCCATAGACACGGTTTCCCAGTTAGAGGCCGTGTTTCTTGACTTCCGCAAGGCGTTCGATACAGTTCCCCACAGTCGTTTAATGAACAAAGTAAGAGCATATGGAATATCAGACCAATTGTGTGATTGGATTGAACAGATCAAAGGTAACAGAACGCAGCATGTCATTCTCAATGGAGAGAAGTCTTCCGAAGTAAGAGTGATTTCAGGTGTGCCGCAGGGGAGTGTCGTAGGGCCGTTGCTATTCACAATATATATAAATGACCTTGAGGATAACATCGGAAGTTCACTGAGGCTTTTTGCGGATGATGCTGTAGTATATCGAGAGGTTGCAACGATGGAAAATTGTACTCAAATGCAGGAGGATCTGCAACGAATTGACGCATGGTGCAGTGAATGGCAATTGAATCTCAATGTAGACAAGTGTAACGTGCTGCGAATACATAAAAACAAAGATCCTTTATCATCTAGCTACAGTATAGCAGGTCAGCAACTGGAAGCAGTTAATTTTCTGGTTCAAATGGCTCTGAGCACTGTGGGACTTAACATCCGAGGTCATCAGTCCCCTAGAACTTGGAACTACTTAAATCTAACTGACCTAAGGCTATCACACATATCCATGCCCGAAGAAGGATTCGAACCTGCGACCGAAGCGGCCGCGCGGTTCCGGACTGTAGCACCTAGAACCGCTCGACCACTCCGGCCGGCAAGCAGTTAATTCTATAAATTATCTGGGAGTAGGCACTAGGAGTGATTTAAAATGGAATGACCATATAAAATTAATCGTCGGTAAAGCAGATGCCAGACTGAGATTCATTGGAAGAATCCTAAGGAACTGCAGTCCGAAAACAAAGGAAGTAGGTTACAGTACACTTGTTCGCCCACTGCTTAAGTATTGCTCACCAGTGTGGGATCCGCACCAGATAGGGTTGATAGAAGAGATAGAGAAGATCCAACGGAGAGCAACGCGCTGCGTTACAGGATCATTTAGTAATCGCAAAAGCATTACGGAGATGATAGATAAACTCCAGTGGAAGACTCTGCAAGAGAGACGCTCAGTAGGTCGGTACGGATTTTTGTTGAAGTTTCGAGAACGTACCTTCACCGAGGAGTCAAACAGTATATTGCTCCCTCCTACGTATATCTCGCGAAGAAACCATGAGGATAAAATCAGAGATATTAGAGCCTACACAGAGGTATACCGACAATCTTTCTTTCCACGAACAATACGAGACTGGAATAGAAGGGACAACCGATAGTGGTGCTCAAGGTACCCTCCGCCACACACCATAAGGTGGCTTGCGGAGTATGGATATAGATGTAGATGTAGACCATTTATATGACCAATTAACAACCACAGAATTCGTAAATCGTGATGTGCAAGGGTGGAGTGACTGAAAGTTACCAAATATATACACTCACTGAAAACTAATGAAACTAACAAACCCATCACTACAACAAGTAAAATAACTCAAGCGTTCGCAATTTCGCACGCAGCTAGCTATTTGTTGCAGCAAAAGTTTGAAGCAGTGCAAGTAATCCTTTTAGCAGCTGAAGGTATAACGTGCTGATACCCGCAAAATGGCATAGCCTCAGCTATTATCCTCTACCGCCGAAGAATAAACTATACACAAGCATTGAGAGCACAGCTGATGCAAAACTACATCAGGAGCTCACCAAACGCTTCCAGAAACCAGCTTGTTGGAGATGGTAACAACTGCAGCCGTAATTAACGCTCCAGTCTCCACAACTGCTACGAAGTTCGTGCGCCTTGCCATCACGCAATTTCCGTTTTTTGTCTCTTGCTGCTGTCGACCGACTCTGTCACTGACTACAAAAACTTCTTGCGGTATCTGCAAACTATGCCTTTTAGCTGACATAAACTGTCACCCTCAGCAGCTATGTCCATTCAGTTTCACCATGTCGTGGCGACTCTGGTCATTGAGAGACCTCTTAAAGCCTCCAGCACACACAGAGTACCTGTCTGTTGGTCAGTGGACCTCTACTACGTGACTGCATAATGTTCTCATCAAGACCCATTTACACCATCCTGTGCGCCCTTTTTTTCTAAAACGGGTAGCTGAAAGAAGAGAAACTGCTACACTTTTGGAAAATCATAACTTACTGCTCTTTCTCATCTTGATATTGGTGTTTAGATCATGATATAATCACTGGCACAGGACGATAATTTCCATTTTGTTAAAATTCATCTGATATATACACTACTGGCTATTAAAATCGCTACACCACGAAGATGACGTGCTACAGACACGAAATTTAACCGACAGGAAGAAGATGCTGTGATATGCAAATGATTAGTTTTTCAGAGCATTCACACAAGGTTGGTGTCGGTGGTGACACCTACAACGTGCTGACATGAGGAAAGTTTCCAACCGATTTCTCATACACAAACAGTAGTTGACCGGCGTTGCCTGGTGGAACGTTGTTGTGATGCTTCGTGTAAGGAGGAGAAATGCGTACCATCACGTTTCCGACTTTGATAAAGGTCTGATTGTAGCATATCGCGATTGCGGTTTATCGTATCGTGACATTCGTGCTCGCATTGGTCGAGATCCAATGACTGTTAGCAGAATATGGAATCGGTGGGTTCAGGAGGGTAATACGGAACGCCGTGCTGGATCCCAACGGCCTCGTATCACTAGCAGTCGAGATGACAGGCATCTTATCCGCATGGCTGTAACGGATCGTGCAGCCATGTCTCGATCCCTGAGTCAATAGATGGGGACGTTTGCAATACAACAACCATCTGCACGAACAGTTCGACGACGTTTGCAGTAGCTTGGACTATCAGCTCGGAGACCATGGCTGCGGTTACCCTTGACGCTGCATCACACACAGGAGCGTCTGTCATGGTGTACTCAACGACGAACCTGAGTGCACGAATGGCAAAACATCATTTTTTCGTATGAATCCAGATTCTGTTTACAGCATCATGATGGTCGCATCCGTGTTTGGTGACATCGCGGTGAACGCAATTGGAAGCGTGTTTTCGTCATCGCCATACTGGCGTATAATAATAAAAATGGCGTGTGACGAGGGCCTCCCGTCGGGTAGGCCTCTCGCCTGGTGCAAGTCTTTTCGATTTTACACCACTTCGGCGACTTGCGCGTCGATGGGGATGAAATAATGATGATTAGGACAATAGAACACCCAGTCCCTGAGCGGAAAAAATTTCCGACCCAGCCGGGAATCGAACCTTTTTTTTTTCTTTTTGTAACCATATACCCCGGGCTGTTAGAATTAACAGTCGCTGACGCTGACCACTCAGCTACCGGGGGCAATACTGACGTGTTACCAGGCGTGATAGGCGTGATGGTATGGGGTGCCAAGGGTTACACGTCTCGGTCACGTCTTGTTCGCATAGACGGCACTTTGAAGAGTGGACGTTACATTTCAGATATGTTACGACCCGTGGCTCTACCCTTCATTCGATCCCTGCGAAACCCTACATTTCAGCAGGATAATGCACGACCGCATGTTGCAGGTCCTGTACGGGCCTTTCTGGATACAGAAAATGTTCGACTGCTGCCCTGGCCAGCACATTTTCCAGATCTCTCACCAAGTGAAAACGTCTGGTCAATGGTGGCCGAGCAACTGGTTCGTCACAATACGCCAGTCACTACTCTTGATGAACTGTGGTATCGTGTTGTAGCTGCATGGGCAGCTGTACCTGAACACGCCATCCAAGCTCTGTTTGACTCAATTCCCAAGCGTATCAAGGCCGTTATTACGGCCAGAGGTGGTTGTTCTGGGTACTGATTTCTCAGGATCTATGCACCCAAATTGCGTGAAAATGTAATCACATGTCAGTTCTAGTATAATATATTTGTCCAATGAATACCCGTTTGTCATCTGCATTTCTTCTTGGTGTTGCAATTTTAATGGTCAGTAGTGTATTTGCGTTTTCCATTCTTTAACCAAATATTTGCTCATATTTATGGTGCTGTTGCATGTATAGGACATTCCATTATCATTAATATGTCATCCGACACCCCCAACTTCCTCTAGACCTTTCTACAAGTTACTATTTTCAACTATTTGCATTGCATATCTTCTAATGCCATCTACCAGCCTAGCATTACTTCAGCTTTTGCGATCTTTCCCTGTCTTTTGGAATCCAGAACGGAACTTCCCTGGCCTAAGTCTAATCCATTCGTTTCACTAGACTTCCGTTTTATTTTCATTGTACTCATGATCATATCTTCGCTTCCATTCCATTTCCTGACCCATTTATTTGATTACCTCTTCCCCAAATAAAATCTAAGAAAACAGGATTATCCAAATGAGACGGAAATCGGTAGATTTGATGTACGTGTACAGATAAACACATGATTACAAATTCAGAAAAATCGGATGATTTATTGAAGAGAAAGAGCGTGACAAATTGAGCAAGTCAATAATCCACTCGACCGCCTCTGGTCCTTATGCAACTAATTATTCGGCGTAGCAGTGATAGATAGAGTTGCTGCATGTCCTGGAGGACATCGTCCAAAATTCTATTAAACTGGCGTGTTAGGTCGTCAAAACCCAAGCTGGTTGAAGAATCAAGCCCATAATGCTCCAAACGTCCTCAATTGGGGAGATATCCGGCGACATTGCTGGCGAAGGTAGGGTTTGGGAAGCACGAAGACAAGCAGTAGAAACTTTCGCCGTGTGCAGAAGGGCATTATCTTGCTGAAATGTAAGCCCAGGATGGCTTGCCAATAAGGACAAAAAAAGTATGACGTAGGGCTATTGTCCTAGGCATAAATTGGGGGGTGGAGGAAATAAAAATATCCAAGATAGCGCATTGTCATGCTGGAATTCAAGAAACTTGCCCTGGAGTACTGACACATGCTCTATGACATACGAATTCAAGATGGTTGACCTGGCTCTATGATGTCAGAATTTAATACCTGCTATATACTGACTGACACCAATTACCACCTGAGACAAAGAATGTTTGCTGCCCCTGCAGCCTGTCCATTAGAAAAAGGATGACAGTCTGTTGACCTACTTGACATGTTGCCCCAAACTGTGATAGCGGTGCAGCCACAGCCCCTCGTCCTAAGTTTAAATTCACATGTGCTTTGTTTAAAACAACTGCTGGGAATGGGATAGTAACAACTGTAACTTTCTTCAAGCAAACACTGTGGAGAGCCCCCTTTCCGTCGTGGTAAAGTTCCTTACCGTCAGACTGTTAGAGACGACCGCGATAACACGATAAAATAACCTATAGTCTACACATACATGCTGCTTGGGAACTGAAAAATCAGGAGACGCGCATTCGTCCTCCTGGTAGTGGACAATTGTGCAGTGGCTCAAAAGCAAAAAAGGGAAAAAATGGTTCAGGTACTATGCATGTAAATTCATCTTCAAACTTGAGGTGCATTGGATGGTGGTTATTTCTCCACAATAATGTAGCCACCCACGACAGAGCCATTTTGCTTTCTTTATTGTTATTTAATTCGCCTCACAGCATGTGGATGTGGGAGGGGGGTGGTTGAGCTGGAAGTAGTATAAATAAATCGCTCTTCAGCCAGGAGAACTTACCTCTAACTTAGATGCTAAAACAACGAGCAAGAAGGTATATGAACTATGAATATAAAATTAATTGAAAAGGTGAAGTGATTGGGAGAAATATAAATAATATAACATTGGCTTCATGAATTTTTCAAAAACTTGGATAAAAATACGGACAGACAGCAAAATTAAAAACAGTCAATAAACACCTGAAGAATACTAAACACTTGAAGAAAACATTTGAAAAACACTGAACACGACTAAAAGTAAAGTGACCACTAAAAACAGAGAACTCTGCACTTTCACCAAAACTGGAGAAGGACCTGTCCTGGGACAGTAGACTGTAGATCAGAAGAAGGGTGAGTATGAAAGGAGACAGTAGACTAGTGGTGACGAAGCCGAGGGACTGGTGAGAGGTGGCGATGAGGCAGGGTGGCCACGCGGGACAAGGAGAGAGTGGTAACTGGTATTGGGATCTATAGATTAGAGTGGAAAAGGGAGTGGTGGGGGGGGGGGGGCGGGATCTAAGAGGTCTCGTCGGATCTAATAGTTCCGGCGACGTACCGAGGACTAAGCGGAGATCCGACGCAGCGTATCACACGGAATACGAATCGGTTAATCAAGGCGTCTTCTCTGCCGCCGGACATACAGAGAAACCTGCGCAACACAGAAGCCCTACCACCTCGGCTATATGGATTACCTAAGCTCCATAAGAACAACGTTCCACTAAGACCGATTGTTAGCACTCCTGGCTCACTGACGTATTAACTGGCAAAACACTTGGCCTCTGTGCTCCAGCAGCACTTGGGGAAGACCGATACATTCATAAAGGACTCAGGACATTTCATTGAGAAGCTCAAGAAACTAAAACTTGCACCAAACGACATCCTGGCCAGCTTTGATATTGTTTCTTTGTGTACGAAAGTGCCACTCAGTGGCGCTCTGGAGCACATCGGTTCAATTTTCCCGGAAGACATCACAAAGCTCTTCCATGCATGTCTCACCACGAGCTATTTCACTTGCAATGGCAATTTCTACGAACAGCTGGAAGGCATTGTCATAGGTAGTCCTCTTAGTCCAGTGGTGGCCAACTTCTTCATGGAACATTTCGAAACACAGTCACTGGACTCGGCGACTTGTATACCTAAGGTGTGATACAGATACGTCGATGATACTTTCGTTGAGTGGAGGCACAGTGAAGAACAGCTCGGTGACTTCCTAAGGCACTTGAACAGCCATCACGCCAACATAAAATTTACCATGGAAGTAGAACAGGAAAAAAACTACCATTTCTAGATGTGCCGGTCACAAGGGATGGCGAAAACCTGGGACAGCGTGTACCGAAAACAGACACACACGGACCGATACCTGCACAAACTATCAAACTACCACCCGAGCCAGAAAAGAGGCATGATTCGAACGCTCGTAACGCGAGCAGGATGAATATGTGAGCCGCAGCACCTCAAACGCGAAATGCATCACCTGGAAAACGTTCTGTGGAGCAATGGGTACTCCACAAATTGTATTAGAAGTGTAACACAGCCAAACACTCGGCGAAGTAAGAAATCAGAAAAAGAAATGTCGGATACGGCCTTTCTGCCATACATTCCTATAGTGGCGGACAGAATCGGTCGTATATTGCACAAACACGGCGTAAATACAATTTTCAAACAGACAAGGCAGATCAAAGAATGTCTTAGATCGGCAAAGGACAAAAGGGACCCACTTGCAATGTCGGCGGTGACAGAGCACGCGGCAAGCGAGACCGACCACGTAATAAAATTCACCGACGCCGTGGTAAAATTTGCTGTTTTGAAGAGCGCGCCACAGCGCGTAGTGTAAAGCAGTCGCCTTCCGTTTCTGGTGGTGGCGCCGCTGTGGCAATCGTAGCTTTGGTGTCTCCCTCTGGTGGAAAAGGGGAAAAGGTTGCCTGTTCACGTGCATTTAAGGGGCACGGTGAGCTCAGCGATAGGTCAGTCCGAGTGAAGCTGGGTCAGTCTCGCGTCACCAGTTGCTGCTCTGTCTCTCGTTCGCATTTGTGCGGCAGTGAGTGCCTGTCTGTCTGTCGTCCGGAGTGCTACTATGTGTTAGGCCGCCAGTCTGCTCGAGTTTGTTCAGGCAATGGGCATTGGCGGTGCCGGCCGGGGTGGCCAAGCGGCTCTAGGCGCTACAGTCTGGAACCGCGCGACCGCTACGGTCGCAGGTTCGAATCCTGCCTCGGGCATGGACGTTTGTGATGTTCTTCGGTTAGTTAGGTTTAAGTAGTTCTAAGTTCTAGGGGACAGATGACCTCAGATGCTAAGTCCCATAGTGCTCAGAGCTATTTGAACCATTGACGGTCGGATCGATCGGTTGGTCGGTCACGCACTGGGACACAAGATGACTGCTCCGTCTTGAACGTCGGCGCATGGGAGGTCGCCACGTCAGGCCAGTGGGCCGCGCCGTATAGCAAGGGATAATGGCTTCGCGGCCGGCACGAGAGCAACAGGAGCCAACCCGCGACGTCGATCTGGCGAGCTGCGACGCCGTGATATGTTGTTTCATTTCACTTGTTAAATTCTACTTGTTTTCTTGGTCAGTCTCTCGTCCCCAGCTTGCTCATCTGTCTCCCGGCTGCATTTGTTAGGCAGTTTGTGTCTGTCTGTCTGTCTGTCTGTCGGTCTGCCATACGTTAATAGCTGCCTCTGTCATGTTTGTCGGATTCGGTGTTAACGAATTTATTGCTTAAGGTGTAAAAGCTGAATTCCTGAAATATGTTTTTATTTTGCCTATCACCTTGCGAGGTGGTATATGTGTAATGTAGAGCATGTTGGTAGATTTTATGTAAAACTGCATTTCATGGATTTTATTTAAATGGTCATTTTAGTATATAAAGTTGCCAGCCTTCCACCGTAAGAGTTCTTTCAAAAACAAGTTGCATTTTAGGTGGCAAATAATTTTTAATGTGAGTGTTTTATACCATTTCCATCCCTCTTACGGGGTGCATAGTTTATGTGTTTGTGTGAGTTGTTAAATTTTTTAGTTTAAAGTAATCTGGTGTGTTGCAGATTTGCACCAGTGTGTAGTCTTTCAGAGGTTGTTCTGAGCGGTTGTGACTACAGCCGTGTTGAAAGGGAGCGGCAAGGTTCTCAGCCTGAAAGCTCATACTATCAAAACAAAAAAACCAAAAATTGTTATTTTTGCCTCTGAATAAATTGTAACTTGATATTTACAGGGTGCTTTCTGATTATAATTTTAAATCGGTTTCAAATAAAAAAGGGGGCTTTTATGAATAAAATTTCCATTTATTAAAAAAAAATTTAATTTGTTTCATCAGTTACCCTTTGGAAACTACTTGCTCGCTCACATAGTGTGGTTAAATGTGTTAATGTTCTTGATGAATTGCTAGTAAATAAAGTAAATTCTTAAGAAAAAGTTTTGAAGGTAAATTCACGGTTCAACTATCACACCCGCTTGTTCAGAGAAAGTGTAGAAATACACAAACACGGGAATAGCTTGAACAAGAAAGAAGAATGCCTTAAGGTAAACGGATCCTGGCTCCCCGTACTGCAGCGAACGACCGTCGCAGGTAACAAGAGGAGAACCGCACCGGAAATGACCGCGGTGATGCCCTCGGAGTTTGGCGCGCCAGGTACATATAGTCTGCGGCCGCGAGCTCGGCTCTGGTTCACCACCAGCAATGGAGGGTGAAACTTCGACAATGTCAGCCACTCGTGCTGGCGAAACGTCAGTAAAATTATCAGACGAACGTCGGCCGAAGAACCCGAGACAGGAGCAAATAGGCAGTTTGTCAACAAGTGGCCACGAAAGCCTTAACAATTTTGTATTGCATCGATTATTGGACATTGTTGCATCGATTATTGGACATTGCACACCACACAATCACCTGCTGAGGGTGAAGAGACTTCCCGATCTCAACATGTTCTCTGTCCCCCCCCCCCCGCCCCCCCCCCCCCCCCACCAAATGCGCCAATTTTGCTTATTGACGAACCCATCCAAATGAAAGTGGGCTTCGTTACTAAACCAAACCACACTAATTCTCATCATGCCCCGCGGCCAACCGTGCAGTTTGAACGTCCTAAAGTAAACTGTTCGGAAATTATTACTATTTTAGTCCATATAGTTCAATAATTGTCATCCTGTATATGTGATGGGAAAGAAAGATATTTTAATGAGAGTAGCGGTCTGTAACCATTTCTGTGCGGGATATTCCACGATGAAAAAACTCAGCTACCATCACAACAGAGTGCAGCGGCAAGTGACGCCAGATGGCTGTAGCTATCATCGGCGACACAGCACAGGTCGCTACCTCCATCTCGTGAAAGGAACGTGAGTGCTATATCTCTATAGCTCAACCAGAGGCCTAACGGGAAATCACGCGGCTATACCATGCGTCACGAGCGCAGTGGAAATTTGCCCCAATAGGGAGCGAAGACAATAGCTCAAGTCAATCAGGTTCCATATCATCCAGCCAACTGCCGATAGCTCACACGGCATAACCCTTTGCCGGTCCAGAGTGCTTCCCCCACAGATAACACTGAATTTTGCGTTGAAAATAGCGAATATAGAATTGCAGTCAATGAAATTAGAAAATATTCCGTATTTTGCTCCCGTGGCGACATTTCGGAACTGTATTTAATGCCGACCGTAAGTCAAGAACACTATATGTTCCAATACGTATTGACGACATAACTTAATAACAGTTTAAGATATGTCAACCAGAGATTGACTCTCCATAGTGATCAATGTTGCAGAGTACAGATCAGACAGTTCAGAAATTAGGTTGTGTTCACATCATTCCTATAAAATGAACGTCAGCAACAGTAAATGTATGTCACGAAGAAGCAAATATTACGAGAGCAACAGTCTTCTCCCTTCCTATGAACAGCATCTCAGCACAGAAAGCCGGCCGTGGTGGCCGAGCGGTTCTAGGCGCTACAGTTTGGAACCGCGCGACTGCTACGGTCGCAGGTTCGAATCATGCCTCGGGCATGGATGTATGTGATGTCCTTAGGTTAGTTAGGTTTAAGTAGTTCTAAGTTCTAGGGGACTGATGACCTTAGAAGTTAAATCCATTGTGCTCAGAGCCATTTGAACCATCAGCACAGAAAACAGTCTCCAGTCGCAGACGCCAGAGCACAGAGCACAAAAGTGTGAACAAAGATTTGCTAGGTACTCTTCAATTCACTCATAAACTCGGGTGATATCCCGTATTTTGCTCATGTGACGACATCAAGGAACTCTACTGAACACTGGCCAGAAGCCAGAGAGACGAATTTACTGCTTTATGGGTCTCATGGCCGAACAGAGCGACCTCTGAGTTCCACACAATCAGTGTTTGTGGACTGCATGCTGCTGTTCTGTCTCCAGAAAGGGCATAAGATGTGCTCCATAAATGGCGCTAACGATACAGCTCATTAGTTGTGTGCATCAGCTCAATGATAGTTCTTGAACGCTACGGTCGCAGGTTCGAATCCTGCTTCGGGCACGGATGTGTGTCATGTCCTTAGGTTAGTTAGGTTTAAGTAGTTCTAAGTTCTAGGGGACTGATGATCTCAGAAGTTAAGTCCCTTAGTGCTCAGAGTCATTTGAATAGTTCTTTAACAATGAGGATGCCTACTTATTAGCGTGGTGCTCCACCTTTTTTCACACTAGTACAGTGTCGCGATTCTGTGCTACTGGACTGGATAAACTCTTGATAGGTTGACAGGGACTGACACGTGCAATTTTTGAACTGGTAGACTATTTATCGTCTTTGAGTGAAATGTCCGACCCCGTTAGCTGAGTGGTCAGAGCGGCGGAATGTCACGCTGCGGGGCCCGGGTTCGATTCCCGGCTAGGGCAGGAGATTTTCTCCACTCAGGGACTGGGTGTTGTGTTGTCATCATCATTTCATCCCCATCTCCGACGCGCAAGTCGCCCAATGTGGCGTCGAATCCAATAAGTACTTGTCCTCGAATGGGTGACTCCCGGCCCACAGTGCCGTACGCTCATTTCCATTGAGTGAAATATATTCAGATGAAAATGCTTCCTACTGAATTACAATATTGCACAAGGTGAGAATGCAGAACACACAAGGTTAAAGTGTTGATGATTTACCGCCATCCATTAGACCTTAGGTCTATATGTTAAAGTAAAATCAATAGAGCAGTACTGCATCAGACTGCTGTGATCCCTCCTACATAGGAGTTTGTTATAGCTTTACTCAGTAGGGCATTTCTCGCAATTCACAGAATACAGCTCGCTATACAGGACTGTAAATTCCCCAGAAAGCAATATGCTTAAACGACAAACAGACATCGAACGACTCTGAGGGGTTTCTAATAACTTCTGACGAACACCGTCAGAGATAGTTTTGTATCTAGGCAGAAGAAGCGTGAAAGTCTTCTACGACAAGGAATTTTACTTTGAAATTCGTTTTCCAGTCGTTTGTATTTAACCTAAAGCAATGCAGCTCTCATAGTCGCACTTATAAGATATCGGTTTGTAGCTCAGCAGAAATAGCGTGAAAGTATTGTACTTAACAAGTGTTGCAAATAGTTCTAGACATGGCAGCATAGCCCATTTAATTTGGTCTGCGTATTTCCTACATCTCAGTATAGGTAAACGACTCTCATAATGTATACACGAACATTTCGAGGGGATTTATATATGATATCTCACGAACTGTAAGGTTGATTGTACAGGAAAATGTGCTATAACAGTTCATACAGACGTCTGGATCGCTCTGTCTCAGCTGGTAAAGATCGCTATCGGTTGTAGTTGTAGTTGTAGTTGTAGTAGTAGAAGAAGATTAAATAGATTCGAACAGTAGGTCCCGTGGGGAATTCAGTAAGGTAGATTTATACTATTGAATACACTCACCACAGCACCACTCGAACACCTGACAAGTCGTGCAGTTTCCGAAGTGCTCGTGCCGAGCTTCCGTGCCATCACAATTTGCTCTCGGTCAAACTCAGATAGATTGCGCGCTGCTACCACCTGGACGGATTTATATCGATAGCAGGTCATTGTGGTCATAGTGTTGTAACTAAACTAACTTCAATATAGAGAGGAACAAAGTAGTGTCGTTCCCAGGTTAAATGTAAAATCTGTGATAAGCTGCAATGGAACACTGCATTAGGTGCCAGTGGCTGATGAGCATAGCCTGTCAACATTTGAGTTAAGACAACGAGCATGTGAAATTATTGCAATATGTTCTATTCTCTCTCTGTGTAACTTGCCAGTACAGCAGTATTGCCGGCCGCGGTGGTCTAGCGGTTCCAGGCGCGCAGTCCGGAACCGCGCGACTGCTATGGTCGCAGGTTCGAATCCTGCCTCGGGTATGGATGTGTGTGATGTCTTTAGGTTAGTTAGGTTTAAGTAGTTCTAAGTTCTAGGGGACTGATGATCTGAGAAGTTAAGTCCCATAGTGCTCAGAGCCATTTGAACCATTTTGAACAGCAGTATTGCATGACGCAAGGAAGGCGATGTCTCCATCATTGTGGTTCAGTGGCGTTGCCAAGTACATGACGAGGAACGGCGCATTCGCACAAGAAGTGTCCTGCTATCTGGTTCAAATCACCACTGATTTTGTAGCAGATTCATTTGCAGTTGAGCAGTGCCACCAGTAAAAGAGGCTACGCCAGCTGAGGAGACAACGTGGAGCCATGGGTTCGAGTCTCCTTCAAGCTACCTGCTTCTTGCACTGTTTCCATCCACCGGATTTGGTGCCACAACGCAGAGCAGGCTTGCCAGTCCACTCCAGCAGCAGCTGAACTCCTGGCAGGGGGCAGTAGGTCGCTCGCACCCCAGGCACAGCAGAGACCTTCCAACAATGCAGTCAGTGTACCTCTTGCCACTCGCTTTGGACGCCTGAATGCTGTCATTCATCAAAGAATGTCTACCTCTGCAAGAGGCTAGCACAAGCTGCTGACGTTAGTGCTATTACTTACACAGGACAGCCGTGGGTCTAGCGCAGAGTGCAGACGTCAGCCAAGAAAGACGGATGCACGTGTTTAGCCAGCTGGAGGAATGTTAGCCGCCGACTCACCGACTACGGGCCCACTCCTGTGGAGTACGATCATCATCGCTTCCCCATCACGCCGCCTCACCAATGCATAAGTTGGAAATAAAGTGTTAATTTTGACAACCGCTTATTCGTGGGCCTCATTGGCTTCCCATCCAGACTCACCCCTCGTCCACCCAGCATCCTGACAAGGCAGTCGCCCATGCCACAGATGGGTCCGCTACACTATGATAAATAAGAAAACTCTGATAATGTCGCATGTATAAATAATTCTGTTAGAGTCGTTTTTCCTAGGTCATTCCAAAGTAAACTTGTTACTAAGGAAAACTGTAGTTCTCTAAAAATGGCTCTGAGCACTATTGTACTTAACATCAGAGGTCGTAAGTCCCCTGACTTACAAGGGAACCTCCCCATCGCACCCCCCTCAGATTTAGTTATAAGTTGGCACAGTGGATAGGCCTTGAAAAACTGTACACAGATCAATTGAGAAAACAGGAAGAAGTTGTGTAGAACTGAGAAAAAATAAGCAAAATATACAAACTGAGTAGTTCAAGGGAAGATAAGCAACAATAAGTACGGTAGGAACGCAGGAGCGCTGTGATTTCGTGGTAACGTGAGCAGCTGCGAAACGGAAGGTCCTAGGTTCAAATCTTCCATCGAGTGTAAATTTTAATTTTTTATTTTCAGTTTATGTGACAAACTCTTATGTTTTCATCACTTTTTTGGGAGTGATTATCACATCCACAAGAAAACCTAAATCGGGCAAGGTAGAAGAATCTTTTTACCCATTCGCCAAGTGTACAAGTTAGGTGGGTCGACAACATATTCCTGTCATGTGACGCACATGCCGTCACCAGTGTCGTATAGAATATATCAGATGTGTTTTCCTGTGGAGGAATCGGTTGACCTATGACCTTACGATCAAATGTTTTCTGTTCCCATTGGAGAGGCACGTCCTTTCGTCTACTAATCGCACGGTTTTGCAGTGCGGTCGCAAAACACAGACACTAAACTTATTACAGTGAATAGAGATGTCAATGAACGAACGGACAGATAATAACTATGCAAAAATAAAGAAAGTAAAATTTTCAGTCGAGGGAAGACTTGAACCAAGGACCTCTCGTTCAGCAGCTGCTCACGCTACCACGGGACCACGGCGCTTCTAAGCACTCTTCGTCCATGATGTTGCTTATGTGGCCCGTGGACTACTCAGTTTGTATATTTTGCTTATTTTTTCACAGTTCCACACAACTTCTTCCTGTTTTCTCAATTGATCTGTGTTCAGTTTATCAAGGCCTGTCCCCTGTGCCAACTTAAAACTAAATCTGAGGGGGGTGCGATGGGGAGTTTCCCTCGTTAGAACTACTTAAACCTAACCAAACTAAGGACATCACACACATCCACGCCCGAGGCAGGATTCGAACCTGCGACGGTAGCGGTCGCGTGGTTCCAGAGTGAAGCGCCTACAGCCGCTCGGCCACACCGGCCGGCCAAAATAGCTGTGTGATGGTACAGAACAAACAGGATTTTGCTCTGGTGGGAACGAGTGTTTCCGCTGTACCGTTCAGACTAAAGCTTTAACGTCCTGGTGAGACAGGAGGGACCATATATGTCGAGCAAGTAGTAAGGCAGATTAAATATATCGAAATTTCTAGTCTTCTTTGCATGTAGCCGGAACAGGTGTTCGTGAGACTGTGAAATAAGATCAATACGACAAACATAAGAGATATTTCATATGTAGGCATTTATCACCAACTCCAAGTACCGAGAGTTTTGCTGAGAATGTCCTTCTATGGCAATATCGCTGTAATCAACAACTGAAACTGAAGTACTTTAAAAATGGGCACAAACAGCCTCGACCGTAAAAACTTTTATTTCGATGGTAATTGATTTCGGTCACTTTTTGAGAATCCTCAGAACACATACCATCATGGTATGAGTATAGTCATAAACTGACCTAAACCGGTTACCATCGAAATGAATGTTTTTGTGATCGAGACGGTTTGTGTTTACTTTTAAAGTACTTTTTGCTAGACCACTGTTTCTCCGAGAAACGTTCCCAAAAATTACTGAAGTTGAAGCGTCTGTTGATTTTTTTATTATCAGAGGGAAGAGTTTTACATATTTCTATAGCGCCTGCACAGATGCTAATTCCTTTTCAGATTTGTAGTTATGTTTTTAGCACAATACGAGTTTTTGTAGAATTTTACTCCTACGAGGTGCATTCAAGTTCTAAGGCCTCCGATTTTTTTTCTAATTAACTACTCACCCGAAATCGATGAAACTGGCGTTACTTCTCGACGTAATCGCCCTGCAGACGTACACATTTTTCACAACGCTGACGCCATGATTCCATGGCAGTAGCGAAGGCTTCTTTAGGAGTCTGTTTTGATCACTGAAAAATCGCTGAGGCAATAGCAGCACGGCTGGTGAATGTGCGGCCACGGAGAGTGTCTTTCATTATTGGAAAAAGCCGAAAGACACTAGGAGCCAGGTCAGGTGAGTAGGGAGCATGAGGAATCACTTCGAAGTTGTTATCACGAAGAAACTGTTGCGTAACGTTAGCTCGATGTACGGGTGCGTTGTCTTGGTGAAACAGCACACGCGCAGCCCTTCCCGGACGTTTTTGTTGCAGTGCAGGAAGGAATTTGTTCTTCAAAACATTTTCGTAGGATGCACCTGTTACCGTAGTGCCCTTTGGAACGCAATGGGTAAGGATTACGCCCTCGCTGTCCCAGAACATGGACACTATCATTTTTTCAGCACTGGCGGTTACCCGAAATTTTTTTGGTGGCGGTGAATCTGTGTGCTTCCATTGAGCTGACTGGCGCTTTGTTTCTGGATTGAAGACTGGCATCCACGTCTCATCCATTGTCACAACCGACGAAAAGAAAGTCCCATTCATGCTGTCGTTGCGCGTCAACATTGCTTGGCAACATGCCACACGGGCAGCCGTGTGGTCGTCCGTCAGCATTCGTAGCACCCACCTGGATGACACTTTTCGCATTTTCAGGTCGTCATACAGGATTGTGTGCACAGAACCCACAGAAATGCCAACTCTGGAGGCGATCTGTTCAACAGTCATTCGGCGATCCCCCCAAAACAATTCTCTCCACTTTCTCGATCATGTCGTCAGACCGGCTTGTGTGAGCCCGAGGTTGTTTCGGTTTG
This sequence comes from Schistocerca serialis cubense, assembly GCF_023864345.2. Classification (NCBI taxonomy): domain Eukaryota; kingdom Metazoa; phylum Arthropoda; class Insecta; order Orthoptera; family Acrididae; genus Schistocerca; species Schistocerca serialis. Next base: position 220,692,969 of record NC_064640.1, read on the forward strand.
TTGTCACACGATGTTCTGCCTTCATTAAACTATCACACCCACGAACGCACTTGCGACACCCACAACTCCATCACCACATGTCTCCTTCAACTGTCGATGAATTTCAATTGGTTTCACACCACGCAAATTCAGAAAACGAATGATTGCACGCTGTTCAAGTAAGGAAAACGTCGCCATTTTAAGTATTTAAAACAGTTCTCATTCTCGCCGCTGGCTGTAAAATTCCATCTGCCGTACGGTGCTGCCATCTCTGGGACGTATTGACAATGAACGTGGCCTCATTTTAAAACAATTCGCATGTTTCTATCTCTTTCCAGTCCGGAGAAAAAAAATCGGAGGCCTTAGAACTTGAATGCACCTCGTAGAATGTGCTTTACGTAAATCCTAGAAAGCAGTCAGAACCACATGATCACTTTATTCGCAGTATAAATTGTACTGACTGGGGTCAGTTGCTGAGAAGTATGAAAGGGTATGTTGAACTATTGTGTGAGTGCAATTAATTACCTATCGATGACAAATGTTGCACTCCTGTGAGACCATACTGAGGCATTCTCGGACGGTTGTATTGGCAGAGCGTTGTCGACGAAAAGCAATGAACCGAATTTAATTGTCTCAGAGGTTTAGAATCTGCCCTTTTTCACAGGTCTGTCAGTGCCTTGAATTGAACGATTTTCTAACTTTGATGCAAAATGCAGTAAAATAATATTTCTTCGCGTCACGTTAAGTGGATCGAATTACTATTAACAATACAAAATCGAATAAAATTAATATTCTTTCATATAAAAGTAAATTTAATTTTTTGCCACAGTTTTAAAACTCGGGCATTTTTAGTGAGGGACGTAGTGCAACAGATAATCTCGTAAGTTGAAAGAAGCTGTAAAATTAGTTTCATTGAACTGACTTCCAGAAACAGAGGGTTCCTGAATACTAATGTCCGTCTTTGACGTGAATATACTTTCTTAGATTTGCTTCTGGTTCCAAACGTCAATATTCAAATTCATATAGCTGTTGCTTTCTAAATGCATCTTTAGTTAAGCTTAGTGACGTTTTAATTATTTGACAGCGGATCTCGGGGTAGGTAATTTATCGTGTCCTATATGATAAAACAAAACGTATGTGACTTAACGTGTCACTAAGTTGCGACAGTTGATCTGCTTTGCAGGATTTCGAAGCGTAGCGATCTGTTGTATTTCTGCATTCTGACTTCTTGCCCCCAAATTAGCTTCGTTCTGCGGTTACTCTGTTCTTCAAAGGCTGTGCGGTTGCGTTTTCTGCTGCCGACTGTCAGAGAGAGACACACACACAGAGAAAGAGATTTCGTTTTGTCCCTTATCGTTCCACGGTCGTTAGATCACAGAAGCGAGCTGTTTCCTGCGCCGTCAACCGTCTATTGAGCTGTTCTGTAACTCCTTCTTGCGTCAGTGCCGCCTGAATAGTCTGATGAAGCCAATTGGCGCCGTCCTTATCGCGTAGCCAAAGGACACATCTGCACAAGAGTATACGCAAGGGTAGCCTGCCGGCTGCACTGAAACTTCAGAACGTTTTGCGAAGAAGAAATCTTCCCTGCTTTCCCTATAAATGGCACTGACACTTATAAAATTCCTGTTTAACGTATGTCAAGCGTCAATTTTCTTTGCCAAATACTTTTGTAGAATTAGCCCATTTGAAGAACGCGAACAGTGCGTACTTAGATCAGATGGATAAACTGGAAAACCGTACCGTCATAAAATTATTTCCTTCCAAATGTTTATCGTTAGTTCACAGTTCGTGAAAATGTATAAGATGTTTACTGTTTTATTTCAGTTGTTAATTAATGGGCGACCGAATTAGGACGTAGACGTGACTCTTGTAATAGGAATGCACATGAAAATCGTCCTAAAACTGTGTTCCTATAGGGAAAAAATGAGCAAATGCATAAAGAGTGCACTGCATCTTATACGAATAACCAACGACGAGAAGGATTTGTGGCAGATGGACGCCACCACATTTGCACCAGAAGGAAATGCTAAAGCGGATTTGTCAGCAATGTTCGGACCGTTAAAAAAATCAACTTATTTGGTGTGTTAAACTGGCGACTTCGCATCAACACGACGTCTTAGTTTCAATTTGCCGAAAACATTTAAAGAAGACTGTTACTGCTGATTACATTTCATAAGTCAAAATAATAACTGGCGAATACTACGCAAGTATTCAGAAACCAGTAGATGGAAAAATTTGAAAGGATAGCCATGAATTACAGTAGAAAACAAATTTTTCATCAGAACAATGCATATGCCCACACGTATATTTAGACGACGAGAAAACCGAAGGTTTTGACGGACAAATGTTGGAATGTCCACCTATTCCATAAGTTTTGGTAACCTCATATTTCCACTTACTTCTGCAGCTAAACCAATGTGAGCTCGAAAACGTTTCAGTTCCAATTAACATGTTGTGGCAGCTATGGATCGTATTTTTAGACCTTCCAAAATTGCATGACAGAGGTCAAAGTGCTTTTTTAATAGAAAGCTACGTCCAAAAATTCTATCATTGTGTTGTTTGTGTTTTACAGACAGTAAGGGAGTGTCGAATATGATCTCACGAGAATGGAAACCTGTGCAGACGATCATTTTCTCATTTCTTCATAGTCTGGGTCCCAAAGATACAGAAACTTCAAATTTGTTACAATTCTCACATCGGATAATTCTCCTTTTTGTGAAATGCATACTGAAGAAAAGGGAGCGAGGTAGTTTTGACATATAGCTTTGTGACTAAAGGATGCTAAAAGTTATTCTTATCTACGGCTTGCACTATGCGGTTTGAGTTCGTACCAACAGCAGTGAGTGGTGACAGAAAGAAGTGTAGCATTCACTTCTAAAGACGCAAGCAAAGGCCTGGATATTCGTTCGAATTACAGTGTTTTGTACAACAAGGAACGTGGGAAACGTTAAAACTGATAGCGTCATAACCAAAAGAAACCTTGGCTTTCATACAATTACGCATCATGTCTGTCACTATATTCACTGTGTCCTGGAAACAATGTGAGACATACATTCAGTTCTATAACTTTCGCATATGCGTCATTGGAAGTAACTTTTGATATAAACTGAGGTGACAAAATGTCATGGGATAGCGATATAACAAATATACAGACGGCGGTAGTATCGCGTACACAAGATGTAAAAGGACAGTGCATTGGCGGAGCAGTCATTTGTATTCAGGTGATTCACGCCAAAAGTTTTCCAACGTGATTATGATCGCACGCCGGGATTAACAGATTTTGAACGCAGAATGGTAGTCGGACCTAGACGCGACGGACATTCCATTTCGGAAATCGTTAGGGAATTCAGTATTCCGAGGTCCACAGCGTCAACAGTGTGCTGAGAATACTAAATTTCAAGCATTACTTCTCACCACGGACAACACAGTAGCCGACAGCCATCTCTTAACGACCGAGAGTATGCGGCGTTTGCGTAGAGTTGTCATTGCTAACAGACAACCAACACTGAGTGAAATAGCCGCAAATATCGACGGGGGACGTACGACGCGCGTATCCTTTAGGACAGTGCGGCGGAACTGGTCGTTAATAAGCTGTGGCAGCAGACGACCGAAGTGAGTGCCTTTGCTGACACCACACATCACCTGCAGCGCCTCTCCTGGGCTCGTTACCATATCGGTTGGACCCTAGACAACGGGAAAACCTAGGCTTGCTCAGATGAGTCCCGATTTAAGTTTGTTACAGCTGATGGTAGGGTTCGAGTGCGGAGCGGACCCCTCGAAGTCATAGACCCAAGTTGTCAAAAAGGCATGGTGCAAGCTGGTGGTGTCTCCATAATGGTGTGGGCTTCTTTTATTTGGAATGGACTGGACCCTCTGGTCCAACTGAACCTATCATTAGCTGTAAACGGTATGTTCCGCCAGTGGGAGACCACTTTCAGCCATTCATGTTCCCAAACGACCATGCGCCACGACACCTGGTCACAACTGTTCACGACTGGTTTGGAAAACATACCGGACAATTCAAGCGAATGATTTGGGCAGCGAGATCGCCCGACATGAAGCCCATCGAACATTTATGGGACATGATAGAGAGGCCAGTTCGTGCACAAAAACCTGCACCATCACTACTTCCTCAATTACAGAAGCATGGCTCATTATTTCTGCAGGGGCTTCCAACGACTTGTTGCGTCCATGCCACTTCGAGTTGCAGCACTGTGTCGGATAAAAGAAGGTCCGACACGATATAAGGAGATATCCCGTGACTTTTGTCACTTCCGTTTATGTAAGAGGGCTGACTGAAAAGTAATCCCTCCGAATATTTTATGTGTAAGCTCTTCTTCTTAAATAAAACAAACGTTATTAAAGTTCTATATCTTTAATCTTCATTTATACACATTTTAACCCCTGTGCCGCGACAGAGCTCCGCATTGTGACGTGTAACATGGCAGTTGTAAGTAGCGTAGGTAAAGGGTCGCTATGTGTAAGCGACGTGCAGTTACGTGGTGCTTATGGGGTGAGTTGAGCCCTGGACGACGAACGAGTCGTCGCCAATGTTGACTGGTGGCCAATGCTAAACAGAACATATAAATCATAGCAGGTTTGTCAGTAACGTCGACAAGGTGCTGGCTGCGTGGTCTGGATCTGCAACGACTAAAATAATTAGAAGTCATTGGTAAAAAATAATATATGTATATTGTACTTACTGTATAGGATTCTTCTTGGCTGCATTCATATAATTATAAACAGATAGCTATGGAGGCCTCACTTAGGCCATACGTTACTAAGCGCCTTGTTCGAGATTGCTTCCTATCAGCTGAAGGCTATGCTACTTTATTACTTGACGTCCCGAGCAAGAGTGGACGAGAGCTCGCTAGAAACTTGACTCAAGCGGCGCTAGCCGCGACTCACGGGTCCAACGATACTAATACGGACAGCGGTCGATAACTGCAACCCCTAACAAGTGTGGTATCGAACGTTGATACCACAATATCCTAATGGATAGAAGAGACACACGCAAATGGAAATGCTATCTGACATTAAAATCAAAGTAAAATATTGGGTCGCCACCAAATGTAGCCACACGACAAACAAGAGGTTCGACTGGGTTGGAAAATAAATTAATTTAGTCATAAGAAAGAACTCCTGAAAGAACAGTCATTGTAATGTTACTGAGAAAAAATGGGATGCAACTGTCAATATGATACAATGATTGTTCACATGAATCAAATATTAAAATAGAGTAAAAAGTGCACGAACACTTGAATAAGAGCAGCATGCAGCAACATTCCTGGAAACAAAATCTATTCTAAAGAATTTGTTTTAAATAATAAGTGAACTCTAATTATTGGATCTGTGTGCATCGAAGCGCTATGGATGGACTAACAAGGAAACTACAAGGTAAATGGCGTAGGTAAAGGAGATGTAAAAACAAAATTATTTGTCTCTTAAGACATTGATATAAGACATCTATATAGCTGCTGTTGCCTGGTAACTACATACGATTGCTTGTGAAACGCTATACGATTCACAACAGAATCTCTTAATTTAGAATCGGGGTCGTAATTATAGGAGGACAGGAAAGATTTAATATTCACATTCAGACCCACATTCACTCAAAGAACAGCAAGGACGGCCCTAACACCAACATGCAACGAAGCTAGGATGTTTGTTCCACTGTGTTGAGAAATCATTAAATAAAAAAGTAAATCTGAATATGACGGTTGTATTTAAAGTTTAACCTCAGTTTGGAGAAACCGCCTCAATGAGGACCACACATACATGCTTACACACTTAACATGAAATCACAAACCACAAATACAATTGAATAATTCAGACCGGATATATTTAATATTACAAAATCAGAGCAATAAGTAATCCCTTGGACAGAGACAGGGGACCATAGGAGAGTTAGGCTAACACTTAACTTGCATGGCCATGTGGTTCATGGAAACACAATTTATAAATGCCGTGGCCAAATTTAAGCAACATTAAACCACACAGCCATGAACAATTAACATTTTACAGAGGACACATTTGAATAGAGAAAGAGTAATGGTATAAGGCCAACAAACTCTAATATTAACCCATGTGGATGGTTTCCAATGGGCATATACCAATGAAACAAAGAAAATTCACAAAGAGACAAAAATTATCAAGACTTGAGAAAGATTAGAATGTGTACACAAGCAATGGCAGGCACACAAACATTCACACTGAAGTGAGGGTGCACTTCAGGCCAAAAGCTAGAAGCTCCCCTCTCGCTATGAGACAACGCGCCATGCGGTTAAATCAACTTACCCTTCTTCAAAGAGACCTCGGCTGCAGACCCTCGGAGAACTGGAAGCAGGCTGCCCATCTCACACTAAAACTTCTCCCACACAACCCTGCGGCCATCAAAACCCAGAGATGAGGCTTCCGCCACAAAACTAACACCGGTAACTTTCACACAAGGGGAACAAACCTCTTTGCCTACCTAAAAACCACAAGGGTTGGCCATTCTGTAAGACTACTGCTGATTCTCCGTAGCACACTAAATCACTGTACAACAAAATGAAACACACCCACATATATTCATTCACCCATGCATGCCAGAGAGCTTTGGAACAAGGGGTAAACATTTTATGGAATCATAGTCGTGAGTTGGGTTACATATAAAAACATGGAAGAGTTATAATGGCGTTATTGCTGCATTTGCAAGTCTGAAAATAACCAACATGACAACCATATGATGCTTGCAAATTGTAGAAAGAATAGGCTACGACTACATTGAATCATAGCTCAGACTTCTCTGGTACGAAATTTAACAACCAAAACACCTGAATTGTTCTGTAGCACGCAAAGTGCACTCTAAAGCAAATACAATCATAATGAAAGGGGACTATAAGACCTTTTTACAGTATGTGACATAGCTGTTACCAGTTTGTAATATTATATAAAGCATTTATCTGTAGCTGATTAACTTTTCTAATTAGTTTAGAAATACTTAAATTATTTAGATTCTTGATTAAAGTAGGTCCCATTTATATAGAAAAAATTTATATTAGCTTTACAAAAATAAATTTGTATTTTATATAAAACATATTTTTAAGAAATTGTAATTTTGAACTCATAACTTAATGATTCATTGAAAATCATTCTTTTCTTATTTTTTAAAAATATAATAAATATTATTAATTATAAATGGAGAACAAAAAAGAAATACAAGCTAAAGAAAAAGATACTTATGAAATAATTGAGATATGTGAAAAAGATATTGATTGTCCTATTTGTTTAAGTGATGAAAATAATAATCAATTGCAAATCATGTTTGTCATAAAGAATGTACTGATAAATGGTTAAAGGAATAAGAAAGTTGTCCACTGTGTAGAGGTGATATTAAAAATAAAGAACCAACATCAGTTGACATATTGACGATGCTTGATTCTTTACCAGTAACTATAAATAGATGTTTTGATCAATTTCTTGTTTCTTTCCCAGTAACTACAAGATCTTTTGAACCTTTCTTTGGCAGAATTCAACAATTTAGAAATCAGTATTATGAATCTCATGATGATTCTGATGATTCTTATTTTTTAATAAATTCTATGAATAATTTAAAATTAAAATTTTAAAAATTACAAAAATTATAAAAATATACTATTTCACAAATCTAATACATCTACATCTACATTTATACTCCGCAAGCCACCCAACGGTGTGTGGCGGAGGGCACTTTACGTACCACTGTCTTTACCTCCCTTTTCTGTTCCAGTCACGTATGGTTCGTGGAAAGAACAATTGTCTGAAAGCCTCAGCGCGCGCTCGAATCTCTCTAATTTTACATTCGTGATCTCCTCGGGAGGTATAAGTAGAGGGAAGCAATATATTCGATACCTCATCCAGAAACGCACCCTCTCGAAACCTGGCGAGCAAGTTACACCGTGATGCAGAGCGACTCTCTTGCAGAGTCTGCCACTTGAGTTTGCTAAACATCTCCGAAACACTATCACGGTTACCAAATAACCTTGTGACGAAATGCGCCGCTCTTCTTTGGATCTTCTCTATCTCCTTCGTCAACCCGATCTGGTATGGATCCCACACTGATGAACAATACTCAAGTATAGGTCGAACAAGTGTTTTGTAAGCCACCTCCTTTGTTGATGGACTACGTTTTCTAAGGACTCTCTCAATGAATCTCAACCTGGTACCCGCCTTACCAACAATTAATTTTATATGATCATTCCACTTCAAATCGTTCCGCACGCATACTCCCAGATATTTTACAGAAGTAACTGCTACTTGTGTTTGTTCCGCTATCATATAATCATACAATAAAGGATCCTTCCTTCTATGTATTCGCAATACATTACATTTGTCTATGTTAAGGGTCAGTTGCCACTCCCTGCACCAAGTGCCTATCCGCTGCAGACCTTCCTGCATTTCGCTACAATTTTCTAATGCTGTAACTTCTCTGTATACTACAGTATCATCTGCGAAAAGCCGCATGGAACTTCCGACACTATGTACTAGGTCACTTATATATATATTGTGAAAAGCAATGGTCCCATAACACTCCCCTGTGGTACGCCAGAGGTTACTTTAACGTCTGTAGACGTCTCTCCATTGATAACAACAAGGTGTGTTCTGTTTGCTAAAAATTCTTCAATCCAGCCACACAGCTGGTCTGATATTCCGTAGGCTCTTACTTTGTTTATCAGGCGCCAGTGCGGAACTGTATCGAACGCCTTCCAGAAGTCAAGGAAAATAGCATCTGCCTGGGAGCCTGTATCCAATATTTTCTGGGTCTCATGAACAAATAAAGCGAGTTGGGTCTCACACGATCGCTGTTTCCGGAATCCATGTTGATTCCTACAGAGTAGATTCTGGGTTTCAAAAAACGACATGATACTCGAGCAAAAAGCATGTTCTAAAATTCTACAACAGATCGACGTCAGAGATATAGGTCTATAGTTTTGCGCATCTGCTCGACGACCCTTCTTGAAGTCTGGGACTACCTGTGCTCTTTTCCAATCATTTGGAACCTTCTGTTCCTCTAGAGACTTGCGGTATCTGCTGTTAGATGGGGGGGCAAGTTCTTTCGCGTTCTCTGTGTAGAATCGAATTGGTATCCCGTCAGTTCCAGTGGACTTTCCTCTGTTGCGTGATTCCAGTTGCTTTTCTATTCCTTGGACACTTATTTCGATGTCAGCCATTTTTTTGTTTGTGCAACGATTTAGAGAAGGAACTGCAGTGCAGTCTTCCTCTGTGAAACAGCTTCCGAAAAAGGTGTTTAGTATTTCAGCTTGATGCGTGTCATCCTCTGTTTCAATGCCATCATCATCCTGGAGTATCTGGATATGCTGTTTCGAGCCACTTACTGATTTAACGTAAGACCAGAACTTCCTAGGATTTTCTGTCAAGTCGGTACATAGAATTTTACTTTCGAATTCACTGAACGCTTCACGCATAGCCCTCCTTACGCTAACTTTGACATCGTCTAGCTTCTGTTTGTCTGAGAGGTTTTGGCTGCGTTTAAACTTGGAGTGAAGCTCTCTTTGCTTTCGCAGTAGTTTCCTAACATTGATGTTGAATCACGGTGGGTTTTTCCCGTCCCTCACAGCTTTACTCGGTACGTACCTGTCTAAAATCCATTTTACGATTGCCTTGAACTTTTTCCATAAACGCTCAACATTGTCAGTGTCGGAACAGAAATTTTCGTTTTGATCTGTTATGTAGTCTGAAATCTGCCTTCTATTACTCTTGCTAAACAGATAAACCTTCCTTCCTTTTTTTACATTCCATACTCAGCGATGCTGCAACGGCCTTATGATCACTGATTCCCTGTTCTGCACATACAGAGTCGAAAAGATCGGGTCTGTTTGTTACCAGTAGGTCCAAGATGTTATCTCCACGAGTCGGTTCTCTGTTTAATTGCTTGAGGTAATTTTCGGATAGTGCACTCAGTATAATGTCACTCAATGCTCTGTCCCTACCACCCGTTCTAAACATCTGAGTGTCCCAGTTTATATCTGGTAAATTGAAATCTCCACCTAAGACTATAACATGCTGAGAAAATGTATGTGAAATGTATTCCAAATTTTCTCTCAGTTGTTCTGCCACCAATGCTGCTGAGTCGGGAGGTCGGTAAAAGGACCCAACTATTAACCTAGCTCGGTTATTGAGTGTAACCTCCACCCATAATTATTCACAGGAACTACCCACTTCTACTTCACTACAGGATAAACTACTACTAACAGCGACAAACGCGCCACCACCGGTTGCATGCAGTCTATCCTTTCTAACCAGCATCTGTGCCTTTGTAATAATTTCGACAGAATTTATCTCTCGCTTCAGCCAGCTTTCTGTACCTATAACGATTTCAGCTTTGGTGCTTTCTATCAGCGCTCTAAGTTCCGGTACTTTACCAATGCAGCTTCGACAGTTTACAATTACAATACCGATTGCTGCTTGGCCGCCGCATGTCCTGACTTTGCCCCGCACCCTTTTTGGCTGCTGCCCTTTCTGTACTTGCCCAAGACTATCTAACCTAAAAAACCGCCCAGCCCAAACCACACAACCCCTGCTACCCGTGTAGCCGCTTGTTGCGTGTAGTGGACTCCTGACCTATCCAGCGGAACCCGAAATCCCACCACCCTATGGCGCATGTCGAGGAATCTGCAGTCCACACGGTCGCAGAACCATCTCAGCCTCTGATTCAGACACTCCACTCGGCTCTGTACCAAAGGTCCGCAGTCAGTCCTGTCGACGATGCTGCAGATGGTGAGCTCTGCTTTCATCCCGCTAGCGAGACTGGCAGTCTTCACCATATCAGATAGACGCCGGAAGCCAGAGATGATTTCCTCCGATCCATAGCGACACACATCATTGGTGCCGACATGAGCGACCACCTGCAGATGGGTGCACCCTGTACCCTTCATGGCATCTCGAAGGACCCTTTCCACATCTGGAATGACTCCTCCCAGTGTGCACACAGACTGCACATTGGTTTACTTCCCTGCTCTTGCTGCCATATCCGTAAGGGGCCCCATTACGCGCCTGATGTTGGAGCTCCCAACTATCAGTAAGCCCACCCTCTGTGACCGCCCGGATCTTACAGACTGAGGGGCAACCTCTGGAACAGGACAAGCAGCCATGTCTGGCTGAAGATCAATATCAGCCTGAGACAGAGCCTGAAACCGGTTCGTCAGACAAACTGGAGGCCTTCTGTTCAGCCCTCCGGAATGTCTTTCGCCCCCTGCCACACCTCGAGATGACCTCCCACACTACCACAGGTGAGGGATCAGCCTCAATGTGGGCAGTATCCTGGGCAGCCACAGTCTTAGTCCGATTGGGGGATGCGTGGGACGAGCTGGCCATCCCCGACAAACCCCCATCTGGACCACCACAGTGATGCCCATTGGCAACAGCCTCAAGCTGTGTGACCGAAGCCAACACTGCCTGAAGCTGGGAGCGAAGGGATGCCAACTCAGCTTGTATCCGAACACAGCAGTTGCAGTCCGTATCCATGCTAAAAACTGTGTGCAAAGAATGTCTGAACTAATCTACAGAGAGAGCAAACAATTGCACACAAAATTTAAATGGTTATTAACATACAAGATTGCCTAGTAAATGCAGTAATGCTGCTACTTGCGCACTGCTGACACACTGCTCGGCGGGGGAAGGAGACTACGCGATTTTACACTATTCAGGTACTAAAACGCGATGCTACAACTCTCAAATACTATAATACGCCAGAAATTTATGTATTAAACAATGCAAATAACAAAAACACGCAAAGATATTAATAATTAAACTATGTAACAAATAAGTGAGCTAAGAGTATACGACTTGCTGCTGCAGCTGCTTATCCAATGGCGGCAGGGAGCACATTTTTAAATATTAATTAAGCAAGTTCAACAAGATTCTTCTGTGACAACTAAATTTTGAAAATATTGTAATACAGAGAAATCAATTGATAATTTTACTTTACAAAAATATACGGATGATGGTTATAGAACCATATGTAAGCCATGTACAAATAAGTATCAAGTACAAAATCATAATAAAAATCGAATTCCTTGTGTATGTGGAAAAGTGTTGCTAAATATTATTTCAAAGAACATATACGACGAAATCCAAGTGAAGAACATACAAAAATATTATAAACAATGGATAATGAAGAAAAATCTAAAACTACATTAAATAATGAAGAAGTTGTAACTGAAGAAACAACTACATCCACAAAGAAATGTAGAAGTTGTCATGAGATTAAAGATGTAAATTGTTTATATATAAAACCTTGACATAAAGATAAACGTAATAATAAATGTAAGATATTTACTTTTGAATATATTAAGAATAAGAAAGCGTAAGGGGAAGAACCATCTTGAATTTTATGATTAATTATCTATTAAATATAATAATTCTTTTTGATTAATTAAATAAATCATTAAAAATTCTTTAAAAACTAATTGATTATTAAACAAATTGATTGTTAAATTAAGTAGTAAACTAATTCTTTTAAAACTTATTTGTTAAACTAAATAATAAAAAATTCTCTTTTTTATTAATCATCTATTAAATAATAATCCGCTTCCCTCTATTAAATAATTATCAATTTTTACAAATCTAATTAATTTTTTTGTAATAAATAGAGGATGAAATTGGAAAAATATATTGCTGCTCTTCTAGAAGAATTCACTGTTCATATACTTCATCAAATTCGTAAAATAAAATGCTTTTGAGGATATTCTAATTTACATAAAGGTGGTTTTAACAGAATTTATTATTAGAAATAATAGAAATATTTTTAGTAGTAAGACACCTTAAGCAAGTGAAAATAATATAAAAATGAAGTAAGTAAAATGATACAAATGATGTTAATAATTATAATAAATCTGAATGCAGTTCTAGGACTGCTACAGCTGTCCCTGAAGTAAGTGAAAATTATAAAAATTATATAACTGAAGTAAGTAAGTATTATAAAAATTATATAACTGAAGTAAGTAAAAATTGTAGAAATATTGTTAAACGTATGTACCTGAAGAAGTAAGTGAAAATCAGACAAATATTGTTAAAAATAATAAATTGGAAGTAAGTGAAAATTTTTGGAAAAAAATTACCATAGTATGATATTTATGATGTTTTTCTAACTAAATAAGATAAAACAATAAAAAGAATATTTCCATTTTCTACAAATATAATTGTAAAACCAAAACAAAGAGACACAATACAATTAAAGATTACTTAGTTGAAAAAGCATTTGTAAATAGATTACAAACTATAAATTTTGAAAGTAGTTTAGATATTCTTGATCCTAATCATTTTTAACTGCAGCAAAAAAAAATTTTTTTGAATTGTTAAAGACTGTTTAAAAGTACATCATGGTTTATCGATAAATTTTAATTTATATTGTGAATATGAATTACATACAAATGATATAAATGAGAAAGTACAAGAATTTGGACAACAAACACGGATCTATACTATTTTAACAGAAAAACACTAAAGTAAGAAATTTAAACAAGGTTAAAGAAATAATTTAGAAAAAAATTCTATTTTTCAAGCACAAGGATGAGGATGGTCACTAAATAGAAATATTGGTTTACAACTAGCAGTTAATAAATATATTCTACCAAAAGGATCATCTTATATGAATTAACCCAAAACAATAAAAAACAAGAAAGCTTTGTTCCCTGTAAGTGACCATTGTCATAATATTACAAAATATAACGATCTTGATAAAAAAAACTTGAAAATATTGAATTTCCAGTACTAGTTGATCATATTCCAAAAATAGAAAATATAGTTAATGTATCTATTAATGTTTATTCATTTTATGGTGATGAAGCTGAAAAACATCAAGTGTATTCATTAAAAATTACAAAATGAAAGAGGAAAACATGTAAATCTACTTTATTTCAAGAAAGATAACGCGCAAATTATTGTTGCATAAAAAATTATCTAGACTTGAAACAAGTCTAATTAATATACATGAAAAAGTAAGATTTATTTGTGATTTATGTTTACTACATTTTAACAGTAAAGATAAATTAGATAATCATACACCAAATTGTTTAACTAAAAAACTATTACAAATGCCAAATAATATCATATATATTTTAAAAATTATCAATATACTCCAAAAGTTCCATTTGTTATTTACACTGATATTGAAAGTTTACTTTTACAAATGGATAATTGTGAACCAAATTCAGAAAAAAACATATACAATGAAATATCAAAAACATGAACTAAGTACATTTTGTTATTATACTAAATATATGAATGAAAATTACAAAATTCCTGTTTTTTATAGAGCACCAAATTGTCAAATAAAATTTGTTGAATGTACAAAATAAGTAGCTAAAGAAATTGGAATAATTTATTCTGAAATAGATGAAATAGGAAAACTTACAACTTAAGAAAATAAAATAAACAGTAGTTCTAAATATTGTATATTGCGTAATTGTTATTACACAAAAATAACAAAAAAGTTCATCATCTTGATCATCTAACTCGAAAATATGTAGTTCAGTTATGCAACAACTGTAATTTAAAACTAAAACAATCTGAATATGTACCTATTTATTTGCATTACTTATCTGGTTGTGATTCTCATTTTATGGTAAAAGAACTTGGTTATGGTAATAAAGAAACAGAATTAATACCAAACAATGAAATAAAAACAATAGTTTTGGTAAACTCACAAAAAATTTAAAAATGAGATTTGTTCATACATTTATATTTATGGCTTCTTCACTTGATAAACTTCCATCAAATTTAAAGAATAATCTATTAAATAATATTGAAAAGTAATTTTCTCCAGAATTATTTAAATTTGTAATTAGAAAAAGTGTTTTTCATATGATTATACGGATACTTGGAAAAAATTTGAAGAAACATATTTAGGAACAAAAGAAAAATTTTACAGTAAATTAAATGATTGTGATATAAGTGATGAAGATTATAAACATGCTAAATTTGTGTTGGAAAAATTCTATATAAAAAACTTGGTGAATACCATGATTTAGATCTTAATACTGATGTATAATTGATAAGTGATGTTTTTGAAAATTGTAGAAAAACATGTATGCAAACATATAGTCTAGATCCTTCTAGGTATTATACAGTTCAGGTTTATCTAGGGATTCAATGTTAAAAATTACTGAACAGAAACCTGAATTATTATATGATTATGATATGCTTTTAATAGTTGAAAAAGGAACTAGAGGAGGAATTTCACAGTGTTGTAAAAGATATGTAAAATCAAATAATAAATACTTAAAAAATTTAATAATAAAGAAATTTCCAATTATGTTATGAATGAAAAATGCAAATATTTCATATGATTATGCTATGAACCAATATTTAGCATATTTTATTTGTACAAAATAAATGAAAGTACAAACAATTCTGAAAATGGTTATTTATCTGAAGTAGATTTTTGAATATCCAAAAGAGTTACATGATTTAAATAAGTATTTACTGATAGTTCCTGAATCAAAACTTGTTCCAGGTACAAATGAAAGTAAATTATTAATTACTTTAGATAAAAAACATAATTATATGGTACATTATAGAAATGTTAAACAACGTTTTTCTTTAGGAATGCCTCTTACAAAATACATAATGTTTTTAACTTTAAACAAACTGATTGGTTAAAGGATTATATAGATTTAAACATACAGTTAAGAACTAAAGCTACAACTTATTTTCAAAAAGATTTCTACAAATTAATTAATGATTCTGTATTTCGTAACATAATGGAAAACTTAAGAAATAGACAAGATATAAAACTAGTTTCAAATAGTAATATATGGGATAAACTTGTAGCTAAACCAAACTTTAAATGTAGAATTATATTTAATGAAAATGTTGCTGTTATTAATATGAATAAAACTTAAATAACATCTGATAAACCTACTTATGTTGGATTTAGTATACTTGATTTATCTGAAGTTTTAATGTATGATTTCCACAATAGAGTTATGAAACATAAATATGGAGAAAATATTGAATTATGTTAGCAAGATACAGATGGTTATATTTATGATGCTAAAACTGAAAAAAATCAGTGGTTCGTTATTTTGATACAAGTGATTATTTAACAGATAATGTATTTAATACTCCAGAAGTGAACTAAAAAGTAGTTGGTAAAATGAAAGATGAATATAATGGAAAAGTAATTGAAGACGTTTGTGGTTTAAGAGCAAAAATGTATGCTTATAAAGGTGGTGATAATATAGAAAAATATCTAAATGTATTAAAAAATGTGCTGTTAAAAACAAAGTTAGTATAGAAGATTACAAAGATTGTTTGTGTAACAATATAGAACAATATAGAAAAATTAATTTTAATTAAAAGTGAAAAACATGAAATATATACAATTCAAGTAAACAAAAAAGCACTAAGCCATCATGATAAAGAAAGATATGTATTGGAAAATAAAATAAATACATTTCCATATTGTCCAAATAAGTTATTAAAACTGCAATAAAATATTTCTATATAAAATTTAAAAAATTATTTCTATACAAAGTTAATAAATTTATTTCTATATAAAATTAATAAAATATTTTATATATAACATTTTTCTATCTAAATGGAAACATTTCCAAAGATCAAATAAAATTTTACATAGGTGAAATAAAACAAGAGATTATTATATACAAATACTATAAAGATTGAATAAATTAAACAATGAAATAATTCAATTAAAAGATGATAAAATTAAAATGAAAGAGGAAGTAATTCAATTAAAAGATGAAGTAATTCCCTTAAAATATGAAATAATTAATGTATAAGAGATTCGAATTCAAAATTTGATTGAAACTGTTGATACTTACTTAAAAATTAAATCATTGTTAAGCTAAATATTACACTAGTTCTTTGTACAATTACTTTATCTTTATTTATCCAACTGTTACGTGAATTATCGAAACCTAACCATTTAACATAAACTTAACTGTATTTCTTTTTTAAAGCTAATTACACATTTGGATATGTTGTTATGGGTTGTTCTTGTTCGTAAAAATTCCTCTTTATTTCCTTTAATTTATATGTATTCTGACTAGAGTAAATAAAATCTTCAATTTTAAAAATTTCAGATGATCAGATAGCTGTATAACCTTTTTCAAAAACATTTGTAAGTTTACTAATTCTAAGTTCATCACCATTTTTAAATTTTGGTTCTTCAGTAGATACAGTGTTACTTATTTTTAAAATTAATAATTCACTTCTATTGGTTACTTTTTCATTGTAAAATATTTTGTATTACTGAATTCATCAAGTAGACTTTTATCTATATTTAACCATTTATAATTTCCTTGTAAAGCAAATTTTAACGAAATTTTTCCTCTAAGTGTTCTATTAAATCGTCCAATAACAGATGTTTTTAATTCTGTAAAAGTTGAATAATGGTTAAAGTTATATTACTTCATACTTTGTTATAAAATTCTTCACCATTATCTGTTTGTAAATGATTTGGTTTCCTAACTATTGAAGCCTCAATTTTATTTTCATATATTTTATCTTTAATACAAACAGCACATGCATATTTTGAAAAACATCAACAATTGTTAAAAATATTTATAACCTTTGTTTATTTTTGGAATTCTGTTTAAATATTCCAAATCTATTTCAACTAAATCAGCCTGCCATAAACCGTCTATATTAAAATAAACAACATTTCTTCTTTTAAAATTTTTTTCTAATTGGTTTATGTAGTTCATTAATTATTTCTTCACAGTTAATTTTATATAATTTTCACCAATTATTAAATTTTTGTAACAAATTTACTTATTTTTAGATTTGAAAATTGTACATATACCTTCAATTCTCTGTCTTCCTTTTAGTTGTTACTGTATGCGGATTATGTGTTTCAGTAAACTTTTTTACACTGTAAACAGTAAATTGGGGTGGTCATATGAAGTATGATTTCCGATTTATGTACATAAAAATATATATAGATTAAAAATTTTTATAAAGTTAAAATTAAATTAATGATTTCAATACATCTTGAGCTTTACCTATTTTATTATGTATTTTTTATTAATTTTTTTGTTCTTATGATTTAATATATATTATATTTATTTTATATATTTCAAATTTTGTTCCTGGTTGCTTTATCCAAAGTTAAATTTTTCTTTTGGTTCTTCAGCTTTCTTTATATTTTGTTTAGCCTGTTTTACAACAATTTCATCATTCTTTGAAAAGATTTATTAATGGTGAAAAAACATTAATTATGTTTATGTTTAATGTTAAATTTAATATCAATGATAAAATTTATGTATATGTTTGTGTTTATCTTTATGTTTAATGATTAATGTTCTTATTTAATTTTTAATGTTTTTATTTAATGTTTATATTGTTAAAATATGTATTTTATTTCTAAATTTACCTTCATTGGCTTTTCTAGATATATGTTGTTAAAAAACCAAAGTCTTTTACGAAGATTCTAAATTGATTGATAACATTATTATTAAATATTGTGTGTCTGAGATAGTGGCCGTTTAGAGACTGCTGTCGTGTACATAGAGCTGATGAGAGAGGTGTTCCCTTGGCCGTCTGCTGCACCACATATATATAAATACAGCTCGAGAGGCAAGACTAGGCTTCCCTTCGCACCCAGTCACCATAAGATCAGCGTCAGTCAACCGACGGAATGCGCGCTGCCTTGGATGACTTCAGATACAGGCTATTGCAAAATGCCTGTTTTCAATAATTACAGAAAGTGAACACACGAGGACTGTACACCATCTTGGATCGCTTAGATTTCGCAATGGTAACTGTTAGTACGCCACCCGTAATGTTAACAAATCCGCATGCCAAGTGGTGACAATTATTTTCCACTTTTGTGGATTATCAGTAGACAGGGCGAAAGAAAATTTAGTAGGAACTTACTGCAGAGGTCGCCTCTGAGCTGCTCATAGTGCTGTTTAGGATAGGGACGTTTACTGCCAGTATGAACATAATGAATATTCCAATCTTGTGCGTGTGAAACTTTACCAAATATATGTATCAATTAGAACTCAAAATCTTCATTTATAATCATAGTCCTGATCCTGCTGATCAAATAGGTAATAGAAACATTTCTTTCAGTGGGCTGGACAAGAATGTGGACTTGCGGACTGGGACTGACTAATGAATAATGACTGATTGTTATGATGATAATCAAGCCGCCGCCCCAAACATGGTGTGTATCGTCCGGTAATGTTAAACAGTGAAAGTGATCGGTCGAAGACATCGAACTCGGTAGGCACTAACAGGACACCGAAGTGCAATAGGCAGAAACCAGTGCGAGAACAGTGCTACGATTTATTTGTGAGTGTGGTAAATAAACTGTGAATGTTAGCCACAGTAACCTTGATCGTGACGGAAGGAGGGAAGAAGACGACGACACTAGATCACGGCAGCTACCGGAAATGAGGTTAGAAGAAGATGGCGCGTCGTCACGGAGCTGCGTTTACCTGCGAGAAACTTGCAAGCTGCTACGTGCGCTCCCCGATGCCCAGCCCTCTCCTGGAGCTACTGTAGTAGGCGATACCCGCCGCCATCTTCACCGCCACAGCTGTTACTTCTGCCTGCATAACGTCGCGACGCGTCGCATCACGTTTGCTGGTACACCGCACTGGGCCCATTCGTCGAGGTCAAGCAATTAAGTCAAGAATGATTAAAGTATTTGTTAGTTTCTGCTAACAGGCTATTAAAAATGGTGAACTGTGTGAAAGTTAAGACGGAACCAGTCTCTGACAATTAATTCTCAGAATCAGAAACTGAATTTAATGAGGACGGTTACGTCGAACCAATAAATCGAGAAGCGGTTTGTGATTTGTCAAAAGTAAAATCTGATTTGAATTTCAGTGATACTGCAAAGTTAAAACCATTTTCTGATGACGAAGTAATTGAAATGTCAAAAAGGAGAAGATAGAATCAATAACATTATCAGATCATGAAACTGAGCTCAATATGTCTGAAACTCAGCCAGGTCATGAAATGCGAGAAACTTCTTTTAAATCAGTGGAAATGCCAAGTGGCAATGTAGACGCTCCAAATTGGATGCAATTACTGTTTACTGAACTAGAATCGCATCATAAAGAACTAAACGGTAAAACTGCATCCAGTAGTAAAGAGTTAAGGGATAGTAATAAAGAATTAAACAGCAATATTGAATCCAGTAGTAAAGAGTTAAAGGATAGTAAGGGGTGAAATGACCTTGAAACTGAATAGTTTAAATTATAAAATTGATGCTAATCATCATGATCTGCAAGTCAATGTAGGGCAACAGTTAAATAAACTGCATAGTACTTTCAAAAGTGAAATTGACGAAGTTCGCAAATATTTCAAAGACGCAGATGAACTGCTGGAAGGGAGGTTGTTAGAAAGCATAGGCAACAAATCCAAACTTTGTTCTAATCGATTTGAAGAAGTAACTAGTAGAATAAATGCTGGTCAAAATGATATTAAGAAAGTAAAATCAAATTGTGAGAAATTATGTGAGGATGTGAACAAGAGATGTTCTGACAGAGCGGAATAGTAGAAATACAAGTAGAAGAACTAAGTGCTAGTATTACTGTCATAGAAAATAGAGTAACATCTGGTAGTGCTAGTAATACTGTTCCACAGCATGTGACTTCAGCTGACGCCGCTTTCATCGGATGTCGTCAATTTTTACGTTTTGATCCAGACAAACAAGTCCACCCATTAGAGTTTTGGAATGATTTTGAGGATGTTTTGCCTGATGCATGGTCTGAGCGAGAGAAAATTTCTTTTATAAGAAGTCATTTGTCAGGAGATGCTTTGCGGTGGTCAGCTGACGTAATGATAAGAAGCAAAAATCTTTCTGAATTTAAATCTGCATTTCTTAAAGAGCACTGGTCACACACAAACAATACGATGACTTGAGAGAGTTTCGAAGTGGTAAAACGTTTACTCCGGGACGGAAGTCAGTAAAAGAGTTCTCTAGAATATGAGTTCCATGGCTGTCACATCTGACAGAAAAGAGGAAACCGGATATGATTATTGTGGGTTTAGAAGAAAGCTGCCTTGGTACTCGCAGAAAAGAATCTTTTCTGCACATAGAGATAATGTGGATAGGTTCATTGAATATTTGGAGTGAGTAGGAAGAGTAGCTGCTGCTGAGGAGCAGATACAACATAATAACAATTTTGTAAACAACGGAAATAATGACAGTGGGAACGTGAATGATAGAAGTGTGCAGGTTCGGAATACAAGGTCTATCAAGGCCGTGGTAGAGGAAGAGGGGGTAGAGAGTCACCACGCTTTCGCAACAGATATTATGACGAAAGCAGAGATGCAAACACTGTACCGCTGAGACAAGACGAAGTGCAAAATGCTACCCTATATGATGCTGTATCAAATGAACATAACAGGTCGCGTGTGGGAAACTAAATCCCATCTATGAGGAAACTGGCGCTCACAGGGCAGTAACAGTAGCACAGTCAGTAACAAAAACACGGACCACGATCAGCCAACATACGCAAACAGAAAACAGGCATGATGAAATAGGAACATGAAGTAGCAGTAATGTGTTAAACCACTCTCATAATATGGTTGACAGCATTTTGGATACTTTGGAAAAATTGGTTAAAGAAGAGCAAGAAAACGCTATAGATAATAGGAAGGAAGAAATTAACGGGTGAGTCTGATGTGGACGAAGATAAGGTAAAAGCTTACGTGTTCGATAATGATGGCCATCTGAAGGCTAAAGTTGCGGTAGAGGAAGTAGAGTCACTTTTTCAAAGTTTTAAATCGGAAGAATTGATGAATGATGGTGGAAGCAATAGCAAAGAGGCCAAGGAACCTGATAGCTGTATTGACTTGCCGCAAACTGTAAAAACTGACGACAGTATTATAGGTACCAATGTAGCGTGGGGACGCAGTTGCTCAGAGATAGAGGGTAGTTTAGTTGATGTGCAGCAAATGGAAGTAGAGGAAGTCGTCAAGTGCTTTGATTTAAAATTGGTGGACAGGTTGGACAAAAATACTTTACCTGGAAACAAATGGTTCAAATGTCTCTGAGCACTATGGGACTTAACACCTGAGGTCATCAATCCCCTAGAACTTAGAACTACTTAAACCTAAGGACATCACACACATCCATGCCCGAGGCAAGATTCGAACCTGCGACCGTTGCGGTGGCGCGGTTACAGACTGTAGCGCCTAGAAACGCTCGGCCACACTGGCCGGCAGCTAGAAACTAATTGAGAAGGATTTACTAGAAGATGTTTATGAGAAACCTTTTCAGAGCAAAATAACTCACACTATTATAAAATCTAACATGTGAGCAGTAACAGTACGATGTCTTCTTGACAGTGACAATGAGGCAAGTGCTTTGTCCCAAGCATTTTTTGATTCTATTCCTAATAAGAGTGAATTAACAGTCACGAAAGTAAGTTGTTTTAAAATAATAGGTGCTACTGGAAAAAATTTTAGACCAATACAGCATGAAGCTTTGCTATCCATTGGTATAGGTGACGTGATAATTGATCATCCTTGTTTAATCGTGCTAGCCGGCCGTTGTGGTCGAGCAGTTCTAGGCGCTTCAGTCCGGAACCGCGCTGCTGCAACGGTCGTAGGTTCGAATCCTGCCTCAGGCATGGATGTGTGTGATATCCTTAGGTTAGTTATTTTTAAGTAGTTCTAAGTCTAGGGGACTGATGACCTCGGATGTTAAGTCCCATAGTGCTTAGAGCCATTTGAAACATTTTTTAATTGTGCTCAGTTTAAGTGTTGATGTATTAATAGGTGCAGATTTTTTAACAAATTATCAGATTTCAGACTACCTAACAGATCAAAACGAAAATTTCTGTTCCGACACTGACAATGTTGAGTGTTTATGGAAAAAGTTCAATGCAATCGTAAAATGCGTTTTAGACAGGTACGTGCCGAGTAAAACTGTGAGGGACGGGAAAAACCCACCGTGGTACAACAACAAAGTTAGGAAACTACTGCGAAAGCAAAGAGAGCTCCACTCCAAGTTTAAACGCAGCCAAAACCTCTCAGACAAACAGAAGCTAAACGATGTCAAAGTTAGCGTAAGGAGGGCTATGCGTGAAGCGTTCATTGAATTCGAAAGTAAAATTCTAAGTACCGACTTGACAGAAAATCCTAGGAAGTTCTGGTCTTACGTTAAATCAGTAAGTGGCTCGAAACAGCATATCCAGACACTACGGGATGATGATGGCATTGAAACAGAGGATGACACGCGTAAAGCTGAAATACTAAACACCTTTTTCCAAAGCTGTTTCACAGAGGAAGACCGCACTGCAGTTCCTTCTCTAAATCCTCGCACAAACGAAAAAATGGCTGACATCGAAATAAGTGTCCAAGGAATAGAAAAGCAACTGGAATCACTCAATAGAGGAAAGTCCACTGGACCTGACGGGATACCAATTCGATTCTACACAGAGTACGCGAAAGAACTTGCCCCCCTTCTAACAGCCGTGTACCGCAAGTCTCTAGAGGAACGGAGGGTTCCAAATGATTGGAAAAGAGCACAGATAGTCCCAGTCTTCAAGAAGGGTCGTCGAGCAGATGCGCAAAACTATAGACCTATATCTCTGACGTCGATCTCTTGTAGAAATTTAGAACATGTTTTTTGCTCGCGTATCATGTCATTTCAGGAAACCCAGAATCTACTATGTAGGAATCAACATGGATTCCGGAAACAGCGATCGTGTGAGACCCAACTCGCCTTATTTGTTCATGAGACCCAGAAAATATTAGATACAGGCTCCCAGGTAGATGCTATTTTTCTTGACTTCCGGAAGGCGTTCGATACAGTTCCGCACTGTCGCCTGATAAACAAAGTAAGAGCCTACGGAATATCAGACCAGCTGTGTGGCTGGATTGAAGAGTTTTTAGCAAACAGAACACAGCATGTTGTTATCAATGGAGAGACGTCTACAGACGTTAAAGTAACCTCTGGCGTGCCACAGGGGAGTGTTATGGGACCATTGCTTTTCACAATATATATAAATGACTTAGTAGATAGTATCGGAAGTTCCATGCGGCTTTTCGCGGATGATGCTGTAGTATACAGAGAAGTTGCTGCATTAGAAAATTGTAGCGAAATACAGGAAGATCTGCAGCGGATAGGCACTTGGTGCAGGGAGTGGCAACTGACCCTTAACATAGACAAATGTAATGTATTGCGAATACATAGAAAGAAGGATCCCTTATTGTATGATTATATGATAGCGGAACAAACACTGGTAGCAGTTACTTCTGTAAAATATCTGGGAGTATGCGTACGGAACGACTTGAAGTGGAATGATCATATAAAACTAATTGTTGGTAAGGCGGGTACCAGGTTGAGATTCATTGGGAGAGTGCTTAGAAAATGTAGTCCATCAACAAAGGAGGTGGCTTACAAAACACTCGTTCGACCTATACTTGAGTATTGCTCATCAGTGTGGGATCCGTACCAGGTCGGGTTGACGGAGGAGATAGAGAAGATCCAAAGAAGAGCGGCGCGTTTCGTCACTGGGTTATTTGGTAACCGTGATAGCGTTACGGAGATGTTTAATAAACTCAAGTGGCAGACTCTGCAAGAGAGGCGCTCTGCATCGCGGTGTAGCTTGCTCGCCAGGTTTCGAGAGGGTGCGTTTCTGGATGAGGTATCGAATATATTGCTTCCCCTACTTATACTTCCCGAGGAGATCACGAATGTAAAATTAGAGAGATTAGAGCGCGCACGGAGGCTTTCAGACAGTCGTTCTTCCCGCGAACCATACGCGACTGGAACAGGAAAGGGAGGTAATGACAGTGGCACGTAAAGTGCCCTCCGCCACACACCGTTCGGTGGCTTGCGGAGTATCGATGTAGATGTAGATGTAGATGTAGAGGATTAAGTTCGACGCAGAAGCTTCCCCCACTAGTTTTAGCATTGGTGAACTAGTATTGGCCAAGACTAACGAAAAATCTAAGAAAAGTTCAGCGGAAACAAAGAAGTTTATGCATGTCTGTCAAGTGCCATTCAGGTTAATAAGTAAGCCTCATGCGAACGCATACCTCTTGGAACACCCGAAGAGTAAGAAAGAACTAGATCTGAAGAAATTTAAAAAATAACACTAACTAAATACTGTAGGGATGAGCCACTCTTTGGCAGACACACGGTCTAGCGTACTGCGCGGTCCCCGCTGGATGAAACTTGATCCCCTTTCAAGTTTCATTCCTTTCATCTGTCCTATCATATTAAGTAAGGTACTTATGCCTTCATGTTGTACAAAGGCCATTAGTTCGTAAGGTCTTCGTAGTGAATAAGAATGAATTCCGAAAATGACTATCCCCAAACAATGACTTACAAAAGAATGTGACTGGTAGTTTGCAGAAGTAAATTGTCAAGGTTAAAATATTATCCGATAAGTTTTGTGCACCAATAATAGAAAAAGCATGGTTAAAATTAATAAATAGTGGCCGGCCGCTGTGGTCGAGCGGTTCTAGACGCTTCAGTCTGGCAGGGCGCCACGGCTATGGTCGCAGGTTCGAATCCTGCCTCGGGCATGGATGTGTGTGATTTCCTTAGGTTAGTTAAGTTTAAGTAGTTCTAAGTTCTAGGGGACTAATGACCTCAGATGTTAAGTCCCATAGTGCTCAGAGCCATTTGAAACAAAAAGTAAATAAGATCCATAAAAAGGGTTATCAACTGCGAAAATAGAGACAGTTTGCTTTAAGAGAAGTTATTGAAGGTGGAAATTCCTAAAATCTGATCCAATACACTCTGCATAAAGCAATAATTTTCGATTGAGAATAAGGTTGTCTCAGTGTGAGAAAGGGTAAGAATGTGGCGTCCCTAGAGGCAAGCCAAAGTGTTTTAATATTAATTAAAGGAGATGTGGAAGTGGTGTGAGCATCACACCAAATGTATAAGTAAATAATGAGGTCAGTAGGCTGACGAAGACAAAACGGAGAAAGAAGTGTTACGACTTCTGCACCACTTGGTAGCAGCAGACACAGTGGCTGCGCCAAAGACTCAGACGGCGTGGAGTTTTACAATTATTTATTGAACTTTCTTTACAATTTCTCCCTCGTCGTCACTGCCCAGCCCTGCGAATCCCTTCGCTGGGCTGCTGCTGTGTAGATTCTCCGACAATGGGCGCAACGAGCGCCGCTGATCGCACTCGGGAGCCTCAGGCCACCAGTGCTCCGCTGAAGGCAGGATGTCCTGTGGTTGAGATGAACTGGTTGCCGCTCGGCGCCCCAGTATGGCACGGCCACGCAGCCGCGTCCCCGTGAGGTCAGCTGCCGACGCCTGCTGCACCGGCGGCTGGGAAGCCGTCAGTCACGATGTCCTCGAGGTCCCGTCATGGACGGACCACGCGCCGTAGGGCCGGCTTGCCGTGAAGTCCGGGCGTCATTCCCCGGCGCCTGTGACCAAGACCGTGCTGCGGCCGGTCCTGCTGGAAGTTCTCGCTGTAGTTAGTCAGCCGTGGTGCCGATCGAACTCGGCCCGACCTCCAGAGCTGAAGTTGACATCTGGCTGCGAACGGATGACTCCTGCGAGCTTGAACAGACTTCCGGAATCGTCACCTACGAAGATTAAACATTCGGACACGGACCACGTCCGTCCTCAGATCCGAACTGCTTCCTAATGGCTTCTGCCTGTTGCTGCCTGCGCTCGACTATTTATATCTCGCAAGAGGACGTTTTTTACCCTCGGTAGTAGCTTTTTGTTATTACTCCCGCAGTATATTGCAGCATAACTTAGCGTGCTGGCCTCACTTTCCCTTACTCAGCACTCTCCAGGCTTCGCTCGGCGCTCGGTCTGTGTGCGTCCTTGCGTCAGTCTGTTGGTAGACTGCTGCTGTCAGGAAGGCTATCTGTGCCTGCCTACTTCTCAACGTCTCGGTCGCCGGCGTGCCTCTGTTTTGCCATTCTCCACTGCGTGAAGCAACTCTTACTACATGTGGCCGCAACAGAAGCGTCGAAGTATATGTATAAATGAAAATAGATAGAAATAGGAGACATGAAGTCAGTGGGCTGACATATATGGATAAATGGTATAAAATTTATGAGTAATTTCCCTTACGTCTCATAAAAAGGGTTTGAGAAACGCTTAATCTTGCTTAAGGCAGATAGTCTATTAACTGATAAATGCAAATCGTAAAGTAGTGATATAGGAAAAGATGACTGCAAAGTTTGTGATTTTAATCTAAATACTGAAGCAGAATGTCTCGGATTTTTTTTCCGAACGTAAATTGTTGCCAATATTCCTTCTGGTAACTTCTCAGTTATTGGAACTACTGCAAGAAAATGGAATATAAAATGTGTTTTTCCCTCCTTTAGGTTTAAGTTGAGAACAGAAGCGTGGCTATGTTACCTGTTTCTCAGGAACATTAAGGCTTCGTGGAAGCAGCCTACAAGCTGTGGCGGAAAAGAAAGCAAGGACCACATGATGTTCAGTGAATCATCCCCTTTTCTTTTTGTAGTGTCCTGCGGTCGTCAGGAAAGAACTACAATTAAATAAAAGACGCCTTCTTGGCATGCATTAAGTTTTAAACGCAGAACAAACAGAAAAAAAGCCACAACACTGCGGTAGCAAAACAGACAGGGAAACAAGACAATGGAAGAAAATACTGACCAAAACTACTACACAAAATACAACGTGCTACTACAAGACTACAGCGAGTGAATACAAGGCTAGGACCTGTTCCTAGCGGCTGGTAAACACTGCCGGTCTGACAGTCTAGGTGTGCTTATAAAGCCAGGTCGGCGGAGAGCTACATCAGTCATATTCGTTCCGATTGGTGGAACACTGTCACATGTTGTCTGGCGAAGTAGTTCCGTGTTTATGTGGAAAGTTTGTTATTGTTTCTGTCCGCTGGCGATGTTTCTCTCTGCGCTGCTGAAAGGGGGTTAGCAACCCATCTTGTGTGTTGGTTCTGTGGGCCCTCTAACAATAAGGGGCCGCTACGACATTTCTTCCGCTACGACAGTTTTCGTAATAAAGTAATAATGGAGATGTGAATTCCCATATCAACTTCTAATGATTTTGTGAAAGTGTCGTATGTATGCTCATATTGGTGTTTCTCTTGCAGGTAAAGACTGAAAAATTTATGTAAAACAATAACTTTGTAACTATCGAAAATTTTATTTCGTGTTTCTACATAATTTATGTGCATGATTTGTGAAAGTCCGTTATGTCATGTCTATGTATATATATATACATGATTATTTTGTATGTGTAGTGTTAAGGAATTTTGGTAAAAATCAATTTAATTTAAAAGAGGTCAGCTATAATAACATCCCTTGTTTCTAATATTTAATTTTGTTCAAAAATAAATTTTTTCACAAAACCAAATAGGGGGTGATGTGGCGAAACAAGCGCTGTACCGTTTGAGAGATACAGAGGCGAGCGAGTATGCTGGGACTTACCCCAGTTCACTGCTAGTAGCGTCACGCCACAATAACGTGTCTGTGAATAGCACACAAGTATTGAACCTAATTAAGAATGAAATGAAAAGTTAAAGTTGCTTTTTCAAACTTTGTCAACATATGCTTTAGTGTAATAATGTTTAAACTGTCAAGTATCAGGTTGATTAGGCCAATATTTTACGTAAGTACATCGTTTCAAGAAAAAAGAAGTGGCCCTAAATAATAAAGCTAGGAAGCCAGAACTTGGTCATAATGCGCAGATGTAAGTAAAAATTAAGTGGTACAAGTCTCAACGTCATTACAGCAATATTTCGGTCAGAATCCACAGTTTTAAGAAAAACTGAAGGCGCTAAATATGTCACTTAGACATGTGGAAATATGTATGACGCTTCAGTTCAACATAAAAATAATACCTATGTGACCCCATAAGCTACCTTTAATAGTTTCCGAGTAATTTAATAAAAACTAAATTTGGAACAAAAACGTCCTTATTTGTAGTATACTAGGTATCTGTTATATTAATGCTAGAAAGTTTTTGTTACAGCACGTGATGAAACCTGTTAACTAATACAGCTATAACAAGTTTTAGGACCTTGATGTTAATAACAACCAATACAAGGTCTCTTAAAGTTGTAGTTCAGAGGTCATGTTCTACTGTCAGTTCCGTTCTGAAAATTCTAGAAGGCAAAGTTTTAATGAAACAATGCTAAAACTTTTTCTATGATTTTAACCAACTGAACTACGTAGATGCAAAAATACGAAGATTCTAAATTGATTCATAACATTGTCATTAAATATTGTGTGTCCGAGAAAACGGCCGTTTAGAGACTGCTCCCGTGGGCGTAGGGCGGATGACAGCAGGTGTTCCCTTACCCGTCCGCTGCACCACATATATAAATACAGCCCGAGAGCCAAGACTAGGCTTCCCTTCGCACCCAGCCTCCGTAAGATCAGCGTCACTGAAACGTCAGAGTGCGCGGTGCCTCGGATGATGTCAGAGGCAGTCTGTTACAAAACGCTTATTTTCAGCAACAGCAGAAAGTGAACTCACGAGGACTGTACACCGTCTTGGATCGTTTACATTTCGCAATAGTAACTGTTAATGTGCCGCCCGTAATGTTAACAAATCCGCGTGGCAAGTCGTGACAATTATTTTTCACTTTTGTGGCGAGCGTTTATTTTGATTATCAGTAGTCAGGGCGAAAGACAATTTAGTAGAAACCTACCGTAGAAGTCGCCTTTGAACTGCTCATAGTGCTGTTTAGGATAGAGAGATTTGCTGTCAGTATGAACATAATGAATTTTGCAGTATTGTGCGTGTGAAACTTTACCAAATGTATGTATCAATTAGAACTCAAAATCTTCATTTAGAATCATAGTCCTGATCCCGCTGACCAAATAGACAATAGAAACATTTCTTTCGTGGGCTCAACAAGAATGATGACTTGCAGACTGGGAACTACGGTCAGTACGTTTTCCATTGCTTTCTGGCTGACCACAGAAATAGTTGCCAGGCTCTCGTAAAAGACAGTGAACAATATTTACAACATATCCAATTTCCTCCTATGACTAATGAATAATGATTGATTCTTATGACGAAATCAGCATCCTGCGCCACACGACGAACTTTATTGCTATTTTCATACAGAAGAACACACTAAAAAACCACACGATGTCTGTCCACGTTTAAGAAAGTTTGCTGCAGAATTCTGGATTCAAATCAGAACCAAAAACGGCGGAATCGTACTTTATTTCCATACTGATATGGACAACTGTGATACCCGAGTTTCATTTTTTAAATACTGTCTTGAAACAAATTATTGAGCTAATATGGGCGAACCGTGTGAACGTGCACGCAAAAGTGTACTTTCACAAAGATTTTTCGTCTAGATATATGGTGGTGATGAGTTAGTGATAACACAAATGTGTAGAGAAGGATGGAAAATTCAGTCCAACAGTGCTGATACCGTAAACTCACTACAAAAAAACCGAAAAGAAAATAACCATTACGTCTAGTAAAATAAAGTAGTGACGAATCAGGGCATAGTTAAGCGAATAAGCAAAAATTATCAGTGTTCAAATAATCTATCTTGCGAATATATTAATTAAAATCTTTATTGGTTTGTTTCATTTTTTACACCTCTTGAGGCTAGTTGACCAAACCCAGCCTGATCAATCAGTTTCTTCATATGGCAGTAGTTGTTGCAATTAGAATGACCATGCGTTGCCCTCTGCATGGATCGCAGTATCGCTTCTGAAATGTTTTTCGTATGCTGCTCATCAGCTACAGCGGTAAGACGAGGTAAGTTGTCCGTTGCGTATAGGAGCATTACAGGACAGTTGTTAGGAGTTGTTAGGGAAGATTCGAAAACTCGTAGTCATCTTAACTTGAGAATTGATGTCTTTATGATTTGTAGTAAGAGTACTTAATTTCTCTTTCTTTTCGTTCTCAATCAGAATTCTATTATTGTCAGAGATGCAACGTCACATATTTCCTTACGTCTTTTGAAACGTCCCCTTTGAACAATTATACACGACTGTCCTTAAACTGATACACAATATTTTTTTTTTTTTAGCGCAACGCAATCTGACTTTCAAAAATCCCTACAAAAGAATGGCCCTGACTAACATTAAACTATACCTTTCACAAATCACTTACCTCACAAAAATCTTCGCTGCTCAAGCTACTGCAATACAGGAGCGCCACTACTGCCAGCTAAATGAAAGATTCAAACTACTGAAGGCACTAACTACTGATAGGGATAGTTAGCAAATGAAAGATATTAATAGAGAACAAACAATGTATTTACCTTGATATCATCATGTATAAATATAGCAGTTCATGACAAATTACAAATCTCCGCCATCTCTCTCCCCACATCCACCACTGCTGGCGGCTCACCTCCAACTGCGCAACGCTACGCGCTGTTCACAGCCAGCTGCCTAACACTACAATGGCGAGTATTACAACAATGCAAAGCAGCCACAGACTGCACACAGCACAGCCAGTGATTTTCATACAGAGGTGGCGTTACCAATAAAAAAACCTAAACAGCCTACTTACATAGTTTTTGGTTTATGGACTTGCTATATTGTCCGCAAGACTCTTCGATGGTGATTGTGCACCTGCACATTTGCAACAAATGGCTGCTGGCCATCTCTACAAGGACTACAGTGGGTCTGCACCTCTGGTGGCCCACCAATACCATTATCTCTACAAGGACTACAGTGGGTCTACATCTTTGATGATCCATCAATACCATTATTTCTACAAGGACTGCAGTGGGTCTGCACCTCTGGTGGCCCACCAATATCGTAATCTCTACCAGGACTACGGTGGGTCTGCTCTGTGATGACCTGCCTACCAATATTATTCAAAACTTCGAACGACTCTGCTGTGGGTTTGCTCTGTTGTGGCCCATTACCTGTATGCATGTCAAGAGTCAGCACTGTCTTTCCGTTGGAAGGACAACACTACTTCTACAAGACTGCATGGAAATCCACTACTTCTGTGTGCATTTTCTTCTACTGCTCAGACTTTGAGAAAAACACTATATTTTACCGTAATGAATGATCAGGACTGTCTTTATGGACTTTGAGAAAATTTTAGCTTTTGACCAACATTGTATCAATAAGTGTGTGCCTTTGATTTCTTTGTTATTGTAATTGTGAAAAAAAATTTTAACAAATATGTATTGGCCAGTGCCCAAAAAAATTTGTAAAATTTTTTGTGGGGAGCATGGGGGCTATGTAAGTAGGCTGTTTAGGTTTTTTTATTGGTAACGCCACCTCTGTATGAAAATCACTGGCTGTGCTGTGTGCAGTCTGTGGCTGCTTTGAATTGTTGTAATACTCGCCATTGTAGTGTTAGGCAGCTGGCTGTGAACAGCGCGTAGCGTTGCGCAGTTGGAGGTGAGCCGCCAGCAGTGGTGGATGTGGGGAGAGAGATGGCGGAGATTTGTAATTTGTCATGAACTGCTATATTTATACATGATGATATCAAGGTAAATACATTGTTTGTTCTCTATTAATATCTTTCATTTGCTAACTATCCCTATCAGTAGTTAGTGCCTTCAGTAGTTTGAATCTTTCATTTAGCTGGCAGTAGTGGCGCTCCTGTATTGCAGTAGCTTGAGCAGCGAAGATTTTTGTGAGGTAAGTGATTTGTGAAAGGTATAGTTTAATGTTAGTCAGGGCCATTCTTTTGTAGGGATTTTTGAAAGTCAGATTGCGTTGCGCTAAAAAAAAAAAAAATATTGTGTATCAGTTTAAGGACAGTCGTGTATAATTGTTCAAAGGGGACGTTTCACTTTCAGCAGAGCAAACAATAATTACAAATACACACGAGTTAAAAACTATTACAAAAATCAGTTTCAATATGATAACTTCGAAGAATGACGAAATATGCTGAGGTGTTATGCTGTAGGTGGGCAGAAAATATCGGTAGCACGTTGTTGCTTGATATTGTCTACAAACGTGACTTGAGATTTTGTGTGATAAAAAGTACTCCTTCCCTTCCCCCTCCATTTACAGCATCCCAAACAAACCTACATCTGCATCTACATCAAATTTGTTACTCTGCAATTCACACTCAAGTGCCTGGCAGAGGGTTCAGCAATCTATTTTCATACTACTTCTCTACCATTCCATTCTCGAATGGCGCGTGGGAAAAAGGAACACCCAAATCTCTCCGTTCGAGCTCTGATTTCTCTTATTTTATTATGATGATCCTTTCTCCGTACGTAGGTGGGTGTCAACAAAGTATTTTCGCATTCGGAAGAGAAAGTTGGTGATTGAAATTTCGTAAACAGATCTCGCCACAAAGAAAACCGCCTTTGTTTCAGTGACTGCCACCCCAACTCGCGTATCATATCAGTGACACTCTCACCCCTATCGCGCGATAACACTTTTACTTTGCACTTTTTCGATGTCCTCCGTCAATCCTACCTGGTAAGGATTCCATACTGCGCAGCAATATTCCAGCAGAGGACGGACAAGTGTAATGTAGGCAGTCTCTTTAGTGGCTTTGTCGCATGTTCTAAGTGTTCTGCCAACAAAGCGCAGTCTTTGTTTCACCTTCCCCACAATATTATCTATGTGGTCTTTCCAATTTAAGTTGCTCGTAATTGCAGTTCCTAGGTACTTAGTCGAATTGACAGCCCTTAGATTTGTGCAATTTATCGTATACCCAAAATTTATCGGATTTCTTTTAGTACCCATGTAGATGACAAATGGTTCAAATGGCTCTAAGCACTATGGGACTTAACAGCTGAGGTCATCAGTCCCATAGAGCGTAGAACTACTTAAACCTAACTAACCTAGGGACAGCACACACATTCATGCCCGAGGCAGGATTTGAACCTGCGACCGTTGCGGTCGCGCGGTTCCAGACTGAAGCGCCCCATGTAGATGACCTCGCACTTTTCTTAGTTCAGTACCAATTGCCACTTTTCGCACCATACAGAGTTTCTCTCTAGATCATTTTGTAACTGGAATTTATCGTCTGATGATTTTACTAGACGGTGAATTACAGCGTCATCTGCAAACAATCTGAGGGGGCTGCTCAGATTATCACCTAGATAATTTAAGTAAATCAGGAACAGCACAGGGCCTATGACACTACCTTGCGGCACGCCAAATATCACTTCTGTTCTACTCGTTGATTTACCGTCTATCACTACGAACTGTGACTTCTCTGAGAGGAAATCACGAATCCAGTCACACAACTGAGACGATACTCCATAAGCACGCAGTTTGATTAATAGTCACTTGTGAGGGACAGTATCAAAAGCCTTCTGGAAATCTAGGAATATGGAATCGATCTGAGATCCCTCGTCGACAGCACTCATTACTTCATAGGAATAAAGAGCTAGCTGTGTTGCACAAGAACGATATTTTCTGAATCCGTATTGGTTATGTATCAATAAGTCATTTTCTTCAAGGTGATTCATAATGTTCGAGTACAGTATATGCTCCAAAATCTTACTGCAAATTGAGGTCAGTGATATGGGTCTGTAATTCAATAGGTTACACCTATTTCTTTTCTTGAATATTGGTGTGACCTGTGGTACTTTTCAGTCTTTAGGAACAGACCTTTCGTCAAGTGAGCGTGCAACAACCTACGACAATAATTATCAGAACAATATCACTGGTGTCACGGAGTGACACGTTTCCCCGACGCACTGTTTGAAGTCATCCGGCTTTATGGATTCGGTGACATAAACACAACTCTTTAGCTGTCCCCCCCCCCCCCCCCCCATATGGTACTGGTGTTAAATCGGGCATTCACCAAACATCAGAATCATGTCAACGTACTAATTGGATGCGCATGTCACGTTTATTTTACTTCGATATCAGCGGCGGATGGAACATCGTTCGTTTGTCCTTTCCGACTTGTCTTGTTTTGGCAGTGTAAGGATACATCCTACATTCTGACTGATCATGACTTCAACCAGTGCATCCAGGAATCTTGTCGCTTCGTGACAGCAACAGTTTTATATCTCGTCCGCAGGCGCAGCATGATGTACTGAGTTGTAATTCAGGAGAAATCTCACTTAAATTAACATTCCGCTACTAGAACATCCATCCAGACACAGACAATTACGCACAGCATGAGGCATCCACCCCTAACCCTTTCAATGTTTATAACTCCTTAACTAAACTGATAGAAATTTGATTTAAATTTATTTGTACCTAGTTGGTTTAATTGCATCAGATGCATGTTGAATAAAGGTTCTACGTATAAACTAATAAATAATTCGTTGCTTTAAATCTTTGGAAAATAACTAAATACACTACCTTCGTATCTTCACAGAAAGAGTAACGCTTTCTAAGTTAGCTTTGTAAATACGTTTGCCTTTCATTTAATATTCTATAAGCTACAGAGGATAACATCTTTTCTGAAACACCCTGTATGTTTAGCTGAATTTCTTTTCTTCCTCGGTGAGAAGAATCCCCTCCAAATTAGTTAACGGCCGGCCGGAGTGGCCGTACGGTTCTAGGCGCTGCAGTCTGGAGCCGAGCGACCGCTACGGTCGTAGGTTAGAATCCTGCCTCGGTCATGGATGTGTGTGATGTCCTTAGTTCTAAGTTCTAGGCGACTGATGACCTCAGAAGTTAAGTCGCATAGTGCTCAGGGCCATTTGAACCATTAGTTAACGGCTGTGGCCATTAAACTCTGAATTATTTCCGACAGCTCGCCTGACGGTGTGACTGGAGACAATAAAATACTGTTTCCGCATTGATGGGGTGTTTAGAAGACCAAGAAGCGATTCTAAATCTCTATCCGCTTATACCTTCCACCGCTGATTTTATTTGTAGCATTTTTTAAGGAAGAAAATTCTGTTCCTTTATAAGTAATTGCTGACTTAATATGTGAAGCTCAGAGCGGTGGTGTAGACGCTCGGGTGTTTCCTCACGAGGAGAGCGACTGAGCGCGGAGGAGGTGGTGTAGCTTTGATGTGGCCGCCCCTCCCGCCGCGGGCCGCAGCAGACGAGGTAATCAGCGCCTCTCCTCTCTGCCGCCTGCAATTGCTCGGATGCTCTGCTTCAGCTGTTCAGGCACCCAACCACCTCTCTTCCGTTGTTACAAGGACCAATCCGCCTTCTGTCGTATTTAGCGACAGTTGCTGTAAATTGGAAGAGAGGGTACAAAAGGGTCGGGTCTCAACGCATTATGGGATTTTATCTTGTAATATTTTCCCGCTACGCAGCAATATCCGGAAGTGCACGTATAGTTATTTTCCTACAGTGTTTGTAATCTCGTACATCGTTTATTACATCGTATAAACAATAATTGGTAGGTTCTCATTTTCTTTTAGTTAGGGCTAATATACTTCATTCATTCTTGCCTCTGCTACTTGCGTTTTTTTAGACTTTTTAATAAAATATCACTCACCCAGGATATTTTTCGCAACGTTTCTTTCATTTCATTACTTGTTTTTATCTTAAGTAGTCTTGGTCACTTAAAGAATCTTTTATGTATTTTATTATATTGAACTCGAAATCATCTAACAGATGCATTACTCATTCTCTGTGCAGATTGCGATGGCTTCAGCCACGTTTTAAGATCTTATGACGTATTTTAAAACTCTTCATCTTCATCATGTAAATGAATGGTAATGCTTTTTTCTGTAATCTGTAAGTGTTCTCAGTTAATTAAAAAAGTGAAAGAAAAAAAGAAAAAACTTATACAGTTTTAATGAGTGTATAAAGTGACTCGTTTCTTCCATGGGAGCAAGCTACTGTTATTTTTTGGCATGGGTTTGTCTTTATACTCTTGGTTATTTATAGACGCTTTTGCGTGTTTTGTTGTGGTTACCTCAGTTTACTCTGATGGCACTTTTACTTACTCTACTTAGGCTGTAGCGGCCTCAGCCACGATCTAAGATCCTTTTATGTATCTATAAATTTTCCTACTCAGTAATTTTGTAAATGGCAATGCTTTATCCTGCACTGTAATTTTTGTTATCCCTAATTTTTTTAGCTAATTTTTATAACCTTTTATCATTTTCATAATGTAAGTTGACTCTCCCCCCTTGCAAATGTGATTACATGTATTTTAATAAGTTTCAATTCTGGCTTCCGCTAAGCAGTGCATTCGGTGTATTCAGCGGTGGTTGACACTCTGCGCCATGTAGCCCACACCTCTGGTCGCACATCTCATAATTGCTTTTACCGTAGTGCTTAGCAGCCTGTTTCACTGGAATGCTCTCTACCTTACATCATATATGTTGTACACGTGCTTTTGTGCTGTGTACACCATGATGATCCAGTCTCAACACACATAACATATTTAACCTTTCACGTATGTTACTCGTTTTACATTCTTATTGCCTCCCTTTAATTGTACGTTTTTACTTTTATTCATGTTTAGATTCTTTTCGGTTCGGATCCTGCCTGAGGCATAGATCTGTATGATGTCCTTAGGTTAGTTAGGGTTAATTGGTTCTAAGTTCTAGGCGACTGATGACCTCAGAAGTTAAGTAGCATAGTGCTCAGAGCCATTTGAAGCATTTTTCGGTTCCGATAAAACTTTTAACGGATGGATGCCTTATCCGGATGATTTTTATTCTTATTTTATGCCCTGCTATGGCAGTTGACGAATGAAGTGTCTTCATATATATTTTTATGTCGGTTTAAACATGTATCATTCTTTCTTGTATGCACGGCTTCACAGTTTAGAATCGTGCTTTATTACGTTGCATACATAAAAAGCTCTTCTTCTTTTCTTTTCAGATAATATGATGATGCCTCACAAGGTCAAAACCCCTAATTGGTATTAACAAAAACAGTTTTGTAACCAATACTGCCTTTATTGAAAAAAATATGACAATGTGTTTTTAAATAAATGTGAAGGAATTCCATGACACTTTCTATAACAAGAACTATCCTTGTGTAATGTGGACCACTCATAATCATAAGTGTCGTATGGTTATAATTAAAGTGCAGCTAGTCACAGAGATCCAGTGTGGGGTGTAATTATCGTATGGCAGCGAAACTTTGGTAGACACTCTGCTGCGTTAATGTGGAAAAGATTTACACTGGAAAAATTAGTTCCAATTTTCTCCATCAGGTTCATGTGAATGCAAGAAAGATCCATATAAATTTTTCTACATACAACAGATTAGCAACGGGATGTGGCCAGAAAAGGTCAAGTAAGAGAGAAAGTCATATGTTGTTTTTATTATCAATCACCACATACACAATTTGTTAAACAGGAGCAGCGGAGACGTCGACAAGAAGCTGTACAGCGCCAGATTTGCACCTAGTGGCCAAAATTGGTTCTTATTTTTTTCCAATGCTAATCAGTTCCGCATTAACGCATTATCATATCTACCAAGTTTCACTACCATATAGCCCACACTGGAACTCTGTGAGCAGCTGCACTTTAATTATAACCACCTAGTGCTCGCAAAAATAATGACACACAATGGAGTAAAATAAAACACACTCTCGGTCTATGTACGTCTTTCTGCATGTAGATTCACGTTTATAAGGGCGTGCTCAAGACAGGAAATGGGAGATGAGAAAACGTATTTGTCGGTCACGACTGACCATGCTCTTGGTGCGTGATTACAACGCAGTATACTTCACAAAGCTGAGTTTATCCCATATTGCACGACATTACAGTTGTCATATACTACATTAGTTGACTTTAATAAGTCTCTCCGAATAAACCAACGTCATGTTTGAGACTTGGCAGATCCAGAGCATAGGGCCAATTAACCAAAACCATTACATACTACCAGATTTAACCCACAACACGTTTGCATCTTGCTGTCAGATCAGCTGTTCAGGCATGAGCATCCAGTACCTCAGATTAATATCCAGGACGTTTTGAAAACATTCAAGACTATACCTTACACATGGATGAAAATAATAATTTGTCGTAAATTATAACTTATATATGCTCGTACAAAGTTTTTACTTTTCTAAAGACCCATCCGATTCTGCGAGAATGTATCTCCTACATCCATGCACGAACACCTACAATTACGTCTACAATCATTGTTTCAATTTATCTAGTGTTCAATCTGCTCTCCACCGGATGCCCAATAAAGATCCAATCGTTGATTAACGTAATCCTACACTTCTGTAAGCATTTCTGGAATTAATGCATTCACTGCTGTTGTTATGTAGTGTCACAGATCATCCAAAAGTGTCAGAAGTGGACACATAGACGAATCTTTCACAACCCTCATACTTCCCCCCCCCCCCCCCCTCCACACACACACACACAAAAATTAAGTTCATACCATGAGTTCAGCCGATCATGGAGTCCAATAGGCCAATGGTGCAATGTGAAATTTGTACCTCCCTTAGAGCCAACCCGTCCCTTAGACGGCTCACTGTTAAGAAGTGTTGTTACATGTAGGTGTTTGTGCAGTGGTGTGCCATGCTGTTGAAAAATGAAATTTTCTGTACGTTCTCGTAACTGTGAAGAAAGGCACGTCAATGAGTGGGCTATCTAGATACACCAGAGAGACCTATTCCAGCAACCACACAAACTAACAGTTTAACAAGTGGCATCAAGCTAAGTTTTTAGTTTTGGTGCACAAGATAAAATTCATGCCATGAAAGTAGATAAACACCCTGTATACATCCTTCTCCATCATTGCTGGAGGTTTGTAGCACCGTTACAAAAACAATCTGCACTAACAGTGCTATGAAAGATTCAAATCTGAAGAAGAAGTTAGCTGATCTGGCAAAGAATGATAAATGCTAGGGAAAAATCTGATGAACATAAAACGAAATAGAACGCAATGGAGACTGATCGTAGTTTTGAGTTAACCTCATCGGTTCTCTGGAACAGACTAGTTCGAGTAAAAATTTCTATATAACAACTGTTTAATTTTTATTCGTTACACAGGTACCAACTTACTTTACTTTACGCAATCAGGCCTAGAGGACCTGGTGACGACAAAGTTAGGGCTCTGCATCTGATTTTGTCTTCTGCTGTCTGTCTCCAGTTCTCCAAGGATCCAGTTACAGTAAGTCTTGTCTCACCCCATCCATCCAAACAAGTAGTCACAGAAAGTGTTACACATAGACAAAGTTCTAGCTAGTCTTTTTATAAACTTTACCTTCCACTTCTCTTGGCAACATGACCTGTAGCTCTTGTGAGGTAGTCTTGACTTTTTTATGAAGACATCGCTATGAATAATCTCGTTCCTCTCAGTTTTTTACTTTCAACCATTGTCACAGGCAAAAATCTAAAGGTGTAAGTTCCAGGGATCTTGGTAGCTGAAAAACGTAATAAGCTCTGCCTATCCATATTACTAATACTACTAATGTTCGATAAAAAGTAGTGGCAACACTGCCGTAACATGAAGGATGTGCATCCAATGGCATGTGTTCTATCCATAGCTGACAGCAGGAGGCCAGGTGGAGCAGTGCAGTGGTCGGGAACAGCTGTGTTTGAATCAGTTGCAGTGTGTACTGTCTGAAAGTGTTGGAGGCTAATTCAACTGCCCTAACCACATATTAAGGAAATCGAGCAACATGTGTGGATCAAGACTGAAGTGGTATGTGAGCAGATCACAAAACAATGTTTTCAGGGACTACATGAGACGTGTGGTGGTGCAGCATTGCCATATTGTATGGTAGAGAGAGGTGAAGGTGTTTTCGTGTGGAAGGGATGTCATTCAAGACAGGCTCCACTCGGGATGTCCCCCAATGGACATAATCACAACTGATCTGTTTCGCTCCCTCTCTATGTGGATTGCCAATGGACTGCATCACATCATCCGTCATGTGAAAGCACTATGCCACAAGCCAAATCCAGTGCAGGAGCTCCTGCATATGTGGGGGTGAGAGATATTGTAACATCCACTGTAGTCACCCGTTGTGGGTCCAAGTGGTTACGACCTGTTCTCCGAAATGGAGGAAGCACTGGAACACAAGAGACGACAACATCTTCCATGTGAATAAGCTACTGTTATTTTCTTACATGGCTTCATCTTTACCACTCTTGGTTATTTATAGACGATTTTATGTGATTTATTGTGGTAACCTCAGATTCCTCTGATAGCACTGATACTCACTCCATTTAGGCTGTAATGGCCTCAGCAACGATCTAAGATCATTTTATGTATCTATAAATTTGTTCTTCTCAGTAATTTTGTAAATGCCTATGTTTTATCCCGCACTGTAACTTTCGTTATCCCTAAATAAATATTGGTTCTTGCGAGATTGACGTGCTGACAGAGTACGACACCTTCCATCTGTGTGGGGAAGGTGATCGAGATGCGTTGCGATTATGTTAAGGGCATGTAATATAGTACGCGTCTGTCAATGCGGTATGGTATATATTATAACGTTGTTGCTATTACTTTTTATCCAACCCATGTACATTTGATGATGTCACCTGATGACTAGAATGTGCAGTGTCCCAACTGTGCTGGAAAAATACATCTATTCTTGTCGCCAAAGGACCCTCTTTCAAAAATGCTAGAAGCTGGCTTTCAACAAAGTCTAGATAAAAGGGCTCCTGTTAAGACAATGTGGTAACACAACAGGGCCAATCAGCTGATTGTCCGTCATACCACACCACAAATTTAGAGATAAGCATTCTAGAAAATGTCTCGTCAATGGCATGTGGATTTTCGTCGGACTACCGATGTGAGTTACGAGTGTTGTTGTATACCATCAGGAATCAAAGTGACCTCATCAGCAAGAAGTATAAATGGAATTTCCAAACAGTCAGTGATAAAATCCTATCGTCTGCCTTCCTTTCCTCCTCGAAGGGAATGAATCAACTGTAAATAATAAGGATAGAGTCCGTGCATACTTAATATCCAATATGTTCTTGAATATGGAACACTGAAATATTTAAAAATTCTGCATGTGAATATTGAAGGACTACGTATTACCAACTGAAAAATGTATTCTAGGTCACAACCACTCTGTTCATTTACACGTTCAGATTAAATATGACTGCTGGACACTGCAACAGTCTAATGCAACTTAGAGAAAACACGAACACACACTCTTAAATGTGGTACTTTGCGGTTAGGGAAGTGTCTACCGTATACTTTACAAGCAGCAGCTTCGTTTCTATTCCAA
This sequence comes from Schistocerca serialis cubense, assembly GCF_023864345.2. Classification (NCBI taxonomy): domain Eukaryota; kingdom Metazoa; phylum Arthropoda; class Insecta; order Orthoptera; family Acrididae; genus Schistocerca; species Schistocerca serialis. The sequence continues at coordinate 220,734,891 of NC_064640.1, forward strand.
ACTCCTACGTAATTACCATATCTTTATACTCAGTAAATACATACATCACACTTAAACAATACAATAAAAGTGGCCAACAAAGCACAATCAGAATCACAGCTGAAAAATTCAATTATGTGAACTCAACCACAACATCACATCTTGCAATTCAAAACAAAAATGACAATTAATAAATGAAAGTCTATTACAATTGGAATAACAACTAAAAAAATTGGATGCATGTTTGATGGCATGTTTTATTCAAATTATTCTAAACTACCACCTCCTAAAGTATCTACTATTGCTCCCGCAACATATGTCGGCCATTTAGAATTCTGTAACTGACTAATTATTTCTGTTCAAGAATACCTCTATCTACTGCTCAACACAATCCATGAAATGAATCGGGCACACAGTGTCAGTTGCAGGAAAGGTGGATTGGCTATGTTTTATCAGGAGATTGTAAAGAAAAATTTAAGCATTTTGACTCAGAAGTGGAAACGTAGTAAGAAACAGTTGATTTCTCGTCAAGCCATTCATTTTAGCTTCAAATCTGGGAAAGCGAAGTGCAGCTACAAAGGCCTCCACATTTAGTACCCTTGTGCAATTCATTCTTGCGTACTACTCGAATATTTAGAACCCAAATTGGTCAGATTAAGAGAAGAAATCGAAGCAACTCAGAGAGACGCTGCTATATGTTAGTTTGGATCAGTATGAGAATATACAAGGTCAACATTAATAAAACCGACAAGCTGCAGGGACGGATTCCTGACTGGAAATGGAGGACAAAAGGTCGTATGAACATGTGTCCGGAATTTCATCATTGCCACAGTAGGTGGCGCTGATGAATGACAGTTCAGCTGACCACGTGCCGTGTGTTTCTCGTGCGTTACAGGATGTGCGACGCCTACGAGAAAGACAGGCCGCGCCGCGTATGTCACGGAAGTAGTCCTGCGCTCGCTCGCTCAGATTGGCTGACAAACTACGTTTCTACACCTTGTAAGACGTCGTGGTCTCTCAGCCCTCACAATCATATTCCGCTCATCAAGACGCTTCATTCGAACCCAAGCTCGATAAGATAAAGTCAATTTTGTATGAATTCATGTAAACGATATGCAATTAACGAGTAAGTGCACTGTGGTTGAAATACTCGAGGCTGGCATACACACATACATTCCAGACACGACGGTCACAGAAGCTATTAGTTCGGGAGAGAAACCGCACAACGGGCTGCCGGTCCTTCGGAGGACGACCCAGCCTATGTTGGCCGGTGACCGCCCTTGTAGCGGATAGCGTGAGCCCGAGTGAAAAGGGGGAATGACCCTGTGTTTGGCTTAAAAGTAAATTCCGCTACATTTTGTGGGAGCGGCCAGCGTATGCATTCTTTACACATAGCACGCAGTTTCAGAGATTTTCACAGGGAGACAACAAACGCCTAACACTAATGCTACAGGTTTCCGGATTGGTCGCCTTAAACGAAACGTCATTCTCCCGTTTTAGAAGAGCAATGCTGATTGGAAGACGATATTTCTGACGCCTTGAGCTGAAGGAATAATGGAAGGCACATCTGGCGTGGAGAGGCGCCGTTCCGTTGTCAGTCTTGGAGCAAGGAACAAGTCTCTCCTCAGTACTTCACTGGGAGAGCACCTCTGTCGAGAGTGAATCGAAGTGCGACTCTATATTGAGTCCTTGCGATTAATCGTTGTTCACTGTGTTGGCCGACACACTTATTGTGCAGTGCGAACTGACAGAGTTATAGTTAAACACCTGCGAGCGAATTTTTGAGTGGCATCGTGGTGGACTGGTTATCTGACCGGTGTACCACGCCAATAGTTAGACTAGGGGCGAATAGGAATCCTTGACTTTATCAAGCTATAGGGAGAGTTTGATTGGCGAAAGTCAAACCAGATAGAACGAGAGTTATCTTATTTGTCAGCAGCAAGCGGCGCAGACAGCAGTCATCGCAGCTTACGGTATTGTGCGCTACAGCTATTGCGAGCCCCATATTTTCTCCATAACAGTACACTTCACTGCATTTCACACGCGACAGTCTCAACCATACCTAGCAACATTCTAAAGGATAAATATTCAAGTTGACTAGGCGCACCTCTCAGCCATTCTGCCAAGTCAACAACCATCTTAAACTTTGTATAGAAATTTCATTAGCGAATCCTATCCTTGAGAGGTAACTTCACATTCCGAAAAGAACCAGGATATAACCTGTTCAATTCATAACTAAAAGTGCCATTGTGATTTCTCAGAATTTTTGCAAAATAAATAATAACTTTCGTTAGTTTCATGTTTTTCTTACACTAACTAGCACTACTCCAGTACCCAAGTATCCCACTAGTTACGTAAGAGATTTTGTGAATTTTTGTGTCATTTTGCTTACAGCGGATGACTCCAGAAGATATTTATTGCTTAAAGTTTTTTGGGCATTTCTCTTTAGAACGTTAGGAGCGTCTGTCTGACTTCTGTAGTAGTGTGGGGGTGGAAATTGCATCTTGCAGGAGCCACAGGGTAAAGGGTACATCTCTGATTAATCCATTGCACAGAATAACAGGTCAACCTCACACCTCAGAAAATGGCGACCCTGCCAGGATAGGCAAAATAGATATGCTGCCAGGATAGGTAAAATAGGTAAACTACCAGGATAGGAAAGTGTCAGGATAGTTAGGTACGGCAGGTTGCAGCAGTAGCACTTTGAAGAACTTTCTTTCATGTATTAAATAGCTGTTTTCAAAGATTGGGATCAGAATAGATACAGGTAGTGAAAAAAGCAGAGTTGTAGGGAAAAGGGCGTGTGTTATTATGTTGGAAAAGTTTGCATTTTTTACTATTTTTGTGTAGCTGTTAGGACATAGGATTTTCAGGTGACAGGCAGAGACGCAGAGTAACGCAGAGACGCAATGTGACGCAGCATCATATAAATTAGAATTAAGAAATAACATTTTTCTCCTTTTGCAAGCGCACAGGTAGAGATTGGAGACTGTATCAGAGCAGACAGAACATTAGCCGAGAAGTCACAACGTTGTTGTTGTTGGTTCAACCAACCGGTAAGTGGTCGTACAGTTTTGTAGATAGGGTTGTGGTGTGTTGAAAGAATTTCGATGTTAACGAGAGCACAAGCCAAAAGGTTACGTGTGAGACAGCAAGTAGACATGATGGGGAGGAATCAACCAGACAGACAGCAAGTAAACGAGCTCATTGAGAATAGGACAGAAGGCGAACCTGAGAATAGGACAGACGGTGACTCAGAGAATAGGACAGTCGGGGAGCTGCAGAATCAGCAGGCTCAGTTAGACTGGGATGAAATTGAGACAGATCAGATAGATGGGAATCGAGGGGACGAGAACATCGAATTTCCAGAATATGAAATTCCAGGTAGGGCACATTCTGAGCTAGAAATAGACAGCCCACGTAGGAAATGGCAAAGATTAGAAGCGAAACGAGCATAGGAAACGCGTTTGTTTGCCGCATATTCAGGGACAGAATACGCGTCAATACAGTCAATGAACCGGCAGTTAGCTAACGTTCAAAGAGAAGTAGACAATGAGGAAGAGGGGGAACATTTAGAATACGTCGAACCTATCGTACACATTCTAAATATGCCCCAATAGCAGACCCAGAATTTTGCGGAGTTACGAGCGCCATGAAAAGGTTCCGTAGCAGACGCAACTGTACCTGCAAACACAAGACATACACAACACAGAGGGCAGAATGCAGAGTTGTTTGCGCCACGTAATGGTTCATTGACAAACGCAACTAGTCCTCAACACAGACAGCACGGGTTATTGCAGTTATCAAACTTAGAAACGCCACAGCATAGCCCAGTAAACGACGTAACTGACCGAGTAGAAAACAATAGATCGAGAATACATAGTTCAGCAGAAGGTAGTGTTACAGAACAGGACGCGATCATGGAGATATTACAAAAAATGAACGCTAGTATGACGAAACAGAATACACAGCTAACAAAAAAGTATTAGGAATTGAAACAGGGTAACCAGGAATTGAAACAGGACAATCAGGCTATTAAGACACAGATCCAACAGGTTAAAATCCAGATGGAAGAAGGGATCGCCAGAATTGATAGTCAGAGAAAGAATTCAGGTACTAACACAAGGTCAGCAGCAATTACGCACTGACATGGACAAGGTCCAATTGGACATCGTAAACGTTGACAAAAAGGTGGAACGTTTTACGAAAAAAGCCACTCGAACAGCAATACAAATTTCGGAAGAACAAGCAATTCAAAGCAAGGTCGCAAAGGTTGCACTGAAAAAGTATGATCAGCGGATTAATAAAATAGGACTTACAAACAAAGATCAGTTTGAAAAGCTTCGAACAGAGTTGATACAATCTATTGAAGAAAAGATCGAGACCGATTACACCTGTAGCGCAACAACTGACGCATCAAGCATTAATTCAGTACACGAACACGCGCCGTCTAAGAAAGTTCAAGTAGAATTAAGGCTAGACGTAACACTCGCGCAGAAATCGAAACAGAAAACCCCGATTAAAGTAATACATGACATGCCACAAGAGCAGGCACAGTACCCAGAAAAACGGAACACATACATTCAGCCGATACCAATCGAAAGACAGGCAGCTGAACCAGTAAATCCAATCACACAACATAGTAGCAGCACAGGTATTATACCACTAACGACGAGAGTAGAAACACACCAGCAACACTTGTTTTCACCAATGGCACGATATGACGCGGATATGAGTCAGGAAATTGAGAATAGGCAGACAGTCAGTAGATTACCAGAGAATAAACACGACGATACAAGCAATGGCAGATTATTTGAGTCCATGAATCAGCCACAAACCGGATTTATGAGTAGATATGATACAGACCACTTCCTTACAGTTAAAAAATTTCAACATTTCAATGAAGAAGGCGGTAGCTTGCATGCACGCACATTCATCGACCAGTTTCAAGTAGGATTACTAAACCACTGGAGCGTAGCTCACAAACTTGACTTCATTTGTGCACACATGTCAGGGACAGTAGCAGAGGTGATGCAAAAGATCGCGGCTACCTGTACGTCTTACCTACAGTTCAGAACAGCATTTCTCGAAGGATATTGGTCCAAGGAGGCGCAAAACAAAATTAAATACGAGTTACTTCAAATGACACCATATGAAAACTCAGGAGAGAAAAGCGTGGTAAAATTCTATGATACAATGGACAAAGCGAATCAGTGCCTAGAAAAACCATACAGTGACGGAGAGCTGATACGTCTGTGTAGAATGAAATTACCGGTAAGGTATCAACATGCAACAGTAGGAAAAAATAAAAATACCGAAGAATTCAAAGAGGTTTTAAGGGAACTTGAATTTATCTTTAGAGAAGACGAGGTGAAAGAAAAAAGAAAGGAAAGGGAACAGCAAAAGGAGAGGACTAGGAAGGAATATTCCAATAATAATCGTAATCCTAACACCAATAATTTCAGGCAATTTAACAGACAAGGACAGTGGCACAATGGAGACAATTGGCATAGAAACGATAACCAGAATAATTGGTACCGAAATAGGAACGGTAATGGACACTCATACAGTGGCGGATATGGATTTAGGAATCAAAATGCCAACGCTCAAGGGTACTTTGAAAGAGGTCACGATGTTAGAAACAGCAACTGGTGAGACCAGAGCGCTAGTAATTACCGAGGAAATTATGGTCCACAAAGACAAGAACAACACAGCAACGGGAAACCAGAAGTAGAAATTAGGCCACCAAACACTGAAAAACGTAAAGATTGAATTGAAAAATGCGCAAGAGGTTAGACAAACTAACGTCCACCCTATCTTATACTAACCGCTAAATAAAAGTTAAATTAATAGATCAACAAAATAACACATTAAATACACTAAAATTCACATATTCCTAGCTCAAGAAGAACAGAAGAATGCAAGAAAGAAGAGAAGAACAGAAGATGCAAGTTGAAGAAGGGCAGAAGACAGCAAGATACCTTTCTTCCCTATCCTACAAAGCAAATTGCTACAAACGTCTTTCCATGAACTTTGAGGCATAAAACTACTACAACCACCTCTCCAAAAATAAACCTTGAATCTTCAAACAAATACAAGCGAACGGAAAGCGGTATATTAAGTAGTAACAACCAACATTATCTAGAAATAGAGTCAGCAAAATGAACAGTATTCTCCCTACCACATCATCAAATTGCCATACTGAACCAGGTGTGAAGAACCAAGACATCACAGCACAATATTGGGTGACGATCGTCGGTAGTCAACTACAATCATCGAACTGCCACACCGTCCCAGGTGTGACAGCAAAGGCGTACCAAGACATCACTGTTTATGCAGTAAACCACAGTCATCATCATCGGATAAAACTACCACTCCATGATGACAATGTCAACAAGTAAGACCTGGCATCGCATGCTAGAGTGCTTCTCTCATGATTTGTGACACCCATGCAAATGAGTCGACGCCTTGCAGCATTTCAGTGGGGATCATCGAGCACAGATCTGACGCAGCAAGAAAAAAAATCATAAAACACAAAGGTCGAGTTAAGAAAATGATATATTTGTAAAACTACCTTTATCCTTTCTTGTAAAAGTAATTATTTTTATTATGTATGTAAAATCCACAATTTATAGATACCTTAAACCTTTTGTAAAGAAACTTAGTTGGTATAGTTATATAATCTCACAAACTCATGGAAAGTCTATTTATTTCTTTTATATGTAAAATTAGAAAAGGATTTGTGCAGGATTTTTCTTCTTTAAGTAACATTCAAAAACAGCTTTTTGGGGTAATAATATTAATAGCGAGGATAGAATTAAGAGGAAATGCTTCTTCATTCTTACAAAAAAACAAAAACAAAAAACAATGACACATAAAGAAAAAGATAATGCCTAAATAAATAAAACAAAGTAACACAGCAGAGCTTTTGCAAACATTTACACAAGCTTAACTAAAGAAAAGATATAACCACACTAAAACATGATACACTGAACACTTATGAGTTTAGAAAAATTAGTATTTTAAAAACAAATTTTTGGAAATGAAAAAGAAAAACAGAGACACGTACTGGGAATGAAAAAGAATAACAACCTTTGTAAAGCCTATATTTGCCTAACAACAAAACATAAATTGTAGAATTAAAAAATAGAAACAACAGCTATAAAGAAATCAATAGAAAAAAATTGTTAAGAATGACTGAGAAAAGTTTACTGGAAAATCTAAAAGAACAATTTTTGCCTGACTTTGTCAATGTTTTCCTCAGCATTGACAAACCCCAGACAAAAATTTTGTCATAAGGAGGGAGGTATGTAAGATGTCGTGGTCTCCTGACCTTCATTGCTTACATATTCCACCCTCACAATCATATTCCGCACATCAAGACGCTTCATTTGAACCCAAACATGATAAGATAAAGTCAATGTTGTATGAATTCATGCAAACGATATGCAATTAACAAGTAAGGGCACTGTGGTTGAAATACTTGAGGCTGGCATACACACATACATTCCAGACACGACGGTCACAGGAGCTTTTAGTTCGAGAGAGAAACTGCACAATGGGACGCTGGTCCCTTCAGAGGACGATCCAGCTTATGTCAGCCGGTGACCGCCCGTGTAGCGGACAGCGTGAGCAAGAGTGAAAAGGGGGAACGACCCCATGTTCGGCTTAAAAGCAAATTCCGCTACATTGTGTGGGAGCAGCCAGCCTACACATTCTTTGCACATAGCACGCAGTTTCAGAGATTTTCACAGGGAGACAACAAACGCCAAACACCAATGCTACAGGTTTCCGGATTGGTCGCCTTAAACGAAACATCATTCTCCCGTTTTAGAAGAGCAATGCTGATTGGCAGACGATATTTCTGATGCCTTGAGCTGAAGGAATAATGGAAGACACCGGAAGATATACCCCTTTACGTCTGGTGTGGAGAGGGGCCGCTCCGTTGTCGCTCTTGGAGCGAGGAACAAGTCTCTCCTCAGTACTTCACTGGGAGAGCACCTCTGTCGAGAGCGAATCGAAGTGCTATTCTATATTGAGTCCTTGTGATTAAGCGTTGTTCACTGTGTTGGGCAACACACTTATTGTGTGGTGTGAACGGACAGAGTTATAGTTAAACGCCTGCGAGCGAATTTTGAGTGGCATAGCGGTGGACTGGTTATCTTACCAGTGTACCACGCCAATAGTTAGACTAGGGGCGAATAGGAATCCTTGACTTCATCAAGCCATAGGGAGAGTTTGATTGGCGAAGGTCAAACCAGATAGAACGAGAGTTATCTTGTTTGTCAGCAGCGAGCGACGCAGACAGCAGTCATCGCAGCTTACTGTATTGTGCGCTACAGCTATTGTGAGCCCCATATTTCCTCCACAACAGTACACTTCACTGCATTTCACACGCAACAGTCTCAACCATACCTAGCAACATTCTAAAGGATAATTATTCAAGTTGACTAGGCGCACCTCTCAGCCATTCTGCCAAGTCAACAACCATCTTAAACTTTGTATAGAAATTTCATTAGCGAATCCTATCCTTGAGAGGTAACTTCACATTCTGAAAAGAACCAGGATATAACTTGTTCAATTCATAACTAAAAGTGCCATTGCGATTTCTCAGAATTTTTGCAAAATAAATAATAACTTTCGTTAGTTTCATGTTTTTCTTACACTAACTAGCACTACTCCAGTACCCAAGTATCCCACTAGTTACGTAAGAGATTTTGTGAATTTTTGTGTCATTTTGCTTACAGCGGATGACTCCAGAAGATATTTATTGCTGAAAGTTTTTCAGGCACTTCTCTTTAGAACGTTAGGAGCGTCTGTCTGACTTCTGTAGTAGTGTGGGGGTGGAAATTGCATCTTGCAGGAGCCACAGGGTAAAGGGTACATCTCAGATTAATCCGTTGCGCAGAATAACAGATCAACGCCACACCTCAGAACGTGTTAACTCGTGACTATGCGTATCCATACAAATAAAAACTGAATCTTCTACTGGAATCAGCTATTATGGAATCTTACTGCTCTTAGTCCTATAATGACGAGAAGTCCATAGGCCTATTCATAATTTGTTATGGCTGTAATGGCGTACAGTAAAACAAAATCATACTAAAATGGTTATCAATTGCATAAGGCACCACTTCCAGCGTGTAATGAGTACTGTTAAGCAGAAGAGACTAAAAGCTGTAAACAGGCCGTTATACCATTTATATCGAGTATTGGCGTTAAATTAAATTTTCTGTAGTACTGTTAATCAGTAAGACTTCATAATAGCAGATTCCAGCCGAAGATGCAATTCTCGTTAGTACTTACATGCCCAGCTGCGAGTTAACAGGTTTAGAAACGGATTTTGTCTGCTGAGCTGAGCGAGCGAGCGAGTTCAGGACTACCTTCGTGACGTACGCACCGCAGCCTGTCTTTCTCGTGGGCCTCGCAGGCTGTGTGATAGACGTAGCGTACTGTAAGCAGCAGAATAGTACGGTCTTCATGTCGGGAACAAGCGGAGATGTTTGTGTACGGCCAAGCAGATATGGAATCGGTTGAGAGGCAGCACGGCTATACCAAAACAGTATCCGCACGACACCAGTCACATCAAACAACATTTCAAAATGGTTCAAATGGCTCTGAGCACTATGGGACTCAACATCTTAGGTCATAAGTTCCCTAGAACTTAGAACTACTTAAACATAACTAACCTAAGGACATCACACACACCCATGCCCGAGGCAGGATTCGAACCTGCAACCGTAGCAGTCCCGCGGTTCCGGACTGCAGCGCCAGAACCGCACGGCCACCGCGGCCGGCCAACAACATTTCAAGCCGTTGTTGAGCGTTTGTGTGATGATGGGTCCTTCCACATCGGCGGACCAGATTTGGAAGGCAGTGTTCCACAGGATATTGAACCATAATACAAGCTTCAGCCGAGTGGCCAGCCAACACGGTTTAACCAAACCACGCTAATGTGTATCCTCCATGGAAACCGCTGTTATCCCCATCGCCTGCAGTCTTGTGTAGGTTACTTTGAAGATCAGTAGTGACGTGGATGTAATGCAGTTCTATACTGTGTTCCGGGACGATCTGTTGTCGTTGCAAGCAATCGTCTATTTCCGAACACGTGTTCATACTACCTTTATACCTCTATTTCCAGAAAGGAATACGTCCCTGCAGTTTGTTGGTGCTATTACCGTGCACTCTGCACATGCAGATTGAAGCGGCCAATGAAAATTTGTACCAATGCCAGGATTCGAACCTGGGTCTCCAGTTCACTATCCAGATGCGCTAACCATTATGCCACTCTGTCATAGTAGATACACAGAACTTCACAGACTATCCTAGCACGCCCCTCCCCCCCCCCCCCCCTCCTCAATCCGTATTCCCATTCACGCCTCAGCTCACTTCGTATTACCCATAAAATCGAACAGCATTGCAAGGTCTCGCTAGCTGTAGTGGAATAGCATCTCAGCATCGAGCGAAACGGGGTAGCCTGCCTGAAGGTATAGGTACTTTAATCGAATGGAACTATATGGTTCCAAGGACCTTTTCAAGTCTCAGACATGAATGATATAAATCTGCAGACGGAAGCGACGAATGAAAGTTCGTACGAAGTCCAGGATTTGAATTCAGCTCTCCTTCTCACTAGGCAGATGTGGTAACCACTACCCTCCCACAGAGGCTTTGCGCAACTGCACGGACAACCCTAGCACTCCTCCCTCAATACAAATTCCAATGCAGTTGAAAAAAATGGTTCAAATGGCTCTGAGCACTATGGGACTTAACATCTGTGGTCATCAGTCCCCTAGAACTTAGAACTACTTAAACCTAACTAACCTAAGGACATCACAAATATCCATGCCCGAGGCAGGATTCGAACCTGCGACCGTAGCAGTCGCGCGGTTCCGGACTGAGCGCCTAGAACCGCTAGACCACCGCGGCCGGCCAATGCAGTTGAAGACCGTCTGCAATGCTGTTCTACTTAAGGGGAATACCAAGTGGGATTAGGGGTGAATGAGAATTTGGACTGAGGAGGGATGCATGCTGGGTTAGTCCGTGCAGATGTGCAAAGCCACTCTCCCAGAGTGGTGTAACGGTTAGTGCATGTGCCTAGTAAGTAGGAGACCTGGATTCGAATCCCTACCTTGATACAAATTTTCATTCATCGCTTCAGTCTTCATATACAGGGTGTCCCATTTATCTTGGCCACCCTAAATAACTGTTTGTCCAGATACAAAATGTTTCAAGCAAATGTTCTTTAGTCGTCAGGGGGACATCAATCAGCATGATTGCCTTGGTTGTAGCTTTGTTTTTTAAAAAGATATGAACAGCGGTATGACTTTTTGAAATGGCACCCTGTATTTTTTATTCGGTAAATCATATCCTCTCCTAAAGACCTATTCAAAAATGTATCACAGTGTACCATTCACTGAAACACAACGTTATTAATTACATAACACAACATTGACGTAGACGCTCCCAGTGCTTAGTGCAGGTACTCGGAGTAATGGAACACATCCACGTGCTGACGTTGACAGAGGACAAATGTAAACATAAGTACGAGTAGAGTGCACACCCGTCACTCAGTCAACCATCGTCAGTTGAAGAGTTGTGTGAGCAAAATGTACACCAACGAAGAGAAGGTAGAAATGCTACTCATCTATGGGGAAGGTAAATTATCAGAACAGTAACTTCACTACTATTTTCTTATGTACGGGTACATTTAGTACAGTAGTTTAGTCCTTTTAAATACCGTTGTGTAGAGTAGACATACAGCAAAGGCTGTCATTCCTACAAACTGAATCGACATAACTTTTCTTTTATTGTTGTTATTGAAGGTAGGCGAAATGCTACGCAGGTAGCGGAACTGTACAGAGAGCAATATCCTGACAAGAACCCACCTTCCAGACGCATGTTTTCTCGTCTTGTTGCGACGCTTCAGGAAATGGGAAGTTTCAACCCACGACAACGCAATCGTCGTAGCTCTCGCACAAACGAAGCTGCCGAAGTTACTGTTCTCGCTTCCGTTGCTATGAATGCACATGTGAACAAACGACAGCTTGAACACGAGATTGGCATTCCTAAAACCAGGGTACATCGTATTCTTACACGTCACCGGTTCCATCTTTCCTCACCAACCCGAACATCTTCTCCAAAGGTCTATTTACCGATGAATGTTTGTTCTCAAACAAAGGACAGGTAAATACAAGGAACGTGCATTATTGATCCAGCGACAACCCACGATGGCTTAGACAGATGGAACATCAGCGTCAATAGAGGGTTAACGTCTGGTGTGGGATGCTTGGTATTACAATTATTGGCCCTTATTTCATCAATGGAAGTCCAAACGGCACAGCGTATGCCAACTTCATCAGAAGAATTCTTCCTCCTCATGTGGATGAAGTACCACTAAGAACCAGAATGCTTATGTGTTATCAACACGATAGATGTCCAGCACATAATGTTTTGCGTACACGTCGTATTCTGAAGGTATCCTGCCAGATGGATTGGTCGAGGAGGAACAGTTACTTGGCCTGATAGTTCTCCTGATTTAAATCCTCTGGACTTTCTTCTTTGGGGATGCATTAAAGATGTTGTTCATCGCGATATTCCAACAACTCCAGAGAACATGCAGAAACGTATCGTGCTTGCTTGTTATTCTCTGCAGCAGGCCACAATGGAAGCAGTAAATGATTCTTTCATTCAACGAGTGCAACAGTGTATCGGTGTCCAGGGTCATCACTTTGACCACCTTTATATGATCTACTCCTGGGAAATGGTACAGGAGAGTCAAAGTCAATTTTTGTGTTATGTTTTTACTTGGTTTTCATTTGTTTTCTGTCAACTTCAGCAAGTGGACGAGTTTGTGATCCCGGGCTCAAAGTCAATGTTGTGTTATGTAATTAATAACGTTGTGTATCAGTGAATGGTACACTGTGATACATTTTTGAATACGTCTTTAACAGAGGAAATGAATTACAGAATAAAAAATGCAGAGTGTCATTTAAAAAAGTCATATCGCTGTTCATATCTTTGTAAAAAACAAAGCTACAACGAAGGAAATCGTGCTTATTGATGTCCCCCTGACGGCTAAAGAACATTTGCTTGAAACATTTTGTAATTTGCATCTGGAGAAACAGTTATTCAGGGTGGTCAAGATAAATGGGACACCCTGTATATGTCATAGATGTATGTCAATTGAAAAGGTCTCTAGAGCCATAAAGTTTCATTTCAGTACAAGAATGTTACGCTAATGATCCGTGAGTTCAGATGAAATTCCGCTGAGAAAAGAAAACAACAGTTTCAAGTAAGTTTATTGGGGAAGGTTCGCGAACCAGCATCTGTGACATACTGCAGAACCATTCTACTATTTCCAAAGTTCAACTCCCATAAGAACGGTAAGAAGAAAATAAGGGAGTTCAGACCTAAAGGAGACAACCATTTTCCCCCGAAATGTGTACGCAGGTTTCGAATACGATTCTATGTCAGTTGTACCATTACCTAGAAACACAAACCGCCTATTCAGAATCAGTCCAAACATCCTTATGTCCCAGTGTCTCGTCCCACACTACTCACACATGTGATACGTTTGACCTTTCTTTGACATGAAATACAGTTACTGTAGTGTCTGTATTTTATAGTACTTGCGTAGTTCGATGCAAATGTTCTTCAGTCATCGGAAAGCGAAAAACGTTATTTCCTTACATTATTGGAGTAACTTTTGAGACAGGACAAATACCTGCAGAAACAAGGGTAAAAACAGAAATTTTACAAAATAACTCTTATTAATGAAATAAGGGACATTTGTGAACGGTTTAGTGAGAAAGGCAAAGTTTACTTTCTCATTTCAACTTTATTTCTGCATAGGCCTATAATATATAGTTGCTCAGAACGGTGTATTAAACGTATAATGGCTTTGTCTGTCCTCTGACCACTGAACTGAGGGAGTGGGGGATAACTTTGTGACAATTAATATTCCTTATTCTGAATACTTCATTGCACATAAAACTTTACTCCTTTCAAAATCAAAGGATAGAGCTTATAAAATTCCCTATATGTGAGACTTAAAAGTCGCAACGTATTTGTATAAGGTTGTGTTGCAAAAAATGCTAAAGGTATCACAAAGATGAACAGTTTTACGATACTTAAAATTAAAAGTTGCGCAATTTTACATTACTTAAAAATTTGTGTATATAAGCCAAAGCCAGTGAACTTTTTCACACACACTGACTCTAGTCGGTCGAAGTCAGAAAAGAGATTAAAGGACTCGCGTGCGCATTTTACTGAAATAAACGTTATTGTTAAGCTCTCTATCAGTCTACGTAGATATATAGGTCATTCTGCAGAGAAAAAATAAATTGCATAATAAATTATAGAAAATATCAAGAAGTGTTATTGGTAGCAGTTGCATTAGGGTGAAATATCTGATTATTTTCATAAAATATTCAGCACGATCTCAATTACAGTGAGGTCATACCCGATTCATATCGATTATTTCAGTTTATATGGTCATAATGTTTGCAAAGGTTTTTGGATGTTGTCTTCATGAATCTAAGATTGTGCTAGTGCGATTGCCATATAATTTATAAGCTTCTTGCACAGCCTCTCCGAAATATTTCCAAAATAACCGAAATTAGTTTTCTAATTTGTTTCGTACTTTCGTTTCGGCGGCCTTGTTGCGTGACTCGGTTCCCGGCAGCTGGCCGTCAGATGCCGACAGTGGCGAATAATTTACGGCAGCAACAAATGGGTCAACGACGTTTTGTTCCACAGCACCTGTAGCGAAGGCTACCGTCTCTGCACGCAACCACCAGCGGCTGGCAAAATCGGGGGCGATTTGTAGCCAATAAAAGAGAGCAAACACTTTGCAAGCGCAGCATTAAACGCTACTTCGAGTCATATCAACGTTGGAATTATGGTCGGCCATAAAAGAGTGATGCATCGCAGTTTTTTTCAGAAACCACAGGCATTAAAAGTCGCGTTACACTTTTATAGCCGGCTGCTGCAGTCTGGAGAACCGATGTCAGTGCTCTCTTGCAGTGTGTAATAACCAAGAATCCAAATTCAGAAATACGACAAGATGCATTCGCTGTATACAATTTCATAAACATCGTCAACGGAATCGTACCGAGCTGAATTATTTTTAATGTAGGAGTTCTCATGTGTATAACTGTTCGATAATTTTGCTGGCAACGTTGGACACTTTAGTATAAAAGACTCGAATATCGCTGTTTATTAGTACACACATCGTCACATTTTTCTACAAATCTACAAAGTCAATAAACTTTCGACGGAAAGTGTAACGGGTAATCGTGTTACCTATGTATTTTTAGTAGTGAGACTGAATACTGGCTATTTCTGGCAGTGTGAAAAAGACTGTCACAGAATAAAAAAAAGTATTTACGAAGAAATTAAGCATCGAATGGATATGTAGCGATAACTACTTTGTCTGGATCGTTCTACAACACTGTGCGATTTTTCAATGACTTGTAACGTAACAGAATTACACTTACGTGTATAACATCTATCATAATTAACAGCGAAAACTGATACGGGTGAAAGTATTCCATAATAGATTCAAAATGGTTCCACTAGGGAAGAGTCTGCAAGAGAGCCATTTACTAGATAATTGCGGACATGCAATTATGAAACGCCACTGACTTCATTATAAAATACTGTTCTAGTTGGTACGAATGTATGTGAAATGTAAACTGTTCTGGTTCAAATGGTTCAAATGGCTCTGAGCACTATGGGACTCAACTGCTGTGGTCCTAAGTCCCCTAGAACTTAGAACTACTTAAACCTAACTAACCTAAGGACATCACACACATCCATGCCCGAGGCAGGATTCGAACCTGCGACCGTAGCGGTCGTGCGGTTCCAGACTGTAGCGCCTTTAACCGCTCGGCCACTCCGGCCGGCCGTAAACTGTTCTACTGAGAACAGTATACTGAACAAAATTACAGCCGGCCTAGGTGGCCGAGTGGTTCTAGGCGCTTCAGTCCGGAACCACGCGGCTGCTGCGGTCGCAGGTTCCAATCCTGCCTCGGGCATGGATGTGTGTGGTGTCCTCAGGTTAGTTAGGTTTAAGTAGTTCTAAGTTTAGGGGACTGATGACGTCAGCTGTTAAGTCCCATAGTGCTTAAAGCCATTTGAACAAAATTACATCAGTATTTCCTTCATGTGCAAACTAATAATTAAAGCTATTAGCAGCAGTGTTTCTTTAGGTTGGTTAATACCTCGAAGCACATGTTACAAGAGCAATCCATTAACGCTTATTTTCCCCTGTGCAGCAGATCTGGTGTTGAAGTGTGGATGCGTGGATGCAAAACAGTTAGCCTATACTGACAGGTGTAATCTATTTAGCGGTGCTGTTATGACAGTGCAGAAAATGTTACGCAGTAAATTATGTGACATGTTTGTGGAAAGATGGTTTGACACAGAGAAATAGCAACCAACACACTGGTGTGTATACCACATGTGAAAACATCTGCAGTTACGCCCATTACACCTGGTATAATACTGCTTCAGTTCATAACGTTTTACAAGTTACTATACACTCATACGAGTACATGTTAAACACGTTGTACCACAAGTTGTCTTCGTAGCTGGATGCAATACTGCACTCAAAAATGGTTCAAATGGCTCCGAGCACTATGGGACTTAACTTCTCAGGTCATCAGTCCCCTAGAACTTAGAACTACTTAAACCTAAGTAACCTAAGGACATCACACACATCCATGCCCGAGGCAGGATTCGAACCTGCGACCGCATCGCAATGCTGCACTCATCTGTGCAGCAAGTTATGATTTTTTTCGAACGGCCCCAGCTCCGTGACAAGACAGCAAAATTCTCTGCTCCTGTTCTTGAAGTGTGTTAACAGGAGTGCTATACACTTCACCAGACAGAAATGTCCAGTTTTTTCTGCTGTAATTACCAGATTTGTGTGTATGTCGCTTCATAGTTCGCGGGTGAAGTTCTTGCTTCATTCGGCCACTGGAGGCCATCCGGCTTGTGCAGCAGCAACTATACAGGCCGGAGCCCCAGGGTCCGTCGGGTACTTGCGTGTTGTGTGTACCGGGTGATCAAAAAGTCAGTGTAAATTTGAAAACTGAATAAATCACGGAATAATGTAGAGAGAGAGGTACGAATTGACACACGAGCTTGGAATGACATGGGGTTTTATTAGAACGAAAAACATACAAAAGTTCAAAAAATGTCCGACAGATGGCGCTTCATCTGATCAGAATAGCAATAATTAGCATAACAAAGTAAGACAAAGCAAAGATGATGTTCTTCACAGGAAATGTTCAACATGTCCACCATCATTCCTCAACAATAGCTGTAGTCGAGGAATAATGTTGTGAACAGCACTGTAAAGCATGTCCGGAGTTATGGTGAGGCATTGGCGTCGGATGTTGTCTTTCAGCATCCCTAGAGATGTCGGTCGATCACGATACACTTGCGACTTCAGGTAACCCCAAAGCCAATAATCGCACGGACTGAGGTCTGGGGACCTGGGAGGCGAAGCATGGCGAAAGTGGCGGCTGAGAACACGATCATCACCAAACGACGCGCGCAAGAGATCTTTCACGCGTCTAGCAATATGGGGTGGAGCGCCATCCTGCATTAACATCGTACGTTCCAGCAGGTGTTTATCAGCCAGGCTGTGGATGATGCGATTCTGTAACATATCGGCGTACGTCTCACCCGTCACAGTAGCAGTTACAAAACCAGAATCACGCATTTCCTCGAAGAAAAAAGGCCTGATAACGGTAGATGTGGTACCGGTAAATCCAACCCATACCGAGACTTTCTAGTAGTGCAATGGAGTTTCCACAACAGTTCTAGGATTTTCGGTAGCCCAAATTCTGCAGTTGTGGGCGTTGACAGACCTTCGGGGAGTGAAATGAGCTTTGTCGGTCCACAACACGTAACTCAACCAATCGTCATCTTCCTCCGTCGTCAATGCCCTCCGCTTCACTAAATCGCCAGGTAACAGTTCATGATGGCGATGGATTTTGTACGGATAGCATCGGAGGGTACGCCTAATTGCCAACCAAACAGTAGTGTATGGAATGCCGGTGCGACTGCACGAGCGCTGACTTCCCCGTGCATAGACGAACCCGCTACAGTCTCCATTTCTTCCTGAACTGTCTCAGCAGCATTACGCCTTGTGCTCGGTCGGCCACTACGAGGTCTATCGTCTAAACAACCCGTGACTTCGAACTTCGAAATCATTTTCGCCACAGCTGCATTTGTCAACGGACCTTTACCCATTCGAATCCCCTTCCTATGGCGATAGGATTGTAACGCTGAACTACCACATTCCCCATTCTGATAATACAGCTTCACTAAAAGCGCCTTTTCAGGTAACGTCAACATGCTGCGACTGCTGTCGCATCTGATTCTCTCTCTCATTACAGCTCCTTTTATGCACGATTGTCGTGTGCAGTCACTGACGTTTTGCTGTCCAGCACCATGTGTCGGACATTTTTTGAACTTTGTTTTTTTTCTAATAAAACCCCATGTCAGTCCAATCAAGTGTGTCAATTTTTACCTCTCTATCTACATTATTCCGCGGTTTATTAAGTTTTCAAATTTATACTGACTTTTTGATCACCCGGTACTTTGTCTCTCATATGTTTATGGTTTTTCTTGTACAGTTACAGTGTTCTTGATTATAACACTTTGGTGATGAGTACGATATTCGATTCCGCTTGTTCCACTTCACTCCTTGGTACTCTGAGACCTTTCCATGGAGGCAGAGCTTAAATCTCTTCTCCAGCAACAGCACGCGCAGCGATTTGCTATTTCCAAGTTAACGACTACATTCCCACAACGTGCAGCCCCGCCAACAACATATCCGCCACCATTCGCCGCGGACGACGACGCGGCAGAAGACTGGAAAGCTTACGAAAACCGTCCGCGATAACATTTCCAGGCATTTGGTTAAACAGATTCAAACTTGTACAAGGCCCTTTTTCGTCTTGGATACCACCCCGTGTGTCTCAGTAATTGTGTCAGCTCGCCCCGTTACAAGAACCTGGTCTTTCTCCTGATCGTATGTGCGAGTTATTTTCTACCCATCACTGTAAACGTACTCACGTTATTGCTGCTCGTGTTGAGTTTTACCGTTGCCAAAAGCGAAAAAACAGTCATACAGGGCATGGGGAGCAGAACAAAAGGGTTCAAATGGCTCTGAGCACTATGGGACTCAACTGCTGTGGTCATCAGTCCCCTAGAACTTAGAAGTACTTAAACCTAACATAACCTAAGGACATCACACACATCCATGCCCGAGGCAGGATTCGAACCTGCGACCGTAGCAGTCGCACGGTTCCGGACTGCGCGCCTAGAACCGCGAGACCACCGCGGCCGGGGAGCAGAACAATATCGACGTAGTCGTCGTTGTAATGTCGTGACATATGCTCATAGGGAATTCTATGCAAATCAGGTGGTTCGAGACGCCATCATACGTTTTGCTCCTGATAGGGAAATTCGAGAGCGAGCTCTACAGTGTGCTAAATTCAACACTTAAGGAAATATCAAACATAGCTCAATCGTTTGAAGTGTCATGGGCTGCAGGCAGTCAGATAGAAGCATGGTCCGAAGTTTCAGAAATCAATCCCTCTTACTCTTCCCAGACATAATTCAGTTAATAAGGGAACGGAAAAACTACACGACTGGCCATTAAAATTGCTAGACCAAGAAGAAATGCAGATGATTAACAGGTATTCATTGGACGAATATATTATACTAGAACTGACATGTGATTAAGTTTTCACGCAATTTGGGTGCATAGATCCAGAGAAACCAGTAACCCAGAATAACCACCTCTGGCCGTAATAACGGCCTTGATACGCCTGGGCATTGAGTCAAATAGAGCTTGGATGGCGTGTACAGGTACAGCTGCCCATGCAGCTTCAATACGATACGACAGTTCATCAAGAATAGTGACTGGCGTATTGTGACGAGCCAGTTGCTCGGCCTCTATTGACCAGATGTCTTCAGCTGGTGAGAGATCTGGAGAATGTGCTGGCCAGACCAGCAGTCGAACATTTTCTGTATCCAGAAAGGCCCTTACAGGACCGTGCAACACGCGGTCGTGCATTACCTTGCTGAAATGTATGGTTTCGCAGGGATCGAATGAAGGGTAGAGCCACGGGTCATAACACATCTGAAATGTAACGTCCACTGTTGAAAGTGCCGTCAATGCGAACAAGAGGTGAGCAAGACGTGTAACCAATGGCACCCCATACCATCTCGCCGGGTGATACGCCAGTATGGCGATTACGAATACACGCTTCCAATGTACGTTCACCGCGATGTCACTAAACACGTATGCGACCATCATGATGCTGTAAACAGAACCTGGATTCAACCGAAAAAATGACGTTTTGCCATTCATGCACCCAGGTTCGTCGTTGAGTACACCATCGCAGGCGCTCCTGTCTGTGATGAAGCGTCAAGGGTAACCGCAGCCATGGTCTCCGAGCTGATAGACCATGCTGCTGCAAACGTCGTCGAACTGTTCGTGCAGATGGTTGTTGTCTTGCAAACGTCCCCATCTGTTGACTCAGGGATCGAGACGTGGCTGCACGATCCGTTACAGCCATGCGGATAAGATGCTTGTCATCTCGACTGCTAGTGATACGAGGCCGTTGGGATCCAGCACGGCGTTCCGTATTACCCTCCTGAACCCACCGATTCCATATGCTGCTAACAGTCATTGGATCTCGACCAACGCGAGCACCAGTGCCGCGATACGATAAACCGCAATCGCGATAGGCTACAATCAGACCTTTGTCAAAGTCGGAAACGTGATGGTACGCATTTCTCCTCCTTACACGGGGCATCACAACAACGTTTCACCAGGCAACGCCGGTCAACTGCTGTTTGTGTATGAGAAATCGGTTGGAAACTTTCCTCATGTCAGCACGTTGTAGGTGTCGCCACCGGCGCCAACTTTGTGTGAATGCTCTGAAAAGCTAATCATTTGCATATCACAGCATCTTCTTTCTCTCTGTTAAATTTCGCGTCTGTAGCACGTCATCTTCGTGGTGTAGCAATTTTAATTCCCAGTAGTGTATTACGGCAGTCCAACAGACGTTTCAGCGTCGTATAGGTAATCGTCGTTCGCGAAAAGAACAGTCCACATCACAACAGCAACAGGCACGTGTTCCACTGCCTTCGTGCCCATACTGTTTCATTCAGCACGAATGTACAGTGTTCACCAAGCACTGGACAACGTGTAATAGGTGCTATAGCCGGCCGCGGTGGCCGTGCGGTTCTAGGCGCTCCAGTCCGGAGCCGCGCTGCTGCTGCGGTCGCAGGTTCGAATCCTGCCTCGAGCATGGGTGTGTGTGATGTCCTTAGGTTAGTTAGGTTTAAGTAGTTCTAAGTTCTAGGGGACTGATGACCACAGCAGTTGAGTCCCATAGTGCTCAGAGCCATTTGAACCATTTGAACCATAGGTGCCATAAAAAGGGATACACTGTTTCTGTGTCTAATTCGCTTCGGAACTCAAATGAGGATGAAACGAACATGTATGTGGACAGTGTGTCGGCAGTAACGGTGTCTTTAAGCAAGTTATACACTGAAGCAGGTTTGTTTAACAAACCATTGAAAATGCAGGTGGACGCGGCTGCAGCAGCAACGTTGATGAATTCTCAAACTTATATGGATTTGAGTTCCGAACCTATGGCTCCAGTTACAGTCATTGATACATATCCTTTACCGCACCCTGCAAGCTACTAGCAAAATTGTCGGGGTGGCATTATTTTTCAAAGATTTACTTATCAGATGCATATTTACAACTGCCACTAGACGAGGAATCTAAAGGACTTCTAGTTATCGATGCACCATTTAGGCTTTAACAATACCAGATCTTTTGGTGTGCCAAGCGCACCAGCTATTTTTTTACGCTTTTCAGAACAACTTATGGTACCAGTTCCAGGTTTCGACAACTATTTAGGTGACATAGTAGTCTCTGGTGCCTCTACAGAGGAACATTTGCAGAAAATTCGTCCTCTAATTTCTGTATTACAGTCTGCACAGTTACAGTGCAGTTTGGAAAAGACACAGTTTCTTTGACTATCTATCGTTTATTTCGGTTTTGAAGTGTCGCATGCTGGCATTAACCATTGTGACTGTATATTGATGTTATTTCTGCGCCGCCACACCCAACGTCCGTCAAGGAATTACAGGCATTTCAGGGTTAAATTGCTTACTACCACAAATTCATATCGTTTGCTGCTACTGTTAGACAACCACTCCGTACATGATTAAGTAAGGATGTTCCTTTCTAATGGTCTCCGGCTTGTGACTGGGCATTCACGTTGTTCATTTTTAAGTTGCAGTCGCTCCATTGTCTGGTCATTCTTCAGCCAGGCCAACACCTGTGCATCTCAGTTCGGCCTAAGCGCCGTCCTTAATCCTAATTATGGCGACGGATCAGATCGTCCCATTTATTATGCCTCTAAAGCCTTAAATTAAGCCTAACAGCGTTATTATCATATAGAGAAAGAAGCTTTAGAAATTGTCTGTTCTCTAAAAACTTTCACTTTTTTATATACGGTTATATCGTTTCTCCTGATCACAGACTACAAGCCACTGGTGTCTCTTTTTAACCCTTCACAGTCCTTGTTGGATTGTTGGACAAAAAATTTTTGACCTACGACGTAACATACAAATGCTGACGTCTTATCGTCTTTGCCGATTGGTCCGGATCCAGAGTCTGATAAGGAGGAAATGCTGTTTTTCATTTAGACGTGGAAACTCAAAATGGTGTTGATAGTTATTAGTAGCACTAAAATTGCTGCCGTGTTAGCTACGGATCCTGTTATAAGTAAAGTTGTTTCTTTCGTGCAACGCGGCTGGCCGGACTAACCTCCAGGCCATGCTTCTGATCCTTTAAAAAACTATTTTACATTACAAAATCGTCTTTCTATTTGGGGCGGCGTTCTGCTCTTAGCTACAGAGGACATCGCTACCCAGGTTATAGTCCCGTCCGCCCTTCGGCGTGAGGTTATGCGTTTATTACATGTGAATACACTAAACAGATTCAGAAGGGTGTAGGTTGCAGTAGGTACTGGGAGAGTAAGAAGCTTGCACAGGGTAGAGTATCATGGAGAGCTGCATCAAAACAGTCTCTGGACTAAAGACCACAACAGCAGCAACATGTGGACCTCTGGGGTGTGTTCAAAATGGCTCTGAGCACTATGGGACTTAACTTCTGAGGTCATCAGTCCCCTAGAACTCAGAACTACTTAAACCTAACTAACCTAAGGACATCACACACACCCATGCCCGAGGCAAGGGGTGTGTTACTTACAAAAGTGCTAGTACGCAGACATGTTTTTGGCCGGGCATTCATGGGGAAACGTCACGCGTTGTTGCAACCTGTCCACAGTGTGCCACCCATCAGGCACTAGCACTAGCTTGGAAAGAGGTTTTTCCGATTCGCAAGGTTTGTATAGTAGATATATGCCATGGAATCCGCACCTGCTGCTTACGAACGGCCGAACTTCAGCACGTGGTAAACTTGACTACGAGTTAACTTCAAATTCAAATGGCTCTGAACACTATGCGACTTAACTTCTAAGGTCATCAGTCCACTAGAACTTAGAACTACATAAACGTAACTAACCTAAGGACATCACACACATCCATGCCCGAGGCAGGATTCGAACCTGCGACCGTAGCGGCCGCGCGGTTCCAGACTGTAGCGCCTTTAACCGCTGGGCCATACGAGTTAACTGTTCAGAAATTAGACATCAAACCAGCCACAAATGTAAGAAATTTTAATGGTGCAATAGCAGAATGATTTTGCCGTCACGAAATGAAATTAACTCGGCAAGTTACAAACCCTCTCTAGGAGCTACGAACTGTACTCACCAACCGCCAGCGGCAGAGTGTTCTTTCTCCACCGAACTTCGCCTGACTACCGGTGCAACGGAAGCTACCAGAGGGGTAGGCTTCCGCCACCAATCTGACGGACAAAGCTAACCTCAGACTAAAAGGGGTAAACCTCTCTGTCCAGGTACTGGGATCCTAAGTTGGTCATCCTGTGCTACCCTCCAAACGAGAAGCAAACATCACCTGCTCGTAGCAGACGACAACTAACTCAGCGTCCGCCACAAAAGAAACCCGAAACTACGCGTAAAAAACACTTCAATCACATTCACGCGCACATAGGGTAGGGGGAAGGGAAAAACGTAATAAATACAGGAACACCAAAAAATCAAACATAATTTCGTTTAATAAGCCTTAGTTTGTTTGCTCAGTCTTTCTGGGAGAGTTTATAAATTAAACCGCAATCAGGCGGTGGACAGGATAGGATGCACAAAATCCAGTGAGACAAGAGTCTATGAAACGACTCCACAGAGACGTTTCAACTTCTTCGCGAGGGGTAAGGAGTGCTGTTCCTACTAAATTTGTGTTTGGACCGCTTCGCAGTTCGGGCTTGAAGTTTGTGCTTGAATCGGCTTCTAGAGGCCACCCGGCCTGCTGGTACGACAACACTTGCATCCAGAGCCTACCGGTTGCACCCTCTGTTAGGACTAACCACTATATAGGCCGGAGCGTAAGGCTATGCCGGCCACTTTCGTCTTATCTATTGTGTGTACTTTGTCTCTCATGTGTTTTTGCTTTTTCATGTAACAAAGGTACAGTGTTCTTGAGTTAGAACAGTTTCGGATTAGTTCACCTTGGAGCCAAAGTACAAAAAAATGGTTCAAATGGTTCTGAGCAGTATGGGACTTAACATCTGTGGTCATCAGTCCCCTAGAACATAGAACTACTTAAATCTAACTAACCTAAGGACATCACGCACATCCATGCCCGAGGCAGGATTCGAACCTGCGACCATAGCAGTCGCGCGGTTCCGGACTGCGCGCCTAGAACCGCTAGACCACCGCGGCCGGCCGCCAAAGTACAGACTACCCTCCACAAATCCATATTTAGCCTTATTGGTGCGTTAGATATCGTTCTACATCAACAACAAAATGTGCTGGTGCCTAATGATTCACGTCTTGTAAGAATGTCTTCTACATTTGGAACTCATTGGTGCAAGCCCTGACATTATAATGCATGCTGTGGAGTGGTCCACCAAAACAGTAATGTTCAACAGTGTTCCTGGGTGCATTACGAGTTCCCACCCCTCGCCATGTGAGTGTATGTCCTGCATTGTCGAACATAATCGTTTAGGAGGTCCTGATGTTATGGTGTGGGGAGGCATAATGTTGCACGCGCGTAATGACCTCCAGATCTTTGAACACGGTACAGTTACTGGCCAAAGTTATTGTGACGCTCTACTCCTTTCGCACGTGCGGCTTTTCAGGGTTGCATTCAGCCCTGACTTCATTTTCGTTTATGATAATCCGCGGTCGCATCTAACTTCGCAGATGGAGAAGTTCTTGGAACGAGAGAACAGTCAGCGTAATTATTGTCTTTGAATAAAAGTGCCGTTTCTGTTCGTCTCATTGCGTATTTCATTCGGTTACCTTCTGTGCTATAATGTAGCAGTTCTCTCTATGTACGTTCCAGGTTCCGAAAAGCTACGTCGCTCGGCAGTGACGCATCATGCGGAAGTTACTTTCGTCCTTAAGTTTTGCATACCAGTAGACTAATGATTTTGGCATGTCGTGCCTTGGTGCTCGTAGGAGTCTCCGTTAGGCTGTTGTGTAGGTCAGTCAACTTCAAACGGTTGCAGTGTTACGAAGCACTTAAAACCTGAGTACGTTTATTAAATTTACTGTGATGGAAGTATATGAAAGCAAACAGGCCATGTTTAAATTTGCTCCATGATTTGGTGATGAAAGACCAAGCTAAATACGAGTTGGAAATCGTGGAATGGTCGCTTTAAACTACGGCATGGCTAGGTTTTGAGATTTTATACATACTGTTATTTACTGACTAGATGGTGAATACCATTTTCCAACTGTTATAATGCATGGTCATACATAATTAACTTTTGTTTTTTAAAGAGAGGTCTGATTTCTTTCTTCTTGCTTCTAGTGCTTGAAAATAACGATATACGTATTTATTACATGCTTATAAGTGTGTCTGTAGACTGAGAACTGAATTGTTCACATAATCCTTTCTTTTCTCAACCTGGGAATGTTTGTGGACTAAGAAAATAATTCTTGAGCTACAGTCGGGATATATTACCTGTTGTGCCTGTATTACTTTAAAGTTAAAACTTATTTTATTTTAATGTAGAATGAACGTGAAAATGAATGTTACTAGTTTTATATAGATATGATTGAACTGTGAGAGCTAAAAACTACAGCAGTGTGCTTAAGAATGCTTTAGTAAAAGGAATACTTCTCTCCATTATTACCTCAGGGACGATTTGTGTAGAAACTTCATTCAGTCATTCTAGTCATACACAACAGTTGAAGGAAATTTCTAATCTACATCTACATACATACTCCGCAATTCACCATACGGTGCGTGGCGGAGGGTACCTCATACCACAACTAGCATCTTCTCTGCCTGTTCCACTCCCAAACAGAACGAGGGAAAAATGACTGCCTATATGCCTCTGTACGAGCCCTAATCTCTCTGATCATATCTTTGTGGTCTTTCCGCGAAATATAAGTTGGCGGCAGTAAAATTGTACTGCAGTCAGCCTCAAATGCTGGTTCTCTAAATTTGCTCAGTAGCGATTCACGAAAAGAACGCCTCCTTTCCTCCAAAGACTCCTACCCGAGTTCACGAAGCATTTCCGCAACACTCGCGTGATGATCAAACCTACCAGTAACAAATCCAGCAGCCCGCCTCTGGATTGCTTCTATGTCCTCCCTCAATCCGACCTGATAAGGATCCCAAACGCACGAGCAGTACTCAAGAATAGATCGTATTAGTGTTTTATAAGCGGTCTCCTTAACAGATGAACCGCATTGTGGGGCAGTGGGTGGAATAATTGTTAAATGTTCCTATCATTTATTTAATGCTGTTGTTTGCCGTTCTCAACACTGGTTCTCTAACTACAATATTGGCAACCAGAAAGTGATTAGCAAAACGTGAAGCCCGTAATTAGAATTCCTAGTGCCCACTTCATCTGAGAAATACATTTATAGCTACAGCTTATAGCTCTGAGGAATTAGGAGATTGTCTGGGATTCATAATCAAAAACCATTCTCTCTAAAATGTTCACTATATTCTGAAATTCACAGACCAAAAAGAATCCACACAGTCCAACTACCAGAGCAGTTCAGAGTCTAATGAGCTGATGCAACTATAACTGTTCAAATTAACTGTTTAAGTGAATGCTCGCCATAATTTGATGATAATGTTCATCAAACGCCACGCTAATAATGGTAGAATGTCTGTCCTGCGGCGGCACGTGAAAATACGACATATGCAAACTAAAGATAGATCATTAGCGTCATCCCAAAATTAACACTTCACTCGAAAACGATTCCATAGTTACGCGTATCCCGAGTAACTTATTACTGCATCCGAGGCTGTTTGTATCTACTGACGCGACGCGACTCCCGGCACAGGTGGTGTGCTAATCACCTTCTGGAGAGAACTGGGGCCTTCCTCTCTCACGCAGCTTTCTTACATATAAAGCCGCGGTGCGGACGGCTAAGGGGACGCCTGATCAAATCTGCTCTCGCCACTAGCCGCTGGGCTAGTAATGCACCACTTTAAGTTATCGAAAGATCATTGCTTCCTTTGCTGATGGCCGATGAAGCTCCCTATTTAAATGTGCAATCAGCACACAGGTAAGTAATCATAATAAAAGTCTGACGTGACTAAGTCAAATATTTTGGGCGAGATAATTAATTTAATTACACTACATGCAGTAGACGAGCTCTGAACTTGCCCTTTGGAGATACGCTATCGCTATAGTTTTATAGTTATTCAGTTGAAACTTCTCACATCCTTATGATTATAGCGGATCTCCCTTCTACTTAAATTTAAACATCCTAGCTTTATTTATTCGCCTACTTATTCTATCTTGCTTCCTTAATTTTTAATATAAAAACCAGAAAATCATGAATTTCAACTACAGTTTTAATTTGTGAGATCCAGAATACTGTTTCTACTAAATTATTATGCAGAAGGAATCTAAATATAAATTTTTAAGTTTCTAGCTCTTTTCTGTTGCGCCAAGGATTTTTACAGAAAAACGTCCAAATTTCGAAAATGGTTAAAGTTATTGAACTGATATTCAACACATATTGATTTAGTATTACTCCTGACATGCTAGGAACGTTTCAGGTTATTTACTTAATTTTTAAAGTATTGCGCAACATTTATGACGTCAGAGCTAGTTACAGCGGACTGGCACACAATGGAAAGACTGATGTGAATTTTATAAGGCGTGAGTATGCTGCTTCCCTACAACATCTTCCCAAAATTCTACCAGTGAACCGAAGACGACTATCCGCCTTCCCCACAACTGTGATTACATGCTTGTCCCACTTCATATCGCTGTGCAATGTTACGCCCAAATATTTAATCAATGTGACTGTGTCAAGCGGTACACTACTAATGGAGTATTCAAACAATACGGTATTCTTTTTCCTATTCATCTGCATTAATTTACATTTATCTATATTTAGAGTTATCTGCCATTCTGTACACCAATAACAAATCCTGTCCAAGTCATCTTGTATCCTCCTACAGTCACTCAACGACAACACCTTCCCGTACACCACAGCGTCATCAGCAAACAGCCACACATTGCTATCCACCCTATCCAAAAGATCATTTATGTAGATAGAAAACAACAGCGGACCTACCACACTTCCCTGGGGCACTCCAGATGATATCCTCACTTGTGATGAACCCTCACCATCGAGGACAACGTACTGGGTTTTATTACTCAAGAAGTCTTCCAGCCACTCACATATTTGGGAACCAATCCCATATGCTCGTACCTTAGTTAGCAGTCTGCAGTGGGGCACCGAGTCAAACGCTTTCCGGAAGTCAAGGAATATGGCATCCGTCTGATACCCTTCATCCATGGTTCACAAGAAATCAAGTGAGAAAAGGGCGAGTTCCGTTTCGCAGGAGCGATACTTTCTAAAGCCGTGCTGATGCATGGACAGCAACTTCTCTGTCTCAAGGAAATTCATTACATTCGAATTGGAATATGTTCGAGAATCCTGCTACAAACCGATGTTAAGGATACTGGTCTGTAATTGATCCTCGTGCGTGAAAGATTTCTCAAATGCTAAATTTAAATTTTCAGCTTTCGTTTTGTTGTCTTCCGTTGCCAGGCCAAACTGATCAATGAGTGACTGGATGGAATCCTTCGATCTGCTTACCGATTTTACGTAGGACCAGAATTTTCTTGGGTTTTCAGCAAGAT
Organism: Schistocerca serialis cubense; assembly: GCF_023864345.2. NCBI lineage: Eukaryota > Metazoa > Arthropoda > Insecta > Orthoptera > Acrididae > Schistocerca > Schistocerca serialis. Next base: position 220,764,187 of record NC_064640.1, read on the forward strand.
CTTTTGCTAAGGTATGACGATGGTAGTGGTTGTATGCTTCGCGCATCGCTCTTTTTACCGCAGCACGAATCTCTACTAACTTTTGCCTGTCCTCATTCTCCCGATCTGTCTTGTACCGCGAGTGCAACTGTCTTTGCTTCCTGAGCATTCTCCGAATTTCGCTGTTAAACCACGGTGGGTCTTTTCCGTCCGTAACCCACTTTTTCGGCACATACTTGTCCAATGCGTGATTTACAATGTGTTTAAAATTTGCCCATAATTCTTCCGCGTCCATCGCACCAGAAGTAAATGAAGTCGATTCATTTACTAAGTGGGATGCTAACAACTGCTTATCTGCTCTTCCTTGTAACAATACTCTCCTAGCCTTCTTGACCGACTTTTTAACTTTCGTAACCATAGTCGTAATGACATCACTAATCCCTGTCTCAACACTGACATCGTCGATGAGGGTTCGTGGCTACCAGATCTAAAATATTTCCATTACGCGTTGGCTGTCGATTTAGATGCTCAAGACAGTTTTCGGATAATGCGTTCAAAAGTAATTCACACGACGGCTTGTCTGTGCCACCTATAATGGATCCATAGACATCCCAGTCTATACTAGGTAGGTTGAAGTCGCCTCCGACTAATATAGCATGATCCGGGTACTTATGCAATACAGAGTGTAGACTCCCTTTTAATGATTGTAGAACTGTTACGGTGGAACCTGATGACCGGTAATAACACCCAACAATTAACTTTATTTTTCCTAGCCCTGTTAAACGTGTCCAGATAACTTCACAATCACACTCTACGTCGACTTCAGTAGACACAATATTTTTGTGAACTGCAATGAAGACACCACCTCCTATGGTGTCTAATCTGTCTTTCCGATACACGTTCCAACCCTCACTAAATATTTCAGAACTTCCTATCTCAGGGTTCAGCCAGGTCTCAGTCCCGAGAATAATTTGCGCGCCACACGCTTCCTGGAGAGCAGTAAATTCAGAAACTTTATTCCGAACACTCTGAAAATTTACTGCCAATATCTTGATAGCTGAAGTGTCTTTACACTGAGCGCGTCCTGATTTCCCTGCCTGCACGTCGACTAGCGAGTGTTCATCAGGACACCTCGCACTACTGCCTAGCCTAAAAAAACCTCATATACATGCCACAAGTACTCTGCTACCCGAGTAGCCGCTTCCTTTGTGTAGTGCACCCCTGACCAATCTAGGGGCGTTCTACAATTCCCCACCCAATAGCGCAAGTCTAGAAATCTGCAGCCAAGACCGTCACAGAGTCGATAAAGCCTCTGGTTGAGACCCTCCACTCTGCTCCAAACCAAAGGACCCCGATCCACTTTGGGAACGATGCTGCAAATAGAGAGCTATGCTTGCACCCCGCGTGGGAGGCCAGCAGTCTTCACCAAATCCGCCAGCCGCCTGTACGAACTGAGGATCGCCTCAGAACCCAAGCGACAGGCATTATTGGTGCCGACGTGAGCAACTACTTGCAGACGACTGCACCCCATACGCTCGATAGCCGCAGGCAAGGCCGCCTCCACATCTTGGATGAGGCCCCCCGGCAGACAAACTGAGTGCACGTTGGAATTCTTTCCAGCCCTGTACGCTATTTCCCTGGACTCCATCACCCGCCTAACGTTGGAGCTCCCAATAACCAGCAAGCGCTTAGCCCCGTGTGCCTGGTCGGGCCCTGCTGAAGGAGCGGCCACCTGCCCACTGACAGGATGAAAGGGCGAGGCCAGCCGGCCAGCCTCCACATTGGCCCTCCGTCTCGAGCGACGCGAACGCGTTGCAGTCCCCCACTCACCCTGAGGTGAGGGCGGCCCCAACGTGCCGGGTACACTAGAAGGTGCCTCGGTGGCTGAGTCAGCGGACGCAGCAAGCGACACCTGGGGTGTCTCAAGCGACGCCCCAGACCCTCCGCCGTCGCTGCACCTCGAGGCAGCAGCCTGAAGGCGGCTGACCGTAGCCAACAGCACGCTCAGCTGCTCGCGAACTGCGGCCAGTTCCTCCTGCGCCGGCACACAGCATGCACACACCCTATCCATCCTACTGCTAATATCTGGACGTATAAGGTTGCAACAAATAAAACAGCAATATGCGACTGCACAGTTGCGCCACCAGCGCCAGATTGAGCTGCGATGAATGAACAATTACTTACGAACAAAGCAATCAAATGACCACGACTACGCCACTATACAGAAATTACAATGCGATCCTACCCCTGTCTTAGTTCAAATGACAACCGCCTACGCGATGTTACACTCTACCGTTATTAAAATTTGATACTACCCATTTTTAATTCGAAAATACGCAAAGATCCGAAAAATTTCAGCACGCAAGCACAAAAAGACACAAAATAATTTGACTTAAACCTGCGGAACTAATACGAAAAACTGAATATACGACTAGTTTCTGCTACTGCTGCTCGCACACGTCACTCTGCAAGCACAGATGAAACTGCATTGGCCTCTGTCTGCTGCTAAATGACTCTACGAAATAAACAGAAAGCACTGGCTGTCCAAAACAAACAACTGACTAACGACTCCGCGAATTTATACTTTACAGCTATCAATAAGCAAGATAACTCCTGGATCTGGAAGGATCTCTGCTATAGACATAAAGAGAGGGATCTCCTGCTCGTGCCATCATCTGACACTTTACTAGATCAGAAAAGTTTCACGAAAGAAAGTACAGATACAAATTGGTTAGAGCATAAAAAAATTAGTGTCTCACTGGGACTGGATACTCGTCTTAAAGATAACAGATTTGCATGTAGAATTTCTCAGGGTGACTTGCACCAGTCCCTGCTAAAGTTACAACTACACGCACTGAATTTCTGGAGACAAGAAAATTTAGACATTACACAGGTAAGTGAGTATTGCCAAACTATTAGTTTAATCATTCATGGTTGAAATTATCTATAGAATACTGGGGCATTTCGTAGATGCTGACATGGGAAAACATCACTTTGGGTTTTGGAGAATTTCAGGAACACACATAGCAGTACTAACCCTAGGCCATATCTTAGGAGAGAGACGTAAGGAAGGTAAATCTACATTTATTTAAGTTATTTATTGAGGAAAAAAATATTGACAAAGTTATCTAGAATAGACTTTCAGGTTATGTAGTTATTAGGCATAAAATACAAGGAGTGATAGTTTATTTTGTATGTAAGAAACTCATTCGACATTCTGACAATACAGAAGGCGACTGCCATTGTCCTGAAAGCCAAACTTGTGACACCTTACGGCTGTGGAATGGATTCTAAAGGATCTGACCAGACAAGAAAACCAGGGCAAATAAAGCATCATTGCCCAACCATGACATCTGGCTGCTTCAGCTGTTATATTTTCCTGACTGGGAGTGCTACCATTGGAGAAGCACTAGTCGACAGGCTCACATCTATACCACCAAAATGAGACCCTCCGTCTCAGTAGTATCCAGGTGTGTACAATATGCTGAGCAACAAAATTAATGCCAACTGATACCTACAAGAAGAAGACTGATTGCAGTTCAAGATGAAGTGGCCAGCAACTGTCGACAGACTTTACTGCCATTAAATGGAAGAGACCTCTGCCTGAGCTACTGTATCCATTCAACCAGGTGGGTGACTACATTCTGCTGACAGCCATCTTCTTTGTGAGCTTTGGGTTTGAGCCTGGACCACCTACCTGCCCAGATAGACTGCTGCTGTCCACCAGCCCATGTGTGGCCACACTGTTGCAGCTCAGCGCCCAAAGCATGTGCACGCCATCATCTTCAGTCATGCTGGAAACCACGTGTTAGCACCGCCTGTTTCAATCTGTTATAAGCTCCTGCTGTGGGAGCAACCAAGCAGCCAGGACTGCCCCTGTCATCCGTTGCTGACGATGCACCACCATAAGTCGGTGCTCTCTGACTGTGCTGACCTACCCGTCAGAAAAATGCTATGTGGCGACTGTGGCTGACTGCATCACAGAGACCACTGACCACCTCTCCAGATACGATTCTGTCTCTTTAACTACCAATAATTAACGACTTTTTTAACCAACGATGCATTGCCAATGATCTGTCATCCTACTACAGCCATCCCCACCACTGCGACCACGTCCTGGCAGGGGAATGGCAATCCATCATGATTTGAAAGCAGCCCAATTCAGTCACCACCATTGGGGTTACGTCCCTACCCATACACCTCCCGGCACTCCATCCTGACTTGACAGCATCCCAGTTCACTCACCCGCCCCCACTGGAGTCGGCCGATCGCCAGCCGACTGGGCTTGCCTCACCACTGGCCCGATCAGTCGCTCCTGTGACAATGAACCTGAACTCGGAAATGGGTGGTTCAGATGGCTCTGAGCACTAAGGGGCTTAACAGCTTAGGTCATCAGTCCACCAGAACTTAGAACTACTTAAGCCTAACTAACCTAAGGACATCACACACATCCATGTCCAAGGCAGGATTCGAACCTGCGACCATAGCGGTTGCGCGGTTCCAGACTGAAGCGCCTAGAACCTCTCGGTCACTCCGGTTGGCTTGGAAATGGACTATGAGAGGTCTGCTATTTCGGATGAATCAACGGACTCATGCGCAGAGGAGTGTATGTACCAAGAACCAACACAGAGCAGCCGCAAACGTGTTTTATGCATGGCCATGGACACATAGCTTTCTTCATCTGCGAGTAAAGTGTGGCTTCATCAGGCCACCATGGAAGAGGGCTGTAAACCGACAGAGACTTCCACCGTCTCAGCTTATAGAGACGCAGCATAGATACAGTATCAATGATTGTGCATAGGATTAGCCTGCTGCAGAGGCAGCATAATCACAAATAAGAACCGAAGCAAAAGCTGCCGCCTATTATTCTCCAGTATCTTGAGACGTATAAGACGTTATATAAATGGCTCAAGAACCACTACAAGACTGTTGGATTCAGGCAGTTTCTCCACAACGAAAGCATATACATTTGCATGGTCAGTGAAACTCGCCTCAAGCTGGGACTTCATGCAAATGCCCATAACTAAGCATGTTACTGCACTGATAGGTTGACAGCTGGGCATGGTACGCCGATATATATAAAGACTGATTCACCATTACCAAGTCCCGACTCCACAGCTCACCAACACCAAAGCTACTACTGTGGTGGAGGAAACTGTCCAAGGATATGTCGCCTTTGTAGCAGTCTATTGGCCACTCAAGGAAAGTAGCAGCTTTGAAGATGCCATGGAATTGTTGGAGTTACAAGGAAAATTATTTGCTGCTAGCGACCTCCATGCAAAGAACTGAGTGTGGAACTCACACATCACGAATATCAGTGACCAATGGCTCCTTCACGATGTGGAAAAGTTCAAGGACAAGCCTATTGACCAGCAGAGCCCACAATATACCTACACTTGAGAGGCCTCCCTGATGTCATCGCCTTTGGGATCGCTAATGGACTCAACTGGCTCATTGCTGTGGAGGTCATACAATCTTTACCCTCTGATCACTGGCCAGTTATCTTCCACTTAGTTACTGAGCTTGTTTAAACACAGCCAGTCCTTAATACAAGAAAAATGTACTGGCGCCAGTGTCAGTAGAGCATCGCATATTTCCTTGTGGGTGCCAACCTTGTCACAGATGCCAAAGTCAGAGATGCTGCTTTGCTCTCCCAAGATGTGATTGCTGGGGTCCTGCATTCAGCATCTCTGACTTACTGTTCTATGGGGGGAGGGGGGTGGGCGGGGGTTCGCTCTACCACTCCTGCCTCCAGTGATATCACACCACAACTGTGGATATAGGAGGCTCAATTGTCACTGGCACCTAACCAGAAATCTTGTCACTGAGAGGTGGATCAATCTTCTGTGTCAACAAGAGAAAACCACCCTAACAGAGCATCACAGCCAGTGTTACCAGGATAAACTCGCCACTATTGAACCCAATATTCAACCATAGGAGGTAGTTCATCACTTCACAAAGCAACGAGGTCGACTTCCTTTCATAGATATGTCACAGGGCACCCCATATGTCCCAAGTGCCAAAGCCAATGTAGTGCCTGATGTTTTGCAAAACCATTTTCTACCTCTCAAGTGATCAATCATCCTTCAATATGTGCAGCTGGTTGAGGACAGTCTTCAGATCTTCTTCGCTGATTACTTCCCTGTAGGCCAGACACTGAGATTGAGGTGCAGCATCATCTGCAACTCCTTCCAGCTACGAAAGCTTGAGAGAGGACAAGTCAGTCTTTCACCTATTTTTCGTATACAGAAAATTATTAAATATTTTATTACAACCTGATGCACCTTGAGCGAGACTATAGAAAGTTAACGGCCTGAGCAGGTGAAGATGGAGCCTGGTAGGGCGCTAAAAGCATGAGGTATTTTTATATTTCTTAGCTCATAGAAACAGCATGTTGAGAGTTGGAAGCAAATAGCAGTGAGCTCATCCCTTAGTAAATCTTGCTGGACAGGCCCACAGCCATATAGGGCAGACAGAGCAGCCCCTCGTCGAGACAGGTCTCCAGCAGAACAATGCCGCTATACCTGCATTGGCGCCAGCAGAAGGCTGGGTTGGGGGCGACAGACTGAGGAGATGCATCTACACAGTGGAGTCATAAACCGGGCATTGTGTACAGAGCTGCACATAATCAAAATTTACAAATTTTTGTGTTGGCCAATACTGTAAATTGGCCTGTGACCCACTCCCATCGGCCACCTCGGTTGTATAAGAAACTCTGGCATTTGAGAAACGTTTAGAGAGAGAATCTTTATTACACCTCATAGGTAGGACGCTCCAAGGCACAGGAGATTTAGATATCTACATCTACATCTATGTGATTACTCTGCTATTCACAATAAAGTGCCTGGCAGAGGGTTCAATGAACCACCTTCATGCTGTCTCTCTACCGTTCCACTCTCGAACGGCACGTGGGAAAAACGAGCACTTAAATTTTTCCGTGCAAGCCCTGATTTCTCTTATTTTATCGTGATGATCATTTCTCCCTGTGTAGGTGGGTGCCAACAGAATGCTTTCGCAATCGGAGGAGGAAACTGGTGATTGAAATTTCATGAGAAGATCCCGTCTCAACGAAAAACGCCTTTGCTTTAATGATTGCCACTCCAATTCACGTATCATGTCTGTGACACTATCTCCCCTATTTCGCGATAATACAAAACGAGATACCCTTATTTGTACTTTTTCGATGTCATCCGTCAGTCCCACCTGATGCGGATCCCACACCGCATAACAGTACTCCAGAATAGGGCTGACAAACGTAGTGTAAGCAGTTTCTTTGGTAGACCTGTTGCACCTTCTAAGTGTCCTGCCAATGAATCGCAGTTTTTGGTTTGCTCTACCCACAATATTATCTATGTGATCGTTCCAATTTAGGTTATTTGTAATTGTAATCCCTAAGTATTTAGTTGAATTTACAGCCCTCAGATTTGTGTGACTTATCGCGTAATCGAAATTTAGCTGATTTCTTTTAGTACTCATGTGAATAACTTCGCACTTTTCTTTATTCAGGGTCAACTGCCACTTTTTGCACCAAACAGATGTCTTATCTAAATCATTTTGCAAGTCGTTTTGATCATCTGATGACTTTACAAGACGGTAAATGACAGCATCATCTGCAAAAAATCTAAGACGGCTACTCGGATTGTCTCCTATGTCGTTAATATAGACCAGGAACAACAGAGGGCCTATAACACTTCCTTGGGGGACGCCGGATATTACTTCTATTTTACTCGATGACTTTCCGTCTATTACTACGAACTGTGACCTTTCTGACAGGAAATCACGAATCCAGTCGCACAACTGAGGCGATACTCCGTAGGCACGCAGTTTGATTAGAAGACGCTTGTGAGGAATATAAAGATCTTTAAGATTGTGTCTATTCACTTGTTGCCACGGGAAGTGACGCGACTTCGGAGAGAAACATCTTCCCCCTCCGCGAAAACTTAAGAAAACCCTGTAACTGGTGGTTTCTTCTTTTTCCAGAGACGCAGGTTTCTTAACCCTTCCGCTGGTTCGACATGAGTTTGTGCTGTCGTGGGGGAGGGGAGATTTAGCGCCTCTAGAGTCCTATGATTGGCTCAAGACGGCGAGAAGGCGGTGTCGTTCGTGCACTTTGCGGGAAAACGGATTTTTTTATTTTTCTCAAGAGGTGCGAGGCACTCGGGTGCTTGACTTTTGTCTGGTAAGAAGAGTGTTCTGGTCGATGCTCTGGCATGTGTGGTTGGTGCTTGGGCCTGTCTTGGGACTGTCTTCACTTGCGAGTGGTTTAGACTGGGGAGGCTGATGTGAAATTCTTTCTGTACCGACAGTGTGACTTCAAACGTCTCGGAGTACTCATTTGTCTAGGGCACACTTATTCGTTTTTGGTTTACCAGTCTTGACGTTTGGTATCCTTGTCCACTGCGGTTTTAAACCAACTTAGTTGTTTATGGTATAGAATAAAAACTTGTTTAGCATAAATTATGTCTGTCTTTGTTTTGGGAAAATAAATGTTGTTAGTAAACTAAATTTTGCATACATTCTCAATCATTTTATATAGTCCAAACAGTGTTACCTTTCATTGTGGCATCCATTGTCAGGATCTCGGATTGATGGCACCTTCTGTGACCGTCAGATCGTAGATAGTGTTGCCTAGTGAAGTGTCTGTTCCCCATGTTTAATGTGGTGCACTGGGTAGAACAGATTCACGCTGCTGGCGGCTAGACGTAGTACTAATATTTAATTAATGTATGTTTGTATTTTCATGTTGTGGCTGTGACTTCTGCGTCATTTGGTTGTTTGTTTTTGACGGCGAACGGCGATGTGCTCATTTGTTAGGATTGAGATTTTCGTTTGTGAGTATAGACAAGCCTCCTGTTATTTGAATTCGTTGTCAATAACTGGGAATCAATAGCTCACGGGAGCTTAATTTAGAGTAGAATCTGTTTGGGATAGGAATGTGTAGTGATGAAATTCGTTTGGGTCAGAATTAGAGTTCATGCTTATAAGAAGCAAGGCACGTTTGCTACAGAGTAGCGGAAGTAATTGTGTTTTGTTAACCATGGATCCACGTCAGATTAGTTGCGGTGACCAGGTAGATACTACACAGGATTCTCAGGCAAACGCAGTTGCAGACCGGGCAGAAAGGTCGAAAGTAGAACCTGCAGAATATGACAACATGTCTCAGTCAGGTGACGAAAGTGAACGGGAGACCGCAGCAGAACGAAATGTAGGCACTGCTTTTACAAGACGCACCATCAGTGAGACTGGCAAACCAGAATCACGAACGAAACGTCACAGAATGATGGAATCTCGTTCATTTAGTCCGGAAGGTATTAGCGGTGGATCTCAGTCTGAGGCTCTCGTGCAATTCATGCAAGAGGCAGAAAGGAAGAGGCAAGAGGCAGAAAGGAAGAGACATGGGGCAGAGAAAAAAATACAGGAGGAAGTGTAGGAAAGACACAAATTAATCATAATAACTGTCACAGACAGTATAGATGGAGTCAAGAAAGAGATCGCAGGAATTCAAGACGAGCTAGAGAGTGTCAAGAAAACGACAGTAGAAACCCGTGAGGTCGCGGGCCAGGCGAAGCGCGATGCCAAAACAGCGCGACTGGGAAACAAGTAGCACGAAAGAACGCATCAGTGGCCAAAGAACAAGTTCAACTGGCAAGAACTGACGTGTGTAAGGCAAAAAAGGCACTTGCAGCTCTCCAAAAGCAAGGCAAAAAATAGTTCAAGAAACGCAGGAAAAAATGAGTGAGGCTGGAAAGTGAACTGAACAGATAGAAATCAAACAGGCCGGATTCTCTGAAGTTAAAGATCAGCAGACTCGAGTCGCCGCGCAACAAAACGAGTTGACTAAGGAAGTTTCTGCTGGCACATGAGCGGGTCACGCAATTGCAAACGCAGTCTCGTCCGTTAGAGCGCCATCGAGAGCATCACAGAAGTGAAGAAAATGTTTTGCGACTCTCCGAACCTCTATATGAGGACACACCCCTGCACATGGGCGAATGCAGCGGGAATATGCTTCTGCCGCGGCGAAACGCGCAGTAGAAAATACTCCGTCGGTAACACGCAGCATGTCAGAGACAGAGCCGGAAAACAATTGTACACGTCTACGGAGGTCAGAAACGTTATTACGTGAATCTGAAATCACGAGGGGATACCATAACAGTGCACAAGGATCGTTGGGGCACGGATGCATGGAATCATGCTCAGCAGACGAGAAGGAAAATTCGTACGGTGAATACGTCGAACCTTTCGACTACAAAATTTTCTTGACCATCCAGAATTTTCAAGTCTACAAGGAGCCAAACAACGCATTACATCCAAAGGCCTGGATGGCACAGTACGACCACGTGCTACCAGAATCTTGACCACTGCTCCAGTTTATCTGTGGTTTCTTAGAAGGGTCGAGTGTAGAACATATGCGTGGAGTTGCGGAGAGTTGTCTCTCCTACCAAGAATTTAAGGACGATTTCTTTAGCACAGACACACAGGAGAGGATAAAACAGGAGATTATGTTAGGAAAGGACTTAGAAGCGTCAGGATTCCACAGTCCTGTCAAATTCTCCGAATCCCTGGTCAAGAAGAATAGATTCTTGGATCAACCGTACAGTCCCAAGGAAATTATAAGGCACTGCTAAATTAAATTACCTTTACGTTACCAGCAACTGCTCATCGGTAGATGCAGCGATTCAGTCGAAGCTTTCAAGACTGCGCTGTGTGAACTCGAATACGTGAATGGAATTCACAACTCACGAGAAAGAAGTAGAAACAATGACTGTAACTGGCCAGATTTACCAGAGAGGAATGACGATGGACGAAATGGGGGAAAACATCGATCAAATCGAAACCAAAATTCAAACTGCAATTGGAATAACCAGCCATCATGGGAAAATAGAAGAAGACGAGGAAATTATAATCATAACAACAACAACAACAACAACTACCGACGAAACAGAAATTGGAGAGAGCAGCAGAACTCGAACTAGGGCCAACAGGATTCTAGGGACCAACAGCAAAGCAATAGCAGGACAGGGACATTAAACATCTCTGAGCTCAGGATATGGTGTGAATGGGTATATTTCTTTGCTGCAAGGCCTTTTAACCACCTATCAAATGTTTATCGGAAGTCTGTAATGTAGCAATAATCCCTGGGTCTGACATATTTCATACTACTCACAGAAAAATTTATATGTACTCTTGCTGGCTTGCACTTCATGTGAGTGAATGACCCCTGGAATGAATGAGGTCAAGCTATGATGCGTTTTAGCCATGGGCAATCATGATTGGCAAAGTTACATGTATATATGTTATAAGGACGAAATTCACCTACTGTTTTCAATGACTTTCACTGGTTCATGTTACACTAAACAATATTGAAGTGAGACACTACCCATGCAGAAATCAACAGCACGTAGAGGGCAGTGAGAGAGGACATGTTACTCTCTCGCCTATTTTTCCATATATGGAAAACTATTAAATAATTTACTATAACCTTATGCACCTTGAGCGAGACTCTAGAAAGTTAACGGCCTGTGCAGACGTTGATGCAGCCTGGTAAGGCGCTAAAAGCATGAGGTATTTTTATGTTTCTTAGCTCGCGGAAGTGGCATGTTGGAAATTGAAAGCAATTGGCAGCGAGCCCATCCCTCAGGGCCTCGGTTGTATCAGAAACTCTGGCATCCGAGAAACCTTTAGAGATAGAATCTTTATTACACCTCGTAGGTAGGATGCTCCAAGGTATAGGAGAATTAGATAAAGACCTTTAAGATTGAATCTGTTCGCTTGTTGCCATGGGAAGTGACGCGACTTCAGAGAGAAACATCTTCCCCCTCTGCGAAAACTTAAAAAAAGCCAGTAACTGATGGTTTCTTCTATTTCCAGAGACGCAGGTTTTTTAACCCTTGCGCTGGTTCGACATGAGTTGTGCTCTCGTGCAGGAGGGGAGATTTAGCGCCTCTAAAGCCCTGTGAGTGGCTCAAGATGGGGTGAAGGCAGTGTCGTTCATGCACTTCACGGGAAGACGGGAATTTTTTATCTGGAGAGGTGCAAGAGTCTCGGGTACTGGACTTTGGTCTGGTAAGAAGGGACTTCTGGTCGAAGCTCTGGCATATTTGACTGGTGCTTGGGACCTTTCCTGACACTGATTTCACTTGCGAGTAGTTTAGACTGGGGAGCCTGTGGTGAAGTTCTTACTGTATCCACAGCGTGACTTCAAACGTCTTGGACTACTCGTTTGCCGAGGGCACACTTATTCGTTTTTGATTTACCAGTCTTGACGTTTGGTATCCTTTCGCACTCTGTAGTATAAGTGAGCCAAATTGGTCCTTGGTTCAACCAGCGAACGAATATGTCAAACACTGAAACGTACTGTGATTTCAGGGCTCTGATAGAGAGTAAATTGCGATCTGTCTGCCTGATCGCTAGACCGTGAGATTTTTGCATTTCTTTCGTGGCCGCCATCGATTCACAGGTGCCGTCTTACGCCTCGCCTCTGCCACACACATCTCGCCAGCTGCAAGTTACATCGCTGCACGAAGCAAACAGGGTAACGTATTGCTGCTCCGGCCTTGTCAGAGCATACAGATCGCAATCGACACTTGCTCTCAGCTGCACCTATATTGAGAAACTTCTGTAAATTATCAGTCAAAGTCTGCTCAGTGTCACATCAATTCAGATTGCGTTATCCACATTTTTAGGGCCAGAATACTTGACTCACTTTTGCCACCTTTAGTAGTTTACGGTATAAAATAAAAACTTGTTTAGCATAATTTATGTCCGTCTTTGTTTTGGAAAAATAAATGTTGTTAGTAAACTAAATATTGCATACATTCTCAACCATTTTATATAGTCCAAACAGTGACGCCAAAGCGATGGAAAAACGAGAAGGACCCTACGAGTAATAGGCCTATAAGTTTCCTCCCAACGGTCAGCAAGCTTTTAGAGTGTATATTCCTTCCAAGACTCAACCTGCAACTGGAGCAAGATGGCATATTGCCTAATGAGCAATTTAGCTTCCGCCAGCAGTACTCAACCACTCAGCAGCTGTTAACAAAAAAGACTATTGTGAAGCCATATGTTTTGATGTGTCAAAGGCGTTTGGCAGTGTCTTACACCATTGCCTGCTGTATGAGCTCTTTATTCAGGACCTCCTGCCAGTGTTTGTCAAACTCATCCACAGTTGTCATGCACACCGTACCTTCGTTGTTGATGCTGGTGGGGGGGATGTCTACCAAATGGGATTTTAAGGCGAGGCTGCCACAGGGCTCCATTTTAGGTCCAGTACTGTATACCGTCTACACAGTAGACCTCCCAATGTCGCTGAGAGTCATCATGAACACCGATAATACAGTGCTACTCATGCACAACAAGTAATTGGTTACTGTCCATCGCTGGCTGCCACCAGCTTGAAGAAGGGGCTGTGAAGGTTCGAGTTCAATGCCACCAAAAGCTAAGGCATGGTACTGACAAAGGGCCTTCTGCCAGCGGACGCCAATTTTTTGCTCTCTGAGCATCCGATTGAATGGACCAAATCCTCAAAATACCTGGGGGTATTCTTAGATCAGAAGCTCACATTGAAGAAGCACATTATTCATGTGTAGAAGCAACCAACGCAGCAGCTTAACATGCTATATTCAGTGCTCAACGAGAGGTCTTCTTTGTCAGTCAGTTGTGATTCTATATCTACAGGCTGAGTACTTGGCCCGTCATGAACTACATCCACGTGGTATGGAGAAATGAAACTCATAGCCACATCAAGCGCCTACAGGCTCTCCAGAACAAAATCCGGGGCCGAGTGTTTCATGCGTCCTACGATTTTCCGGTGCACTATCCCCATGATGTGGCTGGGGATGGACGCCAGAATGTGTCGAGAAGTATCTAGGGCATGTTGCGATTTTCCCAGAATCCCCTCATCTGCCAACTCTGTAGGTGGAACGACAACTGTGACCGCTAGAAGCGGCCAGTGACGCTACTTCACTGGTAGGCAGCGCCCTCCTACATTGAGTTAAACACAAATACGGCATGCACCCAAGACGACACGAGAAGCCGAATCATCTATCACACCTAACGACTACAACAGGCTAAGCCCTGGTTAATACTGTGAACAGCTAGTTGTGGATTTATTGTCCCATCCTGAAGAAGCATGCCTGCCTGCCATTAAATCACTTCCTATCATGCTGTTCTCCAGTACTTACCTCGCTGATGCCGTGCGTATGTGACCAGGCTGCTTAGTGCATATTACTTGGACAACTCTTTGCACTTAAAATACATGGATGCCTATGGACTTGTTTGATCGTGGACTATCTGCAGTCTTTTCTCGGCGTGGATCTACATCTTTACGACGACCCAGCATCATCTGGTTTTGTGAACAGTCAAGTGATATTATGTGTCCATCATTACTGTCTAAAATAGAGTGTTTGACGGACTGTGGCAAGTGTAGTAGTATTGGTGATGAGGACTAAAACTTAGGGTGTGTGTTATGACGACAGTCTAAGTTCAGTGATCATGAATCCATAATTCATGAAACTGTGGCAGCAACAGCAGGAGATTCGAATTCAGCGTCAGGCGCAACAAGAACAAAAGAAGCAGCTGCAACTTCAGATTCAACAGCAGACACAACAAAAACAACTACAAATGTAAATCCTGGAACAACAACAAAGGCAGCAGTTTTTACAACACCAGTTCATCAAGCAGGAATAGCATCCAGCATCACCATTAGCGCCATTTATCCCGTAGATGAAGACCACTTCTCGGCGAGTAGTAAACCAATGCCACTGAATGCCATGCTTTTTTTATCTATTAATCCTCAAGTAATGTGTTTTATACATCCTTCCACTAAACTGGAGTGTTTTGAATTGTCATAAATCCATAGTTTACTCTCTAAGCAATACGAGCAGCAAACACAAGGTGTAGGAAGTAGACTGGCATTTTCTTGTTGTCACCAGAAGCCTCATCAGTCATCTTCTGCACCTGCATCTTAGCTTATATCAAAGGACTGATTCAAAGTGTCGATTTTCATGTATAGATCAAAGTTCTAAACAATCCAATGCCGCATCGTTAGTGCGTGATGAAGTAACTACATTTGCACCTGATAAATTTTATGCACAGGCAGTGAAATTTAAAAAAAATCCTGCTCACAAGCCACAGTTAGAAATGTCAGGGCAGGAATATTTTTATGAGAGTTGAAATGTAGGTGTGTGTGTGTGTGTGTGTGTGTGTGTGTGTGTGTGTGTGTGTGTGTGGGTTGTGTGTTTTCATTTCAATCACTCTCATAGGTAGCGATGAGCAAGCCCTCATATTTTAGTGAGATAACGAACGAAATATATACACTATGTGATCAAAAGTATCCGGACACCTGGCTAAAAATGACTTACAAGTTCGTGGCGCTCTCCATCGGTAACTCTCGCAGGCATACGTTCAATCAGGTGCTGGAAGGTTTCTTGGGGAATGGCAGACCATTCTTCACGGAGTGCTGCACTGAGGAGAGGTATCGATATCGGTCGGTGAGGCCTGGCACGAAGTCGGCGTTCCAAACCATCCCAAAGATGTTCTATAGGATTCAGCTCAGGACTCTGCGCAGGCCAGTCCATTACAGGGATGTTATTGTCGTGTAACCACATCGCCACAGGCCGTAAATTATAAACAGGTGCTCGATCGTGTTGAAAGATGCAATCGCCATCCCCGAACTGATCTTCAATAGTGGGAAGTAAGAAGGTGCTTAAAACATCAATGTAGGCCTGTGCTGTGATAGTACCATGCAAAACAAGGGGTGCAAGCCCCCTCCATTAAAAACACGATCATACCATAACACCACCGCCTCCGAATTTTATTGTTGGCGCTACACACACTGGCAGATAACGTTCACCTGGCATTCGCGATACCCTCACCCTGCCATCGGATCGCCACATGGTGTGCCGTGATTCGTCACTCCACACAATGTTTTTCCACTGTTTAATCGTCCAATGTTTACGCTCCTTACACCCAGCGAGGCGTCGTTTGACTTTTACCTGCATGATGTGTGGCTTATGAGAAGCCGCTCGACCATGAAATCTAAATTTTCTCATC
The DNA here is from genome assembly GCF_023864345.2 of Schistocerca serialis cubense. Lineage (NCBI taxonomy): Eukaryota > Metazoa > Arthropoda > Insecta > Orthoptera > Acrididae > Schistocerca > Schistocerca serialis. The sequence continues at coordinate 220,780,216 of NC_064640.1, forward strand.
TCCCGCCTAACTCTCATAGTACTTGCAGTGGATCGTTCGGAATTCTTGTGTGATGGTCTGGATAGATGTCTGCCTATTACACATTACGACCCTCTTCAACTGTCGGCGATCTCTGTCAGTCAACAAACGAGGTCGGCCTGTACGCTTTCGGGCTGTACGTGTCCCTTCACGTTTCCACTTCACTATCTCATCGGGAACTGTGGCCTAGGGATGTTTAGGAGTGTGGAAATCTCGCGTAGAGACGTATTGCACAAGTGACACCCAATCATCTGATCACGTTCAAAGTCCGTGAGTTCTGCGGAGCGCCCCATTCTGCTCTCTCACGATGTCTAATGACTACTGAGGTCGCTGATGTGGAGTACCTGGAAGTAGGTGGCAGCACAATGGACGTAATACAAAAAAGTATGTTTTTTAGGGAGTTCGGATACTATTGATCACATAGTGTAATGAGCATGGAAAAGTTTCTAACGTCATCTCACTTGAGTAAACACCTCTAAAGCAGTCACAAAGCACAACGGAATCAAAAAGGCCTGCATATCTCAAAATAACACAGAGTATGTAAGTCAATACTAGCCTGAAAGCAAAAAGACGTACTAACATGCGTTAACTACTCACTTAATAGCAATCTGTTGTGCCATGGACAGTTTGACCAATCATGTGCTCATCAGTTCATAGTGAATACAGTAGTCAACTATCTGAAGAATCATTTAACAGCGCTCCAGTATCTCTCGTATATGAAATGGTGTTAATTCAGTGACACAGTGTGACTACACGTAACACAGTAACATATATTGTTTTATTTTATTCAGTTCTTGAAAAACTAGATAGTATGCTAACAGATCGTATTTAATTTCTTCGTTAGCCTCCAACAATGGCTCACTTTGAGTAAACTTTATCATGATAATGATTTTCACCTCAGCCGTCATTTTGTCTAAAATCACAACAACAAAAGTAAAGCATGAGTAACAGGAATGCTCTTTTTTTAAGCTTGAATACTGTTTTTGTTCTACTGATTTTTGTTACTTCAAACTACTTTTCGGCTTATTGGGCCATCTTCAGGAAACAACTAACTATCGTCTGAAATTATACACAATAATTCAAATACATTATTGTGTATTACATTGTCCATTGCCTAAAGTTTAATTTACAATTTTCAAAAACATGTTTTTTGCGCAACGTAAATGAAATGTACTCAGTTTAAAAGTTTCTCAGCCAATATCAAGACATCACTGACTTTGGCATAGTAAGCATTTAACCTGTAATAGTGTGTTGTTTAATTATTTGTTGTGTTTAATAATCTCCATTGTGTAAATTTAACGTTAAGAAACAAATTTGAGAGACAACACTCTATGCAAGTGGGTTGTATCTTTGCTTATAATGTTTGGTTACCTAAGAACTAGTGACCCTTTCAGTCGCCAGTAAGTTGGTTTCTGAAAATGGCGTAATAAACCGAAAATTAGTTTGAAACCAACAAAAATCAATAGAATAAAAAAAGTGTACTTGTTAGTCAACATTAAATATGGAACTGCTCTACCAAGAGGTAACGGAAGAATCGATAAATAAGAACAATCTTTTTGGTTATTCACTACGCAAAATTTGCTGTTGATGATAAATGCATTATTCTTCATAACCAATGACAAAAATTACAATCTTATGATTATAATCCTATCCACATTACTCTTCACATAACCAAACTTTTCTCATCAAAAAAGTGATCCAATTCATCCATACAAAACAGACCTTTCACTTCTTACATCTTTAACATTGATATAGAATGGAATAATAGAATGAAACGAAGTTAATATAATGCAGTATCCACTCTCTAAACGCTTACAAATTCGTAACCTTTACGAACCTGCTCCACTGCTTATGAAAATATAGAAGCATATCAGCGTGCAGACCAATACAAATGAACTTCCTGACTTACCCCGGAATGTACAACATTGAATATAAACATGTACAACATTGAATATAAACTGGAATGATCTTACCGGTAATCTCGCATGTCGTACAGACTGTTCAAAACTTTGCTTCTCTGTCAAGCAAAGGTAATTTCATCAGAACTGCATGCTCCCTCAGATATGGCTCCAGAGCCTGACATCTCTTAGCAAATAATGGCAGTGTACAATGAATCTAATAGCTGACATGCTTCGAACAAGGAAGCAAATGGCATACTCTACTGTCAAAGCACGCTATTGGCTGATGGGCAACCGGCTCACCAAGGACTAATTTCCAATGCAGTGAGTGAGCAAAGAGATTACGTAAGTATCTGAATTGATATATTTTGAAGCTGGTTAAGTCAGTATTTCAGAGGTGATTGTAAAATAAATATTACAGAAACTGAAAAGATAAAATATGTGTTGTAGAAAGAGCCAACAAACAGGTGGATTTCATAGAGACACATCTTCTGTTAAACTGCTTAAAAAATCGAATAGGCATCCTAGTATTTTTATGAAAGGGACATATATTCCGTAAAACTGCGTTCCCATTCACACCACAGTAAGTGTGATCAGATATCAAGTTCATCTTCATCGTCGAACGCAGAATTCAAACCCTGACGTACATTTGGGGTCAAAGTCGAAGCAACGACTAAGCAGCGGCATTTATTCGACTCACAGTCTTCACATAGTTCTTCTACCACTCATCCTCGCTATAACAAAAATAGGGTGCGGTATCTAACATGCCTAGACTATTCTTTTGAATCTATGCGCCCTCAAGTACCCATATAGGGAAAGACACAGTGGGAATTAAACTAGGGCATATGGCAGAAGTTTGCAAAGGCTGCACCGCCTTGCACCAATAATGTCGCTGCCGTGTAAATAAGCTACAGCCACAGACGAACCCTTTATGGCACAACCACCAGTGTTTTGTCATCCACTAATGATCAACAGCTGGTTAATTAAATTCCTTGTAGATACTGTTTCGCCATTTTCTATCATAAATAAGGAAATCTGTGCTCAGTTTGATTCTCCACCTCTTCAGCCGACATCACACAGGTTACAACCCGACAACGAGCACCGCATAGTTTTGCGCGACAAAAGAAGCTGCGTGACCACAGACTACTTGGTGATTGTCTACAAATTTACGACAACTGGCCAGGTATTGGTTTTGTGAAGTGTCAACAGCAATTAATAAACAGTGTTTTTTGCTCTTTAGCAGGTGTAATACAACTGATTAGTTACGCCTCTTTTCCTAATGAGTTTATCTTAGTTAGTAGAATCTTACGGTCAACAGAATCAAAAGCCTTACAAAGATTTAAGAGTATGTATGTGACACAATCATCCTGTGAAGAGCATCCAGTACGATTTTCGGGAATTCTGCTATGGCTAATACTTTACTGCTACCTCTTCGGAACTGAAACTGTGATTCACTTAGAAAATTACATTTATTCAAGTAATTCACTTGACTGCCTTTCATAACTGATTCTATTATTTCTGAGACGATGATAACAGGGAGTCAGGCTGCCTTCTGCACCACATTTTCTTAGCAAAGGCACAACTCTTTCTTGTTTGAAATAATCTGGTAAGTTCTCTGTTGCGGATGGTACATTTATCATGTTCGTCAAGGGCGCTTGTATACTCTCTATGCATTATGTCGGCACACATATTGGTACTTCATCTAAGCACGCTGACGTGTTACTTTTTAATTTTCGCATATTTTTACTAACTTTATTCTCTGTGGTCGGTAATGTCGTCATACTACGTAGTTGACAATTATTTACAGATGTTACATTTGTTTTGGGGAATTTCTGTTACAGTTTCCCGGTAATTCAAATGTTCAGAAGTGTGTGAATTGCTAAGGGACCAACTTGCTGAGGTCATCGGTCCCTAGGCTTTCACATTACATAAACTGTCTATGCTAAGAACAGCACACACACCCATGCCCGACGGAGGACTCGAACCTCTGGCGGGAGGGACCGCGCAATCAGTGACATTGCGCCTCTAACCGCGCGGCCACTCCGCGCGGCTTCCGGTAATTCTTGAAAACTGGTCATTCGCGTAGTTTGGTAGTTGGTGTGGGTCATTTATTACTTTCTCCTCCTTCAAAAAAAAAAGGAAAATGGTTCAAATGGCTCTGAGCACTATGGGACTTAACATCTGAGGTCATCAGTCCCCTAGAACTTAGAACTACTGAAACGTAACTAACCTAAGGACATCACACACTTCCATGCCCGAGGCAGGATTCGAACCTGCGACCATAGCGGTCGCGCGGTTCCAGACTGAAGCGCCTAGAACCGCTCGGCCACGTCGTCAGGCTCTCCTCCTTCCTTATCAGTAAATTGTTATAATTATGTTTGTCTCTCCCTGTATTTTGTTTAGTGACATCCTGGACACTTCTGCTTTTATTGTTTGCATTGTGTATTAATTTGTCATAAAACGTCATTTTTGCAGCAACAAAAACCCTCTATAAATCTTTCTTCACCTAAGGTGTGAATTTTAAAATTGTGACTCACTATGATTTTTCGTGGAGCTAAGGCACTTAACGGTCTGGAGGAATTTTAAATACCTGTTGTTATCCATACGTTTTGTGAGACATTGCTAATGACGTGGGTACTTTTGAAAGCACGTTTTCAACGATTCTCTAAACATTCCATTCCAATTCTGGTTTTCTAGTTGTCTTGAAAAATCGCGCATTTTGGCTTCTTAGAAAAGTCTTTCGTAAGCCTGCTACTCAGGGATTTTTTGCCATATGTGATGTTACTGTTAGTACTTGGCAGAAATGATTTTAAAGTATAAGATGATTTACATCTATATCACACTCTCCGCTGTCCATAGGTATAGCGCATAGTCGATTACTGATGTTGTCGTTGTAATCAACCTCACTGAACAGTTGACCAGCAGGGTTCTTGCCGAAACTGGGTGAGATGTTTATTAGGGCACTATTAGTTTCATCAGAGATACCTTTGTTTATGTTTATGCCTCAACTTTTGTACTCGTGACTTTATCTAGAATTTCTGTTAATTTATTTTAAAAAAGCACCCACAGTACCACAGCGCGACCGACACACACACAAAATGACCAATTTTTGTTGATGTCAAGGACTGTTAATTCAACAGCTGATATTTCGAAGTGTTTGTCTTCACTTCCTGCTCTAAGGTTCAAATGGCTCTGAGCACTATAGGACTTAACAGCGGAGGTCATCAGTCCCCTAGAACTTGGAACTACTTAAACCTAACTAACCTACGGGCATCACACACATCCATGCCCCAGGCGGGATTCGAACCTGTGACCGTAGCGGTTGCGCGGTTCCAGAATGAAGCGTCAAGAGCCGCTCGGCCACTGATGCAAATCACCATTCAGTTCAAATACCGAACCACGATGTCAAATTGCGGTATTTTATTTTTATTCATCGTAAGTTTGGATGAAAGATCGTTAAAATGTGAAATGTCCAGTGTTGTTTGTATCAATGAATTTTTTTTCTTTCTGACATCTAGTAAGTGTACTATTTGGAGTGTGAGAATCTATCTTCTGAATGTTTATTGCAGAATTTTTTAAAGTGCTGGAGATATTATGTAGGCAGGGGAATGTCTTGTCTGGGTTTATCGTAAAAACGACCTACTTCTCCCACCCATGGCGAAAGCTATTTGACCATGCGTGGGCCGAGATCCATCCGCTACACTTTCATTAATCAGCTGTGTCTTTCTCCTCTTCACAGTCCTGGTTAGATGTGGGTCATGCCCAGCGGAACTCCAGCTATCGATGGTCTCAACTGGTATCAGAGCAACATGCGCAAAGTCTGCTGCCGTCAGTGTCATTTCCAACCCCATATTAATCCATCTCACAGCTGCATTTAGGCATGACGCCTAAACAATTCGAGAAAATGTATACAGGTGCCACGAGTTCTTGTCCAGTTCACCATCTACGTAGTATGTCAAAATGGTTGAAATGGCTCTGAGCACTATGGGACTTAACATCTACGGTCATCAGTCCCCTAGAACTTAGAACTACTTAAACCTAACTAACCTAAGGACATCACACAACACCCAGTCATCACGAGGCAGAGAAAATCCCTGACCCCGCCGGGAGTCGAACCCGGGAACCTGGGCGCGGGAAGCGAGAATGCTACCGCACGACCACGAGCTGCGGACGTAGTATGTCCCATCCCTGACCAAACTGTTTCTGGACCATCCATTATCATTACATGGTCTTCTTTTGTAAAATGCTTAGTAAGGCCCTACATCATTTCTTCTTTGACTTATCTCTGCATACGGTTTGAATACTCTGGTGGCCTGGAGCGCTGCCCCTAAGCTTTCCTACAATTGAGGGTCTACACCTCATCTATGACTATCACCTATCAACAGACCTAATTTGCTTCTAACATTTTAGGCTCTCCTAAGATTGCTGATCACGATTCGAGTGTGCTGTACTTTTCGCACTCCTATTCTTGCCTGGGACTCTTCTCCACTTACCACTGACAGCGGTTGATACCCGTTTTTAGTATTTAATAAGAAGCTATTATATTTTTCTCTCTTTCTCCCTTCCTTTCTATTAGCTGTGACCACCCTCCTCCTCTTTGTTTTCCTTGATCCTTTAGGGCACGGAAATATCCTTGGTGCACCCCGATGTTTCTGCTGTTTCTCCTGCATACTTTGCTGTTGCAGAGGAGAGACACTCTTCAGTTTTTCCAGTGATTTCCTAACTACACGACCATTCTCTCTGTGAAAAATTATCCTACACGTTTAACAAAAAATCTCCCTACCTGCTACCCTATAACAGCTCCAACACTTCTCACTCATAGTCAAAATATTTTAGGAAGAAGAATTAACTGTCAGTATAACTTGAAAGAACATATTAAGTTTGTCAAGGGCGCGTGAAATTGTATATATAAACAAGAACGACACTGACGTGTTTTATGCTGCTGTCCCATTTTTTCTACTGAATCGGGAAACTACATCTAGGACGCGTCTATCCAACCAATAACTAACCGAAAGCCGAAAGCCGGGACGTGACAAAATATAAAGTAAACACAACTGTGGAACGACAATTCTGATTATTTCAGTATTTAACAACCTGAAATGATTTCAAGAATGCAATTTAGAAACACTTTTATAGCAAAAGTTCACACTACTACACTAGTAGACTTTTTTTAATAAATTTGCAGTTTTAAGAAAACTTAAATAGATTAATCGGTTTGTATAATAGGTAATATTTCGGTCTAGATCACTGCTATCTGTATTTCGAACAATATGAGTTGCTTTTAAGAATGCGTGCTACAGAAACGCTAAATATTCACTTGCGCAGCAATAACTGACATTGTAGAAAGCATGCACATGCAACACAAATAATTTTGATTGTATGACTGTTTATCATTAACAGCCTGTGATATTCCTGTGTGTTTCACTCTGTGGCCATATTGGAAGGCTTCTCGAGGACGGTGTCATTCCATCAGAAATGGAAAAAGACGTGGAAGATCAGCTAAACGGAATGGATAGTTTCTCAAAAACAGGTTGTAAGATGAACATCAACAAAGTAAAACAACGGAATGTAGTGCAATTATTTCAGGTGATACAGACGGAATCAGATTAGGAAGTTAAGCACTGAAAATAGTAAACCAGTTTTACTATTTTGCGGCAAAATAACTGACGACGGCCGGCCAGTGTGGCCACGCGGTTAAAGGCGCTTCAGTCTGGAACCGCGCGACCGCTACGGTCGCAGGTTCGAATCCTGCCTCGTGCATGGATGTGTGTGATGTCCTTAGGTTAGTTAGGTTTAAGTAGTTCTAAGTTCTAGGGGACTGATGACCTCAGATGTTAAGTCCCATAGTGCTCAGAGCCATTTGAACCATTTGAACTGACGACGGCAAAAGAACGGGGACAAAATAGTGAATAGGAATAGAAGCGCTATTTTGTCGGAAATTAACATCTTGAAAACCGTGGCTGTATCACTATAAGGTTTATAATTGAAACAGTAGCAAGCCACAAGTACAGTTTAACAAGGTTTATTGGAACAAACCATGACCGGTTTGGATTTTTTACAAATCCATCTTCAGATAGTTGTTACACGTTTCGTTTTGTTTTCTTATCGTTTTGTATCGGTTACTAGTTTGCTGCACTAGGGCAGGTGCAAGTTATTCGTTCCCTGTTTGGTAAAGTTTACTACAGAGTTATTTCTTATGACCTCTATCAAAGCAGTTACGAAAAGGTTTTAAAGTTTTTAAAACGTGAAATGTGATGAAGACTTACGAGCTGTATACTTCTGAGTCGAAATCGACCTGTTTTTTTGTTGTGAATTTTGAAATTAACACATTTGTGGGTGTTCACAATGTGAACGCCGTTCAGTTAATTGAAATACACCTTACACCACACCATTCTTCGTTTAATGGCAACACACTCGCTTAATATTTACAAAACGAGGGTGATGTCCTAGCCAAAGATCTGAGCAAATTACATAACATCAAATTTACTGTCGAACGTGAAATAAGCAATAACATTAACTTCATGGACCTTGAAATATCCAACATAAGAAATAAACATAATTCTGTCTTATTTCGTAAACCATGGATGTTACCATCATTAACACATCATGCCACTCGAACCAGCATAAGATGGATAACTTCAAGTCAATGGTTCATTGTATGCACAAAATCCCCCACAGTCCCAACGAACAGCAAAAGGAAATTAGCATAATTAAATCAGTTGCCAATGATAATGGATATGATGCTTCAATAATAAATAAGCTCTCCCAGAAAATAAAAAAATGAATTGGCGACAATAATTCTCGCGAACAAATATTTACATCAACTTCAAAGGAAACGAAATCAACAAAGTATGTAGTCATTCCATATTTAGCCCACTTTCATATAAAATTTTCAAGCTAGTCACAGAGAAGAATGTTAAAGTCAGCTTTTCGGCCAATAACGGACTTCAACGGAGAGTTCACACACTTCATCACATTAACATCCCCCCAAAAAGATCAGAAATCTATAAACTGAACTGCAATAACTGTCCCAAATTTGACGTTGGCGAAACAGGCTGGACGTTTAAAACAAGATGTCAGAAACACCTGGATGCCCTATGATTGAACAACTTAAGCAAGTCAGCTTTTTCCATCCAACTTGCAGAAAATAATCACATAGTAGACAATACAGAAAACAACCTCCACATCTTACACCTAACAGATAAGGGTGGCACAATGAATCTTCTAGAGGAGACTGAGATTCATATACATAAGAACACTTTTCCTGACCTCACTCTGAATGAAGAACAGTCATCCAACATCTCGTTCCAAAATTATTTCCGAGAGGTCTCTCATCGTGTAAACGAATGTTCAGGTCGGCCATAGTACTCTAAAAATTATACCTTTGCTGCTAAACTGATTTCTAAATGATTTCACAGTCTGATGTAATAAAACATTACTATTTATGGTGTAAAATCCAACCACAGATTCACTGTTCAAACTTGGCTTTATCGCTATAATGGAAAACGTATCTTATTGTGCTTACATACTGTACACATTGTTTGGTATTGTCTACATACAACCCTTATTGTGTAATACTAACCATTCAGCATATTAGAAACTATTGCAAATAATTTCACTTCCTTTTTCATTTTTTTAAAATTAATTCTATTGCACTAGCCAAGACATATTTTACTAAGACCATACACTCTCACAACATCAGTAACCTAACATCTATAAGACTGTAAAATCTTTGTAAACATTATTTATGATACTCATGTGAAGTTGGGTACATTTTGTAAAAGTTTATCGAATGTTCTGCCTTTAAACAGAGGTGTTTCTCAATAAACTGAACACCACTTCCATAGGGTACGGCCACAAATGTGTTAATTTCAAGATTCACAACGGAAACAAAGGGCGATTTCGTCACGCAGAAACGTACAGTTCGTAAGTTTTCATCACTTTTCACATTTTAATAAGCTTAAAACCTTTTCGTAAATGCTTTGATGGATGTTACAAGAAGTAAATCTATCGTAAGCTTTCCAAATAGGGAACAAAAACCTTTCTAACTGTCACACTGCAGCAAACCAACAACGGATACAAAACGAGGTCGCAGCAAGGTAACGAAATGAAACGTGTAACAACCATTTCAAGATGGATTTGTAAAAAATCCGAGACCGGTCATGGTCTGAGCCAAATAAACCTTGTTAAGCCATACTTGTGGGCTGGTTGCTGTATCCATTATAAGCCTTATAAGAATAAAAGCGTTTCTGAAAATGAGAAATTTATTAAGGATTAATGTAAATGTAAGTGTAAACAAGTCACTTTTGGCACTATTTCTTTGGAGTGTAACCTTATGTAGAGGAGAAATGAGCACAATTAACGTAGATACAAAAAGACAACAGGAACTTTTGAAATGTGGCGCTACAGAAGAATACTGCATATTATATTGGTAGATCGAATGACTGAGGAAAATGTACTGTATAGAATTTGGGAGAAGATAAATTTATGGCACAGTTTGACTAATAGAATGAATTATTGATGCGGCAGATCCAATAATGATTAGTTTGATAATAGAGTGAATTCGTGGAGGTCAGAATTATCTAGGAAGTCAAAGGCTTCGCTATAGTAAACAGGTTAAAGTGGAACTTCCAGGCAGATTAAAACTGTGTGCCGGACCGAGACTCAAACTCGGGACCTTTGCCTTTCGCGGGCAAGTGCTCTACCACCTGAGCTACCCAAGCACGATTCATGCACCGTCCTTACAGCTTTACTTCTGTCAGTACCTTTACAGTAACTTTACAGAAGCTCTCCTGTGAGCCTTGCAGAACTAGCATTCCTGGAAGAAAGGATATTGTGGAGACATGGCTTAGCCACAGCCTGGGGAATGTTTCCAGAATGAGATTTTCACTCTGCAGCGGAGTGTGCGCTGATATGAAACTTCGAGTTCGAGTTCAAGTCTCGGTCTGGCACACAGTTTTAATCTGCCATGAAGTTTCATATCAGCGCACACTCCGCTGCAGAGTGAAAATCTCATTCAGGTTAAAGTGCATTTAGATTGTAGTAGCCATGCAGAGATTAAGAGACTTGCACACGATGGACCACTTTTTGGGCAGGCGAGTTTATTTAATTGACACAATACCAGATGAAAAGTATCCGGATACCACCATATAAGGTGGAATCGACCAATAGCCGTCACGATAAGTAGACCCGCCAGTATAAAAGGAGACGGAGAATACTGCGTTGGCAATAGAGAAGAAGTAACAGCAGAATTTGGCGGTCTGGAGAGGTCAGTGGCTTCGAGCGTGGACTCGTCATTGGATGCCACCTGATTAACAAAACCATCTGGGACATTTCAGTCTATCTGAAGCCACACATTCCTGTACTAACCACTAAGAGACGCTTGAGGTGGTGTAAGGAGCAACGCCATTGGACAGTGGATAACTCGAAGCAAGTGGTTTGGAGTGATGAATCACGTTATACCCTGTGGCATACTGAGGAAGGGTTTGGGTTTGGCGAATGCCTGGAGAATGTTACCTGCTATCATGTGTAGCGCTGTAAGGTCGTGAGTCAATACGCGATAACTTCATTGCAGTAAGCTGCTTTGCAGAACAACCCGTAGCGTTGGAGCCGTTGGCTGTGAAGGAGACAGCCAGTTGTCTCTTAGCAATGACTCATTCGCACCTGTTGCTAAGCTAGCCGTGGGAATCGGTATCTGTGTCACTTGAAGCGAGTGAATATTCAAATCCCTAATAATCTAAATAAATTATATTAAATATTATTTAATATTGTTTAAAGTCGATACACTGCCTTTTGTTTTTCAAGAGGATATGGTTTAAAAAATTTCATCCTTTCATATGTCATAGTTTCGGAGTTAGAGGAAATTACCTAAAACACCCCAGACCGACACTTAGACTAATAAACTCAGGAATAATAACAGTTTGTGTCTTGGTATCATTTGAAATCATTTCTGGAGTTCACAAAATGTCAGGTCAGTTTATTTCGATTTTCAAATTAAAAAGGTTAACTACTTTTCATTTTCGTGATATAAATCCAGGAAATTTTATTATTTAATTAATATCTATTTTTGTTGTTGTTGTCGAATGAATGATAATGAGTGAGAGTGTGTAAGTGGGACATACGTAGAAATTCAATATTGTATATTATACCACATTACGGAACTGAGTGGTGGGAAAGTTGTGTTTTTCAGTCACTGCTGATGATGTATGTCTAAGAGTACTTACTTTTATAAGAAGGCAGCCAGAATAGCCGTTTGCAGAGTAATTGTTTTCTAAATAAATTCCCAGATTAGCTTTCCTTTCCTTTGGTGCTGTTAAACATTATATTACTATTTGCATATTGAAATGGCGTGAATGCAGCTGGGAATAGTGATTGGCGTAGGTCAGTTTTGGTGCGAGAATGGTCTAGAACGATTGTTCTGACTGTCTGGTCATTTTGATCAACCAATCAGAGTTTAGTAGTTCCCGCGCACTTCCAAATAGTTATAGGCTGTAGAAGAAACAGCATTGAGGAGTCTCTGGGTAGCTATTGAACGGGTAGGTCATGTTGAACGTGTCCGTCTGCGTAATGTGTAAAATGAAGAAGTTATTGGAATTTCGCGTCCAGTTCGTGTTGCCGTGGAAACAGTTGCATTTACGGATAGTTTTGTGAAGTCTGGAACTTCTAGAATTGTTTTGTTGGAAAGATAAACGCGTGTGAACTTTCGGCCTTTGTAAAAATTCCGCGTGGCATGTTTCGTATCCGTATATGGAATATTTGGCGAGCAATTTCTTTAATAGAAATCCACTGGAAAGAGCTGAATGTGAAACTCAGATATAGTAGCGGAGTATTGACTGTGAAATCGCGTAATTGTTCGGGTTGGACTTAAGTACATTTCTAGCTGCCTTGCGTGTGTCCGGGGTTGCATGAACAGTGAACTGAGGACAGTGATGTTGTTCGCTAATTACATGTGGGCTGATGGCAGGTATTTCTTTTTTGAATTGAAATGGAATAAAAGATTCGTTTCAGAATTTTGACATTTACTGAGAGAACCAAGAAACCACTTTCCACCCGAAAAGTATTATAAGAATTTACAGGATAGCTTGCTACCAGAGTTTATGCGGACTTCGCAACGTAAGTATTGACGGCATTTTCTTCAAAGCTGCTATTACGTCGTCAGCGCAGTACATCCGTATGCAGAGAAACGGGTTGGTGATCTGCCACCGTACTGAGGTAGGTGGAACTTTTGCAGTGAACAGTATGACGAATGAGCAGACTTCTATAACCCGCCCCGTCGCAGTGCCAACAGTGAGGTATAGTGGGGGTTGTGTCACGGTGTGGGGATGTTTTTCATAGTTACATTGTGGTCTCCATAATGCGCTTAACAAACCGTTAAATGCAAAAAGATATGAACAAACGTTGCAGCATTGTGTGCTGCGTATAGTAGAGGAACAGTTCGAAGACGATGGTTGCAGCAGCATGACAATGCACGCTGTCGTAAAGCATCATCTGTGAGGCAATGTTTTGTGGACAATAACATTCCTGAAATGGACTGGCTTACCCAGAGTACCGACCTGAACCCAGAGGAACGCTTTTGGTACGAGTTAGTACGTCGACTTCGCTCCACACTCCAGCGTCCCACATCACTACCTTCTTTGGTTTCGACTGTTGAGCAAGAATGTGCCGCCATTCCTCCACAGACGTTGAGACACCTCAGTTAACTACCTGAGCAGAGTAGAAGCCGTCATATAGACTGAGGTGTCTAAAGTCATGGAATATCGATATGCACCTATACAGGTGACGGTATTATCACGTACACAAGGTATGAAAGAACAGGGCGTTGGTGGAACTTTCATTTTCACTCAGGTGTTTCATGTGAAAAGGTTTCCGACCTGATTATGGTCACACAACGGGAATTAGCAGGCCTTGAAAGTATGGTAGTTGGAGCTAGATGCATCGGACATTCCATTCCAGAAATCGCAAAAAAGCACTCCGTCATCAGGCCACATGTGGCCCACGGGGACATCCGACCGCCGTGTCATCCTCAGCTGAGGATGCAGATAGGAGGGGCGTGTGGTCAGCGTACCACTCTCCCGGTCGTTATGATGGTTTCCTTTGACCAGAGTAGCTCCTCAGTTGGCATCACGAGGCTGAGTGCACCCCGAAAAATGCCAACAGCGCATCCAAGTGCGGGCCACGCCAGACAGTGCCTAACTTCGGTAATCTGATGGGAACCGGTGTATCCACTGCGGTAAGGCCGTTGCCTCGAAAATCGTAATAAAATGCAATATTTCGAGATCCGCAGTATCAAGAATGTGCTACCAATACCAAATTTCAGGCATTATCTCTTACCACGGACAACCCAGTGGCCGAAGGTCTTCACTTAACGACTGAGAGCAGTGGCGTTTGCGATGAGATGTCAGTGCTAACAGACAAGTAACACTGCGTGACATGACAGCAGAAATCAATATGGGACATACGACGAACGCATCCGTTAGGACAGAGCGGTGAAATTTGGAGTCAATGCGCTATGACAGCAGACAGCCGAGACGACTTCCTTTGCTAACAGCACGACATCACTTGCAGTGCCTGTGCTCGTGACCATGTCGGTTGGACCCGAGACGACTGGAAAACTGTGGTCTGGTCAAATGAATCCCGATTTCAGTTGGTAAGAGCTGACGGTAAAGTTCGCGAATAGCGCAGATCCCACGAAGCCATGGAACCAAGTTGTGAACAAGGCACTACACAAGCTGGTGGTGGCTACATATTAGTGTGGGCTGTGTTTATATCGAATAGACTGGGTCCTCTAGTCCAACTGAAACGATCATTGACTGGAAATGGTTATGTTTGGCTACCTGGAGACGATTTGCAGCCATTCACGGACTTCATGTTCCCAACCAACGACGGAATTTTTATGGATGACAATACGCCATGTTAGAACATTCTGGATAATTCGAGCGAATGATTTGGCCACCCAGATCGCCTGACATGAATCCCATTGAATATTTATGGGACGTAATAGAGAGGCCAGTTCGTGCACAAAATCCTGCACTGGCAACACTTTCGAAATTATAGACGGCTCAATATTTCTGCAGGTGACATTGAACCACTTATGGAGTTCCATGTCAAGCCGAGTTGCTGCAGTATGCCGGAAAAAGGAGGTCCGATATGATATTAAGAGGTATGCTGTGACATTTGTCACCTCAGGGTAAGGCCTAGGGTCGACACGCCCACATTAAGTTCAAATGGCTCTGAGCACTATGGGACTTAACATCTATGGTCATCAGTCCCCTAGAACTTAGAACTACTTAAACCTAACTAACCTAAGTACAGCACACAACACCCACTCATCACGAGGCAGAGAAAATCCCTGACCCCGCCGGGAATCGAACCCGGGAGCCCGGGCGTGGGAAGCGAGAACGCTACCGCACGACCACGAGCTGCGGACCCACATTAAGGTCCACTGCTTGGAGTAGTGATGCTTTTGATCACGTAGTGTACGTGTAGGTTGCGAGTAGGCGATCGACGAAAGAGAAAGCACGATCTGCAAGGACTGAACCAGGTGTGAAAAGGCGAACAGGAGGAAGAGTCAATGCGCAGAATTAACGGAGAACTGCAGTATTATATGGGAGCGTGTTGGTTCAAATGGTTCAAATGGCTCTGAGCACTATGCGACTTAACTTCTGAGGTCATCAGTCCCCTAGAACTTAGAACTAATTAAACCTAACTAACCTAAGGACATCACACACATCCATGCCAGAGGCAAGATTCGAACCTGCGACCGTAGCGGTCACGCGGTTTCAGACTGAAGCGCCTAGAACCGCACGGCCACACCGGCCGGCCTGGGAGCGTGTGAGAGATAAACATTGTGTTATTAGTGTTCCTGTTGACTATAATAAGAAAGTGAAGAACGAAAAACAGTTTGTGGAGAGATTCCGATGTGATATTTTAATTCCGTGATTGCTAATGTATGTGTACCGCTGGGTACCTCCTAACATTGCTCCAGTTGAGCGACAGCGACTGTCGGGCGGCCGGTACGGCAACAGCGCAGACGAGCGGCGAGCGGCGTGTGGCGCCAGGCAGATGCGTGAGTCAGCGCCCCACTCACATTCCATTATTACCGCCCAATAACCGACTGACGCGGGACGGCTGAGCATTACCGCCTAGTCCTATTCTCAGAGGCTCCATTTCTGCCGACTGCCTTTGTCACAGGGTGCGACATAATTAATTAAGAAAAATGACTCGGATGAAAGCATACGTTGTTGTTCAGTCCAATGACTAGTTTATTGCAGTTCATCAAGCTAGTCCATCCTGTGCCAGCTTCTTCACCTCAGCGTAACTGCTGCAACCTACATGCCTTTTAACGTGCTTACTACATTCTAGCCTTAGCATCCTTTACAGTTTTTATCCTCCTTCCATGACCAAACTGACGAGTCCTTCTGTTAGTCAAATTACGCCATAAATTTCTTTTTTCCCCAGTTCGACTCAAAAACTTTAATTTATATTCGATATTAAGATATTTATTATTACTGTTATTTTTAGAACCGCTTTTCTTGCTATTGCGATTCTGCGTACTACGTCTTCTCTGCTTTAGCTGTCGTCAGTTGTATTGAGGCCCAAATAGCATACCTGATCACCTACTGTTAGTGTGGCATTTTCTAATTTAATTTTATCAGCATCACCTCCAGACAAATGTAGTAACACGCAAGGAAATATTGACCTTACGACTTATCTTAGCGGACAGACTGAAGAAAGTTAACGTACATTTATAGCATTTGTAGATTTAAAGTAAGTTTCTGACAATGTTGACTGGAATACAGTCTCTGAAATTTTCAAGGTAGCGGTGATAAAATGCAAGACGCCGAAAGTTACACAGAAACGAGATTGCGGTTATAAGAGTCAAAGGACGTGAAAGGGATGCTGTTGTTGAGAAGGGACTGAGACAGGGTTGTGGCCTATCCACTATGTTGTTCAAGCTACAGAAATGAGCAAGCAGTAAAGGAAATCATGGACATATTTCAAAAAAGAATTAAGGTTCAGAGAGAAAAAATAAAACTTTTGCAGTTTACTGATGACACTGTAATTCTGTTCGACAGCAAATGATATGGAAGAGCAGCTGAACGGAACATATAGCGTCTCGAAAAGAGGTCATAGGAGAAACATCAGCAACAGTGACACAAGGTTATGGAATGTAGTTAAATTATAATTTCAGATAACATTATTGGGAACAGCGATCTGCCAGTAACGTAAAATTAGTAAAAAACACACTTCATCGCACAGTCATTTTCGAGACGCTATATGTTCCGTTCAGCTGCTCTTCCATATCATTTGCTGCCTGACAGAATTACAGTGTCATCGGCAAACTGCAAAAGTTTTATTTTTTCTCTCTGAACTTTAATTCTTTTTCGAAATGTGTCCATGATTTCCTTTACTGCTTGCTCATTTCTGTACCTCGATCAACATAGGGGATAGGCCACAAACCTGTCTCAGTGCCTTCATAACAACAGCTTCCCTTTCACGTCCTTTGACTCTTATAACCGCAGTCTCGTTTCTGTGTAACTTTCGGCGTCCTGTATTTTATCTCCGCTACCTTGAACTTCCAGTCAACATTGTCAGAAACTTACTTTAAATCTACAAATGCTATAAATGTACCTTAGCTTTCCTCAGTCTGTCCGCTAATATAAGTCGTAAGGTCAGTATTTCCTTGCATGTTACTACATTTGCCTGGAGCCCAAACTGATCCTCCCCGTAGTCAGCTTGTATCCTTACCAGTTTTCCTTTCCTTCTGAAAAAAATTCATATCAGTAGTATTTTGTAAACCACGACGTATTAAACTGATAGTTTGGTAAGCTCCTACCATTTTGGATTACGAATTACTACATTCTTCTTAAATTCTGAAGGTATGTCGCTGTCTCATATTTTTTCATACGTGGATGTATAATTGCATCATGTCTATCTCTCCCAAGGATCTCTGCAATTCCGAGGGAATGTAGTTTATTCCAGGGGTCTTGCTTCGACTTACGTCTTTCAGAGTTGTTGTCACAGTATCATATCTCCCACCTTATCTTCATTCACTTCCTCTTACGATAATGGAGGCAAAAAGGAGCCGTTTGTTAGATCATTGTGAATGTGGGCTTACGGGATGCCACCGCCTTTTTTCGTTGTTATCATCATTACGTTTTACTCGTTACACGCAAGAAGCGATCCACGATGTGATGTGTACAGAAATGAACGTTATCGAGAGGTGGAATGTAAATAATATCATACGTCCAGGGCGGACAGGATGGATACACTGCGAAGCCGTTACAGTTGCATCACTTGAACCTTATAGGAACTAAAAGTGTGCAGACATGCATTTCATGTACGGTAGGGCTGGCGGCAATGTATCGTGGAGCTGCATATCCATACCGGCAAATATACCCTGACTAAAGACACGTGGAACGTGGTACATATACAAGTATCCCTCAACCTCTCCGAGAACAGAGGAGCTTCACACGTGGCGGGGGAGCAGGAAGCCTGCTCGAGTTCTCTCGAATTTGAGAAGAAACAGTCCCCAGCTCTCCATGACCTTCGACACTACAAGAGAGACTGCACTATACCACGCTAATATTTGGAGAATTTTACACTGCAGTTCACTGTACCTGTGCCAGATTCAATTAGTTCAATGCCCCAATGGAAGTGACTTTTGTCCAAGAGAGGTTTTATGTCAGTGCATGTAACAACAGGTTGCAGTCTATCATCAGTTTACAAGTAACATTTTGTTTACAGACGAAACTGGGTTCACACACGATGGTATTTTTAATTTCCGTAACACATGTTTTTGGAGTGTAGTACCAGCAACCTCGCATGCTGCACATGAGTGACATCAGCAACGATTCTCATCGAATATGTGGTTAGGACAGTCTTGTTGGGTCATACATTCTTACTAGAAAAGTTAATGAATGGCGAGATCTTCCAGGATTGCTTGAGGTTGCTACCCTTGCTTAACGTTATACATAATGGGCACATTTTGTTGCTGACGTATGGCGGCATCTAACACGTCAGTATGATTCAAGATAGATACGTGACGCAGGACCTTTTCCTTAAACTCCAAGATCAAATGATCTCAGTCCTCTGATTTTTTCTACCTGTAGTCATCTCACAAGCGAAGTGTACAGCACTTCCTTTGGTACAATTCAAGAATTTGAGCAGAGCATTAAACAGTCTTTTAAAAGTTCGTAACATGATTCGGTGGTGTTTGAAAGAATTCGTTACTCACTGCAGAGACGAGTACCGTATTGCATCTAAATGCAGCAACGACCAGTGGAACACCTACTTTTCCATGTACGACTGTACAATACTCTTCTACCTAGGGCACTATTTCACTATGAAGTCAGTGGTGGCTCGTAATCACGAATTCTCATTTACATCGAAAACACATCGTTTGCGGACCCATATTTAGTGCCGGGAAGTTTAAAAATATTTTAATTCGCAAACACGGGAAAAATGTCACGAGGAACTACAAATCCGAGCAAGACGATTAATGGAACGTTGTTGCTCCTGTGATCGTATACTTTTACACATGTCAGTTTTCGCTTTTGGTTACCATTCACAATGTACGAGGGGCGTTCAGAATGTAAGCTCCGATCGGTCGCGAAATGGAAACGACTATGAAAATCCGATAAAGCTTTGCACAGATGTGTTGGGTAGTGTCTCTAGTATAACCCCAGTTAGCATCACGTCGCTCTTCTCATTTCTGAGCTCGCAGTGGGTGCGTAAAGATGTCTAGAAAATAGTGTCTGCCGCCAAGTACGAGGGCCTGGTGAGAAATTTCGCCTGAAGCTATGCAGCTAACATTACATAACTGTCGTGCTGTTTCGTCTTCACGACAATTCTCAGCCGCATTCTGCAGGGGCAATGAAGATGCTCCTGCATCGTTTTCAAATGGAAATGTTAGATTACCCACAATACAGCCCGCAATTGTCTCCCCCTGAGTTTCATCTCTGGTCACATGAACCGCTGTCTTTGAAGACAACATTTTGACGCGGACAACGAGGTGTAGGCCAGCGTGGAGAATTGGCGGAAAGCACTGGCGGCTGCCTTCTATGATGAGGCTATTGAAAAGTTGGTACAACGCTATGACAAAAGTCTAAGTCAGAACGGCGACTACGTAGAGAAGTAGCTGAAAGGTGTAGCTAATTGTTACAAGTAAAACATTTCTGATATTCACTGTGGTTTCAATTTGGCAATCAATCGGAGCTTACTTTCTGAACAGGCCTCGTATATGTGCTTTTACGAGGTAGACGTAACATGCGTGGGTATAAGTATTTCGAGGGCTGCAGGGCAGGGTCAAGTAAGTATAAATAGGAACAAAACAAGAGTAGCAGATGATACGCATAAAAAATCACGGTAAATCTCCTGTAACAAACTTTACATACATTGAAGGCGGGACCTATTCACAGCAATGAACACTCTGGAGGGAGGTTAGAGTTTAACTTCCCGTCGACAGTGTACCATTACGAGTATTTGACCACCTAGGGCCGGTAATGAACACAGGTTCATTTGCTTCTTCACTGGGTGCGAGTCGGCGGGACGAGGGTGTCATGCGGTCAGGAGCAGAGACAAGGAGTGACTGGCCGGAGATTATATAAGATGTCGTTTCTTGAATAAACATTATTCTACATCATTCTCTGCTGTCTGCATCAATTACAGACATTAGAGTAGAACCCTTGTTATTAAATCATTCATTTAACTTTTATTTTGTATTTCTGTATATTTTATTAACTCGCAATTCTAGCTTACTGCAGGATCACAGCTACAGGTTATTATTTGCAGCGAATTAGCTGTGGGGCATGAAAGCAGACGTGTGCATCTCAACCCTATGACTACAGTGAGCTATTCTTTTCAAACAGAGCCATGCGTATCTAAAATACGAATAACGACAGGTAAAGACTCATCATTCTCTGTCGTCAACATCAATTACAGGCGTTAGAATACAACCCTTGCTATTAAATTATTTATTTAATTTTTATTTTTTATTTCTGTGTATTTTATTAACTCACATTTCGAGCCAATGCATAGACTGCTTGACCGTAGTGTCACAGTTACAGGCTATTATATGCAGCCAATTAGCTGTGGGGCATGAAAGTTTACGTGCGTGGTTCGACCCTACGACTACATCGAGCTATTCTTTTTAAATAGAACCGTGCATAGCCCAAGTACCTAAAGCACGAGTAACCACAGGTAAAGGCGCAGCTGATTTTCTCTTATGGGATGCTATTTAGAAGAACAGTTCAGCAGCATGAATCAGTTAGGTATCATCGCATTAGAAGTGAACATTCTGGGTAATACGCTGGATTCTGAACTGGGAGAACTACAGATCAAGACTCCATCCTGACGTCGATGGTTAAGTGTTCTGTACTGTCATCCAGCAATATTAGCTGAGAGGCGTGATATTTCCTTTGCGAACGCTACCTTAGATTCCGTTTTAAGATATTACTAATGACGATGATGTTGGTGGGACCTAAAGTTAACCTTTTTTTCCTTCGCAGTAGTTGAAGAAAAACGAACTCTTATGGACATAAAAAGAAATAATTATTCACATTACTCTCATACTACCTGTTGCTGCATTTATGAGTGAATAACATTGTTTCACAAATATTGCAATAAAAATGTAACTAACCATTTACTAACAGTTCTTCCTTCTTACATTCGGGAGGACGACGGTTCAATCCCGCGTCAGGCCATCCTGATATAGGTTTTCCGTGATTTCCCTAAATCGCTCCAGGCAAATGCCGGGATGGTTCCTTTCAGAGGGCACGGCCGACTTCCTTCCCCGTCCCTCCCTAATCCGATGAGACCGATGACCTCGCTGTCTGGTCTCCTTCCCCGAAACAACCAACCTCCTTCTTACCAAATTCTGAGAAAGTTTCCTTGTCGTCAGAATCATAAACAGAAAAATAATATCGTTTTATTAGGAGTGTAAAGACTCGCTGCTGTGTGGTATTAATCTTTATTTCTTCCCTTCCACTTCAGATCTGTTTCGGCTAAATTGTCATTATTGAGTGACATATACACTGAAGAGGCAAAGAAACTGGTACACCTGCCTAATATCGTGTAGGGCCCCCTCGAGCCCGCAGAAGTGACGCAGCATGACTTGGCAGGGACTCGGCTAACGTCTGAAGTAGTGCTGGAGGGAAATGACACAATGAACTTTGCAGGGCTGTCCATAAATCCGTAAGAGTACGAGGAGGTGGATATGTCTTCTAAACAGCACGTTGCAAGGCATCCCAGATATGCTCACCAATGTTCATGTCTGGGGAGTTGGTGGCAAGTGGAAGTGTTTAAACTCAGAGGAGTTTTCCTGGAGCCACTCTGTAGCAATTCTGGTCGTGTGGTGTGTTGCATTGTCCTTCTGAAATTGCTCAAGTCTGTCGGAATGCACAACGGAGATTAATGGATGCAGGTGATCAGACAGGATGCTGAAGTACTTGTCCCCTGTCAGAGTCGTATTTAGACGTATCATGGGTCCCATATCACTCCAGCTGCACACACTCCACATCATTACAGAGCCTGCACCAGCTTGAACAGTCCCCTGCTGACATGCTGGGTCCATAGATTCATGCGATTGTCTTCTTATCCGTACACGTCTATCCTCTCGATGCAATTTGAAACGAGACCCCTCCGACCAGGCAACACGTTTCCAGTCATCAACAGTACAATGACGGTGTTGATGGGCCGAGGCGAGGCTTAAAGCTTCGTGTCGTGGAGTCATCAAGGGTACACGGGTGGGCCTTCGGCTCCGAAAGTCCACATCGATGATGTTTCGTTGAAGGCTTCGCTAGGTGACGCTTCTGTGGGTTACACTTCTGTCGCGTTCAACGATTCTGTTCAGTCGTCGTTGGTCCCATTCTTGCAGGACCTTTTTCCGTCCGCAGCGATGTCGGAGATTTGATGCTTTACCAGATTGCTGATATTCACGGTACACTCGTGAAATCGTAGGACGGGAAAATCCCCACCTCATCGCTACCTCGGAGATGTAGCTGACTATAACACCACGTTCAAACTCTCTTAAATCTTGAAAACCAGCCATTGTAGCAGCAGTAACCGATCTAACAACTGCGTCAGACACTCGTTGTCTTATATACCTATCCCTGTATTTGAATGCGCATTCCTATACCAGTTTCTTTGGCGCTTCAGTGTGTATCGTCTAGATGGACTTGCAAACAGATAACATCGTTGGCAGTTGCATTTTATGTGTCGTTCTGTATTTGCGAAATTAATGTGGTAATTAACTCAGCGAATACAGAACGACAGTTAAAATACAGCTGCCATCGATGTTATATGTATGTCAGTTCATCTAGAGAAAATGTCCGGTACGTCACTTGATACTGGCAATTTAGCCGAAACAGATCTGTAGTGGAAGGGAAGAAATAAAAATTAGCATCACACAACAGCGAGTCTGGACACTCCTAATAAATATATCACTTGTTGACCTACACTAGGCTGCAGGCCCTATCGAACATAAACAAATATCGTTACACGCGATCAATTTCATCTTTCCTCATCTCGTTCGCACTACTGCCCTTGGAAAAATATTAAAATACTTTTAGACTATGAAGGCTCTAGCCTAACATATAGCGCTTTGATAGTGTCAAATATAAATTCCAATTCAAAGACGAGCTTCTACTACCGGTGTCGTATACACTTCTCTTACGTTAGCGATCACGTGATTTATATTGGCGCATATGCAGATGACGTTTTCTGTTAACGAGTCACCACACTCGACAATAGCGCCTTCAAAGATTATATTTTTTTCCACTCTCATATGTCTCTTAGTGTTATAAACATTTTATAGAATTAGTCTGGGATTGGTATTACGATCCAAGATTTCCATACAAACCTGTCTCTGCATCGGGCTTTCCTTCCCGAGGGCAGTGAGTTCACTTCGTCGTGTGATGTGACCACTGTTGCATAAAACCGAATTGTGATGTAATGGGAACATTAACAGCCACTGATGTGGAAGTGCTTGTTTCAATTCCTGGTGACCTCTTTGCATTTTTGTGTCATGGAAAAGTTTGGAATTACAATCCACATAGCTTCATAAGGCCAAGTGAGAAGCTATTTCAGTAAACAAGGAAAGAAGCCGTCGCAGTAGCGCCAGTTCGAAAGGCTTGCACTGGATCGGTAGCCGCACATTTATTCAGTTATCATGAAATAGGAATTTATTTGAAAGCTGGAAAGAAAACCACCCTGACAAATCATACTACCGTACCCAGGAAGGAAAGCGTGGTCCGGAAATGCATGTTTTGGGCACCGTGGGGTTCGAAGTTCGAGACTGGCTAGGATATATTGGTGTGCAAGTATTTCAGATTTTGTGGGGAAACAAAGGGAGCATCACGTCGTATAAAAAGAGCTATAACCTTTAGCTTTCTTCTTTAATACATACCGAACGTGGACCTTTCAAAGTAACACGCACTTATTTGATGAAGCTCGACTGTAAAGTCATTATTTCTGTTGATACTTGAACTGGGACAATAACGTCTCCTCTGGTGCTACAGAATAGCGTAGACAACATTCTTGGTGTAACATAAGAGAAAATAACGAAATATGGGTCGTGGCAGTATCAGTAGCCATGGAACAGGCAGCTCCACCAGTCCTTTGGGGTGGCATTTGCCAGAAAGTGAGGTACCCCTATTTCGTGTTGCAGCCACCTTACTTGATGAAACGGTAGTAGCACCGCATCAAAAACTGTAGGTAAAATATCTCTTAGCAAAGCGAGGTACGCAAGTTATCGTTGTCTGTTGGACGAATGATACGCCACAATATCTGGTTACCAATTATTCTATCCCATACGTTAGCATTGTACTTGTGTTGACGAGATCTAATCACATGTGAACATGACTTTTCGCCTGTCCGTATGCACAAACTGGTCAGGTTCACCATAATATCAAATGAGAAAGTTCATTAATCGGCGAAGAGCACCAAGGTCGGTCCATGCAGTAAGGCTGCGGAAAACGTTAATGCACTGTTACACTAGCTAAGTTACTTAGAAAACATGGAATATGCATACATTTAACGTATACCAAGGGAAGGTATTAGAGGCATTCTGATCATCTCTCTTACACGGGTTGCAGAAACTCCTAGGACGCCAAATACAATCCGAAGAAACTTCGACGCCACGTTCTCAAACATAGACGTCCGGTGCCCTCCCCAGCATTCGTGCACATGAGTTCCATTTTCATAAATATTCAGTTTGATGTCTCGAACAACATCATATTTGCTGTTGATACTGTATTTGTACACCGTGTAATGAGCACAGATCATAGCATCTCCTATTCTTGGATCTTTCCTGTAAGATAACAAACAGACAGTTCTCACATTTTTATGTCTGTCCTTGATGAGTCAGCTTCATTAAGATCTTTAAAAAATTTCTGCAGTCATCAGTACCTAGCAGTGCTGCAAAGGCGGAAGACGTCTACTGTCAATGACAGCCAAGGATTAAAACTAGATTCTATAAATCAACATTTCTTATGCGTTGTCGTATGCTCGTAATTTATCTTAGCGACACTTATGGAGGCTGCAGGGAGTAGTTGAAAAGCAAACAATTAACAGATGTGTGCTCGCTCTTGTAAGGTTTAGTGGAGTGCGTGTATCACTCTTAGATTCCACTCCAAGAAATATACCTTGTGCAGTAAAGAACAGTTGCGTGCATAGGGATAAAATAAAAAGATTTTATAACGTAATGTGTATACAGCATTCTATAGCGAAAACAACATTTCACACGGACCCCATTAAGGTAGTGCGATGTGCAACGAAAATACACTACTGGCAATTAAAATTGCTACACCAAGAAGAAATGCAGATGATAAACGGGTATTCATTCGACAAATATATTATACTAGAACTGACCTGTGATTACATTTTCACGCAATTTGGGTGCATAGATCCTGAGAAATCAATACCAAGAACAACCACATCTGGCCGTAATAACGGCCTTGAAATGCCTGGGTATTGAGTCAAACAGAGGTTTGGATGGTGTGTACACGTACAGCTGCCCATGCAGCTTCAACACGATACCACAGTTCATCAAGAGTAGTGACTGGCGTTTTGTGCGAGCCAGTTGCTAGGCCACCATTAACCAGACGTTTTCAATTGGTGAGAGATCGAACATTTTCTGCATCCAGAAAGACCCGTACAGGACCTGCAACATGCGGTCGTGCATTATCCTGCTGAAATGTAGGGTTTCGCAGGGATCTAATGAAGGGTAGAGCCACGGGTCGTAACACATCCGAAAGGTAACGTACACTGTTCAAAGTGCCGTCAATGCGAACAAGAGGTGACGTGTAACGAATGGCACGCCATACCATCACGCCGGGCTATACGCCAGTATGGCGATGACGAATACACGTTTCCAATGTGCGTTCACCGCGATGTCGCCAAACACGAATGCGACCGTCATGATGCTGTAAACAGAACCTGGATTCATCCGAAAAAATGACGTTTTGCCATTCGTGCACCCAGGTTCGTCGTTGAGTCCACCATCGCAGGCGCTTCTGTCTGTAACGCAGCGTCAAGGGTAACCGCAGCCATGGCTTCCAAGCTGGTAGTCCATGCTGATGCGAACGTCGTCGAACTGTTCGTGAAGATGATTGTTGTCTTGCAAACGTCCCCATCTGTTGACTCAGGGATCGAGACGTGGCTGCACGATCGTTACAGCCATGCGGATAAGATGCCTGTCATCTCGACTGCTAGTGATACGAGGCCGTTGGGATCCAGCACGGCGTTCTGTATTACCCTCCCGAACCCACCGATTCCATATTCTGCTAACAGTCATTGGATGTCGACCAACGCGAGCAGCAATGTCGCGGTATGATAAACCGCAATCGCGATAGGCTACAATCCGACCTATATCAAAGTCGGAAACGTGATGGTACGCATTTCTTCTCCTTACACGAGGCATCACAACAACGTTTCACCAGGCAACGCCGGTCAAATGCTGTTTGTGTATGAGAAATCGGTTAGAAACTTTCCTCATGTCAGCACGTTGTAGGTGTTGCCACCGGCGCCAACCTTGTGTGAATGCTCTGAAAAGCTAATCATTTGCATATCACAGAATCTTCTTCCTGTCGGTTAAATTTCGCGTCTGTAGCACGTCATCTTCTTGGTGTAGCAATTTTAATGGCCCCATGGAGGTTCGAGTCCTCCCCCGGGCATGGGTTTGTTTGTTTGTCCTTAGGATAATTTAGCTTAAGTAGTGTGCAAGCTTAGGGACTGATGACTTTAGCAGTTAAGTCCCATAAGGTTTCACACACATTTGAACATTTTTTTTTAATGGCCAGTAGTGTACTTTGAAATTACAGTCAGATCTCGCACACTGACCAGTCTCTACGGTTTTCGATATTGTAAATTTTTGGCTAGTGTAATATCTCATCCACGACGAAGGAATTATTGGCGGTCTCTGCCTCAGCTTCACAAAATTAAGAAAAGGTATGGTGATCTTCTTGCTGGAGATGGTCTGAAGCCATGAAAATGTTGTTTATGGCATGAGTAGTGGATTATGGTGAAAACTGTCAAGTGAGTGAGCAGTTGGGAACTGTAGGAAGAATAAGGCAACACGCTGGGTTTGCAAACATGCCGATATCTGGATGCTTATTAGCCACATTTTTCCACAGTTGACAAATGAGGGAATTTCAGTTGGGCGTGGTCGCACGTCCGGCACTCCAAGGTAATTTTCATTAGACTGGAAGCGCCAGTCTCCCTGGGTGCGGTGCCTGTGAATATTTACTTCCGCTGTCGCACGGCCCCGCTAAGTGTTGGCGCCAGGGTAGTCAAGTCCTATAACTCACGTTTTGTGACTCTGCGTCCTCACCTTCCCACTGCCTCGCGACTCGCGGCTGGTGTGAGCCTGTCCCCAACTCAGCTGGTCGACACTTGTTTTCTTTTGTTTACTGACATACGGTTACCAGGCTACACAGTCATTTCATCTGTTTTGATACATCAGCCATGCACATTTACACTACTGGCCATTAAAATTGCTACAACAAGAAGAAATGCAGATGATAAATGGCTATCCATTGGACAAATATATTATACTAGAACTGACATGTGATTACATTTTCACTCAATTTGGGTGCACAGATCCTGAGAAATCAGTACCCAGAACAACCACCTCTGGCCGTAATAACGGCCTTGATACGCCTGGGCATTGGGTCAAACAGAACTTGAATGTACGGGTGCAGGTACAGCTTGGCCATGCAGTTTCAACACGATATCACAGTTCATCAAGAGTAGTGACTGGCGTATTGTGACGAGCCAGTTGCTCGGCCACCATTGACCAGACGTTTTCAGTTGGTGAGAGATCTGGACAACGTGCTGGCCAGGGCAGCAGTCGAACGTTTTCTGTATCCAGAAAGGCCCTTACAGGACCTGTAACATGCGGTCGTGCATTAACCTGCTGAAATGTAGGGTTTCGCCGGGATCGAATGAAGGGTAGAGCTACACACACACACACACACACACACACACACACACACACACACACACACACATCTGAAATGTAACGTCCACTGCCGTCAATGCGAACAAGAGGTGTCCAAGACGTGTAACCAATGGCACCCCATACCATCACGCCGGGACATACGCCAGTATGGCGATGACGAATACATGCTTCCAGTGTGCGTTCACCGCGATGACGCCAAACACGGATGCGACCATTATGATGCTGTATACACAACCTGGATTCATCCGAAAAAATGACGTTTTGCCATTCGTGCACCCAGGTTCGTCGTTTAGTACACCATCGCAGGCGCTCCTCTCTGTGATGAAGCGTCAAGGGTAACCGCAACCATGGTCTCCGAGCTGATAGTCTATGCTGCTGCAAACGTCGTCGAACTGTTCGTGCAGATGGTTGTTGTCTTGCAAACGTCCCCATCTGTTGACTCAGACATCGAGACGTGGCTGCACGATCCGTTACAGCCATGCGGATCAGATGCCTGTCATCTCGACTGCTAGGGATACGAGGCCGTTGGGATCCAGAAAGGCGTTCCGTATTGCCCTCCTGAACCCACCGATTCCATATTCTGCTAACAGGCATTGCATCTCGACCAACGCGAGCAGCAATGTCGCGATATGATGAACCGCAATCGCGATAGGCTACAATCCGACCTTTATCAAAGTCGGAAACGTGATGGTACGCATTTCTCCTCCTTACACGAGGCATCACAACAACGTTTCACCCGGCAACGCCGGTCAAATGCTGTTTGTGTATGAGAAATCGCTTGGAAACTTTCCTCATGTCAGCACGTTGTAGGTGTCGCCACCGGCGGCAACCTTGTGTGAATGCTCTGAAAAGCTAATCATTTGCATATCACAGCATCTTCTTCCTGTCGGTTAAATTTCGCGTCTGTAGTATGTCATCTTTGTGGTGTAGCAATTTTAATGGCCAGTAGTGTATGTTACATATACTAGTATTAACACATTTTTTACCCTTTGTTTACATTTTTCTCATTATCAAACACTCATCGCCGAGGCGAGGCTGGAACCCGCGCTAGGCATCGACGATACTCCGAATCCGGAGAATACAACTAGTGCTGATGATGCCTAACGCCCCAATGAGATCAGCTGTCGTTATCCACGTGTTACCCATCACCAGTTACTCCTTTTCATCAGCTAGCTCAGATTTAGCAGGAAATGGTTCAAATGGCTCTGAGCACTATGGGACTTAACATCTGAGGTCATCAGTCCCCTAGAACTTAGAACTACTTAAACCTAACTAATCTAAGGACATCGTACACATCCATGCCCGGGGCAGGATTCGAACCTACGACCGTAGCGGTCGCGCGGTTCCTGACTGAAGCACCTAGAACCGCTCGGCCATAACGGCCGGCCTAGCAGGAAACAGATTAGAACCTTCCAAATCAGTGAACGCAGAAATATAAATTAGGCGCCCTGAGAATATTGCACTGCCGAGTAATTGAATTAGAGACTGCTACCTAGTGGCGAACAGCACCTCCTTTCGCCCTAGCTGCATCTGCAGAGAGATTACACAAGGCACTGAAAGCACTGACTCATAACCACTCAATCATCGCTTGCAACTCTCGGATGCTGGTGAGAGTTGGACCCGCGACATTCAAATCTCTCTAGATAGATTTTATATGTGTTCCATACAGTTGAGGTCAGGTTAGATTGGTACAAGAACACCCGCTGTGTGTTCTATAAACTATCCTGACACTATCTTAGCCACTGACTTTGAAGTGAGTTGTTCTGCTGATTTTCTTCACATGTAGTCGCCTGCGTGGAACAAATAGTTGCATATGACGAGCTTCATGTACCTCTGACAGCCAGCGGCAAATACTTTAAGGGCCTAATAACGCCTCGTATAACGTCATCCACCACTTGTGTGAACCGTGCCCTATTGATAAAAGTGACGCGTCGTGTGGGGTTTCAGCGAACTCACGTCCTGGCATCTGCGTGTACCAACGTTTGCCTCTACTCACGAGTGCGCGAGACATTTTCCCGTGCTTAAAGCGTCACATGATGGGGTTGTTGCACACAAGGTAACTTCCGCGTCCAGTGACGTGCGATGACCAGAGAATCGTTGTGTGGGGCGGTGGTTTCTGTACCACACAGCGAGGAGGTGATTCCGTACGGTAAGGTTGCTAACCAGTTGTTGTTGGACAACCATAAACTGGTGAGTGATTTTCCATTGTGGCCCGTCTACTCGCTGTTGGGAGGTAATTCTTGTCATGTCCGTGGCATTGGATAAGCCACACGTGCCAAACCCCTCCTCCTCCCCCCCCCCCCCCCCCTCGACTCATGACGAACGGCGAACACACACCTCTGTAAAATCTGGCGACTCTGCCAGAGTATGTGTAACATGTTTCACAGGTAATAGTTTTTACTGTACTTATTTCATACTCCTCGGTTCTAGGAGGAACATAGACATAGTAAAAAACCTGAATATACAGTATTAATGTTCCACAACAGTATTTATTTAATAGTTCGTGATTTCAACGAGAGTTCATAGCTGTATAAAAATTATTGTTTTCTGAAGATATGTGACATTTTACGGCTATATCGATACAAAAACACAAGCATAATGTAAACCTAAAGAGGCTCTGAGGGAATAAAACTTATATTACAGTACATTCAAAGATTAAAAGTATACGAATGTGTAAACCAAATATGTCGTACAAGTGAGTAATGGCACACACTACTATGTTATTTGTAAAAACTGGTGAATGTGATGAACAGGCCGAAAAATGGGTGGGAGGGGTGGGGGGACAAGGGGTGAAAGGACTCTATGGAATGTGGATGTGGAACAAATACAACAAGCATATTATCTAATGGTGAGAGAAGAATTAACTGGCTATTGCTGTTTCCGTATGTGTGAATAACGAAAGGATTCTCGAGTATTACACCGCAGCCACCACCAGCGCAGCCTCCGACGACGCTCTCAGCGCAAGTCAATGGAGGGTGTTTACATGCAGTATTGGTAATGTAATGGTAGGGGAGGAAAACCAAGAGAAATCTGTGTGTACATGTATGCATATGGGCGCCAAAATTGGAGGTGGAGAACAGAAGTGAGTGCACACCAAGCCCGAGTCAGTGAGTCGGTCGAACAGTTAAGTCAGTCGAGTGAAATAAGAATGCCATGTGGTATTATCAATGCGGAAAAGCTAAATGGAACTGGTATTCAATATACATTGTAGTAGACGCAGTTCACTACCCACTGCCCCCATGGTACAGCATACTTGACTTTTACATTTATACACTTTTTATATTTAAATATAGTATAAGATATATTTGTTCAAAACGTCCTCGAGTATTACACCGCAGCCACCACCAGCGCAGCCTCCGACGACGCTCTCAGTGCAAGTCAATGGAGGGTATTTACATGCAGTATTGGTAATGTAGTGGTAGGGGAGGAAAACCAAGAGAAGCCTGTGTGTATATGTATGCGTATGGGCGCCAAAATAGGAGGTGGAGAACAGAAGTGAGTACACACCAAGCCCGAGTCAGTGAGTCGGCCGAACAGTTAAGTCAGTCGAGTGAAAGTAATCGGCCAGTAAAAGTTGTATTGTGAGCTGCTGGTTCCTAAGGTAGTACAGTAATTTGACATCATCTGATGTTAAATGTTAATGATGAGAAGATCTGTTTTGGAGCAGCGAAGCTAAGGCAAAGCCTCGGATGTATGTTACTGTGTAGCTAGGGTATGTTTCAATAGTAAGACACTCTAAGCTCCATGGTACGTTGCGAGATATTGCACTAAGCAGGATAACTAATATTTTGTGCAATAAGAATGCCATGTGGTATTATCAATACGGAAAGGCTAAATAGAACTGGTATTCAATATACAGGGTGATCAAAAAGTCAGTACAAATTTGAAAACTTAATAAACCACGGAATAATGTAGATAGAGAGATAAAAACTGACACACATGCTTCGAATGACATGGGATTTTATTAGAACAAAAAAAAGTTCATAAAACGTGCGACAGATGGCGCGTGCAAGTTCTCTTGCACGCGTCGTTTGGTGATGATCGTGTGCTCAGCCGCCACTTTCGTTATGCTTGGCCTCCCAGGTCCACAGACCTCAGTCCATGCTATTATTGGCATTGGGGTTACCTGAAGTCGCAAGTGTATCGTGATCGACCGACATCTCTAGGGATGCTGAAAGACAACATCCGACGCCAATGCCTCACCATAACTCCGGACATGCTTTACAGTGCTGTTCACAACATTATTCCTCGATTACAGCTATTGTTGAGGAATGATGGTAGACATATTCAGCATTTCCTGTAAAGAATATCATCTTTGCTTTGTTTTACTTTGTTATGCTAATTATTGCTATTCTGATCAGATGAAGCGCCATCTGTCGGACATTTTTTGAACTTTTGTATTTTTTTGATTCTAATAAAACCCCATGTCATTCCAAGCATGTGCGTCAATTCGTACCTCTCTATCTACATTATTCCGTGATTTATTCAATTTTCAAATTTATACTGACTTTTTGATCACCCGGTACATGGTAGGAGACGCAGTTCCCCTCCACCTTCGGATAAAGTAACGTCTCGATTTATATATGTATGCATCAATGTTTTATTTTTCAATAATTATCAAGCAATATTTCAAATTGTTGGTCAAGTATTGGTTAACCTCTGTCACGTCACCTGGGATAGATTTCTGATCTCAGGTCTGAACTTCAGCATCGTAACAATAAACTTATAGGAAGTACAACTAGAAGACTGCTTATTAAAGTGCAGTACTAAAATAAAGACTGCTTATCAAAGTGCCATATTAAAATTTTGTGAATAATATAAAAATATTTTCTACTCAAAGAACAATGCAGTAAAGTTAACGATTTTGGGCACTCTCACTGTATTGCAAGAAAACATTTGCCACGTCTTGCAGACTGAAAATAATTAGTTGGTCTTAAAAAATCTTGGAAAATACTTGAAAGGGAAACTCAAAATATGTACATTTTCTTCAGGTGTTTTGTGCGTGATGTATTTTTCGTGGTAGTTATATCCAGAGTGTACTTGACAGCATTTCTACCGCTGTGGCTACCAGCATTGCTATGCTCTGCTTCTAACTGTTAAAACTTATTGCTCAAATGAAAGGGTAATGTGTAGGAAATATGACTATGGGGAAGCAGAGTTCACATCGAAGTTTCATTGCATTTCTAATTGGTTTAGTAGTGATATATCGCAAAATGTCAGCAGCTCGTGGTCTCGCGGTAGCGTTCTCGCTTCCCAAACCGCAGACCGCAACCGCCGCCCCCGCTCCCAGCCACGCCCAGTCAACCGCTCTCCGCTCGCATCTCAGTAACAGTGACCCAGTGAAGTGCGCAAAAATAATCAATGTGCCCCCGTGATAGTGCATACAAAAGTGATACACAGTAATTTCTACCCACAGAAGTGCTAATCTCAAATCTGTGCCACTCTCTCCCATTAAACTTGATTCTACATCTACATACATACTCCGCAATCCACCATACGGTGCGTGGCGGAGGGTACCTCGTACCACAACTAGCATCTTCTCTCCCTGTTCCACTCCCAAACAGAACGAGGGAAAAATGACTGTCTATATGCCTCTGTACGAGCCCTAATCTCTCTTATCTTATCTTTGTGGTCTTTCCGCGAAATATAAGTTGGCGGCAGTAAAATTGTACTGCAACCAGCCTCAAATGCTGGTTCTCTAAATTTCCTCAGTAGCGATTAACGAAAAGAACGCCTCCTTTCCTCTAGAGAGTCCCACCCGAGTTCCTGAAGCATTTCCGTAACACTCTCGTGATGATCAAACCTACCAGTAACAAATGTAGCAGCCCGCTTCTGAATTGCTTCTATGTCCTCCCTCAATCCGACCGGATAGAGATCCCAAACGCTCGAGCAGTACTCAAGAATAGGTCGTATTAGTGTTTCATAAGCGGTCTCCTTTACAGATGAAACACGTCTTACCAAAATTCTACCAATGAACCGAAGACGACTATCCGCCTTCCCCACAACTGCCATTACATACTTGTCGCATTTCATATCTCTCTGCAATGTTACACCCAAACTATTTAATCGACGTGACTGTGTCAAGCGCTACACTACTAATGGAGTATTCAAACATTACGGGATTCTTTTTCCTATTCATCTGCATTAATTTACATTTATCTGTATTTAGAGTGAGCTGCCATTCTTTACACAAATCACAAATCCTGTCCAAGTCATCTTGTATCCTCCTACAGTCACTCAACGACGACACCTTCCCGTACACCACAGCATCATCAGCAAACAGCCGCACATTGCTATCCACCCTATCGAAAAGATCATTTATGTAGATAGAAAACAACAGCGGACCTACCACACTTCCCTGGGGCACTCCAGATGATACCCTCACCTCCGATGAACACTCACCATCGAGGACAACGTACTGGGTTCTATGATTCGAAGAAACTCAAAAGCGTGTCGAACCCATCTGCCCCTACCATCTACGTTCATACTTAATTTGATTCCTTCTTGTGTATATTAGTGCTCTCGTACTTAAATTCCTTCTTTTTCTGCGTTTTTTGGTGACATTAATATTGTAAGTAGGCTGTTTAGGTTTTCTTATTGGTAACGCCACGTAGCGCTCTGTATGAAAATCACTGGCTGTGCTGTGTGCAGTCTGTGGGCTAGTTCATGCTGCTTGCTTTGCCATTTGTATTTTTTATCATTGCTGTTTGTGTTAATTGTTTTGTGCTGCTGCATTGCCTCGTCCCTTAGTTTAGCATCTGAGCTCAGTAGATTTAAGTTAGCTTAAGATGGGGTAGGCTATATGAGAGAACGAGTTGTGATGAATTGGAAGAAATGCATTGAGAAGCTATAAGAAAATGCTTTGGCCAAAAAAGTATTTTGAACGAGGATATGAGCAAAAAAGTAGGGTTTAGGGACAACAGGTTTAGGTAGGATTTTCTTGGAAATAAATGATGAGGTAAGATAATGGAAAATAGATAATGAGGTAAGAAATATGTGACCATATAAATACAGAAAGCATGCTTGGATAGGATTTTTTTTGGTGGAAACAAATGTTGAGATAAGACGAAAGATCTATGGAATGACGTTTTGGGTTGGACTGCAGTACCAAATGTTACACTGAAAACAAACTCTGTCCTGTATTTTTGTGTTATTACACTATGTGAATTTGTCTTTTTCCTGTTTTTATGTGTTTAGCTAATAAGATTTATGTTGCAGAATTTTTCAAATACTAAGTTATTTTCTTTGTAAAGATGTTTGGACATTATTTATTCTGTTCTGTTTTGATGCTCATGTGTGAAATTAATGTTTCGAAAACTATTCTCATTATTTTATATATGTACTTATGTCATAATTCTTGTAACACTGATGTACATATTTATTCCTATTCCTTTGTAAAGCCCCTATTACTACAAATTTTATCTGTATTGTTATGTTCTTTAATGATGTATTTTGTACCTTTGTAATTGTATTCTTATGTTATAAAATTTAATTGACACCAGTTCATCAAATTAAGTAACTTGTAAGTTCCATTTCACTGCACACGTTTCTGTTGGTCATAGTATATGGACAATATGTGAGAAGTAGGGACTGTTAGTGTTTGCACGTGTGTTAATAATTCAGCAAGGGACTGGATAACAGCATTGCTGGTTCTGAGGACAATTCCAAAAACTTTGTGAGTGCACAAGTGGTGGTTGATGGACTTGCTATATTCTCCGCAAGACTCTTCGATGGTGATTGTGCACCTGCACAGTCGCAACAGATGGCTGATGGCCGTCTCTACAAGGACTGCAGTGGGTCTGCACCTTTCATGACCCACCAGTACCATTATTTCTACAAGGACTGCAGTGGGTCTGCACCTTTCATGACCCACCAATACCATTATTTCTACAAGGACTGCAGTGGGTCTGCACCTCTGGTGGCCCACCAATACCATACTCTCTACCAGGACTACAGTGGGTCTGCTCTGTGATGACCTAGCTACCAATATTCTTCAAAATGTCGAATGACTCTGCTGTGGGTTTGCTCTGTTGTGGCCCATTACCTGTCAGCATGTCAAGAGTCAGCACTGTCTTTCCGTTGGAAGGACAGCACTACTTCTTCAAGACTGGATGGAAATCCGCTGCTTCCGTGTGCATTCTCTTTTACTGCTCAGACTTTGAGAAAAACACTGCTATTTTACTGTGATGAACGATCAGGACTGTCTTTATAGACTGTGAGAAAATTTTAGGTTTTGACCAACATTGTATCAATAAGTGTGTGCCTTTGATTTCTTTGTTATTGTAATTATGAAAAATTTTATCAAATCATTATTGGCCACTGCCAAAAACAATTTGTAAAATTTTTTGTTGGGAGCATGGGGGCTATGTAAGTAGGCTGTTTAGGTTTTCTTATTGGTAACGCCACGTAGCGCTCTGTATGAAAATCACTGGCTGTGCTGTGTGCAGTCTGTGGCTAGTTTGCATTGTTGTCTGCCATTGTAGTGTTGGGCAGCTGGATGTGAACAGCGCGTAGCGTTGCGCAGTTGGAGGTGAGCCGCCAGCAGTGGTGGATGTGGGGAGTGAGACGGCGGAGTTTTGAAATTTGTAAGACTGGATGTCATGAACTGCTATATATATTATGACTTTTGAACACTATTAAGGTAAATACATTGTTTGTTCTCTATCAAAATCTTTCATTTGCTAACTATGCCTATCAGTAGTTAGTGCCTTTAGTAGTTTGAATCTTTTATTTAGCTGGCAGTAGTGGCGCTCGCTATATTGCAGTAGTTCGAGTAACGAAGATTTTTGTGAGGTAAGTGATTTGTGAAACGTATAGGTTAATGTTAGTCAGGGCCATTCTTTTGTAGGGATTATTGAAAGTCAGATTGCGTTGCGCTAAAAATATTGTGTGTCAGTTTAAGCACAGTCTTGTATAATTATTCTAAGGGGACGTTTCAATATGTGTTGTATTTCTTCGCTCCAAGACTTATGTAACCTTTGCTAAATCTAATACCAATTCTTTGTAATAATTTGTAATGTTTATTTGCCACTATTATTACCGTTTTCGCTGCCATGTCGCAAAATTAACAAAATTGACAGTGATTTTAGCGAACTGTGTACCTAAAACAGAATACAAGCAAATAACTCTGAAGAACTATCTGACGAACTCTTGACACGAAGCCAAACAACAAAAGGAAAATATAAAAGGAACATTTAATACTCGTAAAAATTGAAACAGCAGACGAAATTCACAAATTTTATATCTCATTGTTATCTTTGTACATCTTTACAAGAAATAAAGTTTTATGAGATTGTTAAAAGAAGGCACGGGGTCCCGGGTTCGATTCCCGACGGGGTCAGGGGTTTTCACCTGCCCCGAGATGACTGGGTGCTGTTGTGTCGTCTTTATCATCATCATTCATTCCCATTACGGTCGGAAGAAGGCAACGGCAAACCACCTCCATTAGGACATTGCCTAGTACCGCGGTGCGGGTCTACCGCATCGTACCCCTACGTTCTGTCACGAAGCATGGGACTTCATTTCCATTCGTACTTATAGTTAAATGCACTGTTGAATATGACACAGCACCACAACAGCCTTAAATAACTGTCCGTAGCTCGTGGTCGTGCGGTAGCGTTCTCGCTTCCCACGCCCGGCTTCCCGGGTTCGATTCCCGGCGGGGCTAGGGATTTTCTCTGCCTCGTAATGACTGGGTGTTGTGTGATATCCTTAGGTTAGTTAGGTTTAAGTAGTTTTAAGTTCTAGGGGACTGATGACCATAGATGTTAAGTCCCACAGTGCTCAGAGCCATTTAAACCTTAAATAATTTAATTTTCCTTTTCATTGCATGAATGAACGTTTAAAAAATTGGAGATATTATTATTACTGTATATTATTCCATTTATCCGGTACTATTAAAGAGCCGTTCAGATAGGTGCGTGTTTAAGCACACCGCTTCCTGGATTCGGAGAGGCTAGCTAGCCCAGTATCGAATCGGCCCAGCGGACTGACGATGAGAGCTGGTGTGCGGGTCAGCCTGGATATGGGCTTAAGTGACCTCCCGCATTCGACTAGGTGAATACTGGGCTGGTACTCGCATCCTGTCTCAGTTACACTATTCGCAAACATTTAGAAAACATTCTTACTCTTTCACATGGAAAATTACTGCATACAGACGGGTTGGCTGCACAAATTTCGTCCCAGAGTGTGTTTGTGAGTGTGTGTGAGGGGGGGGGGGGGAGGGGGTAGGCGACAGAAAAAGGGCATCCGATTACCCTCACCCACTAACATTGCCAAAGCCAGATCAAAGTGCCGACAGCGTGAAGATACAGATAATATCAGAAAAAAGAAGATCCGATATTATTACAGAAGGAGATGATAAATTGAAGTAGGGGAAGTCCCCTATTTTAGGGAGCTTCCTCAGTTTGAGGAGGTAATATATTTCTGTCAGGTAGTTTTTGCCACCATGTGATGAACATTGAAACTAGAGGACAGGCATGTGTTTGATCTTGGAAGCCCACGTTTTC
The DNA here is from genome assembly GCF_023864345.2 of Schistocerca serialis cubense. Lineage (NCBI taxonomy): Eukaryota > Metazoa > Arthropoda > Insecta > Orthoptera > Acrididae > Schistocerca > Schistocerca serialis. Next base: position 220,819,098 of record NC_064640.1, read on the forward strand.
AATAGAGCGCAAACGTATTGTGTTGATAGAAGCAGGAAAGCGCTGCTCACATTCCTGAAGGTTTTGTGCTTTATCATAAAGCTGTAAATGTATTATAAGATATGAGCACATGATTAAATAAGTATACTCCCATTAAATCTATACCGCTTTAGTACTGCAATGAGCCGGCCGCTGTGCTAGAGCGGTTCTAGGCGCTTCAGTCCGGAACCACGCTGCTGCTACGGTCGCAGGTTCGAATCCTGCGGTTAAAGGGCGCTGCAGTCTGGAACCGCAAGACCGCTACGGTCACAGGTTCGAATCCTGCCTCGGGCATGGATGTTTGTGATGTCCTTAGGTTAGCTAGGTTTAACTAGTTCTAAGTTCTAGGGGACTAATGACCGCAGCAGTTGAGTCCCATAGTGCTCAGAGCCATTTGAGAGGGGGGTCGAATCCTGCCTCGGACATGGATGTGTGTGATGTCCTTAGGTAAGTTAGGTTTAAATAGTTCTAAGTCTAGGGGACTGATGACCTCCGATGTTAAGTCCCATAGTGCTTAGTGCCATTTGAACCATTTTTTTACTGCAATGACATAAATAGTTTCGTTGTTCACGAACTACGAAGTGCACTAATGGAATCCGTTTTGTTAGCACGTGCAGGAGAATCAATTTGGGGAATTCTAGGATTCCTAATATGTGAGTCAAAAATGGTTCAAATGGTTCTGTCCACTATGGGACTTAACTTCAGAGGTCATCAGTTCCCTAGAACTTAGAACTACTTAAACCTAACTAACCTAAGGACGTCACACACATCCATGCCCAAGGCAGGATTTGAACCTGCGCCCGTAGCGGTAGCGAGGTTCCAGACTGTAGCGCCTACAACCGCTCGTCACTCCGGCCGGCAATATGTGAGTCTCCAATTTGCGATCCCACATTGTTCGTTGTAATTTCAAGTTCGTCTATATGTTTGTTCAATCACATTTGCTTTATACAAAATTAATTTTAGATAAATTCTACTTTCATATCTGTAAACTTTTTTTATTTTTATGTCGAATGGCATACCAAAGAAAGTAATTTAATAGAAACAGAGAAAGAGTCTCTGACAATAGCCTACGCCAAATGAGTGCTGCCGTTTCAGCTATGCGCAGTAAAGAAATAGGGCTATAAAGCATCTCCCATCTCCAGTGTTCCTCAAACACCGTTGGAACGCTGTGTTAAAGACAACAGCACCCATATGACTCTATGGACACCAAAATAGAAAGGAATTTTATTTTTCCTCGAGAACTGAAAGAGAACTTGAAGAATTACTGCATCCAAATGGAACAGCGATTCTATGGTCTCTCTAGAAACGATGCCCGTAGACTTGCTTATCACCTTACTATAAAAAATAACACTGAAAACCCATTTTCGCAAGTAAAACTGAAAGCTTGTAAAATGGTTACGCAGCTTCCCAAAAAGGAATTTAGAACTCTGTGTTAGGTCTCCCCAAGGCATTTCATTCGCCAGAGCTACGGGTTTTGCAGGCGAAGCTGTCGGCAAGTTTCTTGACGTTTATAAGCCGGCCTTAGTTTCAGTCAAAATCAACCCATCCAGATTGTTTAACTGTGACGAAACAGGTATCACACTTATGCAGCACAAGCACACTAAAATTGTTGAAATGAAGGGGAAAAAGCAAATCGCTTCTTTACAGGCTACTGAAAGGGGTGCACTCATTGCTGTAGTGACATGCATGAACCCTTAGGGTCACTTCATATGGTCTCTGATGACCATCCTGCAGAAGAATATGAAGACAGAATTAATGGATGGTGCTTCTCTAGGTTCCGTTTATGCATACCATCTTTCAGGGTTGATTCAAACAGACATTTTTACACAATGGTTTCGCCACTTTTTGCTTCATGTGAAAACATCGAAAGATGATCCTGAGGTTCTTTTCGTGGATGGTCACTTCACCCATGTCATAAAATTGACATGATTAACTTGCAAAAAATAATCATGTCTCCATTGTGTCTCTAGCACCTCATAGGACCCATAAAATGCAGTCATTGGGTGTTTAGTTTATGGGGCCACTGAAGACATTTCATGCTCAGGACAGTTAGAGCTCGATCAAGTTCCATGTTGGTCGTTTTACAACCGTGTACAAAGTAAGTGACATTTTTATAAAGCATACGTACAGGCACCAACAGAAGAAATAGCAGCAAACTGTTCCCGAAAGGCAGATATGTTCCTATGCAACAGTCAGAATTTCCGACCAAATGAATTTGTTGTTGTATAAGAACTGGCTGATCCTCCTGAGAACAGACTATCTGCAAATGAGAATCCGAAAGAAGGAACTTCGCGTGAATCACAAAAAAATGACGTTTCTGAAACAGTGAAATCTGAAGAAAGTGCTGTTTCTCAAACTCCAAGATCCAGATTTTTGATGGCAACTGGCATCGGTCCTCTTTTCAAAAATTAGATCCCGCACTGGTTCTGGCCAGCTGATTACGGGTCTCCTTACAAGCATTAGTTAGTGAACTCAGAGCAAAGACTTCTAACACCGAAGTAAGTTGGGAATGCAGGACGTGGTAAATGCGAAGCATCAAACCAGGCGCCTGGACGTGGCCAACCGACTGGCAAGAAATGGAGGGTCGTTGAATCTTCATCAGAGTCCGAAGCTTATGAAACTGAACTGTCCGATAAAAGCAAACATAGCGACGACAATGAAGATGCGGAGAGCATCTATTGTGCAGGGCTCTTCTCAGAAGATCAAATTGGAGAGAACTAGATTCGGTGCTCAAAACGCATGAAATGTGTGAACACAGCATGTGCTGACTCTACAGTTAAGAGATAAGTTTGTGATAGGTGTCGTTAAAGGTGCTACAGGTGCCAAATATCCGACTGCTTGGTTTATATAAAATGGTCACAAGATCTCCCCAAATTATGAACACATTTTCAAGAGAGACAGTTTTGCAACATTATTTGTTTTGCAGCATATCTAATGTAAACGTATAAAAGCATCAGAATTTGAACATCCACCATGATTCTAAAATGTTAAGTATAGCATATTTAGTGTTTGTATTAACATAAGCCGGCCGGAGTGGCCGAGCGGTTCTAGGCGCTACAGTCTGGAACAGCGCGACCGCTACGGTCGCAGGTTCGAATCCTGCCTCGGACATGGATGTGTGTGATGTCCTTAGGTTAGTTAGGTTTAAGTAGTTCTCAGTTCTAGGGACTGATGACCTCTGAAGTTAAGTGCCATAGTGCTCAGAGACATTTGGATCATTTACTAACATAAATGTCCTTCTATACCATACTTTAAAATACCTCCGCAGTTAGGCGACTTTCCCCTAAATGTTCTAATAGTACTAAAGATTGTGTGTTTGCCGTGAATAAAGGCACATTGAACTCACACCCTTGTCCGCAGCTCGTGGACGTGCGGTAGCGTTCTCGCTTCCCGCGCCCGGGTTCCCGGGTTCGATTCCCGGCGGGGTCAGGGATTTTCTCTGCCTCGTGATGACTGGGCGTTGTGTGATGTCCTTAGGTTAGTTAGGTTTAAGTAGTTCTAAGTTCTAGGGGACTGATGACCATAGATGTTAAGTCCCATAGTGCTCAGAGCCATTTGAACCATTTGAACTCACACCCTTCTGTAGTTTCGTGATGGCGCATTTCTGGAATAACTGTTCGAATACGGTCAATATGAGCTATTACTGCTATCTGTCTGTTTCATTAAAAACCTGAACACCAATTTTTCTTTACTAAAAGTCAAGACAACACACGTGCGTTTAAAAACATCTTTAATTTTCAAAGAAGCAGTGGATACAGAACAAAAAAAGCGGTATAATCAATTTCAAGTTCATTTTCCAACAGCAATATGAAATACATATGCAAGAGTGAATATGGGCATTACATACAGGATTGGTGAACAAGGATTTCCTGAACTGAGTGCTGGTGAGAGTGGTCGGGTAGTGATACATTCTGTGTCATAGTGAAAGAAGATCTTGGCTCAACCATCCAGGTCATGAGACTGAAACAAGCACATATTAAGAGTAATTCAACTTCATAATGTGTTACATGTCAGTAAAGAGAATTAGCAGTTGAAGTTAACCATTCGTTAATGGACATCTCTAGGACATCCTCCGCACCCCTATGTATTAGGCTTCTCGAGATAAGTGGATCCCTCTCTGGACAGACTTTTATTTATAACGATAATTATTTATTTATTTATCTAGACTCTCGTGGGGACTCCATGGTTTCATAACTTCCATCAATAAAGCTCTCTCAAGGGGATGAGCGTACCTTTTGGGAGAAATAACACCCACTGAACGAAGAGTGTCTCTGAGAACATGTTAGGAGAACCAGCTCAGAAACGTATTTTATTGACTAGCGATATACAGAATGTTAGTATAGTAATAAGAAGAGAAGAGTATTTTTTCGATAATTTTACGTCCACAATGGCTTGCAGTGCATAGCAGATTTGCCGAAGTCTGTAAAGCTTTTGCTGAATGGCACTTTTTTGGTAGAAACAACTACAGCGCAGTAGGTCGAGAAGATCCAGTAACCCGAAGTTCTGCTTTATTACAGATTCGTAGTCAAACTGCACAGCAGTCTTAAATTTGGCAAGGATGTTGTCTCGTGCAGAGAGTTGATGGATGTAAATGAAGAATAACATTAGGAGCAGATGAACTAAGAGAGCGTTAGTATGGTATAATATTTTGAAGACTGTGAACTGTGAACTACAGAAGCTAGTCGCATTTACACTGACTTTAAACTCTGCAACATATCGGGTGATCAAGAAGTCAGTATAAATGTTGTGTACATAGTTCCGCGTAGTCAGCGCGTACACAACTTTCCCACTAGAGCGCGCCCCGCTAAGCACAACACCGCAGGCGCAGCGCTCGTCCGTCTCCGCACTACGAGATGGCGGTGCCTTAAAGACGGACCAAATTCTGCTTCCGCCGATCCGCGTATTAATATGTAACGCAGCCAATGAGATTGCTGCTAACGTAGAACCTTATCTTCTCGCGGATCACACTCGCGCAGTGATACCTGAACGCGCGACGTATTATAACGAGTGTACAGACCTCCGATTAGTCAGTCTGCATTAATCTGCATTTGTCTGTACCAGTCTATAGTCAAGTTTCAGTCTGCGCCTAATAAGATTATCATATTCCTGTACATAGCCATGAAGAGAAATGTATAGACACTTTGTCAAGTATCAGAGATATGTGAGAATAAGATTAACGTACCAAGACCAAAGGAACTTCAGATTGTCAATTGTAAACAGCATCCAGAATCAAGTTACGTAATACCTATGCTTCTTATTACTTTAATAACTGTGTGTGGAAATTAATCAAGTACTGTTTAAAGTTAGTCACCGTCTATCTACTACTCTAAGCGTGCAAGTGGCATTTCTATCGTCTGACCTAACGGCAGAAGATAAACACTCCACGATAAGACCACGAGACATATTGCTGACACTCGCCAACTTCGTTAGAGCGACAAGTCAAATAATCTGATGGTGTGTGTACCGAAGGTCTTACAGTACGCACACCACAATAAATTTGAAAACTAAATAAATCAGGGAACAATATAGATAGAGAGGTACAAATTGACACACATGCTTGGAATGACATGGGGTTTTATTAGAACTAAAAAAATACAAACGTTCAAAAAATGTCCGACAGATGGCGCTTCATCTGATCAGAATAGCAATAATTAGCATAACAAAGTAAGATAAAGCGAAGATTATGCTCTTTACAGGAAATGCTCAATATGTTTACCATCATTCCTCAACAATAGCTGTAGTCGAGGAATAATGTTGTGAACAGCACTGTAAAGTATGTCCGGAGTTATGGTGAGGCATTGGCGTCGGATGTTGTCTTTCATCATCCCTAGAGATGTCGGCCGATCACGATACACTTGCGACTTCAGGTAACCCAAAGCCAATAATCCCACGGACTGAGGTCTGGGGACCTGGGAGGCCAAGCATGACGAAAGTGGCGGCTGAGCCCACGATCATCACCAAACGACGCGCGCAAGAGATCTTTCACGCGTCTAGCAATACTTTTTTTAGGTTCTAATAAAACCCCATGTCATTCCAAGCATGTGTGTCAATTTTTAACTGTCTATCTACATTATTCCGTGGTTTATTAAGTTTTCAAATTTATACTGACTTTTTGATCACCCCGTATAATGACAGGGTTTCTTTTCTTCCACAGGATGACCACAGCATTTACGAAAAGACTATGTAACATCAGTATGACCTTATTGTAAAGTTGTTTTTGTAATGCCATGTAGCCTGAAAATGAGGTATTCCCTCGAAACATGTCGCTAAATAAATTAGTAATACAATAGTTGGCAAAGTTTGTGACTGGTAGCGGTAATTTAAAATAAAAAACCTTTACATATTTCTTGAGACAGACACGGTCGAAAAATCGTAAAAATGGCTTCAAATGTCCCATATCTGCTCGACTCGAGACAGATCCGATGATCGAGCAGGCAAAGGCAACATGTCGACACCCCGTAGAGCATGTTGGGTTGCGACAGCTGTATGTGGGCGAGCGTTATCCTGTTGGAAAATACTTCTTCGAATGCTGTTCATGAATGGCAGCACAATAGGTTGAATCACCAGACAGACAAATGCAGATTAATGCAGACTGACTAATCGGAGGTCTGTACACTCGTTATAATACGTCGCGCGTTCAGGTATCACTGCGCGAGTGTGATCCGCGAGAAGATAAGGTTCTACGTTAGCAGCAATCTCATTGGCTGCGTTACATATTAATACGCGGATCGGCGGAAGCAGAATTTGGTCCGTCTTTAAGGCACCGCCATCTCGTAGTGCGGAGACGGACGAGCGCTGCGCCTGCGCTGTTGTGCTTACAAGGGAACCTCCCGATCGCACCCCCCTCAGATTTAGTTATAAGTTGGCGCAGTGGATAGGCCTTCAAAAATTGAACACAGATCACTCGAGAAAACAGGAAGAAGTTGTGTAGAACTATGAAAAAATAAGCAAAATATACTAACCGAGAAGTGTAAGCCCAAGATAAGCAACATCAAGGCTAAAGTGAATAGAGGAGCGCAGTGGTCCCGTGGTTAGCCGAGGAACGAGAGGTCCTTGGTTCAAGTCCTTCCTTGAGTGAAAATTTTAATTTTTTATTTTCAGACAATTATCAAAGTTCAGGCACTCACACATAATCAACTTCGCTCTCCAATATTCTAGGACATGTTCAGATTTCCTTGGACATATGCAGGATTTGATGGTCTACACACGGAAAAATTTGAAAACGTTAAAAACATATGTTCTGACAGAGCACAGGGAAGACTGTGCGACTGTGAAACTGTTGCATTCATTTGTTGCAGTTTATGTGACAAACTCCTATGTTTTCATCACTTTTTTGGGAGTGATTATCACATCCACAAGAAAACCTAAATCGGGCAAGGTAGAAGAATCTTTTTACCCATTCGCCAAGTGTACAAGTTAGGTGGGTCGACAACATATTGCTGTCATGTGACGCACATGCCGTCACCAGTGTCGTATAGAATATATCAGCTGTGTTTTCCTTTGGTGGAATCGGTTGACATATGACCTTGCGATCCAATGTTTTCGGTTCTCATTGGAGAGGCACGTTTTTTCGTCTACTAATCGCACGATTTTGCGGTGCGGTCGCAAAACACAGACACTAAACTTATTACAATGAACAGAGACGTCAATGAACGAATGGACAGATCTTGACTTTGCGAAGATAAAGAACGTAAACTTTTCACTCGGGGGGAAGATTTGAACCAAGGACCTCTCGTTATGCAGCTGCTCACGCTAACCACGGGACCACGGTGCTCCTGTGTTCACATTAGTCATGATGTTGCCTATCTTACGCATGGACTACTCGGTTAGTATATTTTGCTTATTTTTTCATAGTTCCACACAACTTCTTCCTGTTTCCTCGATTGATCTGTGTTCAGTTTTTCAAGGCCTATCCACTGTGCCAACTTATAACTAAATCTGAGGGGGGTGCGATGGGGAGGTTCCCTTGTTAGCGGGGCGCGCTCTAGTGGGAAAGTTGTGTACGCGCTGACTACGCGGAACTATGTACACAACATTTATACTGACTCCTTGATCACCCGATATGTTGCAGAGTTTAAAGTCAGTGTAAATGCGACTAGCTTCTGTAGTCACACCTCACACCATAACTCCAGGAGTAGGTCCAGTCTGTCTAGCATGCAGACGGGTTGGGTGCAGGTTCTCAGCTGGAATCCTTCTAACAAACACACGAACATCACAAGCACTGAGGCAGAACCAGCCTTCATCAGAAAAGTAAGAAACTTCCACCCTGCCCTCCAATGAGCTCTCGCTTGACACCATCGAAGTCGCAAACGATGGTAGTTTGGGGTCAGTGAAATGCACTTGGCTGTCCCGAGATCAGTCTTCTTGTGACCGTGCATTCTTTTGACCACCGATGCTACCAGTTATGTACAGTGTCTACATTCCTGCCAAGTCTTTCTGCAATATCACAGAAGGAACATCCAGCTTCTCGTAGCCCTATTACACGACCTCGTTCAAACTCAGTGATTTGCTGACAGTGTTGTCATCGTGGCCTCAAAGGCATTCTCGACTAACATCAACTCACCAAGTACAATCTCAAAGGTAACTAACGCTCACGACCGTTCAGCATGTATTTATAGCAAACCTGATTTGTATCCTCATAGTGACTCTGTTGGCGCCACTCTTCTGGGACTGGAACGAAATCTGAATAGACATCATCTTTCAGATGTAGAAACACGGCTACCAACTTTCGTTTATGACGCACAACTCATTCCTGGTGTTGCAGTTTTTCTCCGTTATTAGATTTACGATATTAAATCTTACGGAGCATTTACCGTTTTGAAGTCGCAGTGGGTTTAATACTGACCAAAATAGCTTTTAGTTATCGTTCAGAAATGTTAATAACTTAGATAAACGTAACATGATCAAGTATGGCTAGACCTGAGAATTGCCATACTGATTTCATTTGCTGTGGAGGATACTACGATTTGACATATTTACATAATAAAATGATATAAAACGCAGTAAATCAATAAATAAAATAAGTATCAATATGTGACTTTCAGGGACAGTAGAGTCCTGAGCTAGCATCCAGTACTGCGTTTATAAAGATCGCATGGACCGTTCAGCAGTTATTTATTTGCAGTGCCTACGATAACATATTTGTTTACTGTGTTCAGTTGAATTCTACAGCTTTTGTGATAATTATAATATTGAAGTCTTAATAAATGCGCCTCAATGCTGCAAGGATCCTGATTCGGATTTGTCATATTGGGAAACAACAGCTCTTACAAAATTATGAGTGTTTCAATACGGCCATCTTTCATTCTTTGGAATCTCACCTTTTCTGCTTTTTGAATTGCTCATATATGAGGCTTCTTTTCTCGTGCACCAATAGATTCGCACGTCTACACATAACTTTCAAATACCGCTGGGACGGAACATTTTCAATTGAGACACGCACACTTTCTTTCTTCACAAACATTAATTTCTATGACTGGCTGTACGTTTCAGTTTCTTCCCTCCCCAAACACTTCACTTTCACTGTATTAACTACTGTCTCTGTTGCCATATTTTCAGCATTAATAGCACGCATATTAATTACAGATAATTCTTCAGTATCACCATTTACATTAACCACTTCGACAAATACATTCTTCGTCCCTACATCATTTTCTTGCCCTTCAATCTCCTTTGCCACTTAGTCTTTATTCTTTTCACATAAATTAGAACTGTAGTATTTCTCCCTTACAGAACATGACATCAGTTTAAATATCTTATTTTCATCCTCTTCTAGTGGATACACCTAACTCTTGAGAAATGAATACACTGGTTCCTTCTTCCAACGTAACGATTTTTGTATCTGCAACATCGTCACACTCAACTACACCACATGAAGCATCACATTCATCCCCCTGTAACGATTCATTACTTACTTCCGCCGATACAACATAAACTTCTCCACAAACACTTTTACCAACATCCGCCAACACATCAAAAAATTCATAACAAATAATTCATCTTATTTTCACCGACATGTTATCTACAGCTGACCAGATCATAGTTACGCCGCATTCACGATGTTTCTGTCTAACAATACGCCGTTTACAACTCAAAATTTTTCGCTACTAAATCTAATCTCATCAGTACTCACAATATACTCGATTTCTGGCGTTTGGGACCTAGCTTTGTCTCCGTTTCACCTTCTCTCTTCTCGGAAACGCCTGCTACTTTATATTTATTATTTTAGCACGAAAATCGAATATCTTCCTACCTTACAATGAGCGACCTCTCATCTATCACAATGTCCTCACATTTATCCTTCAATATCCACTCATAATTCACGTTTCCAACCAAGACATCGTTTCACTTCCAATAACAGAGATTAACGCACCAATTTCTCCCTCCAAATTACCTATGTCAGTAGCTTCAGCCTTCGCAACTTCATCATCTAAAACATCAATTTCACTTTCCTTCACATATAAATCACCCATTTCCGTCGACAGTTCATAAATTTCATCTCCAGCTGACGAGACCACTGCTATGCCGCCTTCACCAACATCTTCATCAGAAATATGTCCACATACGTCATTAAAATTGTTGCTACTATATAGTACCTCATCTGAATACTCCATACATTCAACATCCTCCAAGTTCATATTCGCCTCTGCTTCTCTTCCGAATACAGAATTTTCCACCAGACTCTCACTAATTCTAACTTTTTCTTCACCCGGATAAAATAAAAGGTTCTACCCCATATCTTCAATATCTAAATTAAAATTTCTCTTTTCCAGCTTCTTTGCGTTCTTTTTTACGCTGTGCCACTTCATACTGATCCAAAATGTGTCTGTCTTCCTAATTATGTTAATCCCCGACTTTTGAGCCTCATATATCACATTATAATATATAACCAAATTCCTTCCATTATTCATACGTTTGCGAGCCGATTTATCTTGCCACTCCCTGACCTGAGATGCGACGAAAATCAGTTTTTCGATCTCGTGTCTATGTTTTACGGTCCTTGATTCGCCTGTTCCTCGAACACATATTTGCGATCCCTATCTCTAAATTTACAGCCCTTACGATCTTGAAAATGCTTAATATTATCACTAACCTGATCATGAGCCAATTACTTAGATTTTATTTCCCGATCTCGCTGCGTTGCTTTGACCTTGCCCTCACAATTAGTTTTATATTTTACATTTTTAATCAAAGAGTCAATCGTCTTATTATTACCATTTATCTGGAAATCCATTACCATATCCGATATGTTATCACAATTTTGATTCCCAGTGCAGCTCGTATTTCCTACTTGCTGTTACTCCTGCACTGTTCTGCGCCACTCTGTTACTTCACTGGTAGCCTGCTTAGCCACCTCCTCAAGTGTGTTTTGCTTAGGCTCGCAGCCTTCCACGCAGCTAAATATCGCATCTTGTAATCCATCGATTCCATCTACTATCATTTCCCCAATCAGATCGAATTTTTTATCAGCAGTTTTAATATTAGAATTGATTTCGGGATTTGAAATTCCTCTTTCGTAATTGATTCAACGTTTACTCATAGATACCATACACTTTGTGCTAGAATTTACAACGATAAGCCAAAACATTATGACCGCCTGTTTAATAGCGTGTTGGTCCACATTTCGATCACAATACAGCAGCGATTCTTCTTGGCATGGATTCTACAATTCCTTGAGAACTTTCCAGAAGTATGTGGCACCAGATACATACTCACAGATCACTAAATTCCATCAAATTACGGGGCAGTGGTTTGTGGGCACGCAGGTGGACGTTGATATGAGTTCCAATGGATACGGATCAGAGGTTTTTGCTGACTAAGACATCAATGTGATTTCACTATCATGCTCCTCAAACCACTGCAGTACTTTTTCTGCCCTTGTATCGCGGACAATTATTCTGCTGGAAGTCCGCGACTCGTGGTCTTGAGGTAGCGTTCTCGCTTCTCGCGCGCGTGGTCCCGGGTTCGATTCCCGGCGGGGTCGGGGATTTTCTCTGCTTCGAGATGAGCGGTTGTTGTGTGTCTTTCATTATCATTTCATCCTCATTCACTCGCAAGTCGCCGTAGTGGTTGTAAAGAACTTGTGGAGCGGCGGCCGAACCGTCCCCCGAGGGGTCTCCCGGCCACTAATACCATACCCTCATTATTATTATCCTGCTGAAGGATGTAATCGCCATCAGAGAAGACTTCAACCATAAAGGGATGCAGGTGGTCCGCAATAATGTTCGAGTACTTTACTGCTCTCACGGTATCTTCGAGTAGTACCATAGGTCCCATTGAAACCCAACTTAATGCACCAAATAACATAATTCTGCTCTCACCGCCCTGCATTTGTGGTGCGATGCACGTTTCAAGCTGCCATTCACCTGGATGACGCCGTGTAAGGACCTAACCATCGACCTGATGTAACAAGAAATGCGATTCATCCGACAGGCGACATGTTTCCACGGTGAAAACTCAGTGATGTTGTGTCCACTGCAATCGTAACTAGCGGTACCATTGGGTCAACACAAGAACAAGTAGGGGTCGTGTGATATGGAGCTCTATATTCAACAACAGCCTTTGAATGGTGTGATCCAAAACACTTGTGCCTGCTCCAGCATTGTACTCTGTCGTCAGATCTTCCACAGATCGCCCCCTATCCTGGATTGTACAGACGGGGATCGTCCGACCCCCACGTTTTGTGATGACGCGTGGGCGTCCAGAATGTGTTATTCCACCATCTTTCAACCACTTTCCATAGGCACTCACGACAGTAGTATCAAACGGGTGACCACGATCGCCGTGTCATAGATTCTCGTTTGCAGCCGCAGTGCCACGACAATGTACCCTTTGTCAAAACCGCTTATATCAGTGAATTTCCGAATCTACGATACGTCCCTTCGCTATAATGACTGCCCATTCGTCTCTCTTCCACTTACATTGTTTCGTTAATGCGTCACGTGCTCACTACATCACCAGGAGACACTCAGCCTCGCGGTTGGCAGTGTTCGGAATGTTTCGGCTCATCAGTCTACATGCAGCTGTCAGTGCAGAGATGCTGCCTCCTCAAGGAAAACAAAATTTCCGGCACGTTCTCGCAGTCCCGGTAAAATACAGATCCAACATATTCAGATAAGTAATTCCTGCCGTCCGCGGTGGCCGAACGGTTCGGTCAGAGGGTTAGCAGCCCTCCGTAATAAAAAAACTGAGTTAATCGATCAACAACGAACCTCAACGGCTTTCTTACGTCGTCCGCCCCGAGAAGATGCAACGAACAAAAGCGAACAAAATGAGAATTTAAAAAAAAAAAAAAGCGGTTCTAAGCGCTTCAGTCCGGAAACGCGCGACTGCTGCGGTCGCAGGTTCGAATCCTGCCTCGGGCATGGATGTGTGTGATGTCCTTAGGTTAGTTAGGTTTAATTAGTTCTAAGTTCTAGGCGACTGATGACCTCAGAAGTTCAGTCGCATAGTGCTCAGAGCTATTTGAACCACCCAAAATTCATCACATGCTTTAAAGCTTTTTATTGTCTAATCTTTATCGAAATAACTTTGTTCATTAGTTTTACTCAGTTATTTCCTTGAAATGTAACGTTTTTAATTCGATGTATAAGATGCGTATTTGAACCATCAGCTGCTTTTATTTTAAACCCTAATATCTACTGTTTTCGGTCTTGGATCATCTTCACGGATAAAGGTTAAAAAGGTTTAAGCCACCATATTGCGTTAGTCATTACTTAAAACGTGTAGTGCATGCCATGAATGTAAATATATAACACAGTACTTTAAAAACAAACATACTAATACTAAATGTGTACAGAGCAGTGCTGAAAAGAAGATCAGGAGTCCTTATCTTCTCTTCAGTTCAGCTCTTTACCCATTTAGTTCCCCCTGCGGGTTCGGGGGTTAGAATAGGCCCGCGGTATTCCTGCCTGTCGTAAGAGGCGGCTAAAAGGAGTCTCAAACGTTTTGGCCTTCTGTGGTGGTCCCCTCTTGGGTTTGACCTCCTTTTTTTTTTCCAAATTTCCGTTGTTAGTGCGTGCCATTTGGGGAAGGACACCTTACGTGGTGTTTTTCTATTGGTCCATCATGCTCCACCATCTTGCATGTTACCTATTGTCGTGTGGGGGGGGGACTACGCCCAACATCTTCTGGGTTGTCTCCTCCTCGCCTTGTGCGCACTCTTCTTCTTAGCGTCTACGACAACTGTGGACCCTTTCAACACCTAAAATCCAGCATGGTAGCCAGTCCGCTGTGGTGGGGTCGTCATGTACCCTCTTGGTGGTAGCCCCCTGACCACGCAGGGATCGCACTACAGATGCCAGAGCTGTTTCCTCCCCATGCATGCAAAGGAGTATGTGTCCATCTTGTCTGGGGCACGGGGACTCCAGGCAACGGGATATCGGCCAGGTACCCGTTGCTTTGGCTGGGTGGCGCCCTTGGGGAGAGCCCTCGTTCGGAGTAGGTGGCATCTGGGCGGTTGTGGCGCAATGAAGCGCAATAAATCACACCAAGCTGGTGGTCGCACGGCCACCAGCGTCTCTAAGCGTGGTAGAGTCGACTTTGATGCTGCACAATATGACCCTCAGTCGTTCCCCTCGTTGGCTGCGCCATGGGAGGGACGCCGATCTAGTGCCAAGCGGGAGCCTTACGTACCGCAATACCTTGTCTGCAGCAGGACTGATGGTGACTCCTTTCTTATGACGAAGCCTCTGTTTTTTGTGGAACACCTGGAGGATAAGTTTGGGGAAGTGGCGGGGTTGTCTAAAATGAGGAATGGGTCCATCCTCCTCAAGACGTCCTCCCCAGCCCAGTCACGAGCGTTGCTCTTGTGCGATGAGCTGGGTGACGTCCCTGTTACCGTCACTCCCCACAGTAGCTTAAATATGGTCCAGGGGATTATTTACCATCGTGACCTCTTGTTACAATCCGATGACGAGCTGAGAGCCGACTTGGAACGACGTGGCGTCCATTTTGTCCGTCGTGTACATAGAGGGCCCAAGGCTAACAGGGTGGCCACCGGTGCCTTTATCTTGGCCTTCGAGGGTGATGTCTTGCCCGAGAAGGTCAAGGTGATGGTTTACCGTTGCGACGTGAAGCCATACGTCCCTCCCCCGATGCGGTGCTTCCAGTGCTGGAAGTTTGGGCATATGTCCTCCCGTTGCCCATCCAGCGCTACGTGTCGAGATTGCGGACGCCCCTCTCATCCCGATTCTCCATGTGCGCCTCCGCCTGTATGTGTCAACTGTGGGGAGCACCACTCTCCATGCTCGCCGGATTGCCCCGTTCTTCATAAGGAGCGGAAGATCATGGAATTTAAGACCCTGGACCGGCTTACTTATCGAGAGGCAAAACTGAAATATGAATGGTTGTATCCTGCTTCCATTCGACCATCTTATGCTGCAGCCACGTTATCGTCGCCCACGCGAGCGACGGTTGTCGCCTCATCTGTGCCGCCTTCAGTGGGCCCTCGGGGCCGTGTATATCTGTCTGCCCCCCTCGTGTCTGGGGGCAAGCCTTCCTCTGTTTCCCCCTTAGCAGTTGGGGGCAAACCCTCTTCTGTCACTCCCCCCACGCTTACTTCGGGAGTGACATCTGCTCCACAACCGGGAGGCTCGATTCCTCCCCCTCCTTCTCCGCCGGCGTTGCCTCCGCCGGTTCCTCTCAAGCGGAAGGGGTCCCTCGGGGCTCTCCCTTCCTCCGTTTCTTCTCCTTCCCAGCCAGATGTCAGCCAGTGGCTGAAGGTTCTGCCACCTGCTGGTCGTAGGGCTTCTGCGTCGTCGTCAGCCTCCGACGCTCCTTCAGAGAAGCTCTCCCAGCCCTCTCACCCTAAGGGCCGACGTGAGAAGAAGGAACGGCATGTGTCCAAGAAGAAGGACGTTCCGGCGGTTTCAGCACCACCTGCTGTACATAGTCCTGGCTCCGAGAATGAGGTGGAGATCCTCGCCTCTGCCGCGGATCTCGCCCTCACGGAACCCTTGGGGGCCTCTCCTATGGACTCAGCTGACTCTCCCCCAGTGGCGGCAGTTGGCTCTGAAGCGCTGTCTGCCTCTTAGTCGCATTCACGCCCTCCCAGTCCCTTCCTGCTTCCATTCTCCAATGGAACTGCGGCAGTTATTTCCGCCACCTGCCTGAGCTCCGGATGCTTCTGAGTGATTCCCCTGTTCTCTGCATTGCTCTGCAGGAAACTTGGTTTCCTGCACTGCAGACCCCCGCCCTTCGCGGTTATCGGGGATACTATAAGAACCGTGCTGCCTGTCAACGAGCGTCAGGTGGGGTTTGCCTCTTTGTTCACCACTCTGTCTGTAGCTCGCCAGTACCCCTTCAGACGCCTTTAGAGGCAGTTGCTGCCAGGATTGAGCTCTCGCCGGCTATTACTGTTTGCTCTGTTTACATTCCTCCGAATGGGGAGCTCCCCCGACATGTCTTGGCTGCGCTGCTGGCTCAACTCCCGCCACCATTGCTGCTTCTGGGCGATTTCAATGCCCACAACTCTCTATGGGGTGGGACTGTCTCTGATGACCGCGGTCGGGCCGTGGAGCATTTGTTGGCTCAGCTCGACCTTAGCCTCTTGAACATCGGTGCTCCCACGCATTTCAGTGTTGCCCATGGCTCGTTCTCGGCCAACGATCTCTCTCTTTGCAGCCCCGGACTTGTCCCATCCCTCCACTGGAGGGTGCACCCTGACCTGTGTGGTAGTGACCATTTTCCCATCTATTTGTCACTACCCCAGAGTCGTTCTTCTGGGCGCCTGCCCCACTGGGCTCTCCACAGGGCAGACTGGCCGGCTTTTACTTCTGCTGCAGCCATTGAGTCTCCCCCACGGGGTGACATTGACGAGGTGGTCCGTGTTTCAACCACGTCCATCATTTCAGCGGCCGAGGCTGCCATCCCCCGATCTTCTGGCCTCCCTCGGAGGAAGGCTGTACCCTGGTGGTCGCCGGAGATTTCTGGGGCTATTCGCGACCGTCGGCGGGCTCTCCAGCGTCATAGGCGGCACCCGTCTCTCGAGACCCTCATCGCCTTTAAGAGGCTCCGTGCCTTGGCCCGTCGTCTTATTGCACGGCGTAAGCAGGAATGCTGGGAGAGGTATGTTTCATCCTTGGGCTCCCATGTCTCCCCCTCACTCGTGTGGTCCCGGATCCGGCGGATTTACGGATACCAGACCCCTATGGGTGTCCCTGGGCTCTCCTTGGACGGCGCTGTCTGCACGGACGCTGCCGCCATTGCTGAACGGCTTGCCACGCACTTTGCTCAGAGCTCTGCGACTGCATCCTATCCCCCCGCCTTTCGCTCTCTAAAGAAGCGAGCCGAGCGGACGCCGTTCTCATTCCACACGCATCGTTCTGAAACATACAATGCTCCTTTCAGCGAGAGGGTATTCCTCGCTGCCCTCGCCGATTGCCCTGATACAGCACCAGGCCCAGACTGCATCCACGCGCAGATGCTGAAGCATCTCTCCAGAGACTGCCAGAGACACATTCTCGCGATATTTAATCCCATTTGGAGCGAAGGCGTGTTCCCGTTGCAATGGCGAGAGGGTGTTATTGTCCCCATCTTAAAGCCCGGTGCGGACCCACTGGTGGTGGACAGCTATCGTCCCATTACCCTCACTAACGTTTTGTGCAAATTGCTCGAACGTATGATGGGGCGGCGTTTGTGTTGGGTCCGTGAGTCGCGCAGTCTCCTCGCTCCATCCCAGGGTGGCTTCCGTCGGGGCCGGTCTGCAGTGGACAATTTGGTGCGGCTGGAATCTGCTGTCCGTACGGCTTTTGCCCGACGTCAGCATCTCGTTGCTGTATTTTTCGATCTGCGGAAGGCGTATGACACCACATGGAGGCATCACATCCTCGCCACGTTGCATGAGTGGGGTCTTCGTGGTCGGCTCCCGGCTTTTCTTCAAAGCTTTTTATTGCGCCGCTCTTTCCGGGTGCAAGTCGGTGCCACCTCTAGTTCATCTTATATACAGGAAAATGGGGTCCCGCAGGGCTCAGTGTTGAGCGTCTCCTTATTTCTAGTGGCCATTAATGGTCTGGCCGCAGCAGTGGGGTCGTCGGTGTCTCCTTCTTTGTATGCCGACGACTTCTGCATCTCATTTAGCTCCACGACTACGGGAGTCGCCCACCGCAGGCTGCAAGTCGCCGTTCACAAGGCAGCATCATGAGCTCTGACTCATGGTTTTCAGTTCTCTGCACCCAAGACTCGAGTTATGCACTTCTGCAGGCGTCGGACGGTCCACCCTCATCCTGAACTTTACCTCAACGGCCACCTCCTTGAAGTGGTGGACACTTGCCGCTTCTTGGGACTCATGTTTGATGCCCGGCTCAGATGGGTTCCTCATGTTACTCAGCTGAAGCAAAAATGCTGGCGGCACCTCAACGCCCTCCGCTGCCTTAGCCACACGTCTTGGGGTGCAGATCGCTGCACGCTGCTGCGATTGTACAGGTCCCTTGTGCAGTCCCGGCTTGATTATGGGAGCCTGGCCTATGGGTCTGCGTCACCCTCAGTGTTGAAGTTGTTAGACCCCATACACCACTGTGGGGTTCGGCTTGCCACTGGCGCTCTTCACACTAGTCCCGTGGATAGTCTACTGGTGGAGGCCGGGGTTCCCCCGCTGCGGATTCGCCGCCATCGTCTGCTCGCCGACTATGCTGTCCACGTGCATTGCTCGCCAGGCCATCCCAATCGTTGCCTGCTTTTCCCTGCCATGGTCCTCCATCTGCCCGAACGGCGACCTCGGTCTGGACTTTCCGTAGCTGTCCACGTCCGGCCCCTGCTGTCGAAACTGGGGTCATTCCCTCTTCTGCCTCCCTTCCGGGTCCGTGCACCTACGCCTCCCTGGTGTTTGCCCCGGCCGTCCGTCCGTCTGGACTTGGCGCAGGGACCCAAGGACTCGGTTCTGCCTGTGGCCCTCCGTCGCCGTTTTCTTGCGCTCCTTGCCTCATTTCCGGGCTGTGAGCCTGTCTACACTGATGGTTCCCTGGTTGATGGTCGCACTGCCTACGCTTTTCCTCATGCTGCCCATGTTGAGCAACGCTCCTTGCCGGCTGGCTGCAGTATTTTTACTGCAGAGCTGGTGGCCATCTTACTCGCTCTTGAGCATATGCGTTTCTGCTCAGGTAGGTCCATCATCATTTGCAGTGACTCCCTGAGCAGCCTTCAGGTCATCGACCGCTGCTATCCCTCTTCTCCTCTGGTGTCCTCTATTCAGGAGTCTGTTTCCGCCATTGCCCGTTCTGGTCGTTCGGTGGTCTTGGTTTGGACGCCAGGTCATGTTGGCATCCCAGGGAACGAACGTGTTGACAGGCTGGCCAAAGGGGCGATCGACGCCCCAGCTTTGGAGATCGGCCTCACAGCTCGCGATCAGCAGCTGGTGTTGCGCCGTAAGGTGCTTGGGGTGTGGTCTGCTGAGTGACGAGGCATGACGGCGCCTAATAAACTGCAGGCTGTCAAGGAGACGTCCGATGTGTGGCGCTCCTCCCTGCGGTCTTCTCGCAGGGACTCTGTTATCCTGTGTTGGCTGCGCATCGGCCATACATACCTGACGCACGGCCATCTTTTGCGTCAGGAGGATCCCCCCCTGTGTCAGTGTGGGTCCCGGCTGACGGTCGCCCACATTTTATTGGAGTGTCCCCGACTGCGCACCCTCCGGCAGTCTTTTAATCTCCCGGGCACTTTGCCTTTGGTTTTAAGCGACAATGCCTCCGTGGCTGAAGACGTTTTAAATTTTATCCGTGGTAGTCCTTTTTATTGTTCCATTTAGGGAGGTCCTGCTCCTTTCCCTTTGTGTGTCTCTTGTCCTCGAGTGTCTCATATTTGGTTGCAGATTTTAATGTGTAGTCGGTTGGTTGACTCTTTCCCTTTTTTGTTGTCGTGGTCAGTCAACCAGTCTCCGGTCATCTTCTTTTGTTCTTTTTCCTTTTGTGTGGTGTCTTCATGTCTGTAGTGTTCGTTACCGCGTTTGTGTTCTTTTAGGGCCTGGGGGGAGTCTCCTTCCCCTTGGGGTTTTACCTGTTTCGTGCATTTCTGTCTCGCCTTTTTTTTTTTTGGAATGGGGGACTGATACCCTTAGCTGTTTAGTCCCCCTTAAATACCCCAACAACCACCACCACCACCCATTTAGTATTCGTACGTTTGCTTCTAAAGTCCTGTGTCACATATTTACATACATGGCATGCACTAAACATATTAAGCAATGACTAATGCAATGTGGTGGCTTAAACCATTTTAACCATTATCCGTGAAGATGGTCCAAGACTGAAACTGGTTGATATTTGATATTTGGGTTTAAAATGAAAGCAGCTGACGGTTCCAATATACATTTTAAAAATTACCTAACGGCTGTCGACAGTCACCTTAAAAAAAATCCGTTCCTTTATCACATCACTTTAATCACCATATTATCCAATGGCTCTCAGTTTCCTTTCTGCCATTCTTCTTCCACTTGGAACCTTTGTGCATATGAGTTTCCTTATTTTTATTTGTCTATCATGACAGTTAAACATTTGAAAATGCCGATCTATCTGTTAAAAAAATGGATAACATGCCTTCATGTTGATTTGGCAGTGGTGTTGGAAACGTATTTTTCGTTACAATATGTAGATATTTTGGATGGTAATCGTCACCCAAAAACTCAAAACTTAAATTCTTATTGGACTATGGAAAAAAACGCGGAAAAGATTTAAGCGAAAGAAGGGATACTAAGAAAAATGAAACTCAAGCAAAATGAGGAATAGAGCTAATCAATGCAGTAACGTGGACGAAAATACAGGATGATAATACGGAAGAAATTAAATAGGAGTTAATTCATAAAAATAAATAAAATCACATGAACAAAGGTTCCAGGTGGAAAAAGAATAAGAGGGAGAAAAATGCGAGCAAATGAAAGAGTTAATACAATGATTAAAATGACGTGACAAAGCCTTCATTAAGGCGAAGGTGGATACAGCTACTATTAATGTCTACTCTCCGGATATTTTTGATCAAATAGTGTACAGGAGACGGCTATCTTTTTGCCTGAAAATCGATTTCCTCAATTATCTAAATATCGACCACGAAAGCCTGCGTTGTGCATATACTGTACTGTTTCGTAAAGTTTATTTGGGACTGTCGTTACGTAATGTATCAGATGCACAGACGGCTTAATGCGTCGGTGAATATTCTGGGTGCGGCTCGCAGAAGTGGGCCAGTCTGTGCTTTTGTCGTGGCGTACCTGAAAGCGCCATTGTGTTGCTCTGGCCACATGGCCAGCATGACTCCGCCATTCCCAACCCCTTCGATTCTGCTGAGATTACTTCCACCTCAAGTCACTATGGCAATCAAGCACGACAGTTTTAAGCGGAACTCACGTACAACAAAACGGTAATAATAATTTCGTGTGGCTCTATGTCTGGTTACACGCCTTTCAACTGGACGCTACTTCGCCATCTTGCGTGTCGCTAATCTACCGCGTTATCCAACCAGGCAAAGGAGACCCACAGTCTTCTTTTAATTTATTGGCTTTCGATACGTGCCATTACAGCCGTCTCAATAGTGGAATCTCAGTTATGACGGCACGAACATGAGGACAACCCAACATCCAGTCCCCGAGTACAGAAAATCTCCGACCTAGCCGGTAAACGGACCCCGGACTCCTTCGGTTAGCAATCCGTGGGACCTATAGTTTAACGTGAAATCTGAACCATGTGTCGCTTCTCGCTAATCCCCTCATCGTTGAGTTCTGGAAGTTATGTTAAAGGGAGACAGAAAAATCTGGAGTCCGACCGGGATTCGATCCCGTGACCTCGGCGGCTTTTTCTATTTAAAGCATTCACTTTACGCCTAGACCACTCGACTGTGTACAATAGCTCGAAGTCATTTTATCAAATAAATCTTTCCAAATACACATAACGTACGTTAAATAAGCTCACACACATTAGTAATGAAACATTGTTTTCATTTCAAAAAACTTTTTTGTGTGAACTTCATTTCGACAGATTCATTGCGCCCCTACATCCCTTCATACGGTGCGTCAGTTTTTGCGTGAGATGTTGCTGGATGTAAATGCCCTTCTTACTCAAAATAAACACAAGGCATCAGTGGAGGACTAAAAAAATTCTGTTGTGAGCGGTTGCATTTTAACCCCCCGGTTTTGCTGTTGTGAGAGCAGAAGGTTAAAGTTCTACATGTCACTTTGTCTTGTGATACCTACATGTTAGTAGGTTTTGAATGAGGTGTGCAAAGAAACGCTGAAATATATCGGTGCGCTTGCTATTTCAAATGACAGACACTCACTTACCAGGTTAAGGATCATTCAATGTTTGAGTCTCAATCCTGACCTTAAAATCGTTTCACAGGCTTAAGATCCTGTTAGGTTTCATGATAACAACGTGAGGAGTAGCCAGTGTAACAGAGGCGTGTGTGCAATTATACCAGGGAGAACAGGCATACTCTTGTTGTGCTTAAAATGTCTAGAGTTTTATTGGGGTTCGGATAGGTACGGAAAGCAGTAGAGATCGCCGTTGCCTGCTGAGCTATGTGAAATGTGAAAAAACTTTCCCTTATGTAATACATATAAGTAGATGTCTATAAATTCGTGATACAGGGTATCTACGGCCTGTAAAGTTACTGCTATTGCTCTTATATTGACTTGTTCATTTGCTGAAATCAAAAAGAATTAAATGTATGTAATCAACAAAAAAAAATTTGACTGAGCGAGGTGGCGCAGTGATTAGCACACTGGACTCGCATTCGGGAGGACCACTGTTCATACCCCGTCCGGCCATCCTGATTTAGGTTTTCCGTTATTTCCTAAAATCGCTCCAGGCAAATGCTGGGATGGTTCCTTCGAAAGGGCACGACCGACTTCCTTCCCCATCCTTCCCTAATCCGATGGGACCGATGACCTCGCCGTTTGGTCCCCTCCTCTGAATCAACCAACCAACCAATAAACATTTGCAGGTATTGTACATGTAACTACCAAAAACCATTATGTATGAACAACTTTTTTATACGACTCTTAATCACACATTGTGCCTTCATGGGAGTCTGGTGACCACTTTAACTTAAGAGATGCGTGTGCACTGCTGTAAGCACAGGAGAACCTAGAGAAATGTCTGTTGCCCTTTTCTTAAAGGAAATGGCGCGTCTGTGTGTACTTGGGACGGGACATCCGACTTTTAATGTGTAGATCAATAATTAAGGCACTTGAAGACCTGAAATATGGTGTAGACAACCGTGAGACCACAATAGTGAGACTTCTAGACCTCAGCCAAGCTGCAGATACCGTCGACATTCACATATTGCCCAGAAAAATGGGACAGCTAAAATTTTCAGATAATACCGTTAAGTGATTTGAAAGCTAATTGAGAAACAGACAGGAAGTGTTGTCTGTGGGAATGAAGAGTTGCTCTGGATCATGTTCTCAGAGGAGTGTCACAGGAGTTAGTCCCTGGGCCCACTATATTTCTCCTTGTATGTCAATAGCATCTCATCTTATCTATCCTCCTGTAAATATAATTTCTACGCTGATGACCTCCAGCCCTACCTAAATGCCATATTAATGATGATCTGTCTTCACTAGTAAGATGAGAGCAGAATTGGAACTTAAACTAACTGCGATGCATAATCAAATTATTAAGCACTGAGCTCCACGAACAATTGCATCCTATTCTGCTTGATGGTCCTCCAGCGCTATATCAGATCACAGTGAAGAACTTGGGTGTAACTTTAGCTGAGTACCTCAGATGATACTGTCGACATATGCAAGATTACCTCTTGCTTCTATGCCATCCAGAAATTTCGGAACATACTTCCACAAGACGTCAAACTTAAACTTGTTAAATCCCTCTTTCTAACGAACCTTCATTTTTGCGATGTAATGCAACACGACTCGAGTAGTGATAACACTAGACTGTTAGACCTAACCATGAATGCTTGCGTGAGTTAAATCTTCCACATCCATCTGTTTGAACATGCCAACGGTTTATACGGCCAGTTAAGTTGTTTGCGTCCAGATAGTTAGGCGTCTACCAAACGCTTTGTTTACGTCAACGACTTCTTAGTGCGCATGCACCCCATTAAGATTAAGTACCTGTCATCTCATCATAAATCTAAACACTTTGCCTCACTTATCTAGTATCCTAGCTGAGCACATCCATTAGACAAAAACATTCGCAAACTCTTTAACTGTTGCTGCTTTCCTCCTCTAGATTAAGCTACTCTGTACACGGTGTAAAATTCAGTACCTCGTTGCATTTAAGAAGAAGCCGAAACATTTCATCCTAGCAATCCCAACGTATCCGAAATAACTAACGAATAAGTCTGTTTCCCTCTGTCGAGTAATGAAGCAAATGCTTCCATCTCCTCCCAGCTATTTGTCATTTAATTTCTCAGTAAATCAAACCACTTTCTTTTTACCCCAGACAATACTGATTGTGTTTAATCTCCTTGCTCTTTCACACCCTTTTTCATCTTTCGTTGCTACCTCTCATATAAGGAGCGGTCAAATGGAAGCGAGACAAATGGAAAGAAACTAAGTTAACTACGTATTATTTCAAAAGTAAGCCACAACTGGCAACACATTTATCTCGCTATAAGACAAGACGGTCAGTGCCCTGAAAGAAAATTTTTTTGCGATTGTCTACGGAACCGTGATTGTACCCAGGCGCGCACCTCTTCGTCCGAAGCAAACCGACAGCCACGAACGTCTTTTTGAGGGCTCCAAAAATTTGGAAATCGCATGTGGAAAGATCGGGATTTTATAGAGAATGTGTAGGGACTTTCACACGAAACTTCTGCAGCATTGTCGAAACAAACCTAAAACACGTGAGCGGGTATTTTCTGGACAGTATGCTACAGAAGTTTCGCTGGGAAGCCCTTACACATCCTCCTACAGTTCCAATCTCTCCCCATGTCATTTACATATTTTTGGAACCATGAGGAGACAGTCGTGTCCGTCGATTTGCTTCGGACGAAGGGGTGCGCGCCTGGGTACAATCGTGGTTTCGACTGAAGCATTGTTTGTCTTGGCTCAAAGTGGGATAAACCTATTGACAGTTACAGCAATTACTTTCGAAATAATAGTTCGTCTACCCTTTGTAGTATAAATCTGTTGTCTGGATTCTTCATCTTATTTATACTCGTCTTAGCCTGTGTCTTCACGGGTTCGGCATCTTAATTTGGATTTGGCATTGTTAGTGGAACAGGAGGCCGGATGTACCCTTCCCCTCCCCCACTATGGAAAGCATCTGTGCACCCCATCTGCCTCCGTCTAGTGTTATTTCATGTGAAAGTGTTCGAAAAGTTTGCGAATCGTGCAACTGAGGTGGAACGTGGGTACCGGTACCACCTAGTGGAATGTGGGAAACTACCTAAAAAACATACCCAGGCTGAGCGGCAAACCGACTCTCGCTGTTAATCCGTCAGACGAATCGGATTCGGGGCCGGTGCTACTCCACTTGCCTGTAATTTCTCTTTATTATAGTACTTCTCATGGCTGAATGTAAACTGTGCTTTCCTTCTGTAGTATAGAAGGCCCCTGATTATAACATACTTACCACACTGAGTGTGACGTAAAATATGTAGAATGCCTGGTTAGATGTAAGAGAGGGCTTGATGGCCCGAATCTTCTCAAGTTAAATAAATAATAGTAGTGTAAGATGTTGTGGTCTCCTGACCTTCATTGCTTACATATTCCGCCCTCACAGTCATATTCCGCACATCAAGACGCTTCATTCGAACCCAAACTCGATAAGATAAAGTCAATGTTGTATGAATTCATGTAAACGATATGCAAATTAACTAATAAATCGCAAGTGCGCACCATGGTTGAAATACTCGAGGCTGGCGTACACACATACATTCCAGACACGACGGTCACAGGAGCTTCTAGTTCAAGAGAGGCAACTGCACGCCAGGAGGCCCAACGCGTCTACGTCGGTCGGTGGCCGCCCGTGGAGCGGACAGCGTTCGCCCAAGGGAAAGGAGGAACGACCCCGTGTTCGGCTTAAAAGCAAATTCCGCTACATTGTGTGGAAGCGGCCAGCCTACGCATTCTTTACTCATAACATGCAGTTTCAGAGATTTTCACAGGGAGACAGCAAACGCCAATCGCCGGTACTACAGATTTCCATATTGGTCGCCTTAAACGAAACGGCATTCTGCCATTTTAGAAGAGCAATGCTGATTGGCAGACGATATTTCTGCCACCTTGAGCTGAAGGAGTAATGGAAGAGACCGAAAGATATAGCCCTTCATGTCTGGCGTGGAGAGGCGCCGTTCCGTTGTCGCTCTTGGAGCGAGGAACAAGTCTCTCCTCAGTACTTCACTGGGAGAGCACCTCTGTCGAGAGCGAATCGAAGTGCGACTCTATATTGAGTCCTAGCGATTAAGCGTTGTTCACTGTGTTGGCCGACACACTTATTGTGCGGTGTGAACTGACAGAGTTATAGTTAAACACCAGCGAGCGAATTTTTCAGTGGCATCGCGGTGGACTGGTTATCTGACCAGTGTACCACGCCAATAGTTAGACTAGGGGCGAATATGAATCCTTGACTTCATCAAGGTGTAGGGAGAGTTTGATTGGCGAAGGTCAATCCAGATAGAACGAGAGTTATCTTATTTGTCAGCAGCGAGCAGTGCAGACAGCAGTCATCGCAGCTTACGGTATTGTGCGCCACAGCTATTGCGAGCCCCACATTTCCTCCACAACAGTACACTTCACTGCATTTCACATGCGACATCCTCGACCGTACCTAGCAACATTCTAAAGGATAATTATTCAAGTTGAGTAGGTGCGCCTCTCAGCCATTCTGCCAAGTCAACAACCATCTTAAACTTTGTATAGAAATTTCATTAGCCAATCCTATCCTTGAGAGGTAACTTCACATTCCGAAAAGAACCAGGATATAACTTGTTCAATTCATAACTAAAAGTTCCATTGTGATTTCTCAGAATTTTTGCAAAATAAATAATAATTTTCGTTAGTTTCATGTTTTCCTTACACTAACTAGCACTACTCCAGTACCCAAGTATCCCACTAGTTACATAAGAAATTTTGTGAATTTTTGTGTCATTTCCTTACAGCGGATGACTCCAGAAGATATTTATTGCTGAAAGTTTTTCGGGCATTTCTCTTTAGAACGTTAGGAGCGTCTGTCTGACTTCTGTAGTAGTGTGGGGGTGGAAATTGCATCTTGCAGGAGTTACAGGGTAAAGGGTACATCTCAGATTAATCTGTTGCGCAGAATAACAGAATCTCAGATCAACCCCACGCTCACAGTGGCAAACCAAAGGAATCATCATGGCATTCACCAATGTCGATTTACGGAAACCGCGTGAATCTGGATTGCGGGGTGGGGATTTGATTCCCACTGTAACACAACGAGTGTGCTCGAGAAATCGGCCAGAAAGAAGTTTTTGAATAATAACTAAATGTTATGTTGGCCAGTATTAAGACCTTTGTAACTTTAAAACAGTAGATTTTTTGTAGGATTTAATACGACAAATAGATCGAGCGTGAAAACACGTATCAGTTGAGCAGGCCAAAAATACATTTCACATCTTTTAAGCTCACTGGGTAGCCGGGCGGACTTAGTCGTCTTGCCACAGTTCGCGCGGCTCCCCCCGTCGGAGGTTCGAGTTCTCCCTTGGGTATGAGTGTGTATGTTGTCCTTAGTGTAAGTTACTTTAAGTTAGATTAAGTAGTGTGTAAGCCTAGAGACCGATGACCTCAGCGGTTTGGTCCCATATAACTTACCACAAATTTCCAATTTTTTACATCTTTCAACATGTATTCTTTATTATTTTTTAATAAGCGAGTATGCACTAGATCATATTTGATTTATTATGTCCATGCTTTTATATGGACAATATCGTGCTGGGTTTACAACGTGGAGATGCTTAAAGAGCGGAAGAAAGAGGAAGAGCATAGGAACAAAGTGCAAGAGAAGTTGCAAAAGATCAGCGCGATGGAGGGAAAGAATATCAAAGTAATGTGGGAGGCAACTAAGTTAGCATTAAACACAACGGCTCAAGAGGTGCTCAGAGAAAGAGGAAAACAGAAAAGAAACGGATGGTTTGATGAGGAGATGTCAAGGGCGCTGGATGATAGAAATCGAGCTCGACAAAGAATGTTACAGAGGCCCACAAGAAATAATTTGGCTATGTTTAAAGAGAAGAGAAGGATAGCTAAGAATTTAGCACGGAATAAAGAGAGCAGAGGAAAGAGAACGGATGGATGAAATACAGAAGAAATACAGAAGAACTTTGAAAATAAGCAAGGGCGTAAATTCTTTTATGGTGTGGGACAAACAAAGAGAGGATTTCAGCCAAGGGTGGACATGCTTAAAGATGAGACAGACAGTTTGATAATTTGGAAAGGAGAAAATAATGGAAACATGGGCATAACATTTTGAAGTGTTACTGTCAAACAGACACATCGTAAGTGACGAAAGAAATAGAGGGGCTAGAGAAGAAACTAAAGAAGTTCAAGATGTGGATGGAGATGATGATGTAGTAGACGCAGAACCACACTCTATAGAAGAGTTAAGAGACATTATAAAGCAACTTAGGAATAACAAAGCTCCTGGATACGACCTCATAACGGCGGAAATGATAAAACACGGAGGTGAAATATTGGTAAGGAGGATACATAAAATAATTACAATGGCCTGGGAAACAGAGAAACTGCCAGAGGACTGGACGTTAGCAACCATCTGCAAGATACATAAGAAAGGCTCATGCATGCAGTGTAAGAACTACCGAGGAATATTTCTGCTGAGCATCGTCTACAAAATCCTTTCTACTGCTATAACAAAGGTAATACGTAGACGAGCAGAAAGGATTCTAGGTGAGTACGAGGCAGGCTTTAGATCTGGGAGGTCTACAGCTGACCATATCTTTACAGTACGTATGATGGTGGTGAAGACCTAAGAATATAATGTACGATTAGAACATCTCTTTATAGATTTTAAACAGGCCTATGACAGAGCTAAAAGATGAGCACTGTGGGAAACAATGCAGCCATTTACATTTTCTAAGAAGTTAATAAAATTAACTAAGATGACCCTGGAAAACAGCAGACGCCAGGTTAAAGTTCAGGGATGTCTGTCGAGATCGTTTCCAACGGAAAAGGCCTAAGACAGGGAGACGTATTATCCCCAATACTCCTGGTATTACAGAATGCTGTAAAATCAATAACTACAAACCCAGGAGGCAATATTTACAATAGACTGCTTCAAATTTTAGCCTATGCAGATGATGTGGTAATAAGTGCTAGAAGTACGGAGGCGCTTCCATCAGCTTTCAACGAGTTTGAAGCTGCTGCCAAGAACCTTGGTCTAGAAATTAGTGAGACAGAATCTAAGTACATGGTAACTGAGAGAGTTAGAAGAAACATTGATAGTCTCCAGTTAGAAAGGTACAGCTTCGAAAGACTAGACAGTTTCATATATCTTGGCTCAGTATATATGGTATTCTGCCTTACGGCAGGTCGTGTCATGGCTTAAGCCTCTTCCACTTTTCTCTGTCCATAGCCAGTCTTTTCATTTCTGAACATTTGTCTCCTTTGATATTGTACAGCATTTGATATCTTCTTTTTCCTCTTCCCCTTTTTCCCTCCGCCATTCCTTCAATTCCTTCCTTCAATAAACAGTCCCTCCTCAAACAATGTCCAATCCAGTTCCGTTTTCTCTTTCTGATGACTTTCAGCATGCTTCTTTCTTCTCCAACTCTTCTTAATACTTCCTTATTCCTTACTCGGTCTTCCCATTTCACTTTTTCCATTCTTCTCCATATCCACATCTCTAGTGCCTCCAATCTTCTTTCATCTTCCTTCCTCAATGTCCAGGTCTCCACACCATATAGTGCAACGCTCCAAAAGTAATATTTGGCAAGTCTTTTCCTCAGATCTTTGTTTAGTGGTCCACAAAGTAATTTCTGTTTCCTCTTGAATCCTTATTTTGCCATTGCAATTATTTTCCTAATTTCTGTTGAGCAATACATATCATCCATTATTACACTTCCCAAGTAATTGTAGTTATTCACTTGCTCTATTTCTTCTCCCCCTAGTGTCATACGGCATTTTGTCCACTTTCCTCCAATTACCATGCTTTTCGTTTTCTTATTGATAATCTTAATTCCATATTCTTCTAATTTTGTGTTTAGATCATCTAACATTTGTTCCATCCCTCTTGCACTCTCTGCCATCACAACCACGTCGTCTGCAAATCTTATTCACTCCACTCTCCGTCCCCCTATACAAACTGCTCTCCTTTCATCAAAACTTTCACTAATAATTTCCTCCAGATGTGTATTGAAGAGTGTTGGTGATAAACAACAGCCTTGTCTTACACTTCTTCCCAGTTCAATTTCTTCACTCAACACACCTCCTATTCTTACTCTTGCTCTCTGGTTCAAATATAAATTTCTAATTAGCCGTCTATCCTTACAGTCAACTCCATGTTTCCTCAGGATTTCCATCGGTTCGTCCCATCTGACATAGACAAAGGCCTTTTCAAGATCAATGAACACAATATACACCTTCCTTTTCTTCTCCATGTACCTCTCCCCTATCACTCTCAGTAGCCCAATGGCATCTCTAGTTCGCCTGAAACCGAACTGTTCATCTCCTATTACGCAATTCAGCTTCCCATATAGCCTTCTGTTGAGCGTCCTCAGCAAGACTTTGGCTGCATGCGATATCAGGCTCACTGTTCTATGTTCCTCACACTCTTTGCTGTTCTTTTTCTTTTCTATAGGTATTAAGATACTTTCTGTAAAGTCCTTCGGCCATTTTCCTGTCATTTATATTTGATTGCACAATTCAATCAACTCCCTTTCCCCTTCTTTCTCAAATGACTTTACAGTTCCGCAGGAATCTCATCAATTCCCATTGCCTTTCCGTTTTTCATCTCCTTCATAGATTCTTCAGTCTCAATAGTTAGTCTTGCATTTCCTTTGTCATCATCTGCAACTTTATATTCTTCTTCTATCCCAGGTCTTCTTCACTTGGTCGGCTGTTTGCACCGTATAGCCCAACCTATATATTCTTACCATTTCTCATTATTTGTTGGGGTTCACTCATCATTTTACCGTCTGCTGCCTCTGCTGCCTTCGTTTAGTCCAGTGTTGTTTCTCTTTTCCCTGAATGTCAAACCCGTTGCTTCTTTGTACATGAAATCATATTTTTCTTCTTTCTATAATTTCTCCATCTTGTCACACTTTTCTGTCAGCCATTTCTGGTTTGCTTTTTCTGTTTCCCTTCTTTATTCATTATTTAACCTCTTGTAGTTGCACTTCCCTTCTTCTGTGTTTACAGTTTTCCATTTCCTACGATCACCCATCTTGGTTATCGTATCTGGTGTTACCCATTCTTTCTTTACTTTTTTCCTTTCCTTGACTCCCAGCGTTTGCTTAGCTGCCTTTCTGATCCCATTTTTAAAACGATCCCGTCTTCCTTCTATGCATTCTGTTTCCTGTCTTTTCATCATGATTTCACTATATGCACTCTCAAATTATTCACAATTGCCTTTGTCTTTCAGTTTCTCGAAGTTAATGTGCTCTCTTTTCTGTCCTTTCCAGGTTCTTTTCAATTTAACTACAACCTCAGCTATTACTAATATATGATATGAATAAATATCTGCCCCTGGATAGCTTTTGACACTCTTTAGGCAATTTCGGTATCTTTGCTGTATCATTATGTAATCAATTTGATATCTTTTGTCGTCAAATCGAGATATCCAAGTATACCGTCGTCTTTTGTGGTTATCAAATAGAGTATTTCCAACTACCATGACATTTTCATTTCAGTATTCCAACAATCTTTGCCCTCTCTCATTTCTTTCTCCCAGTCCGAATTTTCCCAGAGCTTTTCCTTCTGATCCTTCACTAACTACGGCATTCCAATTATCCGTTATAACAATACATGCATTTCATTTCTCTCTCTCTGCTAAGTTTTCTATCATTTCATAACATTCTTATACCTCTTCATCTGAATGATTAATTGTTGGCATATAGACCTGGATGATAACTAAGTCTTTCTTTTTCCCTTTCAGTCTCATCATCATTATTCTTCCACTAACATATTCAACCTTGATAACGTTGTCCTTCAGTCTTTTACCCATCAAAATTCCAAATTGGGTCAGTAATAACATCAGAAAACAAAGTGGAGGTAGATATAGTAAACCGAATTAAGGCTGCCGACAGATCCTATAGAGCACTATACTACATGCTCAAATGTAAGAACCTAAGTAGGAAATTAAAGCTGACAGTTTACTAAATAGTGATCAAACCAGTTCTTATGTATAGCAGTGAGGCATGGTTACTGGAGGAGGCTTTGGAGAAGAAGCTAAATATCTGGGAATGGAAAGTGCTGAGGAAAATTTTTGGTCCTGTAAAAGAAGAAGAGGTATGGAGAACTAGGACTAAGGAAGAAATACGGTCTCTGTACAAAGAACCTGATTTGGCAACCTCAGTCAAAATGGGAAGGATAAGATGATTAGGACATGTCCAGTGGATGACAGAAGAAAGGCTCCCGAAGAAGCTGATGATGGGATATCTTTGTGGTAGAAGAAAGAGAGGACGACCACGTGTGAGATGGCTGGAAGATGTGGAAGCTGACCTGAGAGGAGGCGCAGGCGTGCTGAAGACCGAGTAGATTGGAAGTCTGTGACTGAGGAGGCCAAGGTCCTCAGAGGACTGTAGTGCTATGGAGAAAGTAAGTACGTTAACCATGTAGTAAGTACGTCTCTGTAGAAGCGGGAGAAAATGTTCTTTAATTTAAGCCATGTATCTAATCTGTAACTTAATTTTCCTGCAAATGGTGGTCCATTTTATAGATTTCAGTAAATCATGATACTTGGTGGAGAATCGAATGTTTCTTAATTGCGAGAGCGGCAAGGCTCTCGGACATTCTGATTCGAGCAAAGTGAGATATCGGGGAAGGGTAGAGTTGAAACCCTTCATGTAGAGACGTGATAGGAGACACTTCGCATAGGGGTATGATACAGTGAATTTCGTGTCGAGATGAGATAGAGGGAAGACTTGGTGTCGAGATGTAGATAGGGGAGACGTGACGTTGCAGAGCAATTAGTGCCGTAAAGTTATAGTTTCTGGGCGGATAGCGGTTGCGAATACTTTAAAATAAGATCGCACTTAGTAAAATTCCGAAACAAGTGGGACCTGACATAGTGAGTTAGCACGAACTTTAATAGTGAGTGATCAACACACGATGTGCCTCAAGGAACTTTGACATCATTTACTTACCATTCTGGGATTATTTTTGCGTAGTTTAAAGCATGGGACTTTGATAGTTTGGCGAAATAGTGATGAATTATTGATTTCTGGGGAGTCTAATACCATACTGATTACACAGATTACGCAATCTTAAATGCAACTGAATATTTATCAAGTTGTACCTTTTAAACTGAATTATAAAAGGACCACCATTTCCAGATATTCCTTCTTATGATGGCTTGAATAAATTATCACAGGTTTGTGGTGTCATCTACATAAATTTATTATCAACAAATAATAACCTTTTATTTCAGTTTATTATTATTTATTATTTGTAGTTTGTACTTACCTAAAATTTCGCTTAACTTGCCATTAATTTAGCTATTTGACCGGAGGATCGTAATCTGTAATAGTTATTTCAGCTTTCTTAGCCAACGGGCATGGAAACAAACGTGCATGGCTCTACACTATGACAACGTCGTGCCTCATTTTCTGAACATAGCAATGCATAACCCAAATACTAACTGCCCACCAATCACTTTATTTTGGTACGTCACAAATATGATTCTCGTCACGAAACCCGATTAGAAAATCTACCCCTATTCATTAATAGTTGGTATGTTGCAAATGTGAGCTTGTTCAGAATTGGAATCCAATCTGTTTTGCAGATGCAAAAATAATTTAATTACAACTGCTAATATTTCGTGATCTAGAGACGGAACCTGAGCACAGTAGTAGTTTTGCGTGGAAAATGCGAGCTGAAGATTTCGCAGCAGTTACGTGCATATGGATATGTAGCAGAAGTTAGGCTTGGGGAAAAGTAGACATGAAACTGTATCGGAAACAAATGGCAACACGAAGTTGTGCTGAGTACTAGATCACGATAGTTGTCAGAAGAGACACAGCGGAGCAGACTTCGGTATAGGCTGCAGCATAGCGGGGCCACGGCAGTGACTCCGAGAACTTCACCGTCGGCACTGACAACGTCACCAAAGGGCGGCCGCAACTTTACCATCGGCGGCAAGAGCACAGCAGAGGCAGACATTATAGCACAAAGGTTAATCACTGACGACAAAAGTGTGAACTTGTGTGAATTTGGCAGAGCTACCGTTAGAAATGGAGAGTGTGTGATGAAACAATCACAGAATGTATGTGGGGCGGGAAAAGTTAGCGAGTCAAATAGTTCACTGCCAGAGTGGGGGAATAATATTGATACAAAGGAAGAATGAGAGCAGATATTTCAAATGGTGTCACAAATACTCCGATCAGCCAAAAAGTTATGACCCCTGTTTAATAGTGTGTTTGTCCAAAAGTATGGGGCACCAGACGTTTACTCACAGGTCACTAAATTCCCGTAAATTACTGGACAGTGATTTGTGGGCTCGCAGCTGGAGACCGGCATGTGTTCTAATGGTTACAGATCAGGCAAGGGAATTTGCTGGCTGAGACATCAGTGTAAGTTAACTATCGTGCTCCTCAAACCACTGCAGCACGATTCTGGCTTTGTATCACGGAGAGTTGTACTGATGGAAGATGACATCGCCATCAGAGAAGACTTCAACCATGAAGAGATGCACGTGGTCCGCAATAATATTTACGTTGTCCGCTGCTGTCATAGTATCTTCGCGTACTCCCATAGGTCCCATAGAAGTCCAACTCAATGCACCCCACAACATAATTCTGTTCTCACCGACCTGCATCTGTGGCTGTCATACCTGCCACAGCTCGCTGTCTATCCCAGATAACACAGTGGGAGATCCTCCGACCTCTTCGTTTTGTGATGAGACGTGTACGTCCAGTACCATACGCATACGGCTTACGCGTTATTCCACCATCCTTTAATTACCTTCCATAGCTGCTCTCGGAAGTACACTCCTGGAAATTGAAATAAGAACACCGTGAATTCATTGTCCCA
Organism: Schistocerca serialis cubense; assembly: GCF_023864345.2. Classification (NCBI taxonomy): domain Eukaryota; kingdom Metazoa; phylum Arthropoda; class Insecta; order Orthoptera; family Acrididae; genus Schistocerca; species Schistocerca serialis. The sequence continues at coordinate 220,854,223 of NC_064640.1, forward strand.
GGAAGGGGAAACTTTATTGACACATTCCTGGGGTCAGATACATCACATGATCACACTGACAGAACCACAGGCACATAGACACAGGCAACAGAGTATGCACAATGTCGGCACTAGTACAGTGTATATCCACCTTTCGCAGCAATGCAGGCTGCTATTCTCCCATGGAGACGATCGTAGAGATGCTGGATGTAGTCCTGTGGAACGGCTTGCCATGCCATTTCCACCTGGCGCCTCAGTTGGACCAGCGTTCGTGCTGGACGTGCAGACCGCGTGAGACGACGCTTCATCCAGTCCCAAACATGCTCAATGGGGTACAGATCCGGAGATCTTGCTGGCCAGGATAGTTGACTTACACCTTATAGAGCACGTTGGGTGGCACGGGATACATGCGGACGTGCATTGTCCTGTTGGAACAGCCAGTTCCCTTGCCGGTCTAGGAATGGTAGAACGATGGGTTCGATGACGGTTTGGATGTACCGTGCACTATTCAGTGTCCCCTCGATGATCACCACTGGTGTACGGCCAGTGTAGGAGATCGCTCCCCACACCATGATGCCGGGTGTTGGCCCTGTGTGCCTCTGTCGTATGCAGTCCTGATTGTGGTGCTCACCTGCACGGCGCCAAACACGCATACGACCATCATTGGCACCAAGGCAGAAGCGACTCTCATTGCTGAAGACGACACGTCTCCATTCGTCCCTCCATTCACGCCTGTCGCGACACCACTGGAGGCGGGCTGCACGATGTTGGGGCGTGAGCGGAAGACGGCCTAACGGTGTGCGGGACCGTAGCCCAGCTTCATGGAGACGGTTGCGAATGGTCCTCGCCGATACCCCAGGAGCAACAGTGTCCCTAATTTGCTGGGAAGTGGCGGTGCGGTCCCCTACGGCACTGCGTAGGATCCTACGGTCTTGGCGTGCATCCGTGCGTCGCTGCGGTCCGGTCCCAGGTTGACGGGCACGTGCACCTTCCGCCGACCACTGGCGACAACATCGATGTACTGTGGAGACCTCACGCCCCACGTGTTGAGCAATTCGGCGGTACGTCCACCCGGCCTCCCGCATGCCCACTATACGCCCTCGCTCAAAGTCCGTCAACTGCACATACGGTTCACGTCCACGCTGTCGCGGCATGCTACCAGTGTTAAAGACTGCGATGGAGCTCCGTATGCCACGGCAAACTGGCTGACACTGACGGCGGCAGTGCACAAATGCTGCGCAGCTAGCGCCATTCGACGGCCAACACCGCGGTTCCTGGTGTGTCCGCTGTGCCGTGCGTGTGATCATTGCTTGTACAGCCCTCTCGCAGTGTCCGGAGCAAGTATGGTGGGTCTGACACACCGGTGTCAATGTGTTCTTTTTTCCATTTCCAGGAGTGTAGAACGCAAATAATTGACTGGCTTCGCCGTTTCAGAGATTCTCGTTTTAAGCCGCAGGACCAAGACAATAGCGTCCTTTGTCAAAACAGTTTATATTATTTGCGGCCCTTATCTTCACTATAATGACTGCCCATTCGTCTATCTTCCGCTTACATTCTTTCCCTGCTGCTTCACGTGCTGGCAGCGCCACCAGCAGGCATTCAGCCTGGCAGTGGGAAGTGGTCATAATGTTTTGGCTCATCAATGGAGAATGTCCTCAGTCAGCTGTATTTATATTCGTAACACCCTGTATAGCAATAGGAACACCAGTGAGTGCCCTCACATTCTGGAATCAATGTTCAGAAACTTGTTGTGTGGTAGCTAAACCATCTAGCGTGCTGTGATTGAGTGTGTCTGGTGGTGTGAGTATGGTTCAAATGGCTCTGAGCACCATGGGACTTAACATCTGAGATCATCAGTCCCCTAGACTTAGAACTACTTAAACCTGACTAACCTAAGGACATCACACACATCCATGCCCGAGGCAGGATTCGAACCTGCGACCGTAGCAGTCGCGTGGTTCCGGACTGAAGCGCCTAGAACCGCTCGGCCACAACGGCCGGCTGGTGTGAGTTTGTGTGTGGGATTTTAGTATATGTATGGTACACGTATGAAGCTTACCCATCACAACACTTCAGAGGACATTTATGTAAAGAATTTCGATGAGTGTTGTTCTTATGTGCGGAGTATGTATGGTGCATCATCAATAGCTGACGGAGCTGCGGAATTACGTGCGTATTTGTACATATTTACAATGGTGGTGGAGAGGAGGAACCTCCTTAGTCAGCTTGTAAAGTTGCTATATAAATCACGGTTTTCAGTATTTAATAATTTAATAACTGTGCGTTGTGCAAGAAGGCAAATTTCGTAATCGACTTGAAAAAGGCCTAAGAAAATTATCACAACATTCTTGAAGATTAAAACAAGATTGATCTGTAACGTCATAATTTTTCACAGTTACGGACAAAATTTGATAGTTCTTTTATTACGAACAATTTCCACTCATAATACCCACATACTAACCTATATCAATTTACTTTTTGTCTCAGAACCTGCACTTGTCCTCTGGTAGCTGCTGAATTGTGCAGGTCTGTATCTTTTTCAATAAATCTCATTAACTTCAGTTATTTTGTATCCCTTTTCCCTATTACGAGCAATGTGGATAACACAGACACGAATGTCTATGCCTACATTTGCTGGTAACATGTTAATCACATCATTAACTGAGTAGGAGCAACAGAGCTGACGCAGCAGTTAGCATACTGAACTATTAATTGGAAGGTGCGCTGTTTGTGTAGCAGCAGTTCCAGCTGCAGACTGTCCAGTACATAAAGAAAGTTTCTTTTTTGCTTAAACTTCTATACAATTCAAGAGACATTTTGGGGAAGAACAAGGTACGGTATTTGTAATTTCAAAATCTTTACAGACAAACATTTTAAAACTACCTCTTTGCATTAAAAGTGTAACGCAGCCATTATTTGTGAACTTTGGTAAACATTAAACATTTCGAACAGTATTCAAAATGAATGGCACCAGCGCTAAATACACCTTCTCATTTATAGATGAGCCATACTTTCCCAAAATTCTCAGCGGCCGCTGTGGCCGATGCGGTTCTAGGCGCTTCAGTCTGGAACCGCGCTGCTGCTACGGTCGCAGGTTCGAATCCTGCCTCGGGCATGGATGTGTGTGATGTCCTTAGGTTAGTTAGGTTTAAGTAGTTCTAAGTCTGATGACCTCAGATATCAAGTCCCATAGTGGTTAGAGCCATTTGAACCAAAATTCTCTCAATAAAACGAAGTCGAGCATTCACCTTCCCAACCACCAACCCGACTTGCTCATTCCATTTCATATCTCTTTGCAACGTTACACCTAAATAATTAATCTATGTGATTGTGTCAGACACCACCCTACTAATGCTGTATTCGAAGGGTACAGGATTGTTTTCCTACTCATCCGCATTATCTTACACTTGTCTAAATTTAGAGCCGCCTGCCATTCACCACACCAACTACAAATTCCGTCTAAGTCATCGGTTATCTTCCTATAGTCACTCAACGACGACACCTTCCTGTGCACCTCAACGTCATCAGTAAACAGCCGTAAAGTGCTGCTCATCCTTTCCGTCAAATCATTAGTGTACGAGGTTGCGCTTAATAGTTAATGCAACACAAGTTTTTTTCCGGAAAGCAGGTTGGTATTGTTCAGGATTCCAATACACCATATTATTCCCCACTGTCCTGGCTAAAATTTTTCAACACAATCTGCGTTCAATGCAACGACCTTACCCCACATTACTGGCAGGGCCTGTATGTCCGCGTAGTACCACCCCACTGGTCGACGTCGGAGATAGCATCTTGCTCCTCATCATCCACGTACTGCTTCCCGCGAAGTGCATCCTTCATTGGACCAAACAGATAGAAGTCGGAAGGTGCGAGATTCGGGCTCTATGGTGGTTAAGAAAGAACAGTCCGATGAAGTTTTGTGATCTCCCCCGAGAGCATGCAGAAGTGGGATGGACTCGACTAATGTCTGAAGTAGAGCTTGAGGGAATGGACGCCATGAATCCTGCAGGGCTGTCCATAAATTCGTAATAGTACGAGGAGGTGGAGGTGTCTTCCGAAGAACACGTTGCTAGGAATCCCAGATATGCTCAATAATGTTCATGCCTGGGGAGTTTGGTGGCTAGCTGAAGTGTTTAAACTCAGAAGAGTATTGATGGAGCCACTCTGTAGCAATTCTGGGCGTGTGGGGTGTAGCATTGTCCTACTGGAATTGCCGAAGTCAGTCGGAATGTACAATGGACATAAGTGGATGCAGGTGAGCAGACAGGATGCTTAAGTACGTGTCACCTGTCAGAGTCGTATCTAGACGTATCAGGGGTCCCATATCACTCCAACTTCACACGTCCCACACCATTACAGAACCTGCACCAGCGTGAAGAGCCCCCTGTTGACATGCAGGGTCCATGGATTGATGTGGTTGTCTCCATACTCGTACACTCCACCCGCTCAATATAATTTGAAACGAGACTCGTACGACCAGGTAACATGTTTATAGTCATCAACAGTCCTATGTCGGTGTTGACGGGCCCAGACGAGGCGTAAAGCTTTGTGATGTGAAGTCATCAAGATTACACGAGCGGGCCTTCGGCTGCGAAAGCCCGTTACGACGTTTCATTGAATGGCTCGCACGCTGACACTTGTTGATAGCCCAGCAGTGAAACTGCAAAAATTTTCGGAAGGGTTGCACTTCAGTAGTCATTGGTTCCATTTTTGCAGGATCTTTTTCCGGCCGCAACGATGTCGGATTCCTGATGTTCACGTTACACTCATGAAATGGTCGTACGGGAAAATCAGCACTTCATCGCTAGCTCGGAGATGCTGTGTCCCATCGCTCGTGCGCCGACTATAACACCACGTTCAAATTCATTTAAATCTTGATAACCTGCCACTGTAGCAGCAGTAGCCGATCTAACAACTGGACCAAACCCTTTTTGTCTTATATAGGCGTTGTCGACTGCAGCGCCGTTTGCTGCCTGTATACATATCTCTGTACTTGAATACTCATGCCTGTACCAGTTTCTATGGCGCTTTAGTGTAGTTTTGTCACGGTTGATTCTTCCAATGATCTCAGTAATTCTGAGAGAATGTCATATATTCCAGGTGTCTTGTTTCTACACTTGTGTTTCCGTACTCTCCCAAATTATTCTCGTAGTACCGCCTCACCTTCACTCACTTACTGTTCTCTTTCTATACTACTTCCCTGAAGTTTGTTTCACTTTTATAGACCCTCTATATATTCCTTCCGCCTTTAAGCTTTCTCTCAGTATTGGCTTGCCGTCTAAGCTATTGAGATTCATACAGCTGCTTCTCATTTCTCCAAAAGCCTGTTTAATTCTCCTACGGGCGTCATATATCCTTCCTCTAGTCCCAGCAGGACTGCCGCAGCACATAGAGGTATTTCATGCAAGAACGTGTCCAACATTAGTATTTGGTATTTTCTGTACTGTCAGATCCTAGGGACTGTATTTGTTGGATAATAATGTATTTACGCAAATTTATAACACGAAATAAAACAAAAGTATGGTATTTTTATTACATTCTTTAATTTTTGACGACAATAGTGTCCACTATTCAGATAACATCTGCGAGGCTTGTTCATTTGAGCAATCTGTTTCTATTTAGCATCATTTTCAGCTTGAAGGACCTGCTTAATCCTTCATTCGCTTGAGAGCAGTGAATGTGGTGTTTCTATTAAGAAAGGTTTGCTGGTTTTCTTTCGCTTTCGTCTCATACTTGTTATTAATGGATTAGAAGTCAGTAGTAGCCTGTTTATTAAATCCAGATTGCATTCTTCTCGTGAAAATTTCATGGCAAATATTTGTCTGTGCAGACGAAGGTGCTTGTTGTGGCCCTTTTCTGCTGCTTCTGAGAAACTGCCTGTGGGTAAGAGGTCATATTCAATGACAGTTGGGACATGCACCAAATCCTTGTGTACAGTGGGAGACGTAGAATGCGTGGATATAAATCAACACACAGCCTTGCTGTTCCAACAGTATCAGCAGAAAATTTGTCTATGTCTGTCTTACGTCAACTGGAAATATCTTCTAGAATAGTCCTGATTCGACAGATGAGTTGCAGAGCTACACCTCTTATTCCTGCTGATGTTTCAGAACTTGCAAAAAAAAAAACATCTATTTAATTTCCATTACTGCTATTTCCATAGCCTTGATTGAGAACATCTGCAATTAATTCCAATCGATTTCTTAATATTTCTTGAGTGACTTTTTTCCTCTCTTGAACAAATTTCTTTTCCACTTTAGAACGGGTTTTGCCACTTCTTGATGCTTATTGTATAGGACAAATGAAACAAAAATTCGAGATGTCTAATTCGGTAATGGTGTATAGACAGGCCAAACTGAAGAACTTCTGCATTTACTACTTTGGTTTTTGACAAGTCATTTAAGTCTTCCGAGGTAGCCTTTCAAATCTACCATCTCACTGTCGATGCTCTCTGTCGCTGCGCTGCAGATCTTTGCATCTACCTTTGTCATTAGCAATGTGTGTTTTATGGATAAATCACCCTCTGTGTTTCTCGTAATATTTCAATTTTCCAGTTGACACGACAATTTTTTATTGGCAATATCAGCTATTTAATGAATAAATCTAACTCTTATTGATCTACAGTAGCGATGAGATGCTGGTGTAGTATTTTCCCAAACAATTAGGTCTGTACTGGATCGTCTAGCGTGTTAGAGCGGCACTAAAGATGACTGAAATATGTTCACATCAAAATCGTGATTGTTTCAAATTTTTGTTTAAAATGAATTTTTTGTGAACCACCAAAACCCATTTAGAGATACGTTGCAATGCATTAATGTCTTCATTTGGAAGATAATTTAAAATCACTTCTAAATACAATGTTAATAGCGAACATGTCTGATCAAGCAATGTTTGAAGTTGAATCTTTGCACATCTGAGTCACCTGATAGAATTCAGTCACAGGGTAGCGTTGCTCTTGAAGAGAATTGCAACAGGAACAAGCCTTCTTATCAGCTATTCACATTATTTCGTTTTGTTTCCTTATCAGCGAGGCTTCCACAAACATTGACAAGGCTTGGGTATGTGAAAGCCGTTTTCTTGCTTGTAACCCTTTACGACTCCGATATAATGCTTGTCTATATTTAGAGCTTTGTATAGAAGATAAAGTAATATCTCTAATCACTACTGAACCCTCAACATTTCCAGATTCTCAGAGCCTAATTTGACAGGCATACATTAATTCTGTCGCTCCAAAATTGTTTCTCATTAGCTGTGTCTTCCGCCTTTTACTACGTTCGCTTAACTCTACAAACGATTTTGATGGCCTACCAGTTCGACTTTTGCAACATGGAATTTTAATGGTATTTTGCAGCCAATTATGGTTAATGTTAAGAAGATACTTTCAACTTTGTGTGAAGCAATCCAGCGTTTCTTCGATTGCGACTTTATATAAAACAGTTTATGTTTAAAACGTTTCCTTTCCTCATCCGGGAATGTAGCGACTCTTAATATGTAATTTTCCATAAAGTCCAATCTTTTTACAAATTCTTTTTCAGGACATCTCTTCACAAGGCCATAGAGGCCTTTTCCTGTCATAATTTTCGAAGGACCCAGGATAAAAAAAAAATGCTGTCAGAATTCATTTCGGAGATGACAAACATTTCATAGCTGACAACGCATTACTGTAAAATAATCGTAGAAAATCAGATTGCGGTATTCAGCGGCTACTTTTTTAAATTTCCACTAGAGGAATGATTTTTCTTTTACACTATTAAGAAACATGCAGGAAAACACCCTGAACTATAACTAAAACAATGTTTACTAATAAAAGTAGTAAATAATATGAGGAAAATAGTTATAAATAACGGTACGTACTCGGATCTTCAGAACCCATACTGCTTTCCACCACACTTCAATTAAAAATATACATTAACACATCCCAAACGCAGTGATTTCAAGCCAGTAGAAAAGCTTCAAAGGCACTGCAAGCACGACGTAAATACAGAATAGTTCTATTGCGTATCACTCCACAATATGCAAGTAACACACTCTCTCAGGAATGCCCCATCTATCAGACTACTGCAAGAAGTTACGCATTCCGGGAATTACTCGCATTTAAGAAATGGTGTTTTGGCCAGCTTTTAGGGCGAAATACCCCTATGTGCACCGTGTCGGTTATACTTAATATCCGCTCCGGTGGTATAATGTATTTATGATGGAAAAAGTAATACACTAATGCCCGGGTTCGATTACCAAGTCCATGAACATTGACCGAAAAAATGCATTACCAACAAGGAATTGTCCGACATAAACGAAAGTTGGTAGCATGTTCCTACATATGAAAAGTGATGTCTATTCAGACTTCGTGCCAGTTGCATAAGAGAAATTTGGAAATTTGTGGTAAGGCCTTATGGCACCAAACTGCTGAGGTCATTGGTCCCTAAGCTTACCCACTATTTAATCTAACTCTAACTAACTTACGCTAAGGACAACACACACACTCATGACCGAGAGAGGACTCGAACCTCCGACAGGGGGAGCCGGGTGGACCGTGATAAGACGCCCTAGACGGGGAGGCTACCCCGCGCGGCAGTTGCATGAGAGTGACGATAGTAGTACCACTATGGGGATGCAACTCAGGTTTAATTTAATTACATGCTGTAACGGTCGTGAGCGTTAGTTCCCTTTGACGTAGGACGTGGTGAGTTGATGTTAGTCAAGAATGCCTTTAACGCGACACAGACACTCACCTCACTGAGTATGAACAAGGTCGTGTAATAGGGCTACGAGAAGCTGGATGATCCTTCCGCGATATTGCAGAAAGACTTGGCAGGCATGTAGCCACTGTACATGGTTGCTGGCTGTAGTAGTCACGAGAATGTACGGCAATAGGAAGACCAGGCATGGAAGGACCATCGTGATCAACGTATGGCTCTGAGGAATTGTACGATATCTGTATTAGTAATCTGAGCAGCAGTTGGCACCGTAGTGACAATTTTTCTCATTTCAATTCAATTTTTTGCTTTGAATTTTAGACCTGTTATCTGGAAACTCTAAACAGGTCGTACATAATCGTTAATCATGGTGACATACAATGTTTTATATTATGTATGTAGTAGTAAATCATGTTAACAGCAACCATTGATAATATGAATGCAGAAATAAAACAGAACATTTGAAAAATAAGAATCAATAAAAAATAACGCAAAATAAAAGGAATTTGCTCAAGTTCCAAGTGAGCAACTTCCATATTATATTACTAGATACGTTACTGGCAGCATCAGAAGAACTCTAAGTTTGCCGACTAACTACAGCTGTGCCTACTTCTAAATCTATTGTTGCTACACTATTCTACATCACCCACACTGGTATGAGTGTGCCTCAGCAGTCCTCGAGTCTACACATACCCGTGTGGGTGGCCATAGAATTCTTTCTTTTCTTTTTACTTACTTTTTATTTTTTTCTTATATATATTTGAAGTTTCTCTTAAATTTATATATGCCTGCCATTATCAATAACTGAGAAAATACTTCTTGTGACCTGTGGATATTATTTTGATATTCAGACCGTCCACTTGATCTTATAGACAAAGTTAGGCAGTTGGCTTTTACGTATCCAACGTGCCATCATATTTACTTTAGTCTACAAGTTTTCGTCACTTAAAACTGTTTACAGATCGCATTCTAATTCTGTAGTCTTCCTCCATCTGAAAAAAGGTGGCTTCTGAGATCAACATTGAAGTGTTGGCAGAAGAGCCAACACCGTGTTGCTAGAGGAGGCCGAAATGCACGCTTTTAAGCTCATGCAGATTGGCTTGAGGTCTGGAACAAGGTAAAGTAATTATCCTATAAAGAAAAGAACGTAGTTGCTTGAATACTTAACTTTAATCCACAACTGGAGAACATCGCTCTTGTTTAGACATTATTAACAATCTCAATATAAACTGGTAATGGCGCCTTGCTAGGTCGTAGCAAATGACGTAGCTGAAGGCTATGCTAACTATCGTCTCGGCAAATGAGAGCGTATTTGCCAGTGTAGCATCGCTAGCAAAGTCGGCTGTACAACTGGGGCGAGTGCTAGGATGTCTCTCTAGACCTGCCGTGTGGTGGCGCTCGGTCTGCAATCACTGACAGTGGCGACACGCGGGTCCGACGTATACTAACGGACCGCGGCCGATTTAAAGGCTACCACCTAGCAAGTGTGGTGTCTGGCGGTGACACCACATTCCTCCCCCGCAAATCGACGTACGGTTGTGTTATAAGGCGTCCGCCCGCCGTGGGGAGGACCCCATGTTGACGTATGCGACGAGGTGGGGAGCCTAACAACAGGCGAGGCTGTGCCACCCGCACCCTGCCATTCGGTCCGAGGGGATCTAGGAAACGCCTGAAAACCTAGTCCAGGGTGCACGCCAACATGCGGTGTATGCGCCCGTAGAGAGACAGGAGGGGCCGAAGGGTCGACCTCCATCGCGTCGGGGCACCCGACGGGCGAAGACGCCATCTGGTCCGGAGCGGGCAAGAGTTCCATGTCGGAGGACAGCTGGTCACGGGAAGCGATCGGCGGCGCGTGACCCAGGGAGGCGCCCGGCGGCTGCAGCGACGCGTCCACTGCGGGCGGCGCCGGCGGGAGAACAGGCGGCGGCGGCGGCGGCGCGACGCCATGGGGCAAAATGGAAGGCAGCGTCGGTAACACCTGGGGATGAGGCGAGCCAGTTAGATGGGTCCCCAGGGCGCTGAGCGGACCGCACCGTCGCTGAAAGCAGACGGGGAGCGGCAGAACCCGTGCGACGACAGAGGCGCAGCTGATTGAGATGCCGACGCACCTCACCAGAGGCCCCCAAAACCAGATACATAGCGCGGCCGAGGCAGCGAAGAATGCGCCCTGCGAGCCAACGCCGTGAACCTCGATAGTTGCGATAGTATACAACGTCGCCTGGAGCAAAAGCAGGTGGCTGCCGCTGCACAGGAACCTGATGCGGCGGATGCAGCAAAGACATCAAGGTTCGATGAGGACGACCATGGAGCAACGCAGCCGGCGAGCGACCATCTCGGGGCTGAGAGCGATACGAGGACAATAACGCGTCCTCCCGAGAATGCGACTCTTTGAACTTCAACATCTGTGACTTGAAAGTCCGGACCAATCGTTCAGCGGCACCATTTGACTGTGGCGAAAACGGCGCGGATGTCGTCAGATGTTGAATACCATTGGCTTTGCAGAAAGACTGAAATTCTGCGGACATGAATTATGGGCCATTGTCGGAAACAATAGTCTGTGGAAGACCTTCAATGCAAAAATAGCGGATAACACTTGGATGGTGGCAGATGACGTCGTGGAAGACATCCGGACAACAAAAGGAAAATTACTGAAAGAATCTACCACGACCAACCATCGAGCATTCCAGAATGGAGCAGCAGAATCTATGTGTAAGCGTTAGTATTGGAACAGGGCTGGTACCATTCCAAAATACCGTCACCAACCCCCCCCCCCTCCCGCCTACGTATACGCGCTAGACATGAAATGTTTTCATAACACCGTCACCTTTCCAAAGCATCGTTAGTCGACAAGGTCGCACGCAATGTATCCGGCATGTGTTGACTCTCTAGTCTTTATTACCGGCGCGGGGTTGTGACATAGAGAGGGAGAGTTAGCGCCATCTCTCTCTACGCACGCAATGTATCCGGTGGGGTGGTGGAAATGGCTGTATCCAATACGATCCCTTAATTGAGTCACATGTTCGACTTCTACCAATAGGATTCAACTATCCTATGACCTCATTGTAGGACATATATAGTTTAAGTTCCGGGACCTCAGTCTTGGTCACTCAGTCAGCGGAAGACTAAGAAGAACAATCATGAAGCACCAGTCAACCTCCAGTGCAGTCACTCAGAACAGGATCAAACGGAAAAGTAAGTATCATATTTCACATTATTCTATCTCGTTCATTATCCTTATTATTCAATGTTTTCACTTATTCGCTAATATCTAATCATTCATCTTCTTTTTTCAACAGAGTCAAACACAACCATGCTTAGCTCCGCAGACGCGTCCGAACCTGCATCATCATTAGCTTCGTTAACCATCTCATCCGGACCTACACCAGCGACAGCCGACTCATTTGATCCAGTAGCGACCACGTGGGATCCTGTAGCTTACATGTTGGAGCAGGACAAGGAGTTGCTGCTCTCCGTCCCACTCAGCAACTTGTGTGATGAAGACGCTCGATCTGCTCACCACACAACGAATTCAACCACTGGTGGTGTTAAAGATCAACTAAATGGTGGTCAGTACTGGATGCCTACATATAACTCATCACAATCGAACACTCCCGTCATAGTGCAACCACCGAGTTTAGATACTGTAAATAAAAAGAATACGTCTAGTGCGGCTACGCTATTCACCACGACATATAATTTAACCTCCAGTGGTTCCAAACGTGTGAACATTGCTATAGACGTCCATCATGTCTGGGGGATCCAAGCTATAATGGAGATTGAAAATATTTCCAAAAGTGTTAAAGTCCCGATTTCCGAGTTCGACTGGGCCGGGATCTGTCATGCAGGGCGCTACATCAATCAACAAATGACCACCGAATATGATCCAACTCATCCCCCACCAGAAATTCGTCTTGCCGATGTCACACTTTCCATTACTACTGTATATGATGACTGCGCCTTATGCATTAAATCAGGTGTCGACAGCGTCTATCTAAGGCATCCGTCAGTTATCAAATTATTCAACCTAGACTCCTCTATACGGTTTGCTCTCGAGAGACTGAATCGTTGGGTTCCTAGCATAGAGGCAGCATATAGTGATGTTAAAAACTCTCTACGTGTTAATAATATACATATTGACGATTTTGAGCAGCATCTTCGTTCGCATATGGCCATTAAAACTACAGACATCCAATTGAAATGCGTGCGTCAAAAACCAGAGTACTCAGAGTCACCTATCGGATTGCGTGAGATACGTGCAGAATTTATTGCCAACCAAAGAGAATTATTTGGTATATATTGTACAGGTTCTAAGAAGAAACGTGCAGATTATGATAACACCTCAGAAATAGTACATCCAATGTATGATTTTTAAATAAATAATTTATATTTAATCTTATCTCCTGTTTCTCTTTTATTTCAGACCACCACTCCTATTATAATCAAATTGATCCAATAATTTTTTAATTCTACTCAAATTATGACCATCTTACTCTTCATACATGTGTTCCTCGTGTAGGCAGTATAGCTCAATCGGTTAATTGATCGAACTATACTGGCTACACACAAATATTATTATTATCCTCTCAGTTATATTTTCTATATATGTCAAGTACTTGTTTGTACATGGCTCATTTACTATCATGGCTGGCTGGGTGAAGCACCCTCACCACAAGGACTTTGTTGTCGGTGACTGGTCATGTGAAGATTCAAGTGAAGAGCAGAAGAAGAAGAAGAACAAGAAAAATGGAATTCTCCTTCCCGATAATATAAGAGCAATTATTGTAGGCCCATCCAACTGCGGCAAGACTAATGTCCTCATGACTCTGCTAACTCATGTGCAAGGTGTCCGATTTGAACATGTCTGTCTATTCTCAAAAACACTCTTTCAACCCAAGTATCAGCTATTGCATGAGATATTTCGAGGTGTAGATGGCGTTACATACACAACATTCAGTGAAAGCTCTGATATCCCCCCACCTGAAGAAACAAAACCAAACACAGTATTCATATTTGACAATGTTGCAGTAGAAAACCAAGACCAAATTCGCAAATATTTCTCTTTCGGTCGCCATGTGGGTGCTGACGTATTTTATCTAAGTCAAACATATTCCAGAATCCCCAAACAACTTGTTAGGGATAACGCAAATCTCATTATAGCCTTCAAGCAAGACAATCTTAATTTAAGACACATTTACCAAGCACATGTGGGGCCGGATATGTCGTTCAATGATTTCTTAAAGATATGTGCAGACTGTTGGAACCATTCACAGTATGGGTTTCTCGTTATTGATAAAACAAGAAAACTGTATGATGGTAGATCCAGACGAAACTTTCAAGAATTTTTGCATATATAACAAGGTAATAGACGTTAGCACATCAGTCTACATCATACCATGGACAAATTCGCGCGTATGTCCACCTCTCAACCTGAGATGATTGGTGTACACAGACAGAACATTCGCTTGTACATGGATGCGAAAATTCAAGCTATGGCTCTTAAAGTTGCAAGTATGCGCAGGGAACTAGAGACCTATTACCAAACCCTTCTGAGAATGGTGAATCAGTTAAATGAGCTAGTTAATCAAATCAGTAAGAAAGTAACCGACTTAACTGAAAAGGTCGATCATATTCAGAGAAAAATAGATGTAGACCTGATTGTTGTCGATAAGGGCGATCGTGATCATATTAAGAAGCTGAAGAAAATGAATGCATATATAAAGCCTCATGTCGCAGAGACGTCTGATTAGTATACGTTGAGATGTCGACGACCAAACAGAAAGTCATTCAAGCCCGTAAAGCAGTCCGAGAGAAATTACGGTTGCTTAGGTTAGGGTATATTGATCGTCAGCAAACACTAAGAGAGACCTTTAAGCCCGTTACTGAGTCTCTCCGACAGCTCTCACCAAAAACAAAAACGACCCAAAACGACAGTCAAGCCATTGATGAATTCATTATTAGTCACGCACCAGGCCAGATAGATAGAACATTCGGCGTTAGCCCGGGAAGACCATACATGTTGGGCACGCATCCCATAACTGTAACAGAAGACAAAATACAAATAGCTGATAGACAGTTTGACCGAACACCAGGCTTAATGAATCTTATTTTCCTAAGACCAACTAAAAAACCTATAAATTATTCAGTTAGTGATAAGGACACGTACCGTCAAATACTACACATGACTGGTGTACACAAGATCACCAAAAGCCTAACCAACAGGAAGTATAAAACCATTATAAAACCAATACTTGAAGACCAAAACAACAACAACGGTGCCAGCAGCGGAGATGGTATTGACATTGGTCTTAAGACAGTGAACAATCGAGTCCCTCAGTATACATATTATGACGACCCCAACGAACTAATAGATCGACTACATGTGCTCATGGCATCAGCTGCTGCAGGTAATACAGCTCATTCGAATGAAGTTATCTCCATAATCTCTGAGCTTCGAGAGAGAGGTATCATCGAATAAGTATGGAGACCGTAGTTCGAGAACTACACAAACCAGCACGCAAAACATACCCGCGCAGGCATGTCATGATTAAAGGGATGGATGACTTGTGGCAAGCTGATCTTGTAGATATGCGACAATATTCACATGAGAATAATGACTTCAAATACATTTTAATTTTTATTGATACATACTCCAAATTTGCATGGGCAGTACCAGTCAAGACAAAAACCGGACCAAATGTCGCTGATGCTTTTGATCGCTTGCTACAGATAGGAACCAATCGATGCCCGGACAATCTCCAAACCGATCATGGTGGTGAGTTCTACAATAGGTACTTCAAGACAGTGATGCAGCGGTATGGAATACATCACTACTCGACATTCACTCACCTGAAGGCAAGTATCGTAGAGCGCTTGAACAGAACAATAAAAGGCAGAATGTGGATGCGGTTTAACCTTCGTGGCTCATACAAATGGACAGATATCCTCCCAGAAATAATTGCTCAATATAATAGAACCAAACATAGCACAATAAAAATGCGGCCAATTGATGTTCGTGATAACACACTCATGGATACGGTATACTTTCACATTAAGATACTGGATCCACGCAAACAGAAATTTAATGTAGGTGATTTGGTGCGTATCTCAAAACACAAGACCGCATTTGAGAAATCATACCTACCGAACTGGTCAACTGAGATATTTACAGTTTCAAATGTGCAGCGAACGAATCCTAGAACTTATTTATTGAAAGACAGTAAAGGTGAAGAAATTGCAGGCTCCTTCTACACTGAGGAGATGCAGAAGAGCTCACAACCAGATCTTTTTCTCATGGAGAGAGTCATAAGACGACTTGGAAATAAAGCCCTAGTCAAATGGCTTGGTTTTCCTGCTACACAAAACAGTTGGATTGATGCCAGGGATTTGCTGTATAATGAACATTCATCGTCCACAACCACCACAGTAGCCTGACATGCGCGATCGAGGGCACATTAGAGGAGGCGGTGGTGTTCTGGACAAACTACCTTTGGAATTACACATCCCGGGGTATAACTACTGCGGACCTGGGACAAAGCTTCAGAAACGCTTGGCGCGAGGTGATAAGGGAGTGAATCTGCTTGACGAAGCGTGCATGGAACACGACATTGCATACGAAGCAAATAAAGATCTACCAAGTCGTCACATTGCAGACAGGATTTTAGCTGATAAAGCGAAGGCGATACGGAAAAGAAAAGATATTGGTATAGGTCAACGCATCGCGGCATTCGCAGTTGATAAAACCATGCGCGGAAAAATCAAGCTAGGATTAGGAGTGATGAATTTCAAGCGCGTTATGAACGCTGCACGCCGCGCACTAAACATGAAGAACAAGAAGGGTTGTTTGAAGAAATGTATCCTGACAGCGATGTATGCAGCTAAAAACGCAATGAAGGACAAAGAATCACCAACGAGAAGATCCGTTAAAGCACTTCGCATTCTACCAATACCCAAGACATTCGGCGGTTTTATTCCTTTTCTCATCCCAGCCCTCTCCGCGCTCTCAGCGGTAGGTTCGCTCGCCGGTGGGGCTGCAGCTATAGCTCGAACAGTCAAGAATGCGCAAAACTCGCAAACCCAGTTAGAAAAGGCGAGAAGACATAACCGCATGATGGAAGCAGCAGTCATTGGAAAAGGCCCATACTTGAAACCGTACAAGAAGGGTCTTGGTCTATTCATAAATAAAAAAAAGCCCAATAGCGGTCCTACCAGATCGACCACTCACAAATACAGACCTTCTTGAGTTTGTTAGACATAAATTCAAGATACCAAGATTCCGTGGTGTGTTTATGAGGGAAACATTACCTAAGACTATGTGGAAAACTGGTGAATGCGGTATTGTGAATTTAGATGTTGTCGGAGGTCCTGGCACCCACTGGGTGGCGTACGTTATGAAAGACGCTGGGGTAGTCTACTATTTCGACTCCTTTGGTGACCTGCAACCACCCGAAGAATTACAGCAATACTTCACTCACAGAAGACATGTGCTATACAATTATCAACGGTATCAGGACTTTAATACATACCTCTGCGGGCATTTTTGCATCATCTTTCTCTTGACGTTCACAAAGAAGAAGAAGAAGAACAAGAACTAACGTATATAAGCAGGATGTTTAAACCTTCATTCATCAGTTGACGTTCAGATGCAATGTCGTACACTTTGACGTTGAAAGGACGGTCATCTGTATTGCGTGCAAATTACTTCCCACCAATTGATTTGAGTGCAGGTCAATGGAGTGTTGCAATGATTGGACTGGAGACGTACAACAGCATCCCGAATATCACCAACACTAACAATAAGCTGCATCTCGATATTAATGATGAAAAAGATATTCTTGAAATAGAATCTGGTGCATACGATATTGACGATTTAAACGAACTCTTAAAACAGTCTGGAAAAGGTATTGAACTACGTGCAAACATCAATACACTTAAATCTGAAATAAGGACTCTAAATGCAACGATTGACTTTAGCCAGAAACATTCAATAGGACCCCTGCTTGGACTCACAAAAGGGCAGATTTTGAAGAAAGATCCAACTAAATTTTACAAGTCCAATCAGTCTGTGGATATACTCCCAGTCAGCACAATACGTGTCGAGTGTAACATTGCTACGAATTCCTATCTCAACGATACTCTCATTCACACTATTTACGGATTCTTCCCCTCAGTTGCAGCGGGGTATAAGATTGTTGAGACACCTGCCAATGCAATATACCTTCCAGTGACCGCTCAGACATTGGGCTATTTGGAGCTGCGTATTGTGGATCAGAATAATAAACTTGTCGACTTTCGCGGTGGGGAAATCATTATACGATTACATCTAAAACAAGATGGGCTTGCGGTATAAAACAAGTGCACGCAATACACAGCGCGCCACTGCGCTACTGAACAGCAAACTGATAACACCTGTGAACTACGAATTTCTTAAATCAGTTCGTCTCAAACCCTGCAATGACGTCATCACTCAATATAACCAATCCAGTAGAGTATGATGACAGAATTATACGTCAAGGATACTTCTCTCATAAATCTTACGCTTCAACCACGTTTAACAAGAATGATGAAATCAGGATTGTCATACAGCACCAGGACACACTCACTCTTCCGTGCAAGAGTTTCATATATCTCGAAGGGTCATTCAAGAAAACTGATGGCACCGATACTGTGGGGTCCAAGCTGACACGCAACGCATTGGCATTCCTCTTCCAAGAGATTCGCTATGAACTGAATGGTTCTGAGATTGATCGTACACGCAATGTTGGTCTAACATCGACCCTTAAAACATACGTCTCGGCATCACCAGCAGATCTGCACAGTTTAGAAAATGCTGGATGGTTCATAGACGATGCGGAGGGTAGAACACCCCAGGAGTACAAGCGATTTACTGCATGCATACCTCTAAAAATACTTATGGGATATTTTGAGGATATGAGACAGATTATTATGAACGCTAAACAGGAACTTATTCTCGTGCGGAGTGCGACAGACAACAACTCGTACATTCAAGGAGCTCAAGAAGAGAATAGGATCACAATCAACAAATTAATATGGAAAATGCCTCACGTCAGTGTATCCGACGAGGAACGATTGAAGCTTTTGAAAGTGTTGAATTCAGGTACATTTCTGTCACTGACCTTCCGCTCATGGGAGATCTTTGAGTATCCAGTGTTACCGACCGCGAGCAGACAAACATGGGCTATTAAGACCTCCAGTCATATCGAGACACCCAGATTCATTATACTTGCGTTTCAGACTGATAGAAGAGCAAATACATCAAACGATTCCACCGTGTTCGATAACTGCAAGTTAACTAACGCCAAAGTCTACCTCATTTCAGAATTCTACCCATATGACAATCTACATCTGCAATGGAATGAAAATGTATACAGCCTCGCGTATGACATGTATGCAAGGTTTCGTCCTTCTTACTATGAAATTGCTGAAGGAGAGGGAGGGGGGTGTCTACTGAGTCCTCGTAAGTTCAAAGAGCTTTCACCGATCATTGTAATAGACTGCTCTAAACAGAATGAGATAATTAAGTCTGGACCTATAGACGTTCGAATTGAATTTGAATCATCGACAAATTTCCCAGAACACACCGCTGCATATGCATTAGTCCTACACGACAACCGAGCGAGGTGGCGCAGTGGTTAGCACACTGGACTCGCATTCGGGAGGACGACGGTTCAATCCCGTCTCCGGCCATCCAGATTTAGGTTTTCCGTGATTTCCCGAAATCGTTTCAGGCAAATGCCGGGATGGTTCCTTTGAAAGGGCACGGCCGATTTCCTTCCCGATCCTTCCCTAACCCGAGCTTGCGCTCCGTCTCTAATGACCACGTTGTCGACGGGACGTTAAACACTAACCACCACCACCACCACCACCTACACGACAGAATAATCAATTACTCTCCGCTCACAGGTGTTGTGCAACGAGCTGTATAAATGAAAATATGCTGTCCTGTGCATTGATCATTTGACGATGGCAACTCAGCCTGTGAAGATCATATCAGATGTTCAAGGATTCCATGATGGAGAGCGAAGACAGTTCGTATTTAAACAAGTTGCTTTTGTGGACTACACACAAGACGCAGGAATAATTGAAACCTTCTCCGCAAATATTCGATCACCAAGACCGTTCACGCAAGTGAAATCTTGTAAAACACGGACCAGTGCATTGTGGTTAACTAATTTTTATCATGGAATTCACTGGGATGATCCCGGCATACCCTATAAAGATGTGGTGATCGCACTTAAATTATTCGATCACAAGGACACCATCGTTTACGTGAAGGGAAAGGAAAAAACCTCCTGGATGCGTCAAATATTTAAATTTGCATCTATTCAAGACCTTGAATGGTACGGATGTCCATCCATCCATCGACTGAAGAACGATTACCAAAAAAGTGCTTTTGTATCTGCATATGAGAATGTAAAATTACTTTTCACTTTTATTAGAAATAAATAATAATTTATAAGATTGAGTGTTTTTTCTTTCTATGACATCCAACGTCCCTAGTATTGTAAGTTTATTCTTTTTATATTGTATATGAAGGGAACTGTCCGAGAGAGACACATACCCCGGCCTTTGACGTGGAATGAGCCTACTGTCATAGTTAGGCGCGGATGCCGATCTCGCGGTCTCCGTCGAAATCGACAGACACGCGCAGCCGCTGACGCTTGGTAGGGGGTTGCATCAGTTGCCGGCCTCGCGGCCGCTGTGGAAAGCGATGCGTCAGATTACGATCTCTAAAGTATCTGTTGACGTAGGACTGTAAGAGATTGCGCAGCAGTGGGCTGTGTGTGTTCGTGACAACTAGCAGAAGTCCGGCACTTGTGATTAAAAGCAGGAAACCTTATAACTTTATGCAGTGCGATGTGGCTGTATGTACGTATTCTGCATACACACATAAATAAATTTATAATATTTTTAATAAAAAGAATAATCATTATTAGGGTATCAAATAATAACAACATTTTTTTAGAAGGAAATAACTGAGTTTATTATTGAATTCAGAATTTAACATTTTTCACATTATATATAAATATGAGTTTACAGATATAAGATTGGTTTTTAACCAAAAATCTGAAATTCCACATCTTTTTAGATAATTTTTTTAACAATTTTAGATAATTAAGAAATATATATAAGCATTCTCTTCAGATAAATTATATATATAATTTTAAAGCTAATGCAGAGGTACTACCCTATCTTACAAAGTAACTAATATCGCTAATAAAGTTCCACCAGAAAAACAAAGCACTTTTAATTAATACCAAACCTATTTGCTTCAAGTCAATGGCTCTAAACATTTTCGAAAAGAACAACAACAAATTGAAGATATATTTTTTTCCAAGTAAGTCGATTTAAAGATTTTCGACTACAAGAACAAGGTGAACGTATATATTTTTCTTTAAAGTGGACGTCTAGAAACATTTTCCGCTACAACAAGCAATTGAACATATAGAAAGAATTTAATTAGTGGAACTCATACACTTAAAAACTAGTTCTGACTGGGTGGCTAGCGGTAGGTGAAACTTACAAACTAAAATCTAAGCTCTATAATGACTAGAAGTGATGGATATATTAAGTGAGAAAATTTTATTATTTTTTTTGTTCATACAGAAGTTAATTGGCTAAATTTATAGCCTTTTCATATATGTATTAATAATGGTCAGCAATATGTAGATATAAAGACTATTTTATTTATTATGATTTTCTTTGAAAAAATAATGATTATATTTACATACACACACACATTTAACACAAGTTCGCGCTCATTCGCACACTCAGACATGCATGGAAGCACGAAAACTGATACACGCAACAAAACACTCTCATCAACTATTTACACTATGATAAAAGAGCCATACTATTTCCACGCATAGCCCACATTCATAACATTCACACGCTCATTCCCTCTCTACCACTCAACCAGAGTCCCCCACCCCTACTTTCGTTTCAAGTAAATAGTGTGAGTATGGGAGGGTTCCCACCCCATCCTCACAAATGACTCTTTTATCGTCATGAGGAGACAGTCCGACTTTAGACTGCAGCACATTGTACACCTCGTGAGCTCGTGATCGAATGCTAGTTTGTTGAACCATGTGTGGATGAGCGCCTTCAACGCTACGACCGTACAGGCACTGCAAATAGTCCTCGACCGTAAGCGCACGAGACGCGATCCGTCTAACACCCTTTGCCCGCCTCAGAGTGCTCCCGTCTACTGTGCGATATGCATACATTTTCGATCTCAGTCCCACAAACTCTACAATTGGTAAACCATTCGACTCGTCTTTCATTAGACCGATAATCTTCTTGTTCTGTGGAACAATACCATAAGGATTATTGATCTCATAAGAAGAGGTGTCGAATTCTTTACCATTGCACCTAATTACTTCATATGGATCACAGTTCTTGATCCAGTAGATAAAGCTGTCTGTATCCATATAAAGTAATTTTGGATCTACGAAATGAGGTTTCGCAAACTCATAGTGGAATCGGTACATGTAGAATTTGGAGATATCGAGTATACACATCCCCAAATAGATGGGTTTCATAAACTCTACTGCAGTCTTCGACATCTCCACAGCAACAAAGTTTTCATTGAAGATGGTGGCACGCTTAAAATTCGGCCTGGCTATACATTTTCTCACGCCGTAACGCCCTTCCCATGCGGTTCTAATAACAATATCGCGTTCATTTCTTACATTTTGCATAGTTTTCCCGAAAATGGAATTATTCATTAATTTATAAAAGTCTTTTTCAAAATCATTACTCGCGACCGCCCTCTTTTCGGTGTTTAGTTCAATATACTCCTTCTACCAGGGGGATTGCTTGAAGGAGATTGCCCGGGTGATTTTAATGAGCTCCATTCCTAATCTGAGACACTGCTGGAGGGTTACGATAATGAATAATATACCTCTGCTTATCCCCAACAGTGGCCATCAGTTTAGGGATGGTGCTTCCTCGTGGAATTTGTTGCTCTGGACATAACGGCAAGTCGCTTGTCTCTCCATGCAAATTATTAGGGTACGCGATGTCTGCCTCAAGCACATACCCTACATCAGAATCGGCTGCAAGACCCATTATCTGTCCACCTAATCCCTTCAATTCGTCTTCAGGCACCCATTGGAACCCGGCAACCGGCAGCGGTTGCTTCATAGCATGCCCATATAAATTGTTAACATCTAAGTACAAAATGTAACTAGAATCAAGGGATGCATTGTACTCGACACCCATCCGCGGATTATTTGCCTTGGCGTGTCTGTGAACACATTGACAAAGTCCGCCGCGGATCCCTCGCTCAAAAAATAGAAGCATTGAAGCATCAGTCAAAAGTTCAATGTTGCAATCCGTTTTTTTGAGCATAGCGTCACAGGACAACCCAGGTGCCGTGTAATAAAAGGCAGGGTCCAGAGAGTACGTGGTCATACATACACTCCGGAACTTTTCGAAAACATCTGCAAGCAAACGAACGTCCGTGTCCATGTATAACCTTGCATATTCTCCCAAATTGGGGATGTTGAATTCCTGCCAGACATTAACGGCATGCTCATAATCTGTGATAGTTATGGTATCGCCAGTGAGAGTACTGGTAAAAGAAGTTATGTCGGGAAGCCTGGTTTCATTGAGTTTTGCCATACTATCAAGATACTCGTACGGGAAAACTCCTTTCCTCGTCGCAAGTTGAAACTTTTCCTCATCGGTAAATGCAGATCGAGTGATATGCATATCATTCCGAGGTAAAGTCTCAACCAGTTTCTGGAGCGAAGTTTGCATAAATCGTAGAGAGTCAAGGAAGCGGAGCGTAATTTTCGGCGTCATTCGTTTTGAAAAAGAAATGTACTTTTCAACACTTTCAGGCAGGATATTGACCTGATCCTTCTTCATACCGAACTTAGCCAAGTGCTCAACGAGAAAATGAGCGTCATACCCGCTCAGATTATGAAAAAAGACGGGAATGTGTGTAGGTAACTGATACTTCAAGTTGCATGCATTGTGGGCTGCACCGCGGAACTTACCCGTAAGATGACAATGGTCTCTACGAGGAGTCTCCGCTTTTTCATCTAAGACCAGCCCGCAAATATGACAATTAACAGCATTTTCCTTTGATTTGGTCATGGGAATATTGATGCTGTAGAGCTTGTGAACTTGCCAAGAAAGTTTTTCAAGCTCTGTGAGAAGCCAAACCGCCGGGTCGTTCCCTACATAAGACTGATAGCTATTAAGTTTACAATCATATGCGCATACAACTTGGAACGCAGCCGCATAAGGCACGTGTTTTTGTGTGAAGGTTGTGTGTGAGGCTAAGGGGTTCCCTTCACAACGAGTAATAGGAGCCAGCAAGCATTCAAAATCGGCGTACACAACAAAAGGACAACGCTGCTGGTGGCGAGCATTTTTAAATTTAATGAAGTTATTTTCCTCAGTGGGCATAACAACACGTACCGGGTCCTTGCATGCACAATCTAATAGATGTGTCGCTAATAACTCTTGAGATGAAAAATAATTCAAACACCTTACACACATATGTCGTTTATGATCATTTTTACTTAACTGGGAGGAAATGAGTCGGGACATGTCTTTGATCCAGACGTAGTGATAATTATCACGTTCGGAGAAGAGCAGCATGTTGACATGCAACTCTCGTTCACCTGCAAATTTTGAGAAATGAAGGGGGCCTACTACTGTATGCTTGTTCTGCTCATCTGACTTGCTTTTCTTCTCCAGGCCATAAACGTGGACCGATATTGCGGTATTCTGAGCCTCAAACTTAGGTATGTCCTGGATTCTTATAGGGAACTCTATTCCGTCAAAGTTATACTGTCTCTTAATATCTTTGACTTTGTAACTGCTGGGACGCTCGGGATGATGTTTGTAATTGTAATTTCTCTCGCAAGCCGGGACTGACCATGCAAAACACGCATTATCATAGTTATTTTGAACATTAATGCACGCCTGCTTTTTCTCAATATCTATAGGGAGTTTAATATAACTGGACCCTCCATTCATTGGATCATAGACATGTATATGGATGTCGAGGTGTGGTATACTGCTGAGCGCTTTAGCTGATCCACGTACTTCCATCTCGGAAAATCGGGCCATAATAGCGCTCAAGGTGGATTCTCGATACCACTCAGCAATCGATGTGCTACGAGAAATAACGCCATTGTCACCCCATATATAATGCAGAGTAGCCGTCTCCGCGTCACCTTGATGTTTAGGGGGGTGACTCAGTTCACAGCATAACACAGCACTGCATTTAAAGGCGTTAAATTCCGGATCTTCTAAGACTTTGAGGAGCTCGGTCTACAAGACGGGGAGGCATGCCTCCAAAAACCTTACAGGATCGCGATACCTCCCGCCTGGATTCTCAATTCTGGTGAAAGAGATTCGCCCCTCAAACGCTCTAGCAACTGCTGAGTATTCTAAGGGAGTCATTACGCCGTTATTCTGATCGACTTCGTTATCGATAAGACGGGTGAGAGACCTACCGCTAGCCATAAGGAAATTACTATTATTACTGTTGCTACAACTAGGAGTCCACCCGATAGATGAATGGGCTGGTGATGGGTGATCGTAATCATCATCATCATTTGCGGGGAGAGGTATACGTCTCGGAACGCATACCTTGCGTGGGCGGCGGCGGTGAGCTGCTGCTTCTAGAGGAGGAGGGGGTGACAGCCGGTTTGAAGGGCCAGGCTGTGGCGATGGCGGACGGGCTGCGCAGCCAAACGGTTGCGACAGCGCTGGGGGAGGAGCTGGTGCGTGTTCTGCATCCGCCTCCCGCGAATCCCTTATAGGGGCTACGCAAGGCGCGGCGTGTCTTTGCGGTTCGGTGCGCCCGAGTCCCGCCCCCGCA
Organism: Schistocerca serialis cubense; assembly: GCF_023864345.2. Classification (NCBI taxonomy): domain Eukaryota; kingdom Metazoa; phylum Arthropoda; class Insecta; order Orthoptera; family Acrididae; genus Schistocerca; species Schistocerca serialis. The sequence goes on from NC_064640.1 coordinate 220,879,759, forward strand.
ACCACCGCTCTAGGAACACGGCCTACGCCGTGTGATATACCTGTAAGATAAATAAGGAAAAAAATTAATTTAGTGATTTATATTTAAAAGAGCGATAAATAATAACAATAAGAGTAGATAATGGTGGTTACGTGAAGGAATGTTAATGTTCAAAATTATTCACCTTCTCCGCTCTGACTCCATGGTTTGAGCAACTCATTGCCAAAATCAAGTAGATCCTCAAACCACTCAGGTAGGTTGATTTCCTCCTCAAACGGGTCAGGCAGGTTGGTCTCCTCCTCCTCTAAAGACTGAGTGTCCTGTGTGGCGGGCGCCGTTTGAACGCTACCGTCGCCTCCTTGAACGTTTTGGGTGGTTGAACCGAATTCTGAATTAGGCGCATCTACAAAGAAAAGACCGGCTTATGAGGACTAAATGTATACAATCAGGAAACGGGTATATATTAGATGAAATTATTTAAGTTTAAGAAGTATGATTGTACACTCCTGGAAATGGAAAAAAGAACACATTGACACCGGTGTGTCAGACCCAGCATACTTGCTCCGGACACTGCGAGAGGGCTGTACAAGCAATGATCACACGCACGGCACAGTGGACACACCAGGAACCGCGGTGTTGGCCGTCGAATGGCGCAAGCTGCGCAGCATTTTTGCACCGCCGCCGTCAGTGTCAGCCAGTTTGCCGTGGCATACGGAGCTCCATCGCAGTCTTTAACACTGCTAGCATGCCGCGACAGCGTGGACGTGAACCGTATGTGCAGTTGACGGACATTGAGCGAGGGCGTATAATGGGCATGCGGGAGGCCGGGTGGACGTACCGCCGAATCGCTCAACACGTGGGACGTGAGGTCTCCACAGTACATCGATGTTGTCGCCAGTGGTCGGCGGAAGGTGCACGTGCCCGTCGACCTGGGACCGGACCGCAGCGACGCACGGATGCACGCCAAGACCGTAGGATCCTACGCAGTGCCGTAGGGGACCGCACCGCCACTTCCCAGCAAATTAGGGACACTGTTGCTCCTGGGGTATCGGCGAGGACCATTCGCAACCGTCTCCATGAAGCTGGGCTACGGTCCCGCACACCGTTAGGCCGTCTTCCGCTCACGCCCCAACATTGTGCAGCCCGCCTCCAGTGGTGTCGCGACAGGCGTGAATGGAGGGACGAATGGAGACGTGCCGTCTTCAGCGATGAGAGTCGCTTCTGCCTTGGTGCCAATGATGGTCGTATGCGTGTTTGTCGCCGTGCAGGTGAGCGCCACAATCAGGACTGCATACGACCGAGGCACACAGGGCCAACACCCGGCATCATGGTGTGGGGAGCGATCTCCTACACTGGCCGTACACCACTGGTGATCGTCGAGGGGACACTGAATAGTGCACGGTACATCCAAACCGTCATCGAACCCATCGTTCTACCATTCCTAGACCGGCAAGGGAACTTGCTGTTCCAACAGGACAATGCACGTCCGCATGTATCCCGTGCCACCCAACGTGCTCTAGAAGGTGTAAGTCAACTACCCTGGCCAGCAAGATCTCCGTATCTGTCCCCCATTGAGCATGTTTGGGACTCGATGAAACGTCGTCTCACGCGGTCTGCACGTCCAGCACGAACGCTGGTCCAACTGAGGCGCCAGGTGGAAATGGCATGGCAAGCCGTTCCACAGGACTACATCCAGCATCTCTACGATCGTCTCCATGGGAGAATAGCAGCCTGCATTGCTGCGAAAGGTGGATATACACTGTACTAGTGCCGACATTGTGCATGCTCTGTTGCCTGTGTCTATGTGCCTGTGGTTCTGTCAGTGTGATCATGTGATGTATCTGACCCTAGGAATGTGTCAATAAAGTTTCCCCTTCCTGGGACAATGAATTCACGGTGTTCTTATTTCAATTTCCAGGAGTGTATTATAAATGTACTTACATTCGAGCTGCGCTTGAGCCCTTTCCATCTCGATCTGGTTGTCTAGATCAACCAAGATTTGCTGGAAGAAATCTAGAAAGATGGAGAAGACTGAATATAATATCGCATATGGAAAGGGAAGTGTGCTTTCAGTTAAGTGATAGAGAAATAAGCGGACCAGCAAATTTAAAAAAAAGGAACGAAATGAGATATTTACAAAGAGCACTGCACAACGAATATAACAGATACACAACACGTGGAAGCTCTATCTTTATAGCGGATACGGTAAATTAATTATAACACACACAACATGTGGAAAGTCATTCTTTACATTGAGATGTCCAAAACGGTTATAAGACTTAACACATACACAAACATAGAATCCGTTAAAAGACTTAGTAAACTTTACAGAGAGAGATCGAAAACGGGTATAACACGTAACATACAACACGTGGATGAACAATATTTATAGAGAGCAGTACAAAACAAATGTAACAGTTAAAATAAAAGATTCAGACACCCAAGTTAGAGGTAAAAAAATGGCGTGGATAAGCAATTTTTATAGAGAGAGAGATTCAAAAGGGTAAAAAACGTAAGCCGGAACACACACAGAACAAGTGGAGGAGCGATCTTCATAGAGAGCATTATAAAAGATATGTAGCACTCATACACAGAGTTAAAGGGTGTAGATATCAGAATTCTGAAAATGAACTTACCAGGGAATGGAACTTCGTCCACATGAGCACGTTTGCTGCTGCTGCTGCTGTCACTGGCGGTTCGTGATCGTTTCATTTTTACACGTTTAATTACGAAGACGTGACAAGTATTGGATGAATGAAGTATACGAGCAGTGTGAGAGTGAGGTAGGTCGGGCACTGATTTATATAGGTCCTGCCTAGCGCGTGTATGTATGCGCGGGGTTGCCACATAGAGAGAGATGGCGCTAACTCTCTATGTCACAACCCCGCGCCGGTAATAAAGACTAGAGAGTCAACACATGCCGGATACATTGCGTGCGTAGAGAGAGATGGCGCTAACTCTCTCTCTCTCTATGTCACAACCCCGCGTGGGTAATAAAGACTAGAGAGTCAACACATGCCGGATACATTGCGTGCGACCTTGTCGACTAACGATGCTTTGGAAAGGTGACGGTGTTATAAAAACATTGCATGTCTAGCGCGTATACATAGGCGGGAGGGTGGGGGGGGGGGGGTTGGTGACGGTATTTTGGAATGGTACCGGCCCTGTTCCAATACTAGCGTTGCCAAGGGGAAGTGGCTTTCGGCCATGCAAAGAATTTCCGCGGTGGTGCGGATTGGTGTTCGGCACACGCCATGCAAGAAGAACACATATTCGTAATTTCAGCATCGATTCCGAACCAAGTACAGTGCTGACGAGCAAGTTGTTTCGTTCGCACTGTACCCCAATGTCCTTGGTGGAGAAGCTGTAAGACAGAGGACTGTAACGAATGTGGGACCACGACTCTGGACTGATCATTATCAGAACGCAACAGCAAAACACCACGTCGAACAAAAAGTCTCTCCTTGTGAACAAAAAATCGGCGCACCAACGGATCCTCGATCCGTGACTTTGACAAGGCCATTGCGTAGCAACAAAACGCAAAACGTTAGCAAGGACAGGGTCAGCAGCTGTGGCTGTAGCTACACGACGAAAATCAATTTGAAACGATGCGACCACGTCATCGGTTTCCGCATCAATGAACATGCAAGCAAGTTCGGAAGAATCGAATGCTCTATCCTCAGCAACAGGCAAACGGGACAAAGCATCGGCGTTTCCGTGCTTAGCAGTGGACCGATACAAGATATCGTAGCGATACTGCGAGAGGAAAATAGACCAGCGAATGAATTTCTGCGCTGTACGTGGAGGTACAGGCTTGTTCGGATGAAAAAGCGATGTCAAAGGTTTGTGGTCTGTGATGATGGTAAAGTGACGACCATACAAGAAATCATGAAACTTTGTAACACCAAATACGAGAGCCAGAGCTTCTTTCTCGATCTGTGAATAATTTCGTTGCGCAGACGAGAGCAATTTGGACGCAAAGGCAATAGGGCGATCATGCGATCCATCTTTGTGCGCAAGCACAGCACCGATCCCGAAATCCGATGCATCTACCATCAACAAAAGGGGTTTCTGGGGATCGAATGGCATATGGCAAGTATTTGAAAGCAACGCCGATTTCAACTGGCGAAAGGCGCGTTCGCACTCCGTCGTCCAGACGAACGGAACACCTTTATGGCGTAAGCGATGAAGTGGAGCTGAAATGGAAGAGGCGTGGCGCACATATCTGTTATAGTAATTTATTTTGCCCAGCACACTCTGTAGCTGCTTCAAATTCTGCGGCGAAGGCAAGTCTTATATGGCACGGAGGTGCTCGGGACTGGGATGTATGCCTTGGGCATTGAGTACGTGGCCCAGATAGGGTAAGTCACGAGCAAAAAGCACACATTTGTCCTTCCGCAAGCGAAGACCATTTTGTCGCAAGACCTGAAATAATGTTCTGAGATTGGCTAAATGTTCTTCTTCCGTCTTTCCGGAGATCACAATATCGTCCAGATAGTTTGCTGCAGTAGGGACCGAGGCACAAACTGTTTGCAGATATTGCTGAAACAATGCAGGGGCGGATCCACACCTGAATGGCAGTCTTTTGAATCGATACAAACCAAGATGCGTGTTAACCACCAAGACGCGCTGGGATTCGTCGTCCACTGGTATTTGCAAGTACGCATCTGCTAGGTCCAACTTCGAAAAATAATTACCCGGGCACAGTTGGTCAAAAAGATCTTCCGGGCGGGGTAAAGGAAAAGTTGCAATCACTAGTTGCACATTCACTGTAGCTTTGAAGTCCACACAAAGTCTCAATTTTCCGGAAGGTTTTGGCAATATTACTAAAGGTGATGCCCAGAGAGAAGCCTGCACACGTTCAATCACACCTTGTGATTCCAAATCGTGTAATGTTTTTGCGACCTCATCACGCAATGCATGGGGAACATTGCGCGCTCTGAAAAATTTCGGTTGTGCGTTTACTTTCAGTTCCAAATGTGCTTTATAGTGCTTAGCGTAACCAAGGCCCGGTGCAAAAATGTCTGCAAATTCTTCACAGATACAAGAAACACTGTCTGAAGGCACAGTCTGGTCCACTGAGAGGACCTGATTTACTATAGACAAGTTAAACAATTGAAATAAATCTAAACCAAACAAGTTCACTGCAGAAGAAGAACGAAGTACGTAAAATGACACAAGTTTTGTTTGTCCCTTGTATGTTGCAAGGAGTCTGCACTGGCCTAACACAGGGATATCCTGACCGGAATAGCTAGTTAACTGAACATTTGCGGCACGCAACGAAGGTGTGCCCAGTTGTTTGTACGTGTCTTTATTGATCAATGAAACTGCAGCTCCGGTATCGAGCTGGAATGGTATTACGTTGCCATGAATGTCCAAGTCTACAAAAAGTTTATTGTACTGCTGATGACAAGAGCGACTGTCTCGTGCAACGTGAACAGACCTTGGTACAGAAGCACTTGCTACTTGACGGGATTTCCGTCGATGTCGACACACACTTGTTGTGGGACGAACACAGTCACTGTTAGATAGAGTGGCACTGGGCAGAGTGGATTGAACTACATGAATGTCCATGGGCGAAGGTTCACGAGCCTGAGTATTCTTGGTTCGATTCCGGCGTGAAGCAAAGGGCCTGGAATGGTTGGGAGTGTCCGATCTGAGCTTTTTCTGGCAAACACTCTGAACATGTCCTTTTTTATTACAGAAAAAGCAAATAGCTTGGCGTGACGGGCAATTCTCACGCGAATGTCTAGTAGCACACCGCGGACTTGATTTTAGCACTGCATTTGCTTGCTTGCGCGCCACACGTTTTGGAGACCTTGGCGGCAGCTGCGCGGACGGGTGCGAGGGCTGTTTACTGTTCCATGCAGCTCGCCCGGCGGGTCGGTTAATGTGACACACAGCTGGCGAAGTTTCAAATGATACCTGAGCAAAGTCAAGCGTGTCTTGCCGATCCAATATATCCATAACTTGTTGAAGGGAGGGATTGACTAGTTTCAAAATCTGTTCCCGTATATGAACATCAGAAACGTTCTGTGCAATTGCATCACGCACCATAGTATCTGAATAAGGGAGTCCACATTCACACTCAAAAGCACAATCCCTAGTAAGGCCTTGCAAGGTTGCAACCCACTCCCTATTAGTTTGACCGGCCGTACGTTTTGTACGAAAGAACGTATGCCTTTTTGCAACTACATTGACTGATTCCTTGCAATATGCATCTAATGCAGACAAAATTTCTTCGTAGGACCGAGTTGCCACGTCGCGTCGGGGAAATAATTTCACTATCACACGGTAGGTGGACACTCCGACACATGCCAACAAAAAAGGCTGCCGCGCGTTACCTTGAATTCTGTAGGCGGTGAGATGGAATCCAAATTGTCGTGACCACTCCGTCCAGCTTTCCAGTGCCGCATCAAAAGGACGAAAAGGTGGTGCAACTGCGTGTTGTGGCTGCGGGAGCGGTGGAGCGGCGGCGGCCGCATCGTTTTGCATTGCACGTTGACCCTGGACGAGCTGTCCAAGGGCATCCAATAAGGTCTGCGTCTGCTGATTCTGCAAGCGATAAAATTCGGACAGTACATCTGGAGATTGTGGCGAAGCCATGACACAAGTAAATTAGTGCAATATAAAGAAGAAGACCGTTTGTATACTCGTCGCCATATGAAGTGTTGGCAGAAGAGCCAACACCGTGTTGCTAGAGGAGGCCGAAATGCACGCTTTTAAGCGCATGCAGATTGGCTTGAGGTCTGGAACAAGGTAAAGTAATTATTCTTTAAAGAAAAGAACGTAGTTGCTTGAATACTTAACTTTAATCCACAACTGGAGAACATCGCTCTTGTTTAGACATTATTAACAATCTCAATATAAACTGGTAATGGCGCCTTGCTAGGTCGTAGCAAATGACGTAGCTGAAGGCTATGCTAACTATCGTCTCGGCAAATGAGAGCGTATTTGTCAGTGTAGCATCGCTAGCAAAATCGGCTGTACAACTGGGGCGAGTGCTAGGACGTCTCTCTAGACCTGCCGTGTGGTGGCGCTCGGTCTGCAATCACTGACAGTGGCGACACGCGGGTCCGACGTATACTAACGGACCGCGGCCGATTTAAAGGCTACCACCTAGCAAGTGTGGTGTCTGGCGGTGACACCAGAAACATGATCAGAAAAACCCTCCTCTCCACATTCGCAGATTGTGTGCTACTGCATCCCAATCGATTCTGACGTTAGGGTTATAGACTTTGACCTGTTAATAGGCGTACCATACCTGGAGTTGGGGCAATGTCGCGCAGTTTGAGCCTGCTCCTGATGCTTGGGAATATGCTGTAATTAAGCCTTGAATTACTCCTAGAGTCCCAATTAGATTGCCATTCATCTAACTTACAGGCCAGTAAATGTCATTTATAAGTTTTCCTGTGATCTAGTACACACCATCATATTGCTCACGCCACAACCAAAATAGCGCTGCCCTTAAACGTACCACGAAATCCATCGGACATATTCCAAAGATCACCAGTAAACCCTCTACAGGTGTAGTGCGAAAGGTACCGGTAAGCCTCAGAAGTACGCTCCACCGAATTCGTCGCTGTATTGCTTGATAGCTGCCTAGTCTAAGACGATGCACCCAGACGCTGTAAGCGAAGCCCACAATGACGTTGAAGATAGCTTCGTGATATGACCGCACAACATGCAGCGGTAATTGATAGCTAGCAGTGTCCGCACGGGCAATCTTACGCAGAGCTTTGGCCGCCTTCTGAGTGACGGATTTTACGTGTTCTAGAAAATTTCTTTTCTCGTCTTGAAGAATGCCTAAATATCTACAAACAATGATGCGTTTGACAGGCATTACGTCAAGCCTCAGGGAAGGATTTATGGCAAGAGAAAGTCTTCCCCTCAGAAGAACGAATGTGATTTTCTGAACAACTGTAGTCAGTTTGTTGCTCTTGCACCAGTGCATCTTAGCAAACACATCACTCGCCTTTTCCTCAAGTCTCGCCCTGGAGTCTGCAGGCACAACTACTATGTTGTCATCTGCGTATGCAAGAACTCCTTCGGTACCATCTGCTCCGTCTCAGATGTAGAGGTTCAATACTAAGATCCCAGAACAGTGGACTACCTACGGAGCCTTGAGGAAATCCTTGGTATTCTTTTTGACTGCCTTGCTCTGTCTCGCAAGCCGCTGGACGCTACATTCATTACAATAATCTACAAAGCTTTATACAGTGATTTGGGGACTCTGAGATTTCGAAGGCGTGCGAACATCGCAGGCCACCAAAGACTGCCGAATGTGCTGCGATGTCAATCATAAGCGCGACTGCATACCTCGTTGTTGAATTTTCTACACTCTGAAGAGCTCTATTAACCGCATCATCTATAGACTTCCCTTGCTGATTCCATATTCACACTGGTTTAGATCCAAGAGCTATCTATGAGCCTGCAACCAATCACAGAGAATATGTTCCTGAACGTTCGCCAATACGTTTAATAAGCAAATAGGTCTATGGCGTTTCGGTGGTACCGGGTCTCTATCTTTTCCCTTGTTAATCGCTACTGCTCTAGCTGTTTCCTATATCGCCAGCATCCTACCTATTCGCAACATCTCGTTTAGTAATGCTGTCAAATATGGCTCTATCAGTGGACATCCGCACAACCATGCAGACACAGCGAACTGTTACAAATCTGTTACTTCAAGGACAGTTCCGAGCCAGATACCATGAAATCTGCATTCCACTGACTCCGAAAAATCGCCATTTACGACTTTACTAGTGTCAAGCGAAGCTCATTGGAGGGCAGAGAGACAAGCGCATCTCCCTCCAATATTTCAACAAAGACTTAATCAGTCTAATATCAAACAGTTAAATATTATATGCGGAAATAGGAAATCACGGCAACAACTGAAATAGCACGTCACTTCTCTGAAATTTGCATTTATTGTAACACTTGATAACAGACCAAGAAAATGTCGCGTGTTACACTTGACAGATAATACCACTAGAACAATAAGAAACACCCGATTCAGTTTTCTGCACTTTAGTTAAAATTCAACAGGCGAACACAATTCCATAAATACAAATATGCGTGTAGGCTCGTTAAAGAACTGGTTATGAAACAGTCACTTATAACATCAAGGCAGGCACACTCCATTTAAAGGGAAAATAATTAGCAAGTTTACACATTAACTAGAACATTAAGGTGAATAAGAGGAAAGTGCACCGTCCACAACACCTTACAGTGTCAGTTAACCTCCAATAAGTTCCTTTCTTTGCAATATGACATTAAGTACAGCTCAATGGTAATAAAAAACATTTAGATTCGACCGATATATATATATATCATAAGCACGATTAAAAACTGGTGGAGAAACACTAAATTGGAAATTGACAAATATATACTCAAAGGAGCCGCACTCCATCTAAACACCCTAAAAATGGAAACTTAATGGTTACCTAGAGTAACAAAATTAAGAATAGCATTCTTATAGATTGACTAGAATAAAGGAACAAATAACACATACACGGCTTCTGACGGCCGACAAACTGTGTTGGGCTATTGAGCAGTGATTAATTTAAGCTAGCCACAACATATAATATTTTAAAACATACTTAAATACCTTTGTTTACCACAAACCTTAATTAGTTAACAGGTTAGGCTCTGTCACTGATGCCACGAAAATGAGGTAGCAAGTTAAGGTCTACAATTCTACCTTGCCATTTAATACGCGTCGTGACGAGGAAAGAAAGAATCCAGCTAATTAATTGAAAGTCACTACTTGGATTCAGTATTTGACGATGCGCTTAAAATCAACAGACAAAGGTGAGAGTCAGGTTCTCAGTCACAAGCAGCACACGCAGAACAAGAGCATAAGGTGAGCATTAAATAAACTGCTCCTTGTTCAATCATTTACACACCGACGGAACAAATTGTTATATAGCTAGGGAAGGCCGAAATGCACGCTATAAGCTCACGCAGGATGGCGTGAGGTCTGAAACAGGATACGTAATGAATGCTATAAAGAAAAGTACGTAGCTGCTGGAATACTTAACTTTAATCCATCATTTGTATACATCGTTCTTGATGAGACATGCTTCATACGATAACTATCAATTGCTATGGCGCCTTGCTAGGTCGTAGCCATTGACTTAGCTGAAGGCTATTCTATCTTCTCTGCAAATAAGCGAGGCTTCGTCAGTGTTGCATCGCTAGCTAAGTCGTCCGTACAACTGGGACGAGTGCTAGTAAGTCTCTCGAGACCTGCCGTGTGGTGGCGCTCGGTCTGCGATCACTGACAGTGGCGACACGCGGGTCCGACATGTACTAATGGACCGCGGCCGATTTAAAGCTACCACCTAGCAAGTGTGGTGTCTGGCGGTGACACCACACAAATAATCTTCGCCAAATCACTGCAGACGCTGGAATCCCTAACTGCTTGCAAATGACGCAAATAATGGTCAAAACATCTTACTGTAAGTCCGATGACATCTGTAGGATAGAAGTTTCAATGGACAACCAGGCATCATCCCCTTGGATCCACCTGCGACCAAGGCACTAACAGTGGCTGCTATCACGACTTTAACGATGCATCACACCTGACACGAGTCACGCCAAATCATTAAAAACACGGCGTGGCCTCCTGTACGCTCCCAGGCGTCCGCCATCAGAGTTCCTCCTCCCTACCGACGCTCACCCGCAAACACGGCAGGCAGCCAGCCGCAGCAACGCCACAACGTCCTCTGGCTAGGGTATGAAAACAGCAGAGCGCGAAGCGGGAATTTCAAAAGGAACGCGCTACAGACAAGGAGGAAACGCAGAGAACCAACCATGACATTTCGTCACGGTTCAGGCAGGATAGAGGCCTGTTGTATTTTCCGATGAAAGCTGGTTCTGCTTCGATGCCAGTGATGGCCTTTTATTGGTTAGATGGGGGCCAGTTGAGGGCCTGCAACCAACCTACCTGCAGGGTAGACACACTGGATCTACACTTGGAGTTATGATCTGGGGTGCGATTTCGTATAACAGCAGAAGCACTCTCCTGGTTATTCCACGCACTCTGTAAATTTGCAGGCCAGTCTGGTGATTCGACCTATTGTGTTGCCATTCCTGAACAATTTTCCAGGGAGTATTTTCCAACAGGATAACGCTCGCACACGTACCACTGTTGGAACCCAACATGCTCTACAGAGTGTCGACATGTTGCCATGGTCTACTCGATCACCAGATCCGTCTCCAATCGAGCACATATTGGACATTATTCGAGGACGACTCCAGAGTCACCCACAAATAGCATTAACCGTCCCTGTACTGACCGACCAAGTGCAGCAGACATGGTACTCTATCCCATACACCGATATCCGGCACCTGTGCAGCACGATGCCTGCACTTTGCATACTTGCATTCAACATTCTGGCGGTTACACTGGTTGTTAATGTACCAGCATTTCACATTTGCAATGGCTTATCTCATGCTTACATTAAGGTGTGATCTTGCAAAGTCAAATGTGTTCCCGAAATTTCGCTACTCTCCATTAATTACTTTTTTTGTTGCAATTTTATTTTCCGTCATTGTAATAGCATCAATGCTGCTGTGAGTGAATGTGATCCGCGTGGAAGGAACTATGATAATAACAGACGTGTAAATACCCTTAGCTAATTCGCCGGTGTGTAGCAGTCGGTCTCCGCAGCCCGTGCCGTCTCGCATCGCATCGGATTGCGAAGCTTCAGCGTCAGCTTTTAGGCCGAGAAGAGAGCAGCTTAATATCAGCAGCAGCAGGGGCACCGGCACTAGCTGACACACCGCCTGCCACGAGAGACATCACCTTCGGCTGCGGAGGAGTTGTGTGTTGTCAGAAACAACGGAGGCAGTATCAGCGTCAGCAATAGCGGCATTAATACGCATACACTGTCAGAAGTATCCGGGCTCCTATTAGCACTCGGTCTTGTGGCCACAAGTAGTCCATCGGGAGCATCCGACCGCCGTGTCATCCTCAAGGTGAGGATGCAGATAGGAGGGGCGTGTGGTCAGCACGCCACTCTCCCAGTCGTTATGATGGTTTTCTTTGACTGGAGCCTCTACTGTTCGGTCGAGTAGCTCCTCAATTGGCATCACGAGGCTGAGTGTACCCCGAAAAATGGCAACAGCGCATGACGGCCCGGATGGTCATCCATCCAAGTGCCGGCCACGTCCGACAGCGCTTTACTTCGGTGATCTGACGGGAACAAGTGTAGCCACTGCGGAAAGGCCGTTGACACTCCTATTAGTGGGTATTAATGTAAATGTGCCCACCCTTCGCCTTGACCACGCCTTGAACTCCGCTGGGAACACTTACGATCTGGACAGGTCTAGAAAGCTTAAAGTACTTCTGATGGGTCTATTACTCATGTAAAATGAAATGACTGTATGGCTTTTAAGGGCGGGAGTCCCCTCCAGGGGAATTTCGGTCGCCGATTAGCAAGTCTTTTTAACTGACGCCACATTGCGTGACTTTCGTATCGATGATGATGAAATGATGAGGAGGACAACACAACCCCAATCTCCGAGCGGAGAAAATCCCCGAACTGGCCGGAAAAGGAACCTAGGCCCTCTGCATGGCAGTCAGACGCACTGACCACCCAGATAATGGGGTGGGCTACTTTGGTGACGTCCAGCGACTAGCCCACTATTGAAGTCACTGAGCTTTCTTAATCTACCCATTCTGTTGTTACTGATTCTCTACTGACAATGCGATACTCCCCGCCTCCTTTTATACAAGCGGGTCCGTCTCCCGTGACATCTATCGGTCGATTCCGCATTACATACGAGTGTCCGAATACTTTCCGTAAGATAGTGGACGTCAGCACCAAAACGCCAAGTGATTCCACAGCAGGGCGTAGGCATCTCATCCACGCAGTACGAAACAATGATGATGCAAAAAGCGTCAAAGAGAGCGCAATAAGGCCTTCTACCACGGCAAAAACTTCCAATCTCTCAGAAAGCAGTAATGTTAACTCAGCGAACTGGAGGACATGTTGAAATACATTGATGAGGAACTCCGGTGTACCACGAAGTTCACTACCGTAAAGATAAAAGGGTTAAATATAAATCCATCCGTTCGGGAAATCACATGCAAGACTGACTGGGTGTATAAAACAATTAAAAAAAGAAACATGGTTACTCGGTCATTCGCTAATGTGGTAGCTATTGCCCCACTCGCTCAGACGGCCGCCACAAAATCAAAGATTGAAACCACACAGGCTACGGAAGGTAGCACGCGATTCATCAAATCTAAGGACAAGAAAGACTCAAACGAAACAGAGACGTGCTTTCTAACTCATTCGAAGAAATAAAAGATCGTAACCAACAACATGAATACAGCAAACAATGTACTCATACTTGAAACAGAAACAAACAGAAGAAGAAAAAAAGAAACCGACATAAAATTCGGAACCAAATAAAGAAATTATATGAGAGCCACTAAGGAAACGAAACATGGTTCAAATGGCTCTGAGCACTATGGGACTTAACTTCTGAGGTCATCAGTCCCCTAGAACTTAGAACTATTTAAACCTAACTAACCTAAGCACATCACACACATCCATGCCCGAGGCAGGATTCGAACCTGCGACCGTAGCAGTCACGCGGTTCCGGACTGAAGCGCCTAGAACCGCACGGCCACCGCGGTCGACGATGGAGCCACTTCCTCACTTCTGCTTGTACCGCTTCCTCACTATCGAAGTGAAGTCCTTTAAGTTTTGAAAAAAGTTGAAAATCGGAAGGGGCCAAGTCGGGTCTATGGAGGATGATCGATGACAACGAATCCAGGACGTCGGATTGTTGTACACTGCTGGCCACCGTAAATGCAACACCCTGAAGGAAGCATCCGAATCAAGTGAAATTTACACCATGAGTTTGCAGCGATGAGATTTGCAACTGATTAGAATTTCAGCGCAGACGCACATCACGCGCGCCTGTGGCGCCACCTCATAGCGCCATTTAAGGCTTGGCGATTTCGACGAGTGTACGTTCGGCACGTGTGTTTACCTTGTGGTTGTTTCGCAAGACGATCAGTAATGCCTCGTAGACAACAGCGAACATCGTTTGATCAAGTATCCGAGTTAGACAGAGGAAGGATAGTGGCTTACCGAGATTGTGGATTATCATACAGAGAAATCGCTAGTCGTGTTGGACGAAACCAAACAACTGTAATGCGGATATGTGACCGTTGGATGCAGGAGGGTACGACGGACCGACGTGGTCGATCGCATTCACCTCGGTGCACCACTGCACGTGCTGATAGGCAAATTGTGCGCATGGCAGTGACGGATCGCTCAGTGACATCCCGAACCATAGCACAGCACATTGCGTCTGTAACGCATCATCCAGTGTCTGCGCGTACCATTCGACGCCGTTTACAGCAGAGTGGTCTGTCCGCAAGACGTCCATTGCTTCGTCTACCATTGACGCAGAACCACAGACGTCTCCGTCGCCAATGGTGTGATGACAGACGGATGTGGACGGCAGAACGGAATGACGTTGTCTTTACTGACGAGGCACGCTTCTGTCTGCAGCACCACGATGGTCGGATTCGAGTGTGGAGACACCGTGGAGAGAGGATGCTGGACAGCTGCATTATGCACTGCCACACTGGTCTTGCACTGGGTATTATGGTATGGGGCGGTATTGGATATTACTCTCGCACGTCTCTAGTACGCATTGCCGGTACTTTAAATAGCCGGCGCTACATATCCGAGGTGCTGGAGCCAGTTGTCCTTCCTTACCTTCAGGGCTCGGCCACAGCCATATTTCAACAGGATAATGCGCGACCACACGTGGCACGCATTGTCCAAAGGTTCTTCGTCAATAACCAGATTGAATTGCTTCCCTGGCCGGCTCGCTCTCCGGATCTTTCGCCGATAGAAAACATGTGGTCGACGGTTGCTCAACGAGTGACCCAGATTACATCCCCAGCTGCCACACCAGATGATCTTTGGCAACGTGTGGAAGCTGCTTGGGCTGCTGTACCCCAGGAACACATCCAACGTCTCTTTGACTCAATGGCAGCGGTGGTCTCCAACAATGGCGGCTACTCTGGCTACTGATTCTGGCAGGAACCACATGTCACAGACGTCTGTAAACGTAATCATTTGATACTTGGTCAACATGTTATCTACAAAGTAAATTTTGTTGTGCTACCTCTTGTCTTTCTTGGTGTTGCATTTACGGTGGCCAGCAGTGTATATATCGCAGCGCTCGTGTGTGGTCTGGCATTGACACGGTGATGGGAGGGTGCTCCACGTATGGATGAAGTTTGCTGCTGTTAGAAACTGGATTACGCACGCATCCACGTAATTACGTAGACACGACCATGTTACGCGCTACAGTTTGAAGATCTTTCGCGGCGAAGGGTTGCAACTTGCGTCAGCGAAGCGGGAAAGTCGGCCTAGTAATGTGCATGACACGCAGTTCCTCAATCGATACTGAGAACAGAATAAAAAATCTGGAGGCATTACTTTTCAGCACGGCCTCGTAAACTTAAGGATGTGCATGTGTCAATCACAGCAATAAGACAACTGATTGTGCACATTCATCCAGTAGGCTGTACCATAAATTTTCCTGTCACGGAGAAAGCTGATCGCATTCAGCTCGGTGTCAACAACTTGCATACAAAACAGAGAGCAACGGCAGACCCTGCTTAACGTCGTCTCTAGAATAAGGTAGAAGACCCTCGATGCTTAGTGTTTGTACAAGCAGTTAGTGATAACACATGGTGGGGTTGTACATAATCGCGGGCTATAATCGTGCTATAGCTATGTTTTCTCTAAGTTCCCATAGCACTCACATACAATCAGCTTGCACCATAACGGCGATGGAACGTAGACAAATGATTAAATTGGCCAGATAAATGTCATGCACAGCGCCATGTTCATGCAAGAACTAGGGCAAATATTAAAAGAGATGGATCTACACATACTATGTACACAGCAGCCATATTCCAGAAATATGAAATAGCCCCACATACCAGGTACGGCACGAGTCGTATCACCAAGTCAGCTTATAATGGCCGCCATTCTCGTGACAGATAACAATATAACATGCAGGTGGCGACTATTGGGAGGGGTGGAAGATTGATGGTGTGTCAAGAGGCACTCCCCAGTTCGCCACATGCCGGTTCCTAGGGGAGGAGGAGGTGGTTGTAACATGTGTACTCCGGTGGGCACAGCAAAACAAAAGAGCGACTTTTACGCATTTATTTCTGCCAATACATCTCTCCTTTAGCGATGCTACGGCGATCCTCTTGCCATTGCTTGTCAGGGTGCGCCGCGAGCGCCAGCAGCTACTCAGGAAGTTGATGCTGCGTCTCCTCCCTCAGCACTAAAAGAAGGTGGCGCGTTCGTATGTTGTAACCTCCGCCTCACTTATCGACCCTAATGACGGTGAAAAATTAAGCCGCGTGTACCTAATGGGAATTTGGGGAAAGCAATCGTCACCGAAGTTTATCTGTCGCTAAAGAGGGAGGAAAGGGTTACATCTATATTAAAGGAAAAATGCAAATGAAACTGATGGAAATTAATTTTGAAAAGGGGTAAAGTTAATAAAGAAAGTAAACGCGCGGGCGTTACGTTAACAATTAACTAGCGGTAATTAGATATTTGAGATTTGGGGAAAATTACGGTCGCCAGTCCTATGGACAATTACTACAGTAACTGAAAAAGAAAGGTTATTGCACATATAATTAGCACTAGAAGCGTGGCAACTGAAGGTTGACACGTGTAGTGTGAAAACTGAATATTTGTCAGAAGTAATAAATTTCGCTACACTCTGACTTAATATAGCAAAAGAATTAATAAAACCGGAAAATTGAAAGTTAATTTAGCGGCTGAAATTAATAGTGAGCTTTGTTTCTGAAGCACATCGAAATTCAGTAAAATACGGTTACTCTTGGGCTACCTCAACAATCATTTCAAAAGCTACTTGAATCTACGCAATTTAGAAATAAGAGATTTAACCTTGAACTTGAATTAAATGATTCTGGACAATTAACAATAGTAACGTTTACTACACACCAAGCTGAGCTGCAGTCACAGGTAAGCTAAAATATGGTAACAAAACTCGCACTCATAATTTGTGCTTGTGTAATCTAAATATTGTAGCCAGCTATGATTACTATAACTGAACTTTGAAATTAAAGCAGTGAAATGGAATAATATTACTTTAATGCTGGCGTTTGAATTTCAACGACACTCGGGTTCATTCCGGAAAAGGAAGGGACCCTGCTTGGTAATGCAATTGGGACAATGAGCAACAAATGTTCATGCTAAGTTGCTGTAATTATAGTTACGAAAATGGAACAGTTTGAAAAGCTGAGGTTTGCCATACAGTTCTAAAACTTTACGTGCTTCCAGTCTTCCTTGTTGGTTGATTGAAGGTTTGAAGCCGTCGATCGAGGAGGTGGCGACAGTCACTCATTGTCGGCCGTCGCTGTTGCAGAAGCTGGATGTTGCCGCACCTTCTTCTCGACACGGTCACCAAGCGAAACGGGCTCTTGATGTGCGCCAGCTAATGCTTCCCGTGCGCGACACCGTGTCAGAAACTATCATAGCAAGTCGAGCGCAATTACATGCTGCCAAACCCTGAAAGCGCGGCAACTCGCGGGAGCGTCACACAACACACCTGCTCCACTGCCCTACTCTCTGCTCTGCCCACGCTCCACGCGGCAGAGTTAACACTACCAAAGATCCTAAACACTTTGGTTCTCCACACGACCTATCGATGTATTCGTTCGACAGCATAGTTTTCCCTAGGCAAGACCCAGCATAAAATAGAAATAATATTTACAAAACAAACCAATTATACACCGACATAGATGCATATATATATATATATATATATATATATATATATATATATATATATATATATATACAAATAGTAAAACAATTACAATATATAAAGGCACAGAAATGTCATATATTCAGGTAACAAAATAAGGAAAAATTTATAGTACAATAGATGGAAATAGGAGGATATGCATTTCCGGCGTTACAATGTGGTTTACACACGCCGGTCTAGGAGGTCTTCGATCCCCTCCCGTAACAGCGGCTCATCTCTGATCTCTGAACCGTGATGACGGTTGTTGTGTGGTCGAGAAGTGCACCGACCCTGGCCTGTCGTGCAGGTAGGCCCCGTGGCTCTGCTAAAGTATCAGGAACGCTGGTGTCCAGGCCCAAATCGACAAGGAAGACGTTCAGGCCTTCCTGTCTGCGTTGGAAGCTGTCAACAGCGTCGAACTCGTGACTGGTGCTTACAGAGAGGAAGACATCTCTCCAGCGGCTGTTGGCGGTGCTGAGTAAGAGCAGAAAATCTACAACAGACTTATACCCAGCGTTAATACCGTGTCAGGGAATCGAGTACGCGCGTCCTGTACCCCATCGATCCCTCTGACCAGCTCCCTTCTGAACTTAAAGTGTGAAATATCGGTTGATACTGACCCAGCGTCACTTGTAAAGACCGTATAGGCTTCCCTAATACTAATTTATCAGCGAGTCATATCACGCCCTATTTGCTTGACACATTTGTTATACCAACAGACTGATCCGATCCGTAACAATATTCAGTACACGTTCTTGCGTTAGCGACGCGGGTTCTTACTTCGTGTAATAAGGTGAAGTGATACTTTGAAAGTTAACACGTTTGGGGGCTATATAAAAATAATGATTGAGAATGTATGGAAAATCAAGTTTACTTAATACATTCATTTTCCCAACAACAAAGATAGACATAATTTATGCTAAACACGTTATGACAGAATATTGTGAACAACCAACAGGTGGTTTAAGACCAAAATGGACAAGAATCCTGGGTGGCAGAAGTGATTCAAGTACTCTGGCCCTAAAAATGTGGCTAATGCAATCTGAACTGATGTGACGCTGAGCAGACTTTGGCTGATAATATACAAAAGTTTCTCAGTATAGGTGCATCTGAGTGCAAGTGGCGATTGAGATCTGTTAGCCCCGACAAGGCCGGAGCAGCAGTACGTTACCCTGTTTGCTCTGTGTGGCGACGTAACTTGCAGCTGGCGAGATATGTGCGGCAGAGGTGAGGCGTAAGGCGGCACCCGTGAATCGATCGCAGCGATGAAAGAAATGCAAAATCTCACGGTCTAGTTATCAGGCAGGTGGATCGCAATTTACTCTCGACCAGAGCCCTGAAATCACAGTATATTTCAGTGTGTGACACACCTGTTTGATGGTCGTACCGAGGACCTATATGACTCACTTATACAACAAAGTGCACAAGGATACCAAACGTCAAGACTGGTAAACCAAAAATGAATAAGTGTGCGCTTGGCAAATGAGTAGTCTGAGATGTATGAAGTCACACTGTTCGTACAGTAAGAATTTCACCACAGGCTCTCCAGTCTAACTACATGCACGTGAAGTCAGTCTCAGGACAGGTCCCAAGCACCAACCACACATGCCAGAGCTTTGACCAGAAGACGCTTCCAGACCAAAGTCCAGAACCCGAGTGCCTTGCACCTCTCCCGGCAAAAAAAAATCTATTTTTCGGCAAAGTGCACGAACGACACCGCCTTCTCGCCGTCTTAAGCCAATCACAGGGCTTTAGAGGTGCTAAATCTCCCCTCCTACACGACAGCACAAACTCATGTCGAACCAGCGCAAGAGTAAAGAAACCTGCGCCACTGGAAAAAAAAAGAAACTGCCAATTACTGGCCTTTTAAAGTTTTTACAGAGGGAGAAGATGTTTTTCTCTGAATTTTCATCACATCCCATGACAACAACGAACAGGCACTCTCTTAAAGATCTTTATATAAATCGACTGTGTCTTCGAGCATGTTAGCCCTAGCTATGAGGAGTCATAAAGATTCTATCTCTAAATGTTTCTCAGATGCCAGAGTTGATTATACAACTGAGGCGGCCAATGGAAGTGGGTGACAGGCCTATTTGCAATATCGGCGAACACGAAAACTTGTGAATTTTTATTAGGCTTGGTGCTGCACACAATGCCTGGTTTATGACTCCACTGTGTGGACGCGTCCCTTCAGTCTGTCACCCCCAGCCCAACCTTCAGCTGGCGCCAGTGCAGGTATAGCGGCATTGTCCTGCTGGAGACCTGTCTCGACAAGGGGCTACTCTGTGTGCCCTGTACGGCTGTGGGCCTGTCTGGCAAGATTTACTGACGGCTGGGCTCGCCACCACTTGCTTTCAACTTCCAATATGCCGTTTCTAAGAGGTAAGAACCATAAAAATACCTCATTCTTTTAGCACACTACCAGGCTCCATCAACGGCTGCTCAGGCTGTTAACTTTCTAGTCATGCTCAAGGTGCGTAGGTTGTAACAGAACTCTTTACTAATTTTTTGTATACGAAAAATAGGTGAGAGAGTAACTTGTTGTCTCTCAACTTCTCAGTTGTATTGCTTTACTAAGCTCCTGCTGATGCTGCTACCCAGTTTGTGCAAAACGCTAATGTCCTGTTTTCCGTCTGACCTGCTAACGTGATGAAACGCTACCATCTCGTTTCGAGGTTGTTGACACTCCCACAAGGAACAAAAAGTGAACGAGGTCTCACAATTATGAAAATCTGTGGCCAGCTGCCTGATACAGGGTTGGTACGTAACAAACAGTAACAAAGATACCTCAAGTGATGAACAAACACGCGCTGACAATAGAAATAATGGATACTGTGGAGAAATTCCGTACAACCAGTCAACATTTTCAATTCGGTGAACAGATACAGCAAGATATAGAAAAGTCAAAAGCCACAGCACGACAGACATATTCTCGTAATGGATGCTAATGCGAAATCAACATTCTGACACAGAAGAGTAAATGATGTAAGAGCTTTGCCTTCAAGACGCTATGCAAGAACTTGGGCTTTGGTCAGGAATAGGTGTTTTAACCTACCTGCTTTCCAAGTTCTCCCACTTGTTGCAGTAAGTACTGAAACCACTGAGCCAACGAATTGTGCGAGCACTGCAGATGGCACAAGGCAAAGCGATCCCAACGTTTTTTATGAAGTCAGACGAGTTCAAAAGTCACTGCAATACCGCCCTGTAGCCTTTAAGATTCAGAGCAGGCGAGAAGATACTACTGTAGATCTGTATGGGAAACAAAGGACAAAGGGAACTGAATTTCTATCGAACAGCCAAACAACAATGTAAAGAGCTGTTACACCAAACAGGAGTAGGAAAACTGCAGAAATGTATGAAGGACCAAATTTTAAGTTATTTCGGGTTTTCCATACAAGCTTGCAGCAAATAAGTTTCGAGCACACACTTGTGGCGAAACAAGCGCTGTACCGTTTGAGAGAAAAGGGACGGAGAGCGAGTATGCCGCTACCAACCCCAGTTCACTGCTAGTAGCGCCAAATCACCACAACGTGTCTGTGCGTAGCACAGTCTAGAACCGAGCGATCGCTACGGTCGCAGGTTCGAATCCTGCCTCGGGCATGGATGTGTGTGGTGTCCTTAGGTTAGTTAGGTTTAATTAGTTCTAAGTTCTAGGCGACTGATGATCTCCGAAGTTAAGTCGCATAGTGCTCAGAGCCATTTTTGTGCGTAGCACACAGTATTGCACCATAGTTAAGAATGAAATTAAATGTTAAAGTTGCTTTTTCAACTTTGTTAACATATGCTTTAGTGTAATAATGCTTACACTGTCAAGTCTCAGATTGAGTAATATTTTTACCTAAATACATCGTTTAAAAATAAGTGGCGTAAAATAGTAAAGCTAGGAAGCCAGAAATTGGTAAAAATGTGCAGATGTATGTCAGAATTAACCGGTACAAGTCTCAACGTGATTAAAGCAATATTTTGATCAGAATCCACGTTTTTAAGAAAAATTGAAGCCGCTAAGTATTAGACTTAGAAATGTGAAATTTTGTGTGACGCTTCAGTTCAACATAAAAATAATGACTACATGACCCCATTAAGCCACCTGCAATAGTTTTCGAATAATTTACCGTAAACTAAATTTGGAACTCAAATGTCCTTATTTTTAGTAGATTAAGTATCTGTTATATTAATGCTAGAATGTTTTGGCTACAGCATGTGATGAAACCGATTAAATAATACATCTATAACAAGTTTTAGGACCTTGATGTTAACAACAACCAATACAAGTTCACTTAAAGTTGTAGTTCAGAGGTCATGTTCTACTGTCAGTTCAGTTCTAAAAATTCTAGAAGGCAAAGTTTTAAAGAAGGCGAGCTAAAACGTTTTCTATGATTTTAACCAACTTACCTATATGCATACAAAAATTACGTAGATTCTAAATTAGTTCATAACATTGTTATGAAATATTGTATGTCCGAGAAAGCGGCCGCTTAGAGACTGGTACCGTGTGCTTAGGGCGGATGACAGCAGGTGTTCACTTGGCCGTCTGCTGCGCCACATATATAAATATAGCCCGAGAGATAAATCTAGGCTTCACTTCGCACCCAGCCACCATAAGATCCGCGTCAGTCAAACGCCGGAGTGCGCGCTGCCTCGGATGACGTCAGAGACAGGCTGTTAAAAAAACGCCTATTTTCAGTACTAATAGAAAGTGAATTCGCGAGGACTGTACACCGTCCTGGGTCGCTTAAATCTACATCTACATACAAACTCGGCAAGCCACCTGACGGTGTGTGGCAGAGGGTACTTTGAGTACCTCTATAAGTTCTCCCTTCTATTCCAGTCTCGTGTTGTTCGTGGAAAGAAACATTGTCGGTATGCCTCTGTGTGGGCTCTAATCTCTCTCATTTTATCCTCACGGTCTCTTCGCGAGATATAGGTAGGAGGAAGCAATATACTACTTGACTCCTCGGTGAAGGTAAGTTCTCGAAACTTCAACAAAAGCCCGTACCAAGCTACTGAGCGTCTCTCTTGCAGAGTCTTCCGCTGGAGTTTATCTATCATCTCCGTAACGCTTTCGTGATTACTAAATGATCCTGTAACGAAGTGCGCTGCTGTCCGTTGGATCGTCTCTATCTCTTCTATCAACCCTATCTGGTACGAATCCTACATCGGTGATCAGTATTCAAGCAGAGGGCGAACAAGTGTACTGTAACCTACTTCCTTTGTTTTTGGATTGCATTTCCTTAGGATTCTTCCAATGAATCTGTCTGGCATCTGCTTTACCGACGATTAATTTTATATGGTCATTCCATTTCAAATCACTCTTAATGCGTACTCTCAGATAATTTATGGAATTAACTGCTTCCAGTTGCTGACCTGCTATATTGTAGCTAAATGATGTGGGATCTATCTTTCTATGTATTCGCAGCACATTACACTTGTCTACATTGAGATTCAATTGCCATTTCCTGCACCATGCGTCAACACGTTGCAGATCCTCCTGCATTTCAGTACAGTTTTCCATTGTTACAACCTCTCGACATGCTACAGAATCATCCGCAAAAAGCCTCAGTGAACTTCCGATGTTATCCACAAGGTCATTTATATATATTGTGAATAGCAACGGTCCTACGACAGTCCCCTGCAGCACACCTGAAATCACTCTTACTTCGGAAGACTTCTCTCCGTTGAGAATGATAAGCTGCGTTCTATTATCTAGGAACTCTTCAATCCAATCACACAATTGGTCTGATAGTCCATATGCTCTTACTTTGTTCATTAAACGACTGTGGGGAACTGTATCGAACGCCTTGCGGAAGTCAAGAAATACGGCATCTACCTGTGAACCCGTGTCTATGGCCCTCTGAGTCTCGTGGACGAATAGCGCGAGCTGGGTTTCACACGATCGTCTTTTTCGAAACCCATGCTGATTCCTACAGAGTAGATTTCTAGTCTCCAGAAAAGTCATTATACTCGAACATAATACGTGTTCCAAAATTCTACAACTGATCGACGTTAGAGATATAGGTCTATAGTTCTGCACATCTGTTCGACGTCCATTCTTGAAAACGGGTCTGACCTGTACCCTTTTCCAATCCTTTGAAACGCTACGCTCTTCTAGAGGCCTACGGTACACCCCTGCAAGAAGGGGGCAAGTTCCTTCGCATACTCTGTGTAAAATCGAACTGGTATCCCATCAGCCTTTCCTCTTTTGAGCGATTTTAATTGTTTTTCTATCCCTCTATCATCTATTTCGATACCTACCATTTTGTCATCTGTGCGACAATCTGCAGAAGGAACTACAGTGCAGTCTTCCTCTGTGAAACAGCTTTGGAAAAAGACATTTAGTATTTCGGCCTTTAGTCTCTCATCCTCTGTTTCAGTACCATTTGGGTCACAGAGTGTCTGGACATTTTGTTTTGATCCACCTACCGCTTTGACATAAGACCAAAATTTCTTAGGATTTTCTGCCAAGTCAGTACACAGAACTTTACTTTCGAATTCGTTGAACGCCTCTCGCATAGCCCTCCTCACACTACATTTCGCTTCGTGTAATTTTTGTTTGTATGCAAAGCTTTGGCTATGTTTATGTTTGCTGTGAAAAAATAACTGTTAGGGTGCCGCCCGCAATGTTAACAAATCCGTGTGGCAGGTGGTGACAATTATTTTTCACTTTTGTGGCGAGCATTTATTTTGATTATCAGTAGTCTGGGCGAAAGACAATTTAGTAGCAACTTACCATAGAGGTCGCCCCTGAACTGCTCGTAGTGCTGTTTAGGATAGAGAGAGTTACTGTCAGTATGAAAATAATGAATATTACAATGTTGTGCGTGTGAAACTTTACCAAGTACGTGTATCAATTAGAACTCAAAATCTTTATTTACAATCATAGTCCCGATCCCGCTGAGCAAATAGAGAATAAAAACATTTCTTCCAGTGGGTAGGACCAGAATGTGGACTTGCAGACTGCGAACTATGGTCAGTATGTTCTCTGTTGCTTTCTGGCTAACCGCAAAAATAGTTTAAAGGCTCCCGTAAAAAACGGCGAACAATATTTATAATAATTTCAGTTTCCTCCTATGACTTATGATTATTAATATTAATATGTTAAACCAACTGTGTTATCAGCCTTGAGGCAATTTGATGGCACCATGACGACGGACTGGAAGACATCAAAAGTACCTACTGAGAACTTCGTTGCCGGATGATAGGTAGGTAGAAAACAGAGAATACGATCAGTAGCTTCACTCTTAACTACTAGAGCTGCATGTGAGTAATAGAATTGTGTTTTCATTTACCCACAAGGAGCTGAGGGTACAATACTGGGGTTAAACAGGAAGAAAGCACGAGGACCAGATAGAATTATGACAGGAGTGTTGCATCAGCTAGATGACCACATTGTCTCGTATTTGACATTGTTATTAAGTGAATGTCTTTTGCAGGTATGAATACCTGGAAACTGGAATAGCTCGAATATTATTATACTAAAGAAATGGGGAGACAAAGATCCAAGAAAACCGAAATCTTTCATGCCAATTTCTTTGGCAAATGCTCTAAACAAAGCACATGGAAGCTTCTGTGCCACCGCCTGTGGGAACGCAGACAAGTAGTTGACGAGAGATCTCTGCAGTACGGTGTTCAGAAGGAAAAATTTGCCAAGGATGCGATAAATCACTCAATGTATGTTGTGAACACCTTAGACGACAAGCACATTATGGGCATAATAACCGATGTAGCTAGGGTATTCGATAAGTGATGATGGCTAGTACTATTCAAAGGACTCAAGCAAATGCATTGTCCCATGTGTCTGTATAACAGCCTATGAGATTATTGCACAGGCATGCATATGAATTTGGAACGCTCCAGAAAGAAAATTGCGAGAATCATCACCAAAGGCTTTCCACAGGGCTCTGTTTGTGGTCCAGAGTTCTGGGATGTTGGTATAGATGCGCTACTGAAACAGCTTCACAATATGAGAAGCAATAAAGGCTGCATCACCTAAGCAGACGATCTGCTAACGAAATCATGTGCGAACATATGGGCTAAGTTTGAGGAAAATAATAGGGAAGTTCTCGAAACACTTAGCAACTCGCGTGTAGAAAATACATTAACGATAGCAGCAGACAAAACAGTTAATATGTTACTAAAAGGAACATTATCAAAATCGAGAAACCCTACAGTCAGAATGCATGCAAAGAGAAAAGAGGTAACAACATCAACGAAAATCAAAACTTCGGTACACGTGGAAATCGTTTTCCAGATATGCATTAAATCCTGAACAAAACAGTATCGATTGGCAAATGAAGCTTTCAGCTGACTCCAAGCACAAAAAGAAGGAACCACAACACAATCTTAATCGCCATTATGAGCTACGGGTCGAGCGTATGGGTTCACAGAGCCAGAAAGGTAAAGACAGTACAGGCTCTTCGACGAGCACAGAGAAGTATATTCCGGCACCCAGACAGGTGCGTGTAGAACAACATCGACTCTCGATCTAGTAGTGAGAAAGAGAGGTTTACAATATTGGCTCAGATAGGAAAAATATGACGCGGTAAATGAGATACTGGGCACAATGACCACATCGAAAAAGGAAATAAAGGTATGAATTGATAGAGAATAGCAAGAAACCATGGACAGAGGAGAAATATGGAGGAGAACTTACAATTTCCTTTCTAATGTGAAAGAAAGATAAAAAACGTCATACTTCTTTCCGACCAAGAAAGCAATATACTACCTCTCGAGACGTGGTCCATATCCCAGTTACTTACTGAAAATACACCAACGCACCACATACACTTGTGACTGGGAGAAATCGGCTCCCTGTATTACATCATCTGAGAGTGTGCCATTAGACAAGACGTTAGAGACCAGGACAGGAATGTCTTTAATAATACAACAGATTATACAATAATAAGGAATAAGAAGCTGACAGCCAATATATTGGCTTACGAGCTGCAAGCTTAATCGGCGTATAGACAACAAAGAATAAACAATGCATCATGCCAACTAGACGCACCACTCCAGTACATTCAACTACAACGATCTTTCGAGAGCAGCGACTGGGAGGACCAGAAAGGTTTTTCTGACTCCCTTACACCCATCTCCCAATCTTTACACCTTGGGTGACATGGTAGCAACAGCCACTGTGAATCCTAAGTTGTGTCTCAGCGCGACGGAGGCCTACAGTTCGCACAAAATGTAGAAGTCTAGTTTTGTATCTGGTACCAAGTACAGCAGAGTAGTACAGTGTAGTCCTGTATAGTGTGTAGGGTAGTGTTGTATAGTATCGTGTAATCTAGAACTATAAATCACAACAGTTGTGATATAGCAGTGGGATGTAGTCGAGAAGACCACTAGCACGTGTCTTCTGAATTCCGGATGGGCGTATATTTGTGCACCAGACAGTTGTAGTGTAATACAAAGGTGTATTTATTATTAGTATTACTATAAATTATTAAATTTGATTATAAATTATTAAGTAAATATTTTATGTACTTTTTCCTGACCGCCATAATGCTAAGTTAAATTACTATATTTGAAATTTTATGATAAAATATTATGTATTATGTTCAAACACACCAATCAATGTGCAACATTTGGTCTGTTCTTGTGTCTATATAAAAACTAAATGAAATCAGCGAATAAATAAATGTCTGTCCCTAGTCATGCATGTTTCTACAGACTTACACTTGTCGTCTAACCATTCCTGCTTAACCATTTTCTATTTTCCGTCAGGCTCATTTTTTAGACTTTGGTATTTCGTTTCACAACTTCATTTACTAAGTTTTATTTTCTCCTTTCGTCAGTTAAATTCAGTATCTTCTGTATTATCCACGGATTTCTAATTGGTCTTGTCTTTTCACCTATGTGCTCCTCTGTTGCCTTCATTATTTCATCTCTCAAAGTTATCTATTTGTCTTCTACTATATTTCTATCCCCTGTTTCAGTCAGTTATTGTCTAATGCTCTCTCTGAAACTCTCAGCAGCCCCTTGTTCTTTCAATTTATCCAGGTTCCATCTTCTTAAATTTCTACCTTTCTGCAATTTCTTAGGTTGTAATCTGCAATTCATAACCAATATATTACGGTCAGAGTCCACATGTGCCCCTGTAAATTGCTTACAGCTTGAAATCTGAATTCGAAGTCTCTGTATTACCATTATGTAATAAATCTGAAACCTTCCAGGTCTCTTCCACATATACAGCCCTCCTTTAGGTTTCTTAAACCAAGTGCTAGCAATGATTAAATGATTAAATGTGCGAAATTCTACCATTTTTCCTTTTCATCCTTTTCTTCCTACCAAATTCCAGTTGCCCACCACAAATACATTTTCGAGTTCCTTAACTATCTATGCAATTTCTCTTATATCATCATAAATTCTTTCATTCTCTTCATCATATGCGCAGCTTATTGGCATGAGTAAACTTGTACTACAGTGGTGGCTGTTGTCTTCATGTCTGTCTCGGCTACGATAATGCTTTCATTATGGTGCTCATAGTAGCTTACCCATATTCCAGTTTTCTTATTCATTATAAAGCGCATTACCACTATTTGATTTTTGTTTATATATTTGTACTCACTTGACCAAAAGTCCCATTCTTCCTGCTACTGCACTTAACTAATTCCCACTGTGTCTAATGTCAACCTATCCATTTCCATTTTTAAATTCTCTACTATAATTAAACGATCTAACATTCCACGCTCCAACACGTAGAATTCCAGTTTTCTTTTTCTAGATGACCAGATTCTCCAGAGTAGCCCCTGCCCGGGGATCCGAAAGAAGGACTATTATACCTCCGTAATATTTTGCTCAAGAGGATTCCATCATCATTAAGCCATACAGTAAAGTTGCATGCACTCGGAAAAAAATAACAGTTGTAGTTTACCCTTTACAGCCGTTCGCAGTATCAGCACAGCAAGGCCATGCTGTCTAATGCCTCAAGGCCAAATCAGTTAATCATTCAAACTGTTGCCCCTGCAATTATTGAAAAGGCTGTCCCTCCTCTTAAACTAAAAAGGCTGCTCCTCCTCTTCAGAAACCATATTTATGTCTGTCCTCTCCGCACGTACCCCTCCGTTGTGGTTGACCGGTGTACGGCGGTCTGTATCGCTGAGACGTGCAAGCCACCCCACCTCGGCAATATATCCACAGTTCATTGGGGCAGATTTGTTGCCTCAGACTGTCAAAATAACGCAGATTTGTTGCACTACTCGTGAACTGTTTTGTCAGTTTGAGATTTTCCTTATTTCATGTACGAGATCTGCTTGGTTCTGATGCCTCATTAGACTGTAGCGTCCTCGACAGTTTACTGACTGAGCTGACGGAGAAGGTAAGAACCGCAGACTATGCATTGATGGTAATTTTGCATACTGGTAGAGGTCTATCGTTGCATACTTATGCACATATAAATGTGAGATGTACGAGGGCGTGCTGAAACTAATGCTTCCGAAT
This sequence comes from Schistocerca serialis cubense, assembly GCF_023864345.2. Lineage (NCBI taxonomy): Eukaryota > Metazoa > Arthropoda > Insecta > Orthoptera > Acrididae > Schistocerca > Schistocerca serialis. The sequence goes on from NC_064640.1 coordinate 220,909,015, forward strand.
TTTTTTATGTGAAAATTCTTGAAGATTTTAAAATAAACCAAACCTTTCTAACATTATACATCTTTATTATTCTTGAGACCAGTTTGTTGATACCGTCACCGTAGTATCTTTGACCTCGTTGACGGATCCACAACCTCACATCTGCTTGCACTGCATCATCCCTAACAAAGTGAAGTCCTCGAAGGCATTCATTAAGTTTTGGAAACAGGTGAAAATCGGATGGGATCAAGTCGGATGGAAGGAGAATGGTCGATGAAAGTGAGCCCAAGGCGTCGGGTTGTTGCAGATGTCTAATCGTTCGTGTATGGTCTAGCATAGTCAATGTGAAGGGGACCGTGCTCCATGTGTGGACGAACTCTACGAATTCGAAACTCCATTACAGAACAGCGTTCCTCACGCACCGACATAGTTACGTTACGTACCATCGTGCTACACCCTACAGTTTGAATCTTTCTAACGGCAGAGGGCTGCAAATATGTAGACATGAAGAATAAAGATGTAGAAATTTAATAATGTATATTTTGTGTAAGAAGCTTCAAGAGTTTTCACAGAAAAATTTCGGAGGTACTACTTTTGAGCACGGCCTTGTAAATGAGCAACCGGATGTGTTTTCATCTGTGTGACAGTGGAAAATCAGACACAAGTTCGATCATTCAGATTTAAATTTTCTGTTGTTAACCCACATCATGTAAGGTGAATAATAGGCTGGTTCTTACAACCGGGGTAAAGATGATTTCCTTCCCCATCATTGTCCATGTTTAGTGTCTAACGACCATTGTGTTTATAGAATTTTAAATTTGAACAGGATCTACATTCAGAGGATTTTAGCGTTCCAAACCACGACCATTTTCAATAAGATCATATCGCGCACAACCAGCACAGATTTAACACCGTTATGTACTTCCAACTAACTTCGAATAAGCTCGTCTCTCCGACCTGTCTCTGCATCGACGATGGACAGCGCCTTGTAGTTCTGCAACCTGTATAATTGCCAACGCACTGCTCTAGCATCATATCAGCATACAGCTCCAGTTAGCGCTTCAGAGGAGAAGATTTTTCGTGTGGAACTACAGACAACATGCTGATATAACTGGACGATATAAGTCTATAACCTCATTTGTATATGGCTAAAAAAAAGATCACTAACATTAAAGATGTAACATCATCATGCTGGTTCAAAGGGAGGTTTTTTTTCAGACACTCGGCTTCAAAACTGTGTTGTTGACCATTCCGAAAAGGATATCGATACTTTCCTGCTCTCTGTGAGTGCTAAGATTAAGGTTTACCACTGACTTCCTTTTCTGAGCAGTGGTTCCTTTTTTTCGTTTTCTTTTCTTTGAAAAAAAGAATTCATTTGTGAGTTGTAATTTCTTGTCTAATTTGTTAGCGACACATCAGTTTACCCAATTTTAATGTGACAACTAAGATTAAACTTAGCTTTGTTATTCGTGTGTAGTTACTACTGAACCACGAGGACTACTATCTACAGCTGTCATCTCATGAACGCTATAGTAAAAGGCATGCTATTATTTGTCACTTCTTCACGAATGATCTGTGCAAAATATTTGCACTAATTGAGCCATTCTTTCAACATATAAAATTTTAACTAACTTTGTTAGTGAGGGAAGATGTATGACACTGATACAAAAAATGAAGTTACTGCTTTTTCACTATGTTGAGCTTTATCAAAGCAGAAAAGTTGGGCAAAGAACTTATAAAGTAAGTAACCATCCTATTGGGACTGGCGACCGATTTTAATGACAAGACACTCACAGGTGGAATTTCTGAAGGTTAGTTGTACTGGTCGCTGCCTAAGTTATAATTACTGGCACTGCATTTCTGCGAAGAAATGTAAGGAATTGAATCTTTATACGGGTGAGCAGTCTAAATTACAGTGTCAATGTGCTTTAGAAACAGCCATGTAATTGTATATTAGGCTCGTTAGAATAACGCCTTAAAAGCGACAAGTGTAGAATTTTTTTGGCCACCGCTACTTAAAGAGAACAGTGTTCTGAATTTGCGTTTTGGATTGTGCCGTACTAAACTTTAGTGTGTCGTGCAGGTGACTAAGCATATTTATAAAGCTGCTGTCAACTGATACTTTACAGTTAACTTCACGGTGATAGAGCGTGTGCAGTGGAACGCTACTTGAAAACTATATATTTAACTTCAGGCAGCAAACATTTCGTAGCTCTTTTGGTTACGTTTGTAGCCACAGTAGCCACATTAGGTTAGACATTCGTATCCATGACACGACATAAAATATATATATATCAAAAATAATTTAAAAGATAATGTAGGGTTTCCCACATAAAACAGGTACAACTCACGTACCGATTCAATCATCTCTGGTCGAATTGCTTGTGAAGTGGCAACACTATCTGGAAAGTTGACTACACTGCATTTTATCGCAAAGTTAAGTGCATTTTTTTTTGACGTTACTGTTATCTATTCTTTTTTAGTTAGTTCATTATTACTCGAATCTCTGGCGTGAGGCATACCGATTTTACTGTGTCACCCTGTGTAACCCTAAGGATGATAATAATAATAATAATAATAATGTCGTGTGACGAGGGCCTCCCTTCGGGTAGACCGCTCGCCTGGTGGAATTCTCTCGATTTGACGCCACTTCGGCGACTTGCGTGTCGATGGGGATGAAATGATGATGATTAGGACAACACAACACCCAGTCCCGGAGTTGAGAAAATCTCCGACCCAGCCGGGAATCTAACCCGGGCCCTTAGGATTGACAGTCTGTCGAGCTGACTACTCAGTTACCGGGGGCGGACACCCTAAGGATGTTGCAGGCACACTTACTTGGCTGGTAGGTGTGGAAGGTTTAATCAGCGACACTTGACGAAAATGTCTGCACAGTTATGTATGATACCACTATATTATAGTAAAGAGCAGGTTATAATACTCATAAGTTGGGAAATAAAGTCCCACAAAAACCATGTAATGTGGCCTTTTGAATCTGTCGAAATGGATGACGACGATGAAATTGCTAGTGGATAATAACACACTGTAGGTTCATATTTCATTCAAGGAAGAGGAGGAGAAGATTGGTGTTTAGCGGCCCGTCGATAACGAGGTCATTAGAGACGGTGCACAAGCTAGGATTGGGGAAGGATGGAGAAGGAAAGCGGCCGTGCCTTTTAAAAAGAACCATCCGCTCCGCTTGTATCGCGCTCCCTGACTCCAGAGCAAAAACGACGCGTAAACGCCTGCCGCGACTTAATTGAAGTTCAAAACACGGACAGTTCTTTGTGTAAAAGATCATCACGGGTGACGAGACTCGGTGTTATCAATATGAACCTACCACAAAACGGCAAAGTGCAGAAGTTCACATGAAGAGTCAACGTCTTGACTACATAACCGACGTCCAAAACAATGTGACGATCGAGTTGAACAACTACCGAAAGAAAAATTATTTTGACAGTTTTTCATGGTTGTATGAACAAACCGTGCGTTGTATTCAAGTGTAAGGAGCATTAAAACTGGCACCATATATTTTCACTACATTCTATTAATGCAATCTGGAAACTTTTTAGACTGACAGCGTACGAATGATTTATTGCTGTATGAAGTCAGTGGCTGTGACAACATTCGCCAGACAGAAATCCTGATTGCTACATGCACAACGCAACGTACACACACTAGCGCTAATATTTAAGCAAACGTTCGTAAGCGACTTCTTGGAATCTCAAGTTACGAGGACGTGCTGAAAAGCGATGCCTCCGAAATTTTATGTGAAACTCTTAGAACTTTTTAAATAAAACAGACATTATTAACATTCTGCATCTTTGTTCTTCATGTCTACATATTTGAAGCCCTCCGCGGCTAGAAGATTCCGAATTGTAGCGTGTAACATGGTTGACTGTAACATAATGATGTCGGACTTGAGAAACAGCGTGCTGTAATTGAGTTTCGTATTCGAAGATTTCGTCGATACATGGAGCACCTCTCCTCCAGCATAACAATGTCAGACCACACACAAGAGCGCCGCAGCGTCTGAAACAGTCCGACACCTTGGGTTCACTGTCATCGATCATTCTGCATACGGTCCCGATTTGGTCCCATCCGATTTTCGTCTGTTTCCAAAACAAACTTCAGTTTGATAATGATAATGATGAAGCATTGCAAACAGAGGTGATGTTGTGGGTCCGTCAACGAAGTAAAACATTCTACAGTGACGGTATCAACAAACTAGTCTCTCGTTGGAGAAATATGTCACCACGATAACTATGTTAAGAGATAAATATATAAACAATATTTAAATAGCTTTAAGAGTTTTCACATGAAAAAATTCGGAGGTATTATCTTTCAGCACGCCCACGTACTACAGAACATAACGTGACTGATGTTTCCTCCAGCGTACGTGGCATGTTCCACTTGGATAATATTCTCTCACGTAGAAATCATCGTCCTCCAGTGTTCTGAGATTCTGTAAGGAGTTCCATTTGACTAATCGTATATCGGCCCAGTTGAGCACTAGCGGACTTGGCCTCATAAATAATAGAAACTGTATTTTAGCACCTATCTCCTTCCACGTGCTTCTATGCTGCGGTGACAACATGTGTATCCCGTGTCGAAGAAGGACCAAAAAACTATCGATGGAACTGGTAAAAGAATTTTCAACAGTTAGTTACTATATTTTAATTTATATTTCATTGGTCGGTTTCATCTACATCTACATCTACATATATACTCCGCTAGCCACCAAGCGGTGTGTGGCGGAGGGCACAGTTCGCGCCAAAAACATATCTCCCTCCCTCTGTTCCACTCGCGGATCGCGCGAGGGAAAAACGACTGTCTGAATGCCTCAGTACGAGCTCTTATTTCACTTATTTCTGAATGATGATCATTACGCGATTTGGAAGTTGGTGGTAATAATATATGCTCTACATCCTCGGTGAAGATTGGATTTCGAAATTCAGAGAGCAGCCCCTTCTGTTTAGCACGTCTGCAAATGTGCCCAACTTCAAACTTTCTATGAGATTTGTAACGCTCTCGCGATGGCTAAATGTACCAGTCGCGAATCTTGCCGCTCTTCTTTGGACCTTCTTAATCTCCTGAATCAGACCCAACTGGTAAGGGTCCCATACAGACGAACAACAATCCAAGATTGGACGAACCAACGTATTGTAAGCTATTTCCTTTGCTGAAGGACTGCATCGCTTCAGGACTCCACCAATAAACCACAATCTAGAGTTCGCTTTACCCATTACTTGTGTAATCTGATAACTCCATTTGAGATCATTCCGAATAGTCACACCCAGATACTTGACTGATGTTACCGCTTCCAAAGACTGATAATTTATTTTGTACTAATACATTAATGGGGATTTTCGCCTTGTTATACGCTGTAGATTACACTTACTAATATTGAGAGATAACTGCCAGTCATTACACCACGCATTTATTTTCTGCAAATCCTCATTGATTTGTTCAAAACTTTCGTGCGATACTACTTTCCTGTAGACTACAGCATCATCAGCAATCAGTCTAAGGCAGCTGTCAATACCATCAACCAGATCGTTTATGTAAATCGTAAAAAGCAGAGGACCTATTACGCTGCCCTTAGGCACACCTGAAGTTACTCTTGTTTCTGTTGAAGTTACCCCGTTCAGGACGATATACTGCTCCCCGCCTGTTAGAAAACTTTCTATCCAACCGCATATGTCATTGGATAGGCCGTAAGCGCGCACTTTCTGTAGCAAGCGACAGTGCGGAACTGAGTCGAACGCATTTCGAATGTCGAGAAATATGGCATCAACCTGGGAGCCGGTATCTAGAGCCTGTTGTATATCATGCACAAAGAGGGCCAGCTGTGTCTCGCATGACCGCTGTTTCCTGTAACCGTGCTGGTTTCTGCAGATGAGCTTCTCAAAGTCTAGAAAGGTCATTAGGTCTGAACACAAAATACGATCCATGATTCTACAACAAATCGACGTCAGTGAAATTGGCCGGTAATTATGTGCATCCGATTTTCTACCCTTTTTATAGATTGTTATGACCTGGGCGTTCTTCCAGTCCCGTGGAACTTTCCACCGTTCCAATGATCTCTGATAGATGACGGATAAGAATGGTGCTATATTTATAGCATAGTCAACATAAAATCTAACGGGGATACTGTCTGGGCCAGATGCCTTTCTGGCGTCTAAGGACCTTAACTGTTTAACAATCCCAGATACACTAAACACTATGTCAGCCATCACTTCGTTTGTTCGATCATTGAAAGGGAGAATGATGCTGCAGTCTTCTATCGTAAACGAATTTTTGAAAGCTAGGTTTAGAATTTCGGCCTTCTGTTTATCATCATCAGTTACATTACCCGTACTGTCAGCAAGAGAAGGTATTGAATTATTTGTAGCGTTCATAGATTTTACGTGCGACCAAAGTTTTTTGGGGTTATTTTTAAAATCTGCTATAAAATATTGCTTTCAAATTCGTTAAAAGAGTCTGTCATTGTCCTTCTGACAGCTGCTTTCATTTCGCATAATTTCTGTTTGTCAACGACTGTGCAAAATTCTCTGCTTTCTCAGCAACTTCCTAATATGTTTGTTGTACCAAGGTGGATCCTATCCCTCCCCTATACTTTTGCTACGCACATACTTCTCTAGCACGTGGTGAACAATACCTTTAAATTCCGACCAAAGATGTTCAATACCTTTGTGTTCCGTGGTGAATGCTCGGAGCTGACTATGAAGATATTCATTAATGGCACTTTTATTTGCTTTCCCAAACAAGAAAACTCTACGCTGTTTTTTTGTTGTTTTTTTGCAACTTCCACTGACATAGAAGCCACATGGACATTATAGTCGCTAATACCTTCCCCTAGATTAACTTCCTCAAAAAGATCAGGTCTGTTTGTCGCCAAGATATCTAATATGTTCCCATATCGAGTTGGTTTTCTAACCAATTGCTCAAGGTAGTATGTTGAGAGCGCTCCTAGAATAACTTCACACGAATCTTTGCTTCTGCCCCCTGTGATAAACGTGTAATTTTCCCAGTCAATGGACGCTAGATTAAAGTCTCCACCTATAACTAATGGATAATTTGGATATTTATTTTCTATGCACTCAAGACTTTCCCTGAAACGTTCTGCGACGTTTGTTGCGTATGCTGGTGGTCTATAAAAACATCCTAATACAATGGTCAATCCTTGTCTGATTGACAGCTTTATCGAGAGTATTTCACAGTCCGACGCAGTATCGATCTCAACTGCGTTTAAACAGCTTTTAACTGCAATGAACACACCACCTCCTATAGCATCAGTCCTATCCTTCCTAAACACTGTCCAATCAGAGTTCAAAATTTCACTGGTTTTTATGTCTGGTTTCAACCAGCTTTCGGTATCTAATACAATATTGACATTGCTACTGTTAATTTCGGAGATTAACTCGGGGATTTTTCAGATGCTTCGATGACGATCGTCGAAATGTGAAGATATATTTAGTGCATTTATATACATTGTAAATAAGGATTCTTTCTGGTTTTATCGAAATTTCTTCTTTTTCTCTGTTGATCTGCCTATAGAATTCATATGAGAATGCGTACTATAAAAACTTCGTAGATCTAAAAGCATATACAATTCAGCGTAGCTAACAACTAACAAATAATAGTGTAAACGATTTTAACTAAGAGACCGGGATGCCGCACGTATTAACAAGACTGCTTCCGGAACGGGGAAGATTGCCGGCCTCGGAAAGAATCCGTCCGGCAGATTAACGACCATAGGTCGGTGTGGCGGCCAGCATGGATGTGGTTTTTAGGCGGTTTCCAACATCCCACTAAGTGAATACCGGGATGGTTCCCACGTTTCGCGTCAGATACACGCTATGCAAAAATTTAGAACACTTTCTCTCACTTCCACACAGAATTTAGTCCACACATAGACAGTTTGTTTTCATAGCTTCTATCCTGGGCGGGGAGGGGGAAGAGGTGTGAAAGGAGACCGATGGATTTCGCTGTTTGGTCTCCTTAAATACTTACTTAATCAGAATCTTATCTGTTTCTGTTCAGGTACACTGTTTTTATATTTCACTGACGTTCATATTTCTCTTAGATTACTGAATGTCTGTTGAAGAAGCATCTAATTTTAGACAGGTTGGATAAAATATAGACCCATAACAGATATTATGAAATTATTGACAGATATAATGTACCAACGATAAATACAGGATTTTAGTTTTTTGAAGAAGATTAATTGTTGTCTACACAACTTTATTTCTTCGCAAAGAAATTTAGATGATAAAACCGGATCCTCCTGCAAGTCCCCATAAAATATTAATGAAACACGAAAACTGAAGAATATTTTGAAAATGTGGAATTCGTGTTGTTTGTTTCAGTGTGTCTGAGTGTGTGTGTGTGTGTGTGTGTGTGTGTGTGTGTGTGTGTGTGTGTGTGTGTGTGTGTGTGGGTATGTGTGTATATGTGTGTGTCTGCGTGCGTGTTTGCGTGCGTGCTTGCACACGTGCGTTTGTGTGTGTGTGTGTGTGTGTGTGTGTGTGTGTGTGTGTGTGTGTTTTTGTGGGTTTTTGTGAATTTGTGTTTATTTGTGATTGTGTGTGTGTGTGTGTGTGTAAACATTACTCACCTGATTTGTTTACTGGTGTAATATTGATGTTTGAAATGATACTACGCGTACAGAGCGCTGTGTACACAGATTGCCGATTGGCTAATCTTAAAATACAGGGTGAATCACGAATATATGCAAATATTTTAGTGTGTTATTCTACAAGTAAAACTAAAGAAAAAAGTTCATATAGACATACTTCCGCCGGCTGGAGTGGTCGAGCGGTTCTAGGCGCTACAGTCTGGAACCGCGCGATCGCTACGGTCGCAGGTTCGAATCCTGCCTCGGGCATGGATGTGTGTGATGTCCTTCGGTTTGTTAGGTTTAAGCAGCTCTTAGTTCTAGGGGACTCATGACCTCAGCAGTTAAGTCCCGTAGTGCTCAGAGCCATTTGAACCATTTGAAACATACTTCCGCAACTGTTTAGTTACGGAGTTGCGGTTAATAAAAGATTTTACCTGAAATTTAGCAACTTCGCCAATATGAAGGCATCGCAAAACTGTACGATATTTAAGTAGACACGTAAACATTGGCTCCAAAACGTATTCCTTCACAGCTATGAGTACTTGTTCATCTCTTCTACTGAACAATTGCTCACAGCTCTTAAGAAATGTATTTTAGAGCCCATGTTTAGTAGACAATTTCTTCTTTTTTGGTTCATATTACCTATTCCCAAAATATGGAAAGCAAAGATCTTGCAATAGGAGACATTTGTTTGACAGAATCGAAAACGAAGAAGTGCTCACAGCTCTCAAGGTGCGCATTTTAGAACACATGTTTAGTAGCCTTTCTTGCTTCGAATTATCACTTCTCTCATATCCCTTAGTATTGACCATTCCCCATGGGACACCTGTATACTGGGTGCCATACTCCTATCATTCTGTCCATTTCCCTCAAAAACAGTGGATGTGACATTTTGTCCGGTGAAATACACACAAAAATAGAAAAATAAGTCAACTCTTGGAGAGATGGCGCTAATACCGCCTAACGATGCCTCTAGCCTTGATAATGGCCTCTGTTAGGAGAGGGAGTCCACAAGTATCTTCAGGCATGCCATATCCATCGGACTCACTCGTTGATGATTTGATCCGCAGAGTTGCCAAATTGCTGCTGCTTCGTTTCACCTGCTATTTCAAATAGTCCAGACATTTTCTGTGTGACTAACATCGTGCGATTTAGCGAGCCACTCCAGGTGCAATACGGTACCTGAGAGTTTGCAATTCAGGAATATACGCCTTACGTGATAAAATTCATGAGATAGTGATGTGCGCGTATACAAATAGCGGTAGTACCTCGTATACAAGGTATAAAAGGGCAGTGCATTGGCGCAGCAGTCATTTGTATTCATGTTACTCATGTGAAAAGGTGACTGTGGCCGCAGCACGGGAATTAACAGATTTTGAATGCAGAATGGTAGCTGGGGCTAGACGCGTGACACATTCCATTTCGGAAATGGCAAGTATCCGTAAGGACAGTGCCGTGAAGTTTGACGTTAATGGGCTATGGCAGCAGCTGACAGACGCGAGTGCCTTTGCTAACAGCAAGACATCTCCTGGGATCGTAACCATATCGCCTGGGTCCTAGACGATTAGAAAACTGTAGCCTGGTCAGATGAGTTCCGATTTCAGTTGGTAATGGCTGATGGTAGGATTAGAGCGCAGACACGAAGCCATGGACCGAAGTTGTCAACAAGGCATTGTGCAAGCTTGTGGCTCCATAATGCTGCGGGCTGTGTTTACATGAAGCAGACTGGGTCCTCTGGTAGAACCGAGCCTCTTGGTGACCATTTGCATCCATTCACGGATTTCATGTTCCCAAACAACGATGGAATTTTTATGTATGACAATGCGTCGTGTCACCGCTCCATTAATGTTCGCAATTGGTTATAAGAACATTCTGGATAATTCGAGTGAATTATTTGGCCACCCAGGTCGCCCGACATCAATCCCATGGAATATTTATAGGTCATAATCGAGAGATCAGTCCGTGCATAAAATCCTGCATTGGGTACTCTTTCGCACTTGTGGATGGTTACAGAGGCATCGTAACTCAGAATTTCTGCAGGGGACGTCCAACGATTTGGTGAGCCCATACCACGTCGATCTGCTGCACTACGCAAAAGCAGCTCCGACACAAGATTAGAAGGAAACCCATTAGTTTTGCCACCTCAATGTATGCGTGGAGTCCTCTGGGATGGCTGTTGTCATCTTGGCGGATAGGAGTGTTCACAGCAGACTCGTTATAGACATTTAGAAGAAAGGGTAACACTTGGTCACCCACATTGTTGGCATACACATCCTGTTTCATGCTCACTATAACCTGAATTGTGGGTCAAAGCCATATACGAAAGTCAGCCCCAAAATATCACAGAGCCATCTTCGGCCAAATCTGCACTCTCCACACAGCGAATTAAGCGCGTCAACGGGCTGTAATTTGAAAAGAGGCAAAATTCCGACTCGTTGGATCACACTACACCCATACAGTCACGTACTGCCATCGCTGAAACTTTTCGCAAGAGTATGAGAAAAACAAGCTGAAGTGGAAAGATAAGGCGGCCAGACTTTGCTATTGGCTAATGGCAACATTCAGAACTGTTGTATCACTATACTCGTCTTTCCAAGAGAGTTCGAATTCCGTTGAAAAAGGTACATTGTTCCACTGTAAAAATCATATGTTCTTCAGAATTTCGGTTGATACAAGAGTTAATTAGGTTACACACGATACAAAATTATGTGCCTCTGTCAAGTGCCGAAAATATCGTTTCGATATATAGAACGGTTCAAGAAATAAAAGGGGTGCTAGGTGTACCCCAGAATTACGTTTACATATGACGATTCGTCTGGCTAAGAATTATCCGTCCACTTCTATGTGCTGGGAAGCTTTGAATCAATTCACAAATCTTGTCCGATACTCGGTAAACTCTTTTTTTTTTCTTTCACTTAACGACAGTACTGAACTGTATACAATGACTTCCAAAAATCAAGATACAAGGCATTAGCTTGGGCGTCTATGTCCATGGCCCTTTAGATTTCATAGACGAACAGAATGAGCTTTGTTTCGCACGTTCTCTGTTCCGAAATGTACTGTGTGAGTCAAAAAGAAAGAACAGATTTCAGTTTTTCATTACAGACAAACTACAAAACACAGAAACTCATTGCTCAAGTCGGTGGTTAGAGAAAGATTAATAGTTTTGACGCTATTTGTAGTAACATGGCGAATACACCACAAGAGAAATCATTCTGTGTGTTGGAATTTGCGCAAAGTCAACGCGCATCCTGTCATCGACTCAGCAAGGAACCTCCTCTGCATAAGCAGATTCACACTATGTGATCAAAAGTATCCGGACACCCCCAAAAACATACGTTTTTCATATTATGTGGATTGTGCTGCCACCTATTGCCAGGTACTCCATATCAGCGACCTCAGTAGTCATTAGACATCGTGAGAGAGCAGAATGGGGCACTCCGTGTAACTCACGGACTTCGTCCGTGGTCAGGTGATTGGGTGTCAATTTGTCACGCGTCTGTACGCGAGATTTCCACACACCTAAACATCCCTAGGTTCACTGTTTCCAATGTGATAGTAAAGTGGAAACGTGAAGGGACACGTACAGCTTCCTCATTTTTGTACTCCAAGCATTACATCAGCTTACAACAATTATAATTTCACAGTGCATTTAGCACGGTTCCTTATTCTCTCCAGCGCACGAGCAAATCTCACAGGTTATGATAACGCTACCTTACCTCACGCTAGAACTTCCAAGGATACTGCTACTCGTCAGTTGTTGCCTCCAGCTCTCAGAGGAGGAAACTTGCATTAAATTTTATGTTATAGAAAATAATGCTGAGGAAGTAGTGGTGGACTGGATTCAACCAGTTATTTGCTAGAGAAAATGTATTACTTACAAACTGTACTCAGAGGCCTCGTTGAAAGTTTTCCCAGCAAAATTCAAGCCACCATAAAGGTTAAGGGTGGTCACATCCCTCATTAATTTGACAATGTTGCAGTTGCTGCTAGCAATTTGTTGCAAATTGTGCTGTAACATGGCAACAATGGCGACATGTGGGACAATTCTTATCCGTAACCAACTATAAAATGATTATGTATGGACAGTTCGTTTCATTTTGTCGTGATTTGTTATGGTGAAACAACCTGATGTTCCTTGTGAAGGCAACACGACAAAAAAAACAAAAAAAACAAAGGCGCAACAGCAAAAGAAACATCTAGTGAAACACCAAAAGCTTCAATATGCTACAGCGATACTGCCAAAAAATGAGAACTAATTCTGTTGGCAATAATACTCATAGCTTCACACAATTCTACAGTTTAATTAGATTGAAGACATTATGTTATATGATGTAATTGGGCGAACATTTTAAGAAGAGTTAATTTAAAAATTTCTTGAATCATCCACAACAAACACAGTTAATTAATATGTCAAAGAACGTTAAATACAATAGTTATACAGCATCTTACCATCACTTAATGGAAGTAGTATACTATTCTCAATTTCAGATCTTAACATTTTCGTGCCCAAAGTACGAAAAACTGTACCAAACGATTAAATATATGCGGAGAATGTTACCAAAGCGACTAAGAACAGGGTAGTACATTGTAAGAAATGTATTTTCTAATTTATGTGCAAATTACAAGTGGGACTTCTGGTACCGTATTCATCGTATGTAATAGGGTTATTTACTTAGTATGTTAGTAATACCACTTTACATTAAATAAAACAATACGAAACCGGCAGAGGTACGCAAACGTCTTGACAGAACGCTAGTGCATGAATTTTCAACTCTATGTTGTTTTATGACTACAAAGTCGGCGGGACATTCAAGTCCCGTCTGGCAGTAAAGGGTTTTACAGCTGTGTCTGATGTTGCACACAAAGGATCTCACCAGGTTTTATCAGAGGGAAAGATTCATTTCAAGAAGCATGCACTTGAACTTACCATCTCAGCCACTAGAGACATTGCTGCAGCTATTGTAAGAGAAGAAGATTTAAGAAGATGAAGGAGATGGGTCTAACGAAAAAAAAGTGTTTATCAAAGCAAAAGGTGGAGAGCAAGAGTCATGAAAGAATATTATAGCAGAGGAAGGGTGTAGACTGGCAATATCACTTCTTAGTAAACCAACAGACACCATGCATGATACTCAATAAGGCATCAGATTGGATCCAATAGCATGTGTGGATCATTGGTAATTTGCAGGTAATTATCAAAGGAGATGATGTAATTGTTCACACTGTAAAATACACAGGACTGAGAGGTTATATTATCTGTCGTTTAAAATGAGATATTCTGTAAGGAGTTACTCAGCACAAGAACTTGAAAATTGTGATAGAATTGTCAGGGCAATCAATGCTCACAAGTAAGCTATCTCGCCTACAGTTAAGTAAGTACAAAGATTATTTATATATATATATATATATATATATATATATATATATATATATATATATATATATATGCAAATCGTTAAGCCTGTGTTATATAAAAGTGGTGGAACCGCATCTCCAGTAGAGTTCAGTGCATCATAAAGGCGAAAGGCGGACACACACCCCGTATTGATATTCAGTGTTACAGTTTTGCTGCAACATGAACCAATCTAAATTTATAGGCAATAATTCACACTATAGTAAAGTGAAAAACTTAAGTACAGGATGGGACGGTGCATGTGAGAACATTCAGTTGAAAAATGTCCTGAAAAGGTATGTTTCGCAGATTTGGAAACAGATCACATAATCACTGAATTGTGTTTGGCAGCATGCTTTAGATCTTGGGAATAGGGCGAGAGATCGTATTGAATCCCACAGGAGAATGAAAAATATGGACCGAACTGCAGTGCCAATACTACATCTACATAACAAAGTGCACCATCTTGAGACTGTGTCCAGCTGCACGCCTATGTGGAGATCTATGTGTGTTGACGATTATTGTGGTACTCCCATGCTTATGTTTTTACACGCGACTTAAAGAGAGAAAAAAAATTTTGCTGGAAAATTTTGTGCAGCCACAGCAAAGAAATGTAGAGTTCCTTGAATATACTTATCTGTTTCCCACTTCAGAGTTTCAACACGCACATCCGAGACTGAGTTGTAACGCTGCGCTTTGGGGCACACAATACTCATTAAAGCCTGTACTATGGTAAGCTGACGGGCTTCACCTTATGAGAAAGGATTTTTGCATAGATATTGACCGCGTGTACCTGAATGGTGGCAAATCAGACTTACACCCACTCTGTAATAACAATAATACGTCAAGCAAGTCCGAAATGCAACTACACGTCAGGACGGACAAGAAACAATACAGAAGATGCTACCAATTTGTTAATAATACGGTCGCCAGCCTAATTAGGCATTAACTGAGTTTCTTCCCTGTACAAGTTGATGTACGTGCAAAACAACACGTAATAACACTGCATAATATGGTAAATTTTAGAACCAGAAAACCTACTGAACTGATAATTTCACTTTCTGCACTAATATGGATAAACCACAAATACATAACATTACACTATAATGTTTACTACAAAACTTCGTACTGTCTATTGATATGATTAAAATAGGGCATAGGTTACCCTAGAAATAGCACTTTCGAAACACACACACAATGTCAATTTTGATAAAGGTAAAACACTGATAAATTTTGGTTTCTATTTTGGCTTTGACTTTGCTGGTCAAATTAGTTTAGGACACTTCAGAATTCAAATGAATAAAAAAGGGGGGGGGGGGACCCTGAAACTGTTATGATCACTGTATAAAAAAATTTCATTACTGAAATCATTGTGTGCTCAAAATTTCCACTATATGAGTTACTACTCTTTTTTTCGTATTTCCTGCTCATTTAAATACCATTATATCTGTTTCGAAATGATTAAACTTCACTACTAAATCAATATCAAAATTATCTTCCACCTTTGTCAGACCTTTGTTATTCGTCTATTAGTTCATTAACAAAAAAGTTCTTTAAACATCATTCTAACATAGCTAGGTCTGCAGGTAATTATTATTAACATAAACTTTAATTCTTCATTTCGGGACACTCGGATTGCACAACATTTGGAAAGGACCCTGGCTAGGTTAGTTGTGAGGATAATTAAATGATAGGACAGTTCTGGTAAAATTTAAGTTGTTATTGAACAGTATGGAACAAAAGTAACACTGGTCCACACGAATACAGTACTAAAAGTTTCAACCTGTTCGTATCGATGCGGCGGTTGGCGGGAGGCGAGATGGCGAGGCACGGAGCACACATACAACCACAGCAATGGCTCTTGATGTATCGGCACTTTACTTCTTCATAGCGTCGCAATACTTTTCCATTTAGTGCCTATGAAATTTTGCCATGCTGTATAGACGTCGGAACGGCATATCCGAGGCTCAATGAAACTACGCCTTCCAGGAGAGCCTCCTCGATCCAGAACGTGTTGCTCAGACCAATGCCCAACTCCGACTACTACTGCTGAGCCCGTTATGCCGTACAGCGCCCGTGTGCATTTTCCCGCGCTCGCCTGCCATCCACCTTTTACCGCTCCCTACAGACAGGGTATTCACCAGAGGTTTTGCATTCTACATGTCGTAATACATTGCCTACGTATGGACCAGACGCACAATTACAACTTTGACATCTTACAATAGTTTCAACATTCCTTACATTTCAATTCTGTTATAATATTGCTTGAAATTTGACATAAACATTAATATTCACATCGAAAATTGTTTACAGTTTTTTTAACATAATGGCATGAAACAAAAAAGAAATGAAATCAGAACATCGATTACACTAATTTATCGAAAATCAGAAGAAAAAATTATTATATGTACAATAATACAGCGTTGTTGTTGTTACAGAGTGTTTTTGATTAGGCACTCCTTTAAGATCATGTTGCTCGCAGACGTGGGAAATCCAAAATATGATGCTTACGGTAACAAGAACAAGCTGGTGAATAATGCTTAATAATCACATTTTTGCCTGCTGGCTCAGCATGGTGGTGCGTTATAAAAGACGGATGATTCACTCCAATAGCTTTGTCGTTGTTGCCGCACCGTCAGAGATGCTGTTATCATTGTAGTCGTTATGACTGTTCCTACTTTCTTTACAAAATGTCACTACAACACGCTCTACACATTATTACTAATGGACTCTATATACGAGGCCTGTTCAGAAAGTAAGCTCCGATTGATTGCCAAATTGAAACCACAGTGAACATCAGAAATGTTTTACTTCTAACAATTAGCTACACCTTTCAGCTACTTCTCTACGTAGTCGCCGTTCTGACTTAGACTTTTGTCATAGCGTTGTACCAACTTTTCAATAGCCTCATCATAGAAGACAGCCGCCAGTGCTTTCCGCCAATTCTCCACGCTGGCCTACACCTCGTTGTCTGTGTCAAAATGTTGTCTTCAAAGACAGCGGTTCATGTGACCAGAGATGAAACTCAGGGGGAGACAATTGCGGACTGTATTGTGGGTAATCTAACATTTCCATTTGAAAACGATGCAGGAGCATCTTCATTGCCCCTGCAGAATGCGGCTGAGAATTGTCTTGAAGAAGAAACAGCACGACAGTTATGTAATGTTAGCTGCATAGCTTCAGGCGAAATTTCTCACCAGGCCCTCGTACTTGGCGGCAGACACCATTTTCTAGACATCTTTACGCACTCACTGCGAGCTCAGAAATGAGAAGAGCGACGTGATGCTAACTGGGGTTATACTAGAGACACTACCCAACACATCTGTGCAAAGCTTTATCGGATTTTCATAGTCGTTTCCATTCCGCGACCGATCGGAGCTTACTTTCTGAACGCCCCTCGTATTTTGCTTATCAAGCACCTGTTGTAATACTAAAAGCAGGGATTTTTGTGTTTCTTTGTTGCATAACTCGAAGCATCTGGGAAGCACAATACACAATGAAAGAATATCGGCTTTCGAGAAAGGGTGCACCATCCAATACCGAGCTCGAGGTGCATCAACACCAGTTTTGGCGTGTTGATTTTGGTCCATCTGAAAGACTGCAAAATGTATCTGCGACGAAAATTCTCATCCAGCAGTGCTGATGATCTTTGCTTCCTCACCAGCAGAAGTGTGTTTACGATATATTGCGTAAGATTGAACGTGGATACAGTCGATTTAGATGATAGTGATATTTAATTTTTTGTGCGTAGTAGAAAAAAAACCGTATCTATCTACAAATGTTTTTTCTATTCACACTCAGCTGAACTGTGAGAGATATTAATACTAGATCTCTAAAAGAATATTATTGTTGCCTCTTGTTTAATTCGGAAGAGTGCTTGGTTCTCACATATAAATCACTGGTTTTGGGTGTAGTCTAAATGCTTTTTCAGAAGTGTATGCAAAAATAATACGCCCGCTTAAGAGGGAGTGCTTTGCAGAGTCTGAACACTTTGTTGTTTCTTAAGTTTACAATAGATATGAATGTGTTTATTACAGTGAACTTTTTCCGTTCTAGTATGGTAAACCGGCTGATTGCTACATTAAAGATGTATTACTCCTACTGTACACAGTTTGCCTGCAGAATACAATTCAATGCCATTTCGATTATACCAAGGCAGAAGCAGCAGTGAAAATTTGACTGTCTAACGGAGAAGTATCAAGTATTTTACGTAAAGTGTGACAGTCTATTACTTGCAATAGATGACATTCTGAAAAGTGCGGAAGACGATGATTAAATTCGTATGTTTCCACTGGATGTGACAGCAACTCAAAGTTCACTGTGTTTTATTGTATGTAATTTATATACGTTTGTACGTATGTTATTTTTTGTTTTTCATTTCATTCTCCCTGCAATGTATTATAATGATGGTGATGAGACAGATGTGGAAATAATATGAAATGAAATTTAATGAAGAGGCAGGGGTGGAAAGAAAGACATATGAAATTGACTATGGTGTATAAATCATAGAAACGATGATTATGATGCAGATGCGGAAATGACGCACATATGTGAGACGAAATTATTGACGAGGCAGGGGTAGAAAGAGGGAGAGTGAGAGATAGTAAATGTTTTGTCACACATGTAAGATAAAATTTAATGAGAAGACAGTACAGTATTTACAATAGTGGAACGTTATGCAGGGTGAGTGAGTGAGTGTGTGTGTGTGTGTGTGTGTGTGTGTGTGTGTGTGTGTGTGTATGTGTGTGTGTGTGTGTACGCAGTTAAGAGGCAAATATCTTTGAACATACCGCTACTTTACGCAAATATCTTTCACCTTGGGGCCTGTTGAACTGAAGGTTTCAAAATTTTGTCGGAGAGTATCTTCTAACCTGGCCCCAGTTCAGAAGAAGCTTGCGCAACTTCACAGCTACATTTCATTGGCTGCCTCATTTTAATACTTTGTTGAGATTAGCTGGAGAGAGGGAGGAGAGGGAGAAAGGGGCGTCACTTGTTATGTGATGATGATGTAATTCAGAAGGCTGCTGACGTCACTGACTAAAGGTAATGACTTCACCGGCACGGAGGGCGGGCCTTGTGACGACACGGGGTTGCCTTCTTTGGATTCCAAAATGTATCTTGTAGTAGGTCGACATACAATGCCACAGTTATGCAACAGACCAACGTCAGCGATATACGACTATAATCATAGGCATCTATTCGACGTTTCCTGAAGCAGGAATCACATGCACTTTTTCCAATTACTTGACGCCTTTCGGTGCTCAAGCGACCTACAATAAACTATTGGTAGAAGAGCAGCAAGTACTCTCGTATAATCTCTGTAGAATGAGACAGGTACCTTATATGGTCCGGATGCCTTCTCACTATTGAGCGATTTTATTTGATTTTCTATTCCGCGATCACTAATCTGAACACCTGGCATCTCAGCGTTCGCACGGTGGTTGAAAGGAGGAACCATATTACCAACTTCCGCTGTGAGAAAATTATTGAAAATCGAATTCAGTATTTTGAAGTTCTCTCCGTCATCTTCCGTTACTGTATCGGTATTTTCAATGAGCGACCGAAATGGTGATTTCGATCCGCTTGCTGACTAGATGTATGACCAAAACTTGTTAGAATTACTAATCAGATCACTTGACAAAATTTTACTTTCGAATTCATTGAAGACGTTCCGCGTTGCTCTCCTTAAGCTCATTATTATTGTATTATGGCAAAATAAGGGAGACAGTGTCACGGATATGAGAAGTGAATTGCGATGGCAGTCGTTAAAACAAAGACATTTTTCGTTGCGGCGACACCTTTTCAAGAAATTTTAGTCATTAACTTTTTCCTCTGAATGTGAAAATATTTTATTGCCACCGATCTAGGTAGGGAGAAATGATCATCATAACAAAATAAGAGAAATCAGAGCTCGTTCAGAAGGATCTAAGTGTTAAATTTTCCCAATCGCTGTTAGAGAGTGGAATGATAGAGAAATAGTCTGAAGGCGGTTCGAAGAATCCTCCGCCAGGCACTTAAGTGTGAATTGCAGAGTAGTCATGCAGACGTTGGCTTCGTTCAGCTTTTGTTTGTAAACTAGATTTTGACTTCGTATAAATCTGTGATGGAGCTCTTGTTGCTTTCATAGCAAGAAACAACAGCTGTATATTGTTATTCTCCTCTCTCTGCCTTCTCATTCACTTTTTTTGTTTATTTAGTCATTTGTTGTAGAACGCCATCACACAAAGCCGTCTTTTACTTTTCAATCTCCAGCGAGAACACCGAGCACGAGATGTAACGTTATAATATATGTAACGCAATATGCACAAACCAGACTGTAGAATCTTCCCCAAAACTTCAAAATTCCAGTCCAAAGTAGGTTGACCTATCTAGACGGTGGGTGTCAAGCTTTTCAGAACTGTCACCCGGGGCGCGGAGGGAGCTAAGTGCTCGGGGAATTTAAGGCTCAGCGCGTCATTTCTGTAGCATTAATTTTGGGGGAGGCCGTGAGAAAGCGCGCAGCCGCGTAGTAATGAGTTGCCTCCTTCCCGGAGGCGGTGAGCCAAGTATTCCCAGTCATGAATGCGGCTCTGCTCTGAGCGGCGCACGCCACACTTCGTGCCGGCGAGAAAATTTATTTCCTCTGCGGCAGGGTTATGTCCGCAATCTTCGCAGGCTTAACGTACAGCAGACGTTGCAGCTCTCACAGGCGGAACGTTTCTTCTCAAACTTCACGGATTTGCCGACCCAGATACCAGTTCTCGCTAAGGCGACTGGACTGTAGCAGAAGAGTCGTGCGCGTTGGTGCGATTTTAATACGTGTTCTCTTCTACTGGTGACTATACGTGATATTACATTGGCATGGAAACCGTCGGTGCGTCGATTTCTTTCTCTACAATTTTTTACATATCCTAGAGACACATACATTCCACCTCACCTGTCAAAGTCTACTGACTTTCCCAATCCACATGCTCTGCAAATTATTCCATTTTTCACACCTTTTACTCTTCCTATAGCACCTTCGAATTCGCTAAGAAACCGGAAACTCAGTTTTCAAGCACCTTTCATCCTATCACCCCCAATCAACGTACTTTTCATCTCCGTTAAACCAACCTTCCACCTTCCATGCATCTCTTATCTTGAAACTTCCTGGCAGATTAAAACTGTGTGCCGGAGCGAGACTCGAACTCGGTACCTTTGCCTTTCGTGGGCAAGTGCTCTACCAACTGAGCTACCCAAGCACGACTCACGCCCCGTCCTCATAGCTTTACTTCCGCCAGTACCACTCAGCTGCAGAGTGAAAATCTCATTCTGGCATCTCTTATCTTGTCCACCACAACCAACTCCCACTTCTCAACATTGAAATCCGCCTCGACATACACACGTCATATCTTTTATATAGGTTGGAGCCCCTCCGCGCCCACACTGTCATGATGGCCAACACAAAAGATCTACTGCCATCTCTACATATTGGTTAGATTCCACTAAGTGAGGTCTCGCGGGATGTGGGCACTGCGATGTTTGCGTATGTCTGTTTATGTTTAACCATTAATACGCGCAGATCTGGAGATAGATTGGGTCGAAAGGTGAAAGAAGGGTAGCGGTTTGAAGGGCAGAGGAAAAAAAGAGGCAAGGTAAGAGCCGAGGGAGAAAATACCTTTGCGATAGCTGGGTCGGGTTGTAAGAGCAGTAGCGATTTTCTTGCTGCCTGCGGTAGGTCATACAAGGGTAGGCTTTGTTAGTAGTGGGTATTATGCAAGCGGATACCTCTGACGTTATGCAGCGGTGTTACTCGTCGGCTGCAGCTGGGTACCAATGTTGGCTTCGCGGTCAGCATCAGCATACCTGTAACAGATGGTTCATCATCGTTTAGTGTCCGATAAGTCATATATGGGATTCACAGTGCAGGGTAGTGTTGGATGTTTGTTTGTGCGTTAGTGTGCGAGCTTGTAGGCTTCCGTACTGTAGCCTGTTGGTCGGCTTTGATAGTAGCTCGCATTTCCAGCCAATGTTGCTAATTGACAGGGGCTTGCCAATGTTGTCGTTTGTGAGTGTATGTTAGCTCGCCATAGGTCTTTATGCCCTAGCTAGCAGTGTCTTTGGTCGCTTATGCTTCCACCTATGGTTGTGATCATAGTTTTTCAGAGTAAGGATGAAAGAATTGTTCGAGTGTCTCGAGTTCCTGTATAGTCGTGTGGCGAGGTTTTTGAATACTTCCTTGACGGTTTCAAGGCGGTATTCAATGTGAAAATCTTATCTAGACTTGTCCCAGCCATATCTTAACGTATCCGATCGTTTCTTCCTCATTCTACCTCACCTCCCTCTCTCCCCTCTACCCCTTAACGCCACATCCAATTCAATAGTATATACCCGCTGTCTTTGTCTGTGATCGCATTATCGTAAACAGCTTTTCATTCCCATCGCGAACATAACTTTTTTTCAAAATCAGCAGCTCACATTATGCGCCGACATCAGCAGGTACATATATATTCAACTGTCATCTAAAGCGTCTTTTGAATTGAAAATACATCAAATTGTTATCTGAGACTAGTTTTCAGAAACTAAATTGTCGCCTTAGTTGTTTTATGTTATGTAACTTCGTAAAACATGTAACACTTGGCCTGTAAAGCGGATTTATCCACTACCAACCTGCAGTCATTGCGAGGAAATGTAATAACAAAACAGAAAAAAATGTCTATACGCATCTAGTATTATTTACATAATACTGAAATAACAAGTTTGTTTGCGTGACCATCCTCTGCAGCAAGCACAGAAATACTTGTTTTGTAAATAAAACCGCCTTTCCTTGCTGCAACTTTATTTATTTTTCCCAAAAGCCTTTCGCCTTTTTCTTGCTCTAAGGCGTCTTCAGTGGGAACTGTAACGATGCTGTTTTGTTATTTGTAGATTATCAGACAGTTCACGTCGCGTTTTTTATGTAAATAAATAATTAATTACAGTCTGCTGTAATCTGCGTTTCCTTTCATCTGGTCTCGAGGTCCACTACCACTTTATTTCCGAAACACAAGTGAAAGTTAGTATTCCAAACTTTTTCACACTGTTCACTATGTTTCTCCTTCTTTTTGTGGTACACTATTATTCTTTTGCCATTAGATGTAACTATTCGTTCGAACACTGTGCTTGGAACAACGTAAATATTGTAACTTCATTGTGTGTTTCCTCCTCTTTGGTTTGTTTACCTACATGTTGCTACCTAACGAAGTATATGTTTAAAAGCAACTTCTGTTCATGATGTTTATATCTGTGTGTGTGTGTGTGTGTGTGTGTGTGTGTGTGAATTAAAGGAGGATCACACCAAAAATATGTGTAACTAATGAGGTCAATAGGATGACGAAGATAAAAGGGAGGAAGAAGCGTTGATATATGTAGGAAAGTGAAATGTATGGATAAGTTAAAATAGAGAGAAATAGAAGTAATGAAGTCTGTAGGCTGATATATAAAATAAAATGGAAAACTAGTGTCTAATTCCTTCACGCCTCGTGAAAAGTGTTGAGAAACGCTATCTTGCTTAAGGCAGATGATCAATTAACAGATAAATATTGACACATATTGACAAGAAAACAGATAAACGAAGTGTTAAGAAAAGTAGACTGTAGAATATTCGTATGTTATAATGAAAACAGATTTTTGCTTATGTGTGTTACAAAGCCAAGTGTCTGCCGAACAAATAACTCCTTTAGCATACTAATCTGAACGATAATTGAGCCAAATGAAGATAGAAATTACAAAGGTTACTTGATTTTCTAAGTAAAGCAACATCTATCTTAATGAAGTAAATTGCAAACTATCTCAAAATGTGACTATTTTAAAAACCTATGTTGTCTTTCATAGAATGTTAGCTATAGTTTATAAAAAATTACAAAGTTCGTAATTGAAGCTTAATAATGAAGTAACTAGTAGAAGTGAGCTAGAGTAATGTCACGTATTTGTGAAGCAGCCTGATGTCAATAATCATTTTGAAAAAGTTAATAATAGTTTTCCGAAAACTAAATTTTAAAATGAAAAATTCTTTGTGATAACTCATCAATTTATTATTTAAATTATAGAAGGAAAATAGAGCAAGAATATTTTTATTTTCAAAAATAAGTGTTTTCACAAAAATAAATAGGTTGTGATGAGTGAATCATTGTAAGAGGTACAGAGACGAGCCAGTGTGCTGGGGCTTACCCCAGTTTGCTGCTATCAGCACCACTTCATCATAATGCGCCTGTGCTTAACATACAAAGGACTTCACCATAATTTAAGAGTGAAATTAAAGATTAAAATAACTTTCCAAACTTCATCATACGCTTAAGATGTTACATTGCAAAGTCCCAGAATGATCAAATGAAAATATTAAGCAAAGTATATGAGCTTAAGAAGAAAGTATGTAGTGCTGAATAATAAAACCACAAAGTAAAAATTGTTCAGAATATGCAAATGTACGTGAAAATTAAAAGTTATAAGTCTCAACTTGATCACAGCAATATTTTCGTTAAAATGGACCGTTTTACGTAAAATAGAAGCCGCTAAATATTAGACTTAAAACAGCTGAAAATTCTTATGTAGCCTCAGTTTCATATAAATCATTAACTATGTGACACCAGTAAGCTACCTCAATTAGTTTTGAAGTTACTTACTAAAACCCAAATTAGGATTTGGAATGGAGTCTTACCTTACTCATGGTAGATTAAGCATCATTGTATTTGTAATGGAAAGCTCTAATTAGAATTAAATTAAGAAGACATGCCCGATGAAGGGGTCATGTAGATACTGCTACCTGTGCCTAGGATGGTTGGTAGTAGATGTTCGGTTTGGCTGTCCGCTGCGCCGCTATATAAATACCAGTCAGGGAGACAGTGATAGACACACTTCCTACCGAGATATCAAACTATCAGTGTCAGTCAACCGCCCTCCTGCGTTGTGCCTCAGACGAAATGTGTTTTCGGTAAAAGTAGAAAGTGAAGTCTCGAGTAGAGTGCACCGTCCTCGATCGCTTATGTTGTACGAAAGTAACTATTATTTTTTTGCCATTAGGTGTAGCTATATGTTCGAGACTAAAAAGATGGAATGTGAGACTGATTGAGTTTCAGTTTAAAGTTATTGATCGACCTGAAAAACCGAATGCGAATGCTGGCGCGATGAGCCGAAAGTTGCGTGTTTGTGTTACAATAAGCCGAGAGGAAGAGTTAAAATCAGCTCAGGAGGAAAGTCCACAATGCAAAATATGGAAAGACGATCAATATTTTGTCGAACTAGACGGATTGGTGTACTAGATCACTAGTAAAGGATACCGCCTAGTTAATCTGGAAAGCATGAGAGAGCAAATTATATTGGAACAATATGATTCTTGATTATCTGGACACTGCAGTAAAACAATAACAAACATTAAAAAAACTGTGGTATATTGGTGGCCGACTCGTAAAGCTGACGTTTTTGAGCTTCTTTCACAATGTGATTCCTGCAACAGACGGAATAATTTGGGGAAACCTAAGGCACCATTACAAGAACTGGCAGAGACTAGTGAACCATTCGAAGCAATAGGACTTGATGCCATTGGACCTTTGCCCAAGACTAAAGACGGGAATAGATACATATTGACCATGTTAGATCATTTCTCCAGATATTTTCTCATGATACCAATATCTGATAAGAGTGTTGGGACTGTCGCTAGGGTTTTTCTAAAGGAGTTGACTCTAAAGTTTGGATCAGCATTAAGCATAATCATAACCAAGGACCAAAATTCATGAGTCAATTGCTTAAACAGACGTGTAGGCTAATGCAAATAACGCAACTACAAACTAGACCAGCACACCCCGAAGGGAATGGATGTGTTGAGCGAGTTCACAGAACAATCATTAAGATGCTTAGCCACTATGTAAGCAGCAAACATGAAACATTGGGATGTGTGTCATTCGTACGTCGTGAGCCCTTACAATGCAAAAATGCACACGTCAACTGGCCTAAGTCTATATGAAATTGTATTTGGGAGGGAGATGCATTCACCCTTGGACCTTGCACGATCGACCGCCGGAATCAGCAATGAACACGTAAATGAATTATCTCGCAAGCTAAAGGAGGCATGGAAGGGAGTCAAACGGCGGAATCATCAATCTTTTCTGCAGCAAGCGAAACAACACGATCGCCAAGCAGTTGCGCCTCAGTATCGCTCGAGTTGGAGATCTTGTCTAGCTGAGCAACGTAGTGTTAAAGAAGAGTCAGGTCAAGAAGTTTAAGAAAGGACCGTATCCGATCTTGGAGGTGCTGTAGCCAGTCACTCTTAAGCTCCAACTGCCTTTTCGTTCGATTGTCGTCCATGTCAGTCGTGTAAAGCCGTTTCTGGGTAGACTTCCTGTAGCATCGTGACACGACTTCGAGAGCCAACCGAGGGGTCGACCAGCTGTTTCTAAATCCAGGACATGAGCAGCGCGAAGTCGCAGTCCAGATTTCGAGGCCGAGGCGTCGCCATACACCGAGCGATCCAGTCCCAGACACCCCTACAAATCTTCTTGGCAGCGTATGGATTGAGTGAGCGTAAAACGGGTGTTTATTTCTGTCATGTGCATATGTGAATGCGTTGTGCAAATATAGATCGCTGCTATTAATTAAAGTGCGCAAGTCTAACTAAATCTTATTCCACAGGTTACCACAAGAGACTCATTTGTATTATATTCATTGTTAAACACTAATATTTAAAACTAATTAACAATGTTTACCGTAATTCTAATTTACACTACGACAATGTGTTCCGTTAATGATATAGTAATAGTAATACAGACAACAGGTGTTTTGTTTGAACCGCGACTAGACACGGCAGTTTCAACAAACAGTGCTAAGCTTATACTTAAATAGAATTAGAGAGAGATTCAACAACAGTTCAGTACCGTTAAGAAGCAAATTGATTTGTTTCGTTCAATCAAAGATAATGACACAGTTTTGGAAATGGGAACGTCTTGGTACAACAGTTGGATTACCGCTAAAACGCAGGTAGAGTCCACATTTGCTAATTACGAAAAAGATGTTAACTGTTTCTTAAACCATTTGCCACACAAAACCTTGCCTATTTTGAGTTTGCAGGAAGTGTCCTTAGTGCATTTGGAACTCTAAGTCGAAATCTATTTGAAGTTAAAGAGAAAAATTTAGCCCGTGAACAACAGTCTAGTACTAATTCAATTAACGTGTCTAATGAAATAACTGTATTAAGAAATATGCACAGAACCATTACTAATCACTCGGTTTTTATAGAACAAATTGTAAAGCAGTTTATTACCTGTTTCTACACGATTCGTGGTGATATGAATGCAATCTTCTGCGAGCTGTTTGATGGATTAAATGCTGTGAGTGCTTACTTAAATTTAAACGCTCTGCTTTTAAGAATTACTGACAGTCTATCGAATGCTAGAATTGATGCTCTTAAATTAAGAACAACTCTAGAGAGTAATTCAAATGATTGCTTAAGAAGAGTACTATTGCATCCAGAGCAATTCTTACACATATTACTATTAATTGAACGTAAGTTTGATGCAACATCTACTATGGTTTATCGTGCTAATTCTTATAATTTATATTCTTACTACAAGTTAACTACAGCACACCTGTCATGTGGCAACAAGCAGGTCATCAAATCATGTATAAGCTTGGTTCAAATGGCTCTGAGCACTATGGGACTTAACATCTGAGGTTATCAGTCCCCTAGAACTTAGAACTACTTAAACCTAACTAACCTAAGGACATCACACATATCCATGCCTGGGGCAGGATTCGAACCTGCGACCGTAGCGGTCGCGCGGTCCCGGACTGAAGCGCCTAGAACCGCTCGGCCACAGCGGCTGTCATATATCAGCTAAAGGATTATTTACTGATCAGTAAGGATCGAAGGTATTTTTTATCCCTAAATGAGCATGATCTGTATTTTCGTAAACGTAGTTATGAGTTAATTTGCAAAGAATCGGAGTATTTTTAGATAGTAGAATGTACAGCTGTGACAAAGAATTGTTTGTGACTAATCCTCCGAGAGATGATTTCCCAAGGAAGTTAATGCATCTGTATCAGCCATTTCTTAAACGATGTTCTGAAGGTATAATTTCCTCTTTCAATTCGACTTTCGATGTTACATTTCGATGTACAATTTCTGGTACGACGGAATCCCGCTCAAATTAAATGGTAGTGGATTAATTTTAAATGCCACCATCTGCGATTTATCATGTGATCTATTTGATATGCCTTATGTATTACCAACTATTTTTCATGCACCTGAAAAGCTCCTATTAACGAGAATATTACCAGTTTACTACAACGAACCATTCATACTAACATACGCAACCCGTTCCATGTTCAGTTTTCCCGAGGATAATAAATTAATGATGGATATCAAAGATGTATAATGACTACTAACGATGAGCTACATTTCATTCGAGCGGTAAATAGAATTAAATCTTTTGAATCTTCATGTAATGTTAATCTATACTTAATTGTCAGTATTGTGTTCTTCTTACTTACATTAATTTGTCTTGTGTCTACAGTATACGTCACGTACCAAGTTGTGGCTTTAAAAGCCCACTCGTCAGTACCAATCGTTAGTGTGTCTGCAAATGAGATAAGCGTTGCAAGGCCTTCTGATGCCACAACTGCCGAAGCAGATTGATGACTCCCAGGCGATCGTCTAGAGCCACATTAGGTAGCTCATATTCTTTGGGGGATGTGATGTAAGGGTCACAGACTTGGACGCGACTGCAACATGCGAGTACGAGTGGTTTCGACACGGAATTTATGTCTTTATCGGCTCACAGTGGAGTCCTGGCAAATCCGTGTTTGTTCGTGGTAGTATGTCACACACAGTTGCGATAGGTCGGCGTGGTGATCACGTTTTTGCAAATGTCCTTACAAAAATAAAGTAGTGATGGATAATAACTCGTAATCCGCGTATCTCTGTACTTTAAGGACCAAATGCCCGCAACAATCCTGACAAATACCAAGGGAGGCCCTCAGCCTGGGACGTAAACTTCATAACCGCCTTATAATGCCGAGGATGGTCATAAAATTTATATTATCCTTCGAAAAATAAAGTTAGGTAATTAGTTTTTTGTATGTTTCTAGATACATGTCTGCAGTAATGACACACATTGAAATCCCCGGACCACGGTTTCGTAGCATGTGGCTAGATTAAAGGGATACAGTCTATCTTCACTTCAATAATCAGCTCATCGAGCGGTGTGTTTCAGTGATGTGACGCGGAGACTGCATTGTGTAACAAGACTGCAGAAATGCTTTCAAGATGGTAATTAGTATCCCTCGTAGTGAAGTGCAATGTACATTCTATTCTAAGATCTGATGTTTTCTCGGCATCTTCATACCTTCTAGAATTCCATGGTAGCCAGCAGCGGTGGCCGGGCGGTTCTAGGCGCTTCAGTCCGGAAACCCGCTGCTGCCACGGTCGCAGGTTCGAATCCTGCCTCAGGCATGGATGTGTGTGATGTCCTTAGGTTAGTTACGTTTAAGTAGTTCTAAGTTCTAGGGGACTGATGACCTCAGATGTTAAGTCCCATAGTGCTCAGACCCATTTGAACCAATTCCGTGGTGTCTGCGTGGGTCACGTCGTATCTTCTTCTTAGTATTTCGGGGAAGGGGCTCGTTGGCATCTTCCGGTGGCTCTGAATGACTGCTGCTCTGCTCGGGTGGACGTCCTATACAGGGTGTCCCGGAAGAAGAAGTCGATGTTCATGGATATGACAGAAATGCTAATATGAAGCAAAAAACTTCGTGTGGACATACGCCCTATTCCGAATTGTTTCCGAGACAGAACACATTTTATGTCAGGTTTCTAAGTTTTTCTTGAATAACTCTAAAACGGTGACCTCTATTGAAAACGTGTCGCAATACAAAATCAAACTACATTAAATTTTCTACAAAAACGGTCCCGTTCAGTTTTTCACGAGAACTAACCGTGTTCGCGAAGAGAGCGAGAGAATACTGAACATCTCGCCCGACGTGCATACGTTGTAGCTTAGGCAGTTCTTGTAGGGCAATTTGAGGGTGTTTTCCAACTTAATGGACAACAAGTACCCAGTATCAAATTGTTCTTCCCAACTTTCTCCATACTACTGTGGTACGTTGTAAACAATGATAATGGACTGAATCATACAGAAAATAAATAGCCATGCACATTATGTGTGTTCTATATTGAAACCCATTCGAAATAGGGCATATGTCCATAATGAGATTTTTGATCAAATGATCGTTCCTCTCATATCCCTGAATACTGACTATTCGTCCAGGGACACTGTGTACGTTGGCCGTTACCCCCTCCATCATTCCGATCCTGTGGCTATACGCGCAGATGCTGCGGTGAACCATGGCGGTTGTCGGGATAGCGACGCCCGACTGCAAACTGCGGTCTCCAGACTCTGCACTATCGCCGCCGGGTGCGGACCTTACTGTACGGGAACACTTTGCTTCTTCTTGATTCAGTGGAATTATCCAGTTGTAGGCCCCCATCTTAGTTAATTAGACCTTCTTGGACCCTAGTTTCAATCGCCTCTTCTATCACACAGTCCCGGAGGTAGACTGCCTCTTCCCGGCGCGTTAGTTCGTACGAACACCCATTGCCGTCGTCGACGCAGCGCTAGGGAATCGCGATACAAGCGAATCCGCTATGACATTAAGCCATGAACATTGAATGAAACAGTAATTTTCGAAAACCGTTCAAATTTGGTTCAAATGGCTCTGAGCACTATGGGACTTAATTTCTGAGGTCATCAGTCTCCTAGAACTTAGAACTACTTAAACCTAACTAACCTAAGGACATCACACACATCGCCTAGAATCGCTCGGCCGCTCCGGCCAGCATCCTCAACAGCGATTCGGTGTAAATCCCTCAGAGGGGTTGGTGGGTCACGTCGTTCATAAACAGCCCTTTTCAATCTGTCCCACTCATGTTCGATAGGGTTCATATCAAGAGAACATGCTGGCCACTCTAGTCGAGCGATGTCGTTGTCATGAAGGAAGTTGTTCACAAGACGTGCACGATGGGGTCGCGAATTGGCGTCCATGAAGACGAATGTCTCGCCAATATGCTGCCGATATGGTTGCACTATCTGTCGGAGGATGGCATTCACGAATCGCACAGCCGTTACGGTGCCTTCCATGGCCACCGGCGGCTTACGTCGGTCCCACATAATTCCACCCCAAAATGTCAGGGAACCTCCACCTTGCTGCACTCGCTCGACAGTGTGCCTAAGGCTATCAGCCTGACCGGGTTGCCTCCAAACACGTCTCCGATGATAGTCTGGTTGAAGGCATATGTGACGCACATCGGTGAAGATAACGTGATGTCAATCCTGAGCAGTCCATTCGGTATGTTGTTGGGCCCATCTGTACCGCGCTGCATTTTGTCGTGGTTGCAAAAGATGGACCTCACCATGGACGTCGGGAGTGAAGTTGCCTGACATGCAGCCTATTGCGCACAGTTTGAGTCGTCACACGATGTCCTGTGGCTGCACGAAAAGCATTATTCAACATGGTAGCGTTGCTGTCAGGGTTCCTCCGAGCCATAATCCGTAAGTAGCGGTCATCCACTGCATTAGTAGCCCTTGGGTGGCCTGAGCGAGGCATGTCATCGACAGTTCCTGTCTCTCACTAAGAGACGCCTGGACACTTCCCTTGTTGAGAGACCTTCCTGGCTCAAAGTAACAATACGGACGCGATCCAACCACGGTAATGACCGTCTAGGCATGGTTGAAATACAGACAACACGAGCCATGCACCTCCTTCCTTGTGGAATGACTGGGACTGATCGGCTGTCGGCCACCCTCCGTCTAATAGGCGCTGCTCATGCATGGTTGTTTACATTTTTTGGCGGGTTTAGTGATATCTCTGAACAGTCAAAGGGACTGTGTCTGTGATAAAACATTCACTGTCAACGTCTATCTTCAGGAGTTCTGGAACCGGGGCGATCCAAAACTTTTTTTGATGTGTTTATAACAGTGACGTTCGAGTCCATCATATTTCACTATCTTCTGCACATCTATCCTAGCTACATGCAGACTACCATTCACTCTGTCTTCTCTACTGCCTTATCCGTCATATATGTCATCGAATTTATCCCTTTTATCTGAACAACATGGCAAAAACACTCGTTCCCATTAGAGCAAAATATTTTCCGTTCCACTCCATCACTCAGCAGATTTTTCGAAGTCCTTTTTAGTAGCAACATCCAGATTCTGAAATACCTTTCCTCATTAGTGAACAGGAAAACATCTCCAGCTTGAAAAGGCAGTTAATGTCATAAAGAATGACAATTATTGAACTATATGAAAAACTGAATTAGTTACAAACTACGTAGTGCACACACTTTATTCAACATAGAAACGCCACTACAGATATTCGGCTTTAGGCTATGACATGTTCGATATGCCTGCCACCATTGGCGATGATGTGGCGCAGACGAATAGCGTAGTTCTGCATGACCCGCAGAAGTATCTGAACATCGATGCTGTCGATGAACTCCTGAATGGCTGTTTTCAGCTCAGAAATGATTTTGGAATTATTACGGTACACCTTGTCTTTAATATAGCCCCACAAAAAGAAGTCGCATGTGTTTATATCCGGAGAATATGGCGGCCAACCGAGTTCCATGATAGTGGCCTATGGGTACCCCAGAGACAGAGTGCGGTCCCCAAAGTGATCGTCCAGGACATCAAACACTCTCCTGCTTCGATTGGATCGAACTCAGTATTGCATGAATCACATCTTGCTGAAATAAGGGTCACTCTGGATAAGGGGGATAGAATCATCTTCCAAAACCCTACGTACTGTTTGGTAGTCACCATGCCATCAAGGAATATCGCACCGATTGTTCCGTAACTGGACACTGCACGGCGCTCACTCATCCGTTGACGGTGAAGAGACTTATAGAACGAGAAATACGGATTCTCAGTCCCCCAAATGCGCCAATTTTGCTTACTGACGAACCGATTCAAATGAAAGTGAGTGTCGTCGCTAAGCCAAACCATAATGCGCATTCTAATTCCCATCATGCCACGTGGACAAGCGTGCACGTTGAACGTCCTAACGCAAACCGTTCAGGAGGTATGACGATTTTGTTTCATATAGTTCAATAACTGTTACCCTGTATCTACGGAAACAACAAAAATGCCTGCCTTTGTCATTGTACGAATTGGTCACCCCATTACATCCTTCTTTCCCAACCAGAACTTCCTCATTTCCTAGTGATCTTAGCTGGTGCAGTCTGTCTAATTTTCCCTCCCTAAGAACTCGATACATCAGAAAATACTTTTGTACACCTCTGAATATTTTTGTACCTGCTGGTATCAATATCATTAGTTTCATTATTGTTACTATTATTATTTCTTTCCTTTCTCAGACGTTATGTCTGGTTAAAAATGGAAAGTGACGCGGACATTGATAAAGCGTGACTTCCTTTTAACTGTACGGTGTATGTTACATTGCAATTAGGAACTTTCGGGTAATTGAATATGTATCAATAATTACATATTTCTGTAATTGTATATATATGTTTGGATGTAGCTGTATTGCGTTGATGTACTGGTGGATATTGTGTGGTATGACTCCTGTAGTTGATAGTATAATTGGTATAATGTCAACTTTATCCTGATTCCACATGTCCTTCACTTCCTCAGCCAGTTGGATGTATTTTTCAATTTTTTCTCCTGTTTTCATCTGTACATTTGTTGTATTGGGTTTGGATATTTCGATTAGTTGTGTTAATTTCTTCTTCTTGTTGGTGAGTATGATGTCAGGTTTGTTATGTGGTGTTGTTTTATTTGTTATAATGGTTCTGTTCCAGTACAATTTGTATTCATCTCTCTCCAGTACATTTTGTGGCGCATACTTGTATGAATATCAAGAGCTCAGATGGAAACCCAGTTCTAAGCAAACAAGGGAAACAGAAAGGTGGAAGGGGTATATAGAGGGTCTATACAAGGGCGATGTACTTGAGGACAATATTACGGAAATGGAAGAGGATGTAGATGAAGATGAAATGGGAGATACGATACTGCGTGAAGAGTTTGACAGAGCACTGAAAGACTTGAGTCGAAACAAGGCCCCAGGAGTAGACAACATTCCATTAGAACTACTGACTACCTTGGGAGAGCCAGTCCTGACAAAACTCTACCATCTGGTGAGAAAGATGTATCAGACAGGCGAAATACCCTCAGATTTCAAGAAGAATATAATAATTCCAATCCCAAAGAAAGCAGGTGTTGACAGATGTGAAAATTACCGAACTATCAGTTTAATAAGTCACAGCTGCAAAATACTAACACGAATTCTTTACAGACGAATGGAAAAACTGGTAGAAGCCGACCTCGGGGAAGATCAGTTTGGATTCCGTAGAAATAATTGAACACGTGAGGCAATACTGACCCTACGACTTATCTTAGAAGAAAAATTAAGGAAATGCAAACCTACGTTTCTAGCATTTGTAGACTTAGAGAAAGCTTTTGACAATGTTGACTGGAATTCTCTCTTTCAAATTCTAAAGGTGGCAGGGGTAAAATACATGGAGCGAAAGGCTATTTATAATTTGAACAGAAACCAGATGGCAGTTATAAGAGTCGAGGGACATGAAAGGGAAGCAGTGGTTGAGAAGGGAGTGATACAGGGTTGTTGCCTCCCCCTGATGTTATTCAATCTGTATATTGAGCAAGCAGTAAAGGAAACAAAAGAAAAATTCGAAGTAGGTATTAATATGCATGGAGAAGAAATAAAAACTTTGAGGTTCGCCGATGACATTGTAATTCTATCAGAGACACCAAAGGACTTAGAAGAGCAGTTGAACGGAATGGACAGTGTCTTGAAAGGAGAATATAACATGAACATCAGCAAAATCAAAACGAGGATAATGGAATGTAGTCGAATTAAGTCGGGTGATGCTGAGGGAATTAGATTAGGAAATGAGAAACTTAAAGTAGTAAACGAGTTTTGCTATTTGGGGAGCAAAATAACTGATGATGGTCGAAGTAGAGAGGATATAAAATGTAGACTGGCAATGGCAAGGAAAGCGTTTTGAAGAAGAGAAATTTGTTAACATCGAGTAAAGATTTAAGTGTCAGGAAGTCGTTTCTGAAAGTATTTGTATGGAGTGTAGCCATGTATGGAAGTGAAACATGGACGATAAATAGTTTGGACAAGAAGAGAATAGAAGCTTTCGAAATGCGGTGCTACAGAAGAATGCTGAAGATTAGATGGGTAGATCAAACAACTAATGAGGAGGTACTGAATAGAATTGGGGAGAAGAGGAGTTTGTGGCACAACTTGACTAGAAGAAGGGACCAGTTGGTAGGACATGTTCTGAGGCATCAAGGGATCACAAATTTAGCATTGGAGGGCAGCGTGGAGGGTCAAAATCGTAGAAGGAGACCAAGAGATGAATACACTAAGCGGATTCAGAAGGATGTAGGTTGCAGTCAGTACTGGGAGATGAAGAAGCTTGCACAGGATAGACTAGCATGGAGCGCTGCATCAAACCAGTCTCAGGACTGAAGAGCACAACAACAACAACTTGTATGTGGGAACGTGTTGTTTTATTAGTTTATGTTGTATGACAAGTTGTTGATGTACTATTTTTGCTACATTGTCATGTCTTCTGGTGTATTCTGTACTTGCTAGTATTGTACATCCGCTTGTGATATGATCTACTGTTTCTATTTGTTGTTTGCAAAGTCTGCATTTATCTGTCGTGGTATGAGGATCTTTAATAATATGCTTGCTTAATATCTGGTGTTTATTGTTTGATCCTGTATTGCAATCATGAATGCTTCCGTCTCACTGTATATATTGTCTTTTCTTAGCCATGTGTTGGATGCGTCTTGATCGATGTGTGGCTATGTTAGATGATGTGGGTACTTGCCATGTAGTGTTTTCTTTTTCCAATTTACTTTCTTTGTATTGTTGATGTTATGTCATCTAAAGGGTTGTAGAAGTGGTTATGAAACTGCAATGGTGTAGACGATGTATTTATATGAGTGATTGCTTTATGTATTTTGCTAGTTTCTGCTCGTTCTATAAAGAATTTTCTTAAATTGTCTACCTGTTCATAATGTAGGTTTTTTATGTCGATAAAACCCCTTCCTCCTTCCTTTCTGCTTAATGTGAATCTTTCTGTTGCTATTTGTATGTGATGTATTCTATATTTGTGGCATTGTGTTCGTGTAAGTGTATTGAGTGCTTCTAGTTCTGTGTTACTCCATTTCACTACTCCAAATGAATAGGTCAATATTGGAATGGCATAAGTATTTATAGCTTTTGTCTTGTTTCTTGCTGTCAATTCTGTTTTCAGTATTTTTGTTAGTCTTTGTCTATATTTTTCTTTTAGTTCTTCTTTAATTTTGTATTATCTATTCCTATTTTTTGCCTTTATCCTAGATATTTACAGGCATATGTTTTTCCATCGCTTCTATGCAGTCGCTGTGGTTATCCAATAAGTAATCTTGTTTAGTGTGATTTCCCTTGACTATGCTATTTTTTTTTTTTACATTTATCTGTTGTGAAAGCCATATTTATATCATTGCTGAATACTTCTGTTATCTTTAGTATTTGGTTGAGTTGTTGATTTGTTGCTGCCAGTAGTTTTAGATCATCCTTGTATAGCAAATGTGTAATTTTGTGTTGGTATGTTCCAGTAATATTACATCCATAATTTGTATTATTTAGCATGCAGAACCAGAAAGGACTTAATGAGTCTCCTTGGTATATTCCACACTTAATCTGTATTGGCTGTGATGTGATATTATTTGAATTTGTTTGGATATTAAGTGTGGTTTTCCAATTTTTCATTACTATGTTTAGGAACTGTATCAATTTAGGATCTACTTTGTATATTTCCAATATCTGTAGTAGCCATGAGTGGGGTACACTATCAAAAGCTTTTTGGTAATCAATGTATGCGTAGTGTAGCGACCTTTGTTTAGTTTTACCTTCATGTCACCTTGGCATCTATTATCAGTTGCTCTTTACATCCTCGTGTTCCTTTGCAAGAGCCTTTTTGTTCTTCATTTATAATTTTGTTCTGTGTTGTATGTGTCATTAATTTCTGTGTAATTACTGAAGTTAATATTTAGTATATTGTTGGTAGGCATGTTATGGGGCGATATTTTGCTGGGTTTGCTGTGTCTGCTTGATCTTTAGGTTTCAGCTGAGTTATTCCTTGTGTAAGTGTATCAGGGACTGTGTATGGGTCTGCAATGTAACTGTTAAATAATTTAGTTAGATGTGAATGTGTTGAGGTGAACTTCTTTAGACAGAAATTTGCTATTGTATCTTTTCCAGGGGCTTTCCAATTGTGCATAGAATTAATTGCTCGGGTGACTTCATGTTGCAAAATTATCACTTCAGGCATTTGTGGTATCATTTGTATGTGTCTGTTT
The DNA here is from genome assembly GCF_023864345.2 of Schistocerca serialis cubense. Taxonomy (NCBI): domain Eukaryota; kingdom Metazoa; phylum Arthropoda; class Insecta; order Orthoptera; family Acrididae; genus Schistocerca; species Schistocerca serialis. The sequence continues at coordinate 220,946,396 of NC_064640.1, forward strand.
CTGTTTGTATCCACCGTGCATGTCTGTTATGTTGTACCGGGTTTGACCATATGTTGCTCCAGAAGTGTTCCATGTCTGTTATGTTTTGTGGATTGTCTCTTTTAATGTGTGTGTTATCTATTGTCTGATAAAATTTCTTTTGGTTTGTGTTGAATGTTTGGTTTTGTTTCCTTCTATTTTCACATTTTTGTATCTTCTAAGTCGTTTGGCCAATGCTTGTAATTTCTGCTTCTTTACATCTAATTGCTCTATCGCTTCTTGTTGTGAGATTTTACCTAACCTTTCTCGTTTTTTGTCTGATATTTCATTTCTTATAAATTGTGTTAGCTGCCCGATGTCTTTTCTCAGTTTTTCTATCCCGATCTGTAGCCTGTGTTGTCATACTGGTTTTGTGGGTTTCTTCTGTGTGTTGGTTGGTTTTGATCTCTGCCTAGTGTGTATAGTTAGTGTAGTGAGTGCTCCTATATAAACCAGTAGTTGTAACTCTTCCACAGTTGTATTTTTATTTATTTTGTTGTGTATGATTGTGTTAATAGTTGTTATTGTTTCGACTTGTGGGTTATTTGGAGGTCTATGCAAGAATGGTCTAATGTCTGTATTTGTGTCTTTGTATTCTATATATGTCAGCTGAAATTTTTCTTCTATATCTAACATGTGTGTCACTTCGTGTTCTATTTGTGCTTGTTCTGGTGGCTGTCTTAAGATTTCGTTTTCCTCTGATTGTTTAATTGATGCGTGTTGTTCTTTGTTTGTTTTCCCTGGGATGTTTTTTTCTTCTTCTGATTGCACATTATTTTGTTCCAGTATTTGTTGTACTTGTTGTTTGATGTTTTCTAATTCTGACTGGGGTATCCTGTTATTTTTTATTATTACACGGATCTGATCAGCTAGTCGTTGTTCTGTTAAAAATTTTAATTCTGGGTATCTGGTAATAAATGTTGTGTATACTTGTGATCTGTATCCAGTTGTGTTGGTTCCTAAGTTTGTTGCTTGGTAATAACAGAACATGAGGTGTCTGTTAACTTCATTTGACCATCTGTCTTTGTTTTCCTTCTAGAGTGGTTGCAGGAAGCATATCCTGCAAAACACCTCTATTTGGATTTAAATCATTTTCCGTGTGGCTAGCAGTGTCGTTACCATTGTGGACGGGCATAGGGTTCAAGCGTCGTCCCCGACCATGACAGCGCTTGTCCGAGGCTTCATTAGTGCTGTCCTGGACCAACTAATCACACTAAAAGGGGGGTTAGCCCTATTAGTGCTTTGTTCTTTTCGTCGCCTTTTACGACTGGCAGAACATACCGGAGGTCTATTCTATCCCCGGGACTCCACGGGGTTCATTATTGTTATAATTATTATTATTATTATTATTATTAGTGGCAGCAGCAGAAGTGATGATAGTATTAGCTTTATTAGTTCTTAGTCAGTATTATGCATTCACATTTTCTCTGCGTACATTCAAATCATTTTTTGGTCTCATTCCCCGGGATTGAGTGTAGGGGAGCAGGTCGTAGTGGAAGGACTTTGCCATTGCCTGCTATGAAGCCTCAAGAGTGTATCTGCGTCGTGTGTGTGACTATGATGAATGCTTGTATATTACAGTGTTGGGTTTGTGTCGGTACGGATGAAGTGATGGGAAACGATGAAATCTGGTGCCGTCACATAGCTTACTCTTCTCGAATAACAGTGTCATACGTCCCCACTTTATGAGACACTGCGGAGAGGTTTGAAATTTAATCCGGGATATTGGCGAACTTTGAAAGTTCTCTAAAAGACAGAGACTCATGAAGATTAGATGTGGAGATAGGATAAGTGATGATGGATTACAGAATCATCTTCCCGTTTCGTTAGCGTATGGAACGGGGAAGAATGATCTCTTAAACGTTTCTCTAGTGGAGCGATACGTAGGTGATTGTAACACAATAAACTGGTAGCCAAGATCGCAGGAATTCTTTTTATTCCATGATTACCGGTTTCGGCGAAACTAAAGCCGCCATCATCGGATCAAGGGAGGACAGAAAACGCTATAAAAGTGGAATTGGATTTCACGTATTATGCACAAGCCCTAATGACGCAGTGTTACCACACACGCAGAGCCTGTTATGACGCGAGCTGTGACATTCATTGGCGACTCTTCTGCAAGCGCCATCTCTCGACGCGGCCTGTAGTGTGAGAACAGAGCCGGAGTTGTGGTAGTACCTAGCTTGCACTTGTATGTGATGGAGACACTTAACATTTATAATGTCATCTCTCTTGGACGCCTATGTGCCACTTACTACAATTTTGTAAGGCCTGCGTGTTATAGGCAACTACTAATATCACCATTGTTTGCCTTAATGTTGTAACCTGTATGTGTCCTAAGGTATGTAACTAAATTTATATGTATACATGTTATATAAGTGGAATCCAAGCCCACTTTTATAGTGTTTTCTGTCCTCCCTAGATCCGGTGATGGCGGCTTTAGTTTCGCCGAAACCGATAATCATGGAATAAAAAGAATTCCTGCGATCTTGGCTACCAGTTTATTGTTTTAGAAGTATCTAGATCGCTTCCCCATGAGCACAATGTGCTCCCTACAAAGTAAGTGATTGTATTAGGTCGTTGCATAAGTACGTTGCGTTTTGGTTTTTCATGTTGGTGTTCCGGTTGCTATAGGTTTACTTATCGATTGTTATTCTTTTTATTTGTAGTTCACTGTTGCATTTGAGTTGACAGACTGACATTTGTTCATTTGGAGATAACGAGTGGAGCTCTGGTCGATAGAAAATGGAGTGCCAAGTAGAGAAATCGGAACATTTCCGACACATTCTTCTGTTTACGTTCAGTAGAGGGGTGACAGCAGCGGAGGCACCCAGAAACATTTGCGCCGTGCTTGAGGATAATGCCACTGGACAAAGCACAGCAAAGAAAATGATTTTCTCGTTTTAAGGAGGATCGTTTTGGCATTGGTGACCCTCTACGTTCAGGAAGACCTTCGGCGTTTGATGAAGATCGTTTAAACGCACTAACCCACAATGATCCACGTCAGTGATCTTGAGATCTGACAAACGTGACATGTGATCATTCCACCATAGTGTGACATTTGCATGCAGTGGGGAAGGTTCAAAAATCAGATGTATAGGTGCCGCATACTCTAAGCCAGCATCACAAGAATCAGCAGATGGCCATATATGCATCTCTGGTTGCACGTCATCAACTGGCTCATGAACAACACCCAGCATTCCTATCCTGTATCGTTAAAGGTGACGAGAAATTGTGTCTTAATGCTAACGTAAGGAAAAGAAAGGAATGCCTGAGTCCGAACAAAGGATCAACTCCCTGTACCAAGACCTACGCTCATCCACAAAACATAATGTTATGCATCTGGTGTGACAGCGAAGGTGTGGTGTACTAAAAATTGCTTCCCCGAGGTGTAATCATCACTGTCGACATTTATTTTCGCCAACTGAGACGACTTGCAGTCCAAGAACAACGACCAGGAAGGCTGCGTGAAGTGATGCTATTACACGATAACGCCCGTTCACATCGTACTAGACTTACAATATAGACTGCACGGGATTTGGAATGCAAAGTCATTCCGTACGCACCTTATTCACTTGATCTTGCGCTCTAATATTTTCACCTTTTCTACTTTCTGTCGAACAACCTTCAAGGAACTTCCTTTCCGGATGAAAATGAGCTCCGAAACTGGCTCGTCGAGCTCTTCGCCTCAAAACCACGTGATTTCTGCAGTCGCAGAATCTAAAAGTTACCCTAGCGTTGGCAGACTGTTGCGAATAGTGAAGGAGAATATATTACTAATGACTAAAGTCTCTGTAAGGCCAACGGCCTTGTCGCAGTGGTAACACCGGTTCCCATCAGATCACCGAAGTTAAGCGCTGTCGGGCTGGGCTAGCACTTGGATGGGTGACCATCCGGTCTAACGAGCGTTGTTGGCAAGCGGGGTGCACTCAGCCCTAGTGAGGCAAACTGAGGAGCTACTTGATTGAGAAGTAGCGGCTCCGGTCTCGGAAACTGACATACGGCCGGGAGAGCGGTGTGCTGACCACATGCCCCTCCGTATCCGCATCCAATGACGCCTCTGGGCTGAGGGTGACACGGCGGCCGGTCGGTCCCGTTGGGCCTTCATGTCCTGTTCGGGAGGAGTTTAGTTTTTTTTAAAGTCTCTGTTAAGTGCATTTGTTGTGTTTATTAAAATTTGGAAAAACCCAACGAACTTACACACCAACCTAATAGCACCGATATCCCAGATTTCTCACTTAAAATGGAACTTGAAACTTCGTAACTAAGATTTCACTCGAGTTACTGCCCACATTCAGTTGTATGTCAGTTCGGATTTTGTTGTATCTCCGTGACTCACTCCCATGGGCCAAACAAACCTCGACTGAGAGAAGGGATAGGTTGATAGGACACATTCTGAAGAAGCAGGGAACAGTCAGTTTGATGGAGGGAAGTACGGGGGTAAAAACTGTAGATTGACACGAATGTCTGACCACACCAAAGATGTCTAAGTAGACGGAGACTGCACTAGTTATGCAGAGATGAAGAAACTTGGACACGATAGGCTAGCGTGGAGAGGAGCATCAAAGCAATCTTCGGACTTATCACCACAAGACTGTAAGTGGCGAAGCTGATTCTGAAGGTTTCACCCTAAATAAGGAAACCAATATTGTTGCTTGCTCATTTACTCATTTATGTGACAGACGCTATCTGATTTGAAAAAAAGAAAAACTTTATCCTTGGAGAAAAAGAATTCGTAAGCTAGATTCAAGTCTACGTTCGATCTGACATTGTAAGGAGCAATATTTGTGGTTTACATATTCTAGGATTGAAGACAACTGTGTAAGTTGAAATGACACGTTTAATGTCGCAATATTAGCACAAAAATACACGCTTTTACATAGTTTTCAATGTGACAACAAAAAAAAAAAACAGTTGCCAGGATAACGCATTTCGTCAACATCAAAAAGTGAAATAATCCTAAACACAACAATATTACATATTAACTCTCAGAAGGTTAAATTTTCCTAAACATGACAATACTGAACTTCAACTAGAAGTTTCTTTACAAAATTGTTCCTACACTTACGTATGATGTTGATCAGTACTACGAAAATCGTCCCGATTCCGGTTCAAAGTTTGGCATTATTTTTAGGATGACAATCAAGTCTACAGTGGATGGTTAGTTATGTGACAAATTGAGCAGAAGATTACCCAAGGTCGCTCGAGTTTACAGTGGACGCAAGCTGGCGAACCAACAAGTTTACGCCTCTGCACGCGGTATTTACCTTAAGCTGCGATGAGGTGCCGTCTGCTAGGCCACTCTCTTCTGCTGAAATTCCTATAAAACTAATTACACCTTTGCTGAATTTTCCAGCAGAAACTTTCTCTATGTTTCTCGTTAGGCGAGAGAACATGTACTCATCCCGAGTCTTAGAATGTGGCGTTATACACCTGCATGGTTGGAACAGCGTATCTATTATAATGCCCTCTCAGTTCTTGCAAGAACTATTAACTAATTGGATGGTCTGTTTCTCTACAGTTGGGAGCTAAACAATGCTACAGCCAATTTCTAGCTGAATATCAGCCGCTGTGAACGCAATGTTCACACAAACTACTCCTCTGGGTCGTACATAGCGTTATGTGCTCCGTTCTGCACTTGACACCAGTTCAGAGAACAGTTCACGAAAATTTCCGTCTTGTCTTACTCATAGCCTAAGTGTCTCCCTCCCCCCCCCCTTCCCCCCCCCCCCCCCCACCGGGTTATTTCGTTCTTCACGTCGCGGCTTCTTTCGACCAATAGGAGTGCTCCTCTTATTTTGTGAAAACTTTCTCTACCAATCGCAAGGTCCCTACCATCGAATTGCATCGAAACTTTGGCTCTTTTCTCCTTCCTGGCGCGTTTCCGCCAATCAGACGTTTTTTGCCCATTCCAGACGCCTTAATGCGTACATTGACTCTCTCACGTCTATACCACTCGCTGGACACGTGATGGAAAATGCGTCACTGGTCTTGTTTTGTATCCATTTGGAATTCCGAAACGCAGTTTTCTAAAGGCTTTCTTTCCTGTCCTCCCTCAGATGGGCCATTGTACTCGCTTTCCTCGTCTAAGTCACCTGGTCGGCCGTTGACTTTCCGTGGTAGCCCCTGTAGCATGGCCTTGTCTCCGCATCGTCCCTCCGAATTCCAAACTAAAACGCGTCTCTCTGCTTGTTTCACCTTCCGCTCAAACATGCATTATAGGAACGGTGTGTTAATTACCGTCGATTGGATGTCATCCCTTTTTACATTACATACTGCTAGGCAAATTTGCTAATTACTGCCGAATTAAGTTAGGTGCCATATTCACCTTCCCATTGCGATGTATAAAGCTCTCATGTAAGGTGCGAATCTGACCTTCGTATATCCTGCCACCTTCCAACATTTATTTTTGAAATTAGTGCTTCAGTTTTCCCTTGTCGTCATTCAAGTGGTGCAGTGCTGCGGAGCTGGGTATACACAGCATGCGTCCTGTGCAGGTGTGGATAAGAACTTCCGCCAGTGGCGAGATACAGGCGTGGTTCCGGCTACCGGACACGTGGGGGGGGGGGGGGGGGGGGGGGGCACTTTCCTGTTCCGCGCACTACCAGCCTACCTCCGGCGCAGGTAGAGATCACCTCGAATTTGCTAAAGCCTTTGATACTGCACTTTGAAATGTATTCTTCATATTACTAAAGCCTTTCTACACTTACATAGATACTCTGCAAATCACACTTACATGCCAGGCACTTTCAAATGTCTTCTTCACGTTACGAGGACGCCTCCGAATTTTTTATGTGAAAACTCTTAAAGCTTTTCACATAAAACAATCGTTATTAACATTTTACATCTTTATTCTTGATACCTAAATATTTATATCTCAAAATAGGTCACCCTGGCGACGATCACGTATCTCCCAACGGGAGACCAGTTTGTTGATACCGTCACTGCAGAATGTTTGACTTTGTTGACGGAGGCAAAACCTCACCTCTGCATGCACCACTTCATCACTATCGAAAGGAAGTCCTCGAAGGAGCTCTTTAAGGTCCGGAAACATGAAAATCGTATGGGGCCAAGTCTGACTGTATGGAGGGTGAACGATGACGGTGAACACAAGACGTCGGATCGTTGCAACTGACGCAGCTGGCCTGGCATTGGCATGCTGAAGGAGAGCGTGCTCCATTTGCAGACGAACTCTTGAATTCGAAACTCGAAAACGGTACGCTATTTCTCACGCACCGACATAATTACGTTACACATTGCCATTTTACACGCTAGACTTTGGGGCATTCTAGCGGCATATGGCTGCAAATATGTATAATGCGGCTGTGCGTAACATCTGGTGAGCAAGCTGTAGGAGACAGGCGAAATACCCTCAGACTTCAAGAAGAATATAATAAATCCAATCCCAAAGAAAGCAGGTGTTGACAGATGTCAAAGACTGAAATAACGTTCCAAAACTTCATCAGTGAATGCCTAAGATATTAACAGTGTAAAATCTCAGAATGATCAAATGAATATGCCAGACAAAATATACAATCGTAAGAAAAATGATACTGTGTGAAGAGTTTGACAGAGCACCGTAAGACCTGAGTCGAAACAAGGCCCCTGGAGTAGGCAACATTCCATTAGAACTACTGATCGCCTTGGGAGAGTCAGACCTGACAAAACTCTACCATCTGGTGAGCAAGCTGTAGGAGACAGGCGAAATACCCTCAGACTTCAAGAAGAATATAATAAATCCAATCCCAAAGAAAGCAGGTGTTGACAGATGTGAAAATTACCGAACTATCAGTTTAATAAGTCACAGCTGCAAAATACTAGCACGAATTCTTTACAGACGAATAGAAAAACTGGTAGAAGCTGACCTCAGGGAAGATCAGTTCGGATTCCATAGAAATGTTGGAGCACGTGAGGCAATACTGACCCTACGGCTTATCTTAAAAAATAGATTAAGGAAAGGTTTCTAGCATTTGTAGACTTCGAGAAAGCTTTTGAAAATACTGACTGGAATACTCTCTTTCAAATTCTGAAGGTGGCAGGGGTAAAGTACAGGGAGCTAAAGGCTATTTACAATTTGTGCAGAAACCAGATGCCAGTTATAAGAGTTGCGGGGCATGAAAGGGAAGCAGTGGTTGGGAAGGGATTGAGACAGAGTTGTAGCCTATCCCCGATGTTATTTAATCTGTATATTGAGCAAGCAATAAAGGAAACAAAAGAAAAATTCGGAGTAGGAATTAAAATCCATGCAGAGAAATAAAAATTTTGAGGTTCTTTGATGTTATTATAATTCTTTCAGAGACAGCAAAGGACCTAGAAGATCAGTAGAACGGAATGGACAGTGTCTTGAAAGGAGGATATAAGATGAACATCAACAAAAGCAAAATGAGGATAATGGAATGTAGTCGAATTACATCGGGTGATGCTGAGGGAATTAGATTAGGAAATGAGACGCTTAAAGTAGTAAATGAGTTTTGCTATTTGGGGAGAAAAATAACTGGTGATGGTCGAAGTAGAGAGGATATAAAATGTAGACTGGCAATGGCAAGGAAAGCGTTTCTGAAGAAGAGAAATTTGTTAACATCGAGTATAGATTTAAGTGTCAGGAAGTCGTTTCTGAAAGAATTTTCGAGGTGTGTAGCCATGTATGTGAGTGAAACATGGACGATAAATAGTTTGGACAAGAAGAGAATAGAAGCTTTCGAAATGTGGTGCTACAGAAGAATGCTGTAAATTAGATGGGTAGATCATAAAACTAATGAGGAGGTATTGAACAGAATTTGGGAGAAGAGAAATTTGTGGCACAACTTGACCAGAAGAAGGGATCGTGTGGTAGGACATGTTCTGAGGCATCAGGGGATCACCAATTTAGTATTTGAGGGCAGCGTGGAGGGTAACAATCGTAGAGGGAGACCAAGAGATGAATACACTAAGCAGATTCAGAAGGATGTAGGTTGCAGTAGGTATTGTGAGATGAACCTTGCACAGGATAGAGTAGCATGGAGAGCTGCATCAAACCAGTCTTTGGACTGAAGACCACAACAACAACAACAAGAAAAAAATAAGTAGCGCTGGATAATAGCACCACAAAGCTAAAAATTGTTCAGAATATGCAAATGTATAACACAATTTACAGTTAAAGGTCTCAACTTGATGAAAGCAATATTTAGGTCAAAATCGGCCATTTGACGAAAAATTGAAGCGTCAAATATTAAACTCAGAAAGCTGAAAATTCGTATGTAGTCTCAGTTTCATGCAATAATAAGCTACCTGTATTAGTATTCAAGTTATTTACTAAAAACCAAATTTGGAATGGAGACTTACCTTACTCATTGTAGTTTAAGTATCATTTGTATTTATAGTAGAAAGTTCTAAGTACAGCAAATGATTATATTCTTGTAATAACACAGCTGTACCAAGTTTCGAGACTGCATTGTAAATAACATTGGTTACGTGGAATCTTAAAGAGGCACTTCAGAGATCGTGTTCTACTGTCGGCTCTGTTTTAAAAATTCTAGAGGGCAAAGTTTAAATGTAGTCAAGCTAAAACCTTTTCGGTAACTAAAAAAAACTGAACTCTATTTATGTAAAAATTAAGAAGACTATAAATTGTTAAAGACATAGTTATTATTTAATACGTGTCCGAGAAATGGGACATTTAGATAATGCGACCTGTGCCTAGGGCCGTTGATAGCACATGTTCCGTATAGCGGTCTGGTGTGCCTCTATATAAATACAGCCAGAGATGCAGTGGTGGACAGCTCCTCTATAAGCTCCTGGACCTCGGAGTGCCGCTGCCCCATGTGCGTCTCCTAAAATATTACCTCGCCGACAGAAGCTTCCATGTTCAGACAGACGACCTGTCGACTCGCCGCCGTGTCGGTGTCGGAGTCCCTCAAGGTTCCGTCCTTGGCCTCATACTATACACTCTCTACACTTCAGATATCCCTCGGGTGGACAGAGTCCACCTCGCCCTCTACGATGATGACACGGCGCTCTCCACAAGAAGCATGAATGCTGCACTGCTCCACCGACGCATGCAGGTAGTGGCTCACACACACAGTCAGTGGGCGAGGAGGTGGCGTCTTAGCTTCAACGGGGCTAAGACGCAAGCCCTCCTCATCACGTAAAAGCACATCCCGGCCAACCTTGCACTGATCACCATCAGGGGCCGCACCTTGGGTGACTACAGCTAAGTACCTGGGTGTGACGCCGCACAGCGGCTAACGTGGCGACAGCACGTCGACGTCGTCATCCGAAAGGCCAGGGGTCGATTGAACCAACTGTACCCCTTCCTCAACCCGTCGACTACGCTCCCTCCTGAATTAGGTCTGGCGCTATACATCACACTTATCCGCCCACTCTTTGACTACGCCGCTGTGGTTTGGGGCAACGCCACAGCGACTAACATCGACCGCCTACGACGCCTTTTGAACTGAATCCTGCTGCTGGCGTTACACTTGCTTCGGCACTTCACGTCGGCCGACCTCGTCAGGGTTGGTTGGTTGGTTGGTTGGTTTGTTTTGGGGAAGGAGACCAGACAGCGTGGTCATCGGTCTCATCGGATTATGGATGGATGGGGAAGGAAGTCGGCCGTGCCCTTTCAGAGGAACCATCCCGGCATTTGCCTGGAGTGATTTAGGGAAATCACGGAAAACCTAAATCAGGATGGCCGGACGTGGGATTGAACCGTCGTTCTCCCGAATGCGAGTCCAGTGTCGAACCACTGCGCCACCTCGCTCGGTCCTCGTCAGGGTCTCCAGTTTACCTACTGTCCGAGATAGGTTCCACCAGGCTGCTCAGCTCTTCTATGAGAAGACCGCCCAGTCCACAAATCAGCTTCTCCGAACTCTGGGCCATCGGGTGCAGTGTCTCAACGCTACCAGATGGCCCCCACCTGCTTCGTGACCACTAAGTCGCAAGTACCCCAGAACGACACTGTTCCCGCCGACCGATAGGACACCATCACGATGCCAGGATCACACCCACACACTCGTCAGTTTGGAGGCACAGCTCTCCCGCTTGGGCTCCATCGAACAACAGCGACCCATCTGTCGCTGTCATGGAGCAACAGCAGCAGTGGTAGACACACTTCGCACTGAGATATCAAACTGCCTGCGTCATTCAAACGCCCGCGTGCGTTGTGCCTCGGATGACATGAAGGGCTTATTTCAATAGTGGTACAAGTCCATTACCTGCACTTTTTTGTCTATAGCGCTTCTGAAATTAATGAGCCAAACAAACAGAAAGAAAGGTTCATTTCAGCAAGAAGTCATATGCTTGAATATTTCTGGTATCTCAACTGCAGATTTTTCAGCGCTCATTTAACTTTAGGACTCTGTATCTCAATATAAACCAAAATGGACTTGTACCACTCACTATTGAAATAAGCCCTTCACATCAGAACTGGGCAGACTTAAATTCGTTCTCTGTAAAAGTGGGAAGCGAACTCTCGAGGATTATTCACCGTCCTGAATCGCTTAGATTTCATGAAAGTAACTGTTGGTCTGTCGCCCGCAATGTTGGCAAAACCTTGTGGCAAGTGGCGAGATTATTTTCCATTTTTAAGGCAAGCAATCAACTTTTGGTGATGAGAAGTCAGGACGAGAGAGCAGTTTACTTGCTGCGTCCCGCCGAGGCCGCCTCTGAACTGTTAATAATGTTATTTCCGATAGGGATATTAGTTACAACGCTAAGATTTATTTTTGTGCGTGTAAGCTTTTATAGAATATACCAATCACTTAAAACTCAATACTTTTATTTGTGGTCATAGTTCCTCATATCGCTGAGCAAATTAAGTAGGAACATTTTCTTTCTGTGAGCACAGTGAGCCGGCCGCTGTGGCCGAGCGGTTCTAGGCGCTTCAGTCCGGAATCGCGCTGTTGCTACGGTCGCAGGTTCGAATCCTGCCTCGGGCATGGATATGTGAGACTTCCTTAGGTTAGTTAGGTTTAAGTAGTTCTAAGTCTAGGAGACTAATGACCTCAAGATATTAAGTTCCACAGTGCTTAGAGCCATTTGAACCATTTTGAGCACAGAGAGTAATGTGGACTTGCAGACTGTAAATTATGGTAAGTATGTTCTCCATCAATTTTTGGCTGATTGCAGAAATAGTTCCCAGTCTCTAGTATACGGCGAAGGTAGGTGGGAAACACGCACAGACAATTTTAGAGTCTTTTCATAACGATAGAACGAAAAACTCAGACCAGATGATTACTAACCGCCGCCCCACATATGGTGCAACGGCGCTGGAAAGCAGAACTGGGAAAGTGATCGGTGCAAAACAGGGAACTCGGTAAGCACTACCAGGATACCGAAGTGAAATACGCCGAAACCAGCGCGAGAACAGTGTTAAGATTTGCTCGCGCATATGAAAACTAAATTGTGAATCCAGAATGAGTCGTGAGTCGTGCTTGGGTAGCTCAGATGATTGAGCACTTGCCCGAGAAAGGCAAAAGTCCCGAGTTCGAGTCTAGGTCCGGCAGACAGTTTTAATCTGCCAAGAAAGTTTCATAAATTGTGAATGTTAGCCACAGTAAAGTTGAACGTGACGGAAAGAGGTAAGAAGACGACACTACATCGCGGCTACCACCGTCGCTAAGCTTAGAAGAAGACGGGGCATCGTCGCAGAGCAGCGTGGACCTGCAGTTACCTGCAAGCTACTGCGCGCGCACACCGCTGCCTAGGCCCAGCTGGAGCTGTTGCAGTAGGCGATACCCGCCGCCATCCTCACTGTCATTCCTGCTGCTACTGACTCCATTTACGTCGCAACGCGATGGATCACGTTTGCTGGTGCACCGCGCCAGCATCCCTCGTCGAGGTCACGCAATTAAATCAAGAATATTTCAAGTATTTGTTAATTGCTTCTAACAGGCTATTCAAATGGAATGTACTAATAAGGATGATGTGAAAGTTAAGATGGAACCAGGTCTGACTATGAACCCTTAGAATTAGCAATTGAAATTAACGAGGATGTTTGTATCAAAGTAATAAATCCAAAATATGAAGGTCATTTGTCAAAACTAGACTCGGAGGCAAATTTCAGTGTTACTGCGAAGTTATAACCAAGTTCTAATGCTGATGTGGTTGAGGCTGAAGTTAAAAAAGAAAAAGTAAAACTAACAGATTTATCAGATAATGAAACTGAGTTCAGTATTTCTGAAAAAGTCAGGGAATGCTAGACACTCCTTTAGAACCGGTTGAAATGTCGAGTCTCAAGGAAGAAACACCAAATTGGATGCAATTACTGTTTTCTAGACTTGAAACGCAGAACTGAACAATAAGACTGAATGTAGTAGTAAAACACTAAAGGATGAAAAGACTTCAGAACTGAATAGTTTAAATTATAAAACTGAGTCTAACCACCATGATCTTCAATTCAAAGTAGGGCAACAGTTTACTAAGTTGCATAGTATTTTCAAAACCGAAATTGGCGAAGTTCATAAATATTCCAAAGACGCAGATGATCTGATGAAACGGAGGTTGTCAGAAATAATAGGCAATGCATCCAAGTTTTGCTCTAATTGGTTTGAAGAAGTAATTACTAAGTAAATGCTCATCGGAAGGATATTAAGAAAGTAAAATTGACTGTGTGAGATTATGTGAGGACGTTGATAAAAACTTTTCTGACAGAATGGAGGCAGTAGAATTACAAGTAGAAGATCTAAATATTACACTACTGGACATTAAAATTGCTACACCAAGAAGAATTGCAGATGATAAACGGGTATTCATTGGACAAATATACTAGAACTGACATGTGATTACATTTTCACGCAATTTGGGTGCTTAGATCCTGAGAAATCAGTGCCCAGAACAACCACCTCTGGCCGTAATAACGGCCTTGATACGTCTGGGCGTTGAGTCAAACAGAGCTTGGATAGCGTGTACAGGTACAGCTGCCCATGCAGCTTCTACACGATACCACAGTTTATCAAGAGCGTATTGTGACGAGCCAGTTGCTCGGCAACCATTGACCAGACGTTTTTCAATTGGTGAGAGATCTGGAGAATGTGCTGGCCAGGGCAGCAGTCGAACATTTTCTGTATCCAGAAAGGCCTTTACAGGACCTGCAACATGCGGTCGTGCATTATCCTGCTGAAATATAGTGTTTCGCAGGGATCGAATGAAGGGTAGAGGCACGGGTCGTAACACATCTGAAATGGAACGTCCACTATTAAAAGTGCCGTCAATGCGAACAAGAGGTGACTCAGACGTGTAATCAATGGCACCCCATACCATCACGCCGGGTGATACGCCATTATGGCGATGGCAAATACACGCTTCCAATGCGCGTTCACCGCGATGCCGCCAAACACGGATGCAACCATCATGATGCTGTAAACAGAACCTGGATTCATCCGAAAAAATGACGTTTTGCCATTCGTACACCCAGGTTCGTCGTTGAGTACACGATCGCAGGCGCTCCTGTCTGTGATGCAGCGTCAAGGGTAACCGCAGCTGATAGTCCATGCTGCTGCAAACGTCGTCCAACTGTTCGTGCAGATGGTTGTTGTCCTGCAAACGTCCCCTTCTGTTGACTCAGGGATCGATACGTGGCTGCACCATTCGTTACAGCCATGCGGACAAGATACCCGTCATCTCGACTGCTAGTGATACGAGGCCGTTGGGATCCAGCACGGCGTTCCGTATTACCCTCCTGAACCCACCGATTCCATATTCTGCTAACAGTCATTGGATCTCGACCAAAGCGAGCAGCAATGTCGCGATACGATAAACCGAAATCGCGATAGGCTACAATCCGACCTTTATCAAAGTCGGAAACGTGATGGTGCGCATTTCTCCTCCTTACACGAGGCATCACAACAAAGTTTCACGAGGCAACGCCGGTCAACTGCTGCTTGTGTATGAGAAATCGGTTGGAAACTTTCCTCATGTCAGCACGTTGTAGGTGTCGCCAACGGCACCAACCTCGTGTGAATGCTCTGAAAAGCTAATCATTTGCATATCACAGCATCTTCCTCCTGTCGGTTAAATTTCGCGTCTGTAGTACGTCATCTTTGTGGTGTAGCAGTTTAATGGCCAGTAGTGTAGTATTACTAACATAGAAAATGAAGTAACTTCTGGTAGAGCTGTTGCAGTACTACTGTACAAAATGTAGCTTCAGCTGGCGCAGCTTTTATCGGATGTCGTCAATTTTTACTTTCTGATCCACAGAGTCAAATTCATCCGTTAGAGTTCTCAGATGATTTTGAGGATGTTTTACCAAATGCATGGTCAGAACGCGATAAAATTTGTTTCATTAGAATTCATTTCTCAGGAGCTGTTTTGCGATGGGCAGCTGACGTTATAATTAGACTAAAAACTATTTTTGAAATGAAAACCGCGTTTCTTAATGAGTACTGGTCACACATCAAACAAAATGATGTTTTGAGAGAATTTTGGAGTGGTAAAAAGTTTACTTCAGGCCGTGAGAGTTCTCTAGAAAGTAGTTTCACAGCAATCACATCTGACACAAAAGATGAAACGGAAAATGATGATTACGGGACTAGAAGCCAAACTCTCTTGGTATTTGCAGAAAAGAATCATTTCCGCACCTAGGGATCATGTGGATAGGTTCACTGAGTACTGAGTACCAGGAGCGAGTGCAAGGAGTAGCTGCCGTTCAGGAGCAGGTGCAGAGTAATAATAGGCCCTCTAACAGTCATATAAACAACCAAAATAATGACAGTGGGAAGATGGACGTTAGAAGTATGGAAGTCCAAAATACACGATCAAATTATCGTGGTCAAGGTTGTGGTAGAGGATTAGGAGGTAGACAGCCACCGCGCTTTCGCAAAAATTTGTATGACAAGGCAGAAATATCAATAACGTACCATTGCTGAGCTTTGGAAGTATGCAAGGGATAAGGCAGTAGATAAACTAACAGAAATTATCAGCCAGATTTGGGAAACTGAAAGACTCCCACATGGCTGGAAAATAACTATCGTGGTATCTCACTCATTTCAACAACCTGTAAGATTCTGTCGAAATCTCTGTTAACTAGGACAGAATAACAGCTATACCTACAGCTGAGAGAGTATCAAGGAGGTTTCAGGAAAGGGCGATCATGCGTCGAACGTATAATGAATCTCAAATCCATCCTTCCGTACCTGAAGCTCAGGAATAAAAGTTATACGACTCGATTAATCGTAGAATCACGATCAGAATTCTAGAAGAACTTGGCCTAGACAAGAAGACCAGAGCGATAATCCAGCAAAGACTAACCAAGAAAAGGTCTCTGTTGGATTCCTTTCATGTTAATTTCTTAAATCTGTTGTCATTTACGGCATAAATTCCTCTTCTAAATTTACTGTGGTGTTTCTGACTATCTGGGAGGAGACTGAGCAGTGAAACGTGTTACTTTTACACATGAACAAGAACGATCTGTCACACTACTACACTTTAAAACACAGTTTATATGTAATTCATGTCACACAGTCTCATACGGAACCTACATCCGCTTTCTTTTATATACTGTATATGATAAGATACTGTCATCTCCCTTCTGTTCTGTGTGAAAGAATGAATGAGCAAATGTATTTCTAGTTGCATGCTTGATGGTAGCAGACAAGCCTGTCTGCTAGAGAACAGTAGGACCAACGTCGGAACAGGTAGCTACGCTTTCCAGAAGCAAAGAGGTTTCTATTCTTAGTATGGTCCTGTCCGTCCCTTGTCATGTTGGTATAGGAAGCTGCCTCCTCGTCACTTCCGTTTGTATTTGGGAGGCACCCCTCAGGAGGGACCCAGGGCAGTCTGTCCACGGCGAGCGTCTGAAGTGGTAAGATCTCCGGCTAAGCGCGTGTCTGCTAAGTCCGTAGGACAATGAATTTCTTAAGTTCAGCCTAACTGAAAATTTAATCACCTTTATTTCAGGTTTAGCTCTAAAATATCTAATGTTTTCTTAAATTGCAACGCAGTGTATTTCGAGTGTGAAGTTCAGAACATCTTCCAGTAGTTGCTTTGTCACTACTTTGTGAGTAAAGTGGAACCACGCGTTGATCAGTAACTCTAACTAAGATCATCAATCTTAAATACGAATGTGCGTGAGATTATAACGTTTCGTCTTGACAATATTTTTCAATATAGCAACATTTCTTTATGTTCAACCCACGTGGGGTGTACTTTGTGAGACCAGTACCACGTG
Organism: Schistocerca serialis cubense; assembly: GCF_023864345.2. Classification (NCBI taxonomy): domain Eukaryota; kingdom Metazoa; phylum Arthropoda; class Insecta; order Orthoptera; family Acrididae; genus Schistocerca; species Schistocerca serialis. The sequence goes on from NC_064640.1 coordinate 220,963,557, forward strand.
CTTATACAATTGTTTGACGCATCACGTTAATAGTAAGTCGATAGTAACCAGTTCGAGGTTTTTCTTTTGTAAATTGCTTTTCGATCTAATTTATTTTAACTATCAAAATTATTGTGGAGTTACACGCTTTGTGTAAACCAAGTTGACCACGTGTAGCATGTGGCGTAATCATCAAAGAAGCCCTCAGCTATTCTTTTCGGGAAGATTTCACAAAGAGTTAGTATGAATTTAGTATACCAGTGTGTGGTAATTACATGACGGACAGGATTGGGCTACGATTGTAACTTCTTTGGGTGAAAATTGAATCGGTTGGTTGTGGTTAATTTCCTCTTGCATATGTTTCAACGTTCTTCGTATGTTATTTTATGAATGCAGTGTTGTATGCAGTCTCCCAATCTTGGCTCCATATTTGATGTGTTCCGTAAGATTACAAACTCACATTTTCACAATCCTAAATAAGGTACCAGTTTAGTTATGAATCAAGTTTAATATGCTGAAATTTCAATGATCAATGTTAAAATAAACTTACAAATATTAACTGATTAATTTCTTTTTATTTAAATTCTCTTTACATATATGTATATACAGGGTGAGTCACCTAACATTACCGCTGGATATATTTCGTAAACCACATCAAATACTGACGAATCGATTCCACAGACCGAACGTGAGGAGAGCGACTAGTGTAATTGGTTAATACAAACCATAAAAAAATGCACAGAAGTATGTTTTTAACACAAACCTACGTTTTTTTAAATGGAACCCCGTTAGTTTTGTTAGCACATCTGAATATATAAACAAATACGTAATCAGTGCCGTTTGTTGCATTGTAAAATGTTAATTACATCCGGAGATATTGTAACCTAATGTTGGCGCTTGAGTACCGCTCCTCTGCTGTTCGATCGTGTGTATCGGAGAGCACCGAATTACGTAGGGATCCAAAGGGAACGGTGATGGACCTTAGGTACAGAAAAGACTGGAACAGCACATTACGTCCACATGCTAACACCTTTTTATTGGTCTTTTCCACTGACGCACATGTACATTACCATGAGGGGTGAGGTACACGTACACAAGTGGTTTCCGTTTTCAATTACGGAGTGGAATAGAATGTGTCCCGACATTTCAGACCAATAGATGTTCAATGTGGTGGCCATCATTTGCTGCACACAATTGCAATCTCTGGCGTAATGAATGTCGTACACGCCGCAGTACATCTGGTGTAATGTCGCCGCAGGCTGCCTCAATACGTAATTTCATATCCTCTGAGGTTGTAGGCACATCATGGTACACATTCCCCTTTAACGTACCCCACAGTAAGAAGTCCAGAGGTGTAAGATCATGAGAACGGGCTGGCCAATTTATGCGTCCTCCACGTCCTATGAAACGTCCGTCGAAGATCCTGTCAAGGGCGGCCTAGTGTTAATTGCGGAATGTGCAGGTGCACCATCATGCTGATACCACATACGTCGACGCGTTTCCAGTGAGACATTTTCGAGCAACGTTGGCATATCATTCTGTAGAAACGCGATGTATGTTGCAGCTGTTTGGGCCCCTGCAATGAAGTGAGGACCAATGAGGTGGTCGCCAATGATTCCACACCATACATTTACAGTCCATGGTCGCTGTCGCTCTACCTGTCTGAGCCAATGAGGATTGTCCATGGACCGGTAATGCATGTTCCGTAGATTCACTGCCCCGTGGTTTGTGAAACCCGCTTCATCGGTAAACAGGTAGAACTGCAACGCATTCTCTGTTAATGCAACAGAATTGCACTCGATGATTAAAGTCATCACCATGTAATTGCTAATGTAGCGACACATGAAACAGGTGAAAGCGGTGACGATGCAGTATGCGCATGACACTACTTTGACTCAGTCCACCGGCTCTAGCAATGTCTCGTGTACTCATGTGTGGATTGGCGGTAGATGTTTTGCAATGTGCGGCACGTTGGATGCTCTCTGTCCGGGTACCGTTCTGTATATACCCTGCAGGCTTCAGCTGCATTTCGTCGACACTCGCCATAGATGAGTATCATCTTCGCCTTTTCAGAGTTCGAATACACCATGGTCACAGTTCCTACAACACTACACTATCACAGACGTCTGGTAACACGGTGTACTACAGTTGGTATGCGTGCGGAGAATAACAATAGCAGCAAGCGCTACGTGCGACACTGCGACAGCTAGACCAAACCACAACAGTGCACTACAGCCACACTCGTAAACACGGTCGTCATCGTAAACATGTCCCTGCAGATGCTCCTCGCCGACCGTGGCCCGTGTTTGTTACAACACGCAACTGAACGTCGGAGGTTTCAAGCGTCAACTTTAGGTTACAATATCTCCGGATGTAATTAACATTTTACAATGCTACAAACGGCACTGATTACTTATATGTTTATATGTTCAGATGTCCTAACAAAACTAACGGGGTCCCATTTAAAAAAAGGTTTGTGTTAAAAAACATACTTCCGTGAATTTTTCAAATGGTTCAAATGGCTCTGAGCACTATGGGACTTAACATCTGAGGTCATCAGTCCCCTAGAACTTAAAACTACTTAAACCTAACTAACCTAAGGACATCACACACATCCATGCCCGAGGCAGGATTCGAACCTGCGACCGTAGCAGTCGCGCGGTTCCGGACTGAAGCGCCTAGAATCACTCGGCCACCGCGGCCGGCCCGTGCATTTTTGTATGGTTTGTATTAAACAATTACACTAGCCCCTCTCCTCACGTTCGGTCAGTGGAATCGGTTCGTCAGTATTTGATGTGGTTTACGAAATATATCCAGCGGTAACGTTAGGTGACTCACCCTGTATATGTATATATATATATATATATATCACCGGTTGTCGTATGACTATTAAAAGATTATAATTAATGTTAGTCTGGTTGGGAATTTGGTAAGCTAGACTGGATACCTGGTGAAACAGTTGCTCAGTAATGCAAGGTTAACTTCCCCAGACAGCTCACAGCTTTTAACCCGCTTTTATTGTCTATCAGCACCGCTTTCAGATCAAATTAAAGCAACAACATTACACATGGCGATCCTGTTCTGTGATTCCACTAGACTCTGGAATCTCTGAAACGTTAGATTGCGAGCGTTTTATAATCTTAATTTTTTTCCCTGCAGCGCTCAAACAACTTCTGCACTGTATCTGAGCAGACTTTCAAAAGATTCACGGCGCTGTTGAGCGGCGTTGTGTTGTTTGTCTTGTTTTGTTTTCTATATTTGTGTGTTTTATATGTATGTGTTTTTTTTCTCGCTTGTAAATTGCACTGACTTCGATCAAAGATATAAATTTGTTTTGCGTGTGAAAAAGTACGTACTAGGTTGGGTACCTTTCGTGTGACTGTCGTAATTTTTGGGGGATACATTTATTCTGATTAGTGTGTTGCGTACCGGGTGTAAATTGAACTAATTCAGACATGTAACCAAGCTAAAAGTAGGCGGTCCAACAACTTAAGCAACATGGACCAAGGGGATAATTTGATTTCGAATATTAACACGTCGGACGGTTCCGAAAATGCAATCGGGAATACTTCAGAGGAAATGCAAAACAGGACGAACAGGCTCACAGCAGAGCTAGAAATTAATTTGCCTCCAACTAACCAAATTGATTTGGCAGAACTCATAAAAGCCTTATTGCATCAAAATAAAGAAAACGCAGAGAAATCAGAAAAATCGTTCCGAGAACAAAAAGAATCATCTGAAAAATCGATCCGCGAGCTAGGCGAACAAATAGACGAAAAACTAATCCAGCAGACAAATAAAGTCGACAAGTCGATGCAGAGAGTGTCCGATGATATCTCACAAAGAATAAACAATCTGGCAAGTGAAATAAAAAGTGATATTATGAAAGAATTAGGCCGTAAATTTTAACAAATCGATGATCGTCTGCAAGCCTTAGAACAGGGCAAGCGGAGTCGCGATGTGGAATCGAAAGAGAGCGAGGAACAGCTACTTAGGAATATCCAAGCTCTGAGAGAAGAATGCCAAAGGGAATACCAGCAGGTACTCTCCAGGGTCCAAGAGGCGGAAACGCATTGTCCCGCGTCCGTTAGTAACACAGTAGCGGACAACAGTCAAGCGATTCACGCACTCGAACAGCAAGTAGAACAATTGAAGCAGACTGGGGCGGAGCACAACAGACAAATAGATGATAAGATTGTGGCATTAGCGGACATCGCAGGTACGATGAAGGTGACGGAGAGCGATAACAATCCTACACCGGTAGCGGTCGTAGAGGCCGAAGAAGTGCATCTGCTTCTTAGATTTCAGAAGTACAGTTCGAAGTGAACAGGCGGCACAAAGCTGTACTGGCGAATTACAAGAACGCGTGGCGCATCTGGAAAGCCACATGGGGTGTGATTCCGAACTCGCCAATAGCACTAAAAACAGCTGTACGAATAGTGGAGAGAGGTACTCCGGCCACGAGGGAGATTTTGACGACAGGGAAGAATGTATTTTGAGGGGCAGACATGAGAAAAATAGAATCATTCAAGGGCCTTGCTGGGAGGAAAAGCGGGGAATTGATTTCAAACATTTCCTTACGGTGAGAAAGTTCGAGATATTTCGAAATTCGCAAAAAGGAATACATCCACGAGCATGGCTCGAGCAATTTGAGTTCTGTCTTCCCCCCGACTGGGCAAGTTCACATAAGACAGAATATATGTGTGGCTCTTTGGAAGGCGAACCGGCGATTCGCATGAGGTCGGCAGTGCATCACTGCAACTCTACTCGGGAGTTTCGACAAGCCTTTCTGTCCGCCTATTGGTCGGAAGCGGCACAAGATAGGGTCAAGCATGGCATAATTATGCTGCCAAGTTTGAACCAGTCTGGTTTCGGCAGCCCAGCACGCCTATTCGACTACATGCTGCAGGCAAATCAATTTCTATACGACCCATACGGGCCTGCGGAACAAATTAGGATATGCATCACCAAATTGCCGATGCACTTGCGCCACGTCATTCTTGCGGGACGATGCAAAGAGGACATGGAAACGTTTAAGACACTTCTCCAAGAGTTGGAATATAATACAGCAGAATGCCCGTCTAATCAGGCACAAAGTTATTACGGGGCACAGCAGCGCGATCGCAGTCGTGGCCGTAGTACTAATCAACGGCGTGACTGGTCGTCGCGACGCGAACGGAACAATAATCGGGACCGGCCGTATAGAAACTGGGATAACAGTCGCAAACACAGGTGGAACAACGGAAATGATCGAGGACGTGGACAGGATCGTGAACGCAACAGTTACGGCAACCAGAATTGATACTACGGTGAACACGGTGGGAATAGGACTGTAGGCGGAGCACCTCATGATATTGAAATTCGGCCGGCTAACCCTAGACATAATCCAGCAAATGGAAATGAACAAAACCGGCAATGACAAACGATCAGCGCAGAAGGCGCCCACTCGGAACAAATGTGTGACATGGCAAATGAGTACATAGGGTGTATAGAGAGGAGAATGAATTGATTGGTTTACATTTGTGACATATGCATTTTGAATAATATGTTGGTAAAAATAATGATAAAGATGTTTCTATGTGATTGATTGAAGTGATGTTTTTAGTTTTTTTTCTTTCCTTGTGCAATTAGGATTTAGGTTGGTTAAAATGTGAAGATAGAAGGTTTCTTTGTGAACGAGTGAAATACTGTTTATGGTTTTTTTGTGTACACTGAAAAGAGTCGCTCCTGAGAAAAGCAAGATCTGTGTTGAATTAATGCAAAACTCAGGGGAATATCCGATCTGTGGGTATTATGGGTCTGGCAAACCCAGGTCCCCCAGCTGTTAGTAGCCTTGTTTCCGATTTTCTGCTTTCAGTGCTACTATCTATCTATTACTATCCTATATCTGTCAGTGTAAATGAGGATCTCTTACTATAGTATGCGTGCTGTATGAATATTTTAAGATAGGAGAACTCTGAGAAAGGAATGAGTAAGTTTGGAATCTTGAAAACAGGATGCGATAATACGATTGTTTAACCAATGGCTTCCCAATATGCGCTAATATGTTAATATTGATGATACATCTTTTTTGTTCTTTATAACTGAGTACGTAAAGTGCTGTCTGTGGATTTCGTAAGTAAATTGATTCCCTTCAAGGTGAAAGAAGAGTTGTGGTTTGTGTAATTTACGTGGCCCTGAAATAGTATTATGGCAGTCAAATGACGAGCAGTTTTCCGGCAAATGGAGAATGGAACGGAAATATGGATCCTTTTTGTAGTCTTGACTGATGTTGAGCCAGAGCCTGAAAAATTATTCTGCTTTAATACTTGTCCTAGTTTAGTGACGTTTATGTGTTGTGCTGATGCTGTGAGCATTACAGCTTACTGTTTTCGCTGTTGCGGGATGCACTGCAGCCTATATGAGTTGAACTGAAGAAATGTCCCTCTTGAAGGTAGAGGAAGATTAAATAATTTTGATTATGGGACCGAAGGAAAGCTTGGTTTAAGGTAATAAGGATGAAGCAAAACATTTGTCATTTAAACTACAGGAGGGTTCGGATCTTTTGTGTCAGTTGTTAAGTTCAATATGATGTTAAGATGAAACTGTTTTACAGAATAGAGGAGACCACAATTTTGCCATTCATGAGAAATGAATCGAGAATAACCACCACAGGCGAAATAATTTATTTGGAAGCGAAAGGTAACTTAAAGAAGGAACGAAATTGGAGCAAAATGGGTAAGAAAATGTAGTATAACCTGTATGATGAAAATATTTTTACCCTTCTCAGAGTCATCTGTGTGATTAATTCTTGTGATAACGTAATCTTAGATGAAATTGTCTTACTGTCTTATGTATGAGGATATGAGTATGATAAATGTATAATTGCGAGTCTCTTATCAGGTGTGTCAACTGGTATAAATGTTTTGGCGTGCAAATAACCATTTTTCTTTTTACTGTGTATGTTTAAGGAAAGTTTCTCCATATTTATCATGTGACAAGACATATGCCACGAGCGTCAAGAAGAGGACGAATTAGAACAATGTTGTAGTGGTATAAACACTGTGTTGAAGTAGCATTGAAGTAGCTTGTTGGATTAACTAGTAGTGGATTGAAGTAAAATTTTGAGTAATTGATGTTTATGGGTAGTTAGTTTTTAGAATAGACAACAGGTGTGCATGTGTGTGTGTAAATAACATGTGAACCCTATGCTGTCCTGACCTATACTTGCACAAGGCATAATCCTATTCATTTTAGTGAATTAATAAGTAGCATTTGATTTATTAAAACGCAAGTGAACCACAGTAGTGATGTGGATTTAGATATAATATTGTCAGTTCATTTAATTTTTATTTTTATACTGTCAAGTCATTTCACTTATACTTTTTATATTGTCAAGTCATTTAACTTTTATTTTTATATTGTCGATTCATCTAACTTTTTATTTAAAAAATTAAGTCTCTCTTTTGTTCTTAAAAATTGTGAAAGACAATACTATGTGGTATTATGTATGACATTTTGTAATCACATAACTATGATGAACAATTTCTGTGAATGCAGTTGAGAATGTGAAAGCGAACCGGCTAAACTCTTATGAGACAGCGGGAGCAGCGAGGAGGAGGACTAGTTGTAAACAGGCAGTTTTCCCAGCAGGACACACTGTCACTTCGGGAGCGCGGTCGACAACAAAAGAAGGGTACGCGGCAAACACTTTCTCTTGCACCCGGAGCTAATGGCCGGCCGCACCAGTGCGACCCTTCGTGGAGGCGATGACCTGAGATGGCCGAGCGGTCCACCGCGTGGAAATCCATCTGCTGGCAATGCACCACACGCACGCGACCGTGACGAGACGGCCGCGGTGATACGACAGAAGACAGGGGATAAAGGGGTGTGGAGCCTTTTGACAGGTACTGTCAAGAGAAACTTGCAGACGTCAACGACGACTATCAACATTTCTTGGCGGAAGCCCCTTGTCAAGCGACAGTAAATCATGGTTCGGTGTTCTCTGGTTGCTAAGGGTGGCATAAAGAAGAGCCATTAAGTGTCACCCTTGCCAAGGAATATCAACCTGGCGTGTCAAACGAGGATACCGCACGAATTTGACAACACAAACATGGAACCAAATCGAGATGTACGTGACATGGGCCACCAAGAGAAACTTCATGAGAGAGCAGAGACGGCGGGATTGCACGCAACAGATGGACAAAAATCCCTACTGACAGCTGCGGCGACGAACCCCCCCTCCCCCTCTTATATTGTGCCACTGAACAGTGATTATACGGTTCTTAGTCCAGTGCACATACGTGTGTTCTTTCAGAGAAACTTTGATCCTGTATTTTGCAGGGGTTCGATTTATTGGTGTTTTTTTTATTAGACTGACTCTTGTATTTTGCAGGTGTTTTATTTATTGTTTTTTTTAGATTTTGTCTACTGTAGTTTCAGAGCTGTTTTATTTCTCAATGTTTGTTTTTGTGTGATGTATTAGATATGTGATATTTTGTTTAGTAAATTCATTGCTGTGGCATTGCTTCGTGGCTGGCCGTAGTGGTCTAGCGGTTCTAGGCGCTCAGTCCGGAACCGCGCGACTGCTACGGTTGCAGGTTCGAATCCTGCCTCAGGCATGGATGTGTGTGATGTCATTAGGTTAGTTAGGTTTAAGTAGTTCTACATTCTAGGGGACTGATGACCACAGATGTTAAGTCCCATAGTGCTCAGAGCCATTTGAACCATTTTTTTTAACCATTGCTTCGTTTATCAGTCAGATAGCTATTCATTCTCATTGGACTGTGATCGATTAGCCTTTGCATGGGGCATATTTATAGTGAGGAACCCCTTAAGGGTAACAATCACATAATTAATTGTAGTTTCAGTATAATGACACAGTGATCATTGTTTGATAACTAACTGAAATATAGTAGAGTGATGAAATTAGTGCCACAAAGTTATTTTAATTCCACAAGTTATTAGTTTTATAAGATATAGAATTTTTTTGCGATAACCACTTTGTAAAACATGTTTTTTTCTCTTATCTTTTTTTTGATTTTGCGGATTGTGCATTGTAATGTTCTGCTTTATAATACTGATGTTATTTTCATATTTTTTTAAATTGCTGTGGTACCTTTGCTATTTTCATAAATTTTACTTGTTAATAAAGTCATAAATTTTCCTGTGATCAGTTGGCTCTTGCAATGAGCAAATACTGGTGAACTCCATAAGGGTAACAACCAGAAATTGTTTTCATATTAATGAGACAGGGACAATTGTTTTTACATGCTGACCGAATTAGAACTACACTATCTTTTAAATAGGTGTCACAGACTTTTTTTTAAAATTGGTAGATTCTAAAGATGTGTTAAAATTATTGTGTTTTAGCAAGTAGCTGGTGACCTTTTGCCTTTTCTTTACATTTTTTGTTTAAGTTGGGTGTGAGAAGTCTGCTTGGGAATGTCGTAGCATGGCCAGAAAATTCCCTGCACAGTCTTTTCCCGGAGCGTCGGGGTTATGAAAGGTCTCTGTTGGATTCCTTTCATGTTAATTACTTAAATCTGTTGTCATTTACGGTATAAATTCCTCTTCTAAATTTACTGTGGTGTTTCTGCCTATCTGGGAGGAGACTGAGCAGTGAAACGTGTTACTTTTACACATAAACAAGAACGATCTGTCACACTACTACACTTCAAAACACAGTTTATATGTAATTCATGTCACACAGTCTCATACGGAACCTACATCCGCTTTCTTTTATATACTGTACATGATAAGATACTGTCACGCCCCTTCTGTTCTGTGTGAAAGAATGAATGAGCAAATGTATTTCTAGTTGCATGCTTGATGGTAGCAGACAAGCCTGTCTGCTAGAGAACAGTAGGACCAGCGTCGGAACAGGTAGCTACGCTTTCCAGAAGCAAAGAGGTTTCTATTCTTAGTATGGTCCTGTCCGTCCCTTGTCATGTTGGTATAGGAAGCTGCCTCTCTGGTCACTTCCGTTTGTATTTGGGAGGCACCCCTCAGGAGGGACCCAGGGCAGTCTGTCCGCGGCGAGTGTCTGAAGTGGTAAGATCTCTGGCTAAGCGCATGTCTGCTAAGTCCGTAGGACAATGGATTTCTTAAGTTCAGCCTAACTGAAAATATAATCACCTTTATTTCAGGTTTAGCTCTAAAATATCTAATGTTATCTTAAATTGCAACGCAGTGTATTTCGAGTGTGAAGTTCAGAATATCTTCCAGTAGGTGCTTTGTCACTACTTTGTGAGTAAAGTGGAACCACGTGTTGATCAGTAACTCTAACTAAGATCATCAATCTTAAATTCGAATGTGCGTGAGATTATAATGTTTCGTCTTGACAATATTTTTCAATATAGCAACATTTCTTTATGTTCAACCCACGTGGGGTGTACTTTGTGAGACCAGTACCACGTGCTTATACAATTGTTTGACCCATCAGGTTAATAGTAAGACGATAGTAATCAGTTCGAGGTTTTTCTTTTGTAAATTGCTTTTCGATCTAATTTATTTTAACTATCAAAATTATTGTGGAGTTACACTCTTTGTGTAAACCAAGTTGACCACGTGAAGCATGTGGTGTAATCATCAAAGTAGCCCTCAGCTGTTCTTTTCGGGAAGATTTCACAGAGAGTTAGTATGAATTTAGTATACCAGTGTGTGGTAATTACATGACGGACAGGATTGCGCTACAAATCTAACTTCTTTGGGTGAAAATTGAATCGGTTGGTTGTGATTAATTTCCTCTTGCATATAACTTCTTTGGGTGAAAATTGAATCAGTTGGTTGCGGTTAATTTCCTCTTGCATATGTTTCAACATTCTTCGTGTGTTATTTTATGAATGCAGTGTTGTATGCAGTCTCCCAGTCTTGGCTCCATATTTGATGTGTTCTGTAAGATTACAAACTCACATTTTCACAATCCTAAATAAGGCACCAATTCAGTTATGAATCAAGTTTAATATGCTGAAATTTCAATGATCAATGTTAAAATAAATTTCCAAATACAAACTGATTTATTTCTTTTTATTTAAAGTCTCTTTATATATATATGACTATTAAAAGATTATAATTAATGTTAGTCCGGTTGGGAATTTGGTAAGCTAGACTGGATACCTGGTGTAACAGTTGCTCAGTATTGCAAGGTTAACTTCCCCAGACAGCTCACATCTTTTAACCCGCTTTTATTGTCTATCAGCACCGCTTTCAGATCAAATTAAGGCAACAACATTACAACCATCACAACCTCAAAAGTGAAATTTAGAGGAGAAACATCAGAAGCTTTTGAAATAAAGACTGGAGTGAGTCAAGGAGAGGGGCTCTCACGTCTGCTCTTCAACTGTGCCCTGGAGAAGGTGATTCGTGAGTGGCGGAAAGAACTGGAAAACTAAGGAATTAAAAATGGTGTCAGGCTGGGTTACAAGAAACAAAATCATGGAATCGATTGTCTCGCTTTTGCAAGATGATCTTGCAATTTTTTCTGATTCCCTGGAAACAGCTGAAGACCGATTAACGAGCTTAACGTACAAGCACAGAAGACTGGTCTCCAAATTTCATTTGAGAAAACCGAGTCGCCGGCCGCGGTGGTCTCGCGGTTAAGGCGCTCAGTCCGGAACCGCGCGACTGCTACGGTCGCAGGTTCGAATCCTGCCTCGGGCATGGATGTGTGTGATGTCCTTAGGTTAGTTAGGTTTAAGTAATTCTAAGTTCTAGGGGACTGATGACCATAGAAGTTAAGTCCCATAGTGCTCAGAGCCATTTGAACCATTTGAACCAAAACCGAGTTTATAACGAACATAAATTCACCATCAGGGGAGCTTGTAGTGGATCAAGGCAAAATTAAGCGAGCTGAAAAGGGTAAATATTTCGGATAATGGATAACAGCCGCCTTATTATAGAAAAAAGCCTTCATATCACGCATGAACAAAATGGAAATGGCATTCCATTTAACCAAAAACATCTACAACAAAGGATCAGTATCGTTCAATGCAAAGTTAAGGCATTACTGCAATGTTACGCGTCCGGAGGTCTTGAACGCTTCTGAATACCTAGTAATGGCCTAATCGAAAAACTGCAGGCCAAGGAAAGGAAGATTTTGAGAAAGATCTTAAGTCCTATCAAAGAGAATAGTGAATATAGAAGACGTCGTAATCATGAACTGTATTCCCACATAGAGAAGATAACCGATACCACCCGGAAAAGAAGGATTATGTTTTATGGACATATGAACTGAATGAGCCCAGGAAGACTCACCAATCGTATGATCACCAACCTTCAGGAGAAGAAAACAAAATGGGCTTGGTTAACAGAGGTGGAGAAATATCTTAAAGAAGAGGGGATCACCCATGATGTCATCTTGGAGCATGTGCCACTCAAGGAGAAACTTATGGCGTGGCAGGGTTTCCAAGAAAAGCCAAAACTAAAAACAGGAAAGGCTTGGACCCAGGAGAGAAAGGAGCAACACCGCGAACGAATGCGGGAGCAGTGGGCAAATATCAGATCACGTAAAGCAAGACAGTTGAAATAACGTCGTCCAAAGATGGCCTATACAAAATGAATGAATGAACGTACGAGGGTAATCCCAAAAGTAATGTCTCCTATTTTTTTATAAGTTCATAGACCTGTTTATTTCTACAATGGTGTACATCAGTTTACAGCTTGAACATTTAGCTATTTTTCGACATAATCACCATTTCTGTCGATGCATTTTTGTAGACGCTGTGGCAGTTTTCTTATGCACATGTCATACCAGGTCGTCGCGATGCTGTTCAGAAAGTTATGAACCTCTTCTTTCACCTCGTCGTCCAAGCTGAATCGCTTTCTGGCCAAATGTTCTTTTAACTTAGAGAACAGGTGGTAGTCACTGGGCGTCTAGTCAGGACTATAGGGCGGGTGGGTGATTATGTTCCACTGAAACTGTTGCAGGAGAGCAGCGGTTTGCAAGCGATGTGTGGGCGAGCGTTGTCATGGAGAATGTGTACGCCCTTCCTCATCATTCCTCTTCTCCGGTTCTGAATTGCTCGTTTAAGTTTTTTCAGAGTCTCACAGTGCCTGTCAGAGCTAATTGTGGTCCCAGTTGGCATAAAGTCGACCAACAATATCCTTTTCCGATCCCGAAAAACGGTTGTCATGACTTTACCGGCAGACTGCGTTTGTTTGAATTTCCGCGGCTTTGGCAAAGAAGGATGCCGCCACTGGCGTGATTGTTGCTTGGTCTCAGGTGTAAAGTGGTACGTCCAGGTTTCGTCGCCCGTGACAACTGAGTCCAGAAAGCTGTCATGTTCGGCTGCACGGCGAAGCATCAACTCGTTGCCGCATGTGGTCCTCAGTCAGCATGTGTTGCACCCCTGTTGCGCACACCTTCCGGTACTTCAATGTTTCCGTTAAAATTCTGTGAGCGGTGCTTCGAGAAACCTCAAGAACCAACGTGCAGAGATCATCCAGGGTGATCCGCTGATATTCACGCATGCTTTGCTCAACCTTCAACACTGTCTCCTTAGAAATTGACGGTCTCCCGCCCCTTTGTTCATCGTGAATTTCGGTCCGACCAGCTGCAAACTCTCTACACCACTTACGAACATTTTTGACATCCATGCACGACTCACCATACACTTCCGTCGACTGGCGATGGATTTCAATCGTCGCAGTGCCTTTTGCGTTTAAAAACCGAATAACTGCGCGCAATTCGCACTTGGCGGTAACATCCAACGGGAGCTCCATTCTCAACGGCTGCCAAGCCAAGACTGAGCGCCACAGCGCGGCGTGAGCATGTTTACACACAGCGCGTGAAGCACTCTTCATAACAGTGTGACCAACTGCCACAGAGTTCTGTACTTATAAAAAAAATAGGAGACCTTACTTTTGGGATTACCCTCGTATCATTGAGACAAAGCGGAGAGTATAATGCTACCTGCTCTCATTATGAATCGAATAAACACAGTAAGCCGTGTGAAGAAACCTTAAGTCCCGCTTACGAGGAAACTGGTGCTCACCAGGCGGGAATAGTGATACAGCCAGTAACAAACACACAGACCACAGTCAGTCAGCACACGCAAAGGGATAACAGGAATGACGAAATAGGAACATACAGTACCAGTAAGGTACTAAACCACTCTCATTATCTTGCTGACAGCATTTTGGACACATAAGAACAATGGGACAAGACGGAAAAAGAAAACGCTAATGGTAATTGGAAGCAACAAATTAGCTGGTTTGAATCAGACGAAGAAGAAGATGAAGTAAAGATTTACATCTTCGACAATGTTGGCGGTCTTAAGACGAAAGTTTCGGTGGAGGAAGTAGCGTTGATTAGGCAAGGTTTTGAGGAAGAGGAGGAGGTGTTATATGAAGGAGATAGCAATAATAATGAGGTCAGGGAACATATTAGCTGTATTGAAATGTCGCAAACTGTAATAGCATACGACAGTATTATACATAGCAATGTTGTGCATGGACGCAGCTGCTCGGAGGTAAAGTGTAGTTTATCTAATTTGCAGTGAACGAAAGTAGAGGATGTCGTCAAGTGCTTTGATTTAATATCGTTGGCCAGGTTGGAAAAGGCAGCTGCGGATGTATAGGTTGATGACCTCGTGAAACTAAGTGTAAATGTACTTGCAACTGAACAAAATTACTTTAGCTCGAGACTGATTCAAGAAAAGAGTTATTACAGACTTTCATGAGGAACCTGATCAAACTAGAGTAATTCATCCTATTATAAAAACTATCATCTCAGGAATAATAGTGCGTTGTCTTCTTGACAGTGGTAGCGAAGCAAGTGCATTCTCCCAAGCATTCTTTGTTTCTATTCCTAATAAGAATGAGTTAACTGTCACGAAAGTGAGTGGTTTAAGAACAGTAGGTGCTAATGGAAAAGTTTGTAGTCAATACCGCACGAGGTTTGATACCAATTGGTACAGGTAACATAATAATAGATCATCCTTGTTTAAACGTGTTCGGGGTAAGTATCGAAATGTTGACTGGTACAGACCTTTTAACTAATATTAAGGAAAGAACGACTTTGATCAGAGCCACTTAGTGTTAACTTTACCAGATTCTGGAGTGCATAAGGAGC
This sequence comes from Schistocerca serialis cubense, assembly GCF_023864345.2. NCBI lineage: Eukaryota > Metazoa > Arthropoda > Insecta > Orthoptera > Acrididae > Schistocerca > Schistocerca serialis. The sequence goes on from NC_064640.1 coordinate 220,978,588, forward strand.
CCTTTACTGGAAACTATGTGGACAGTAATAGTGAAGCATGGGACTGCCTGTTAGCGTAACGAGGAATAAGGGATATTTGCAGGAATATATTGAATTAGGGAACAGTGTGCAAGATGTTTAACAATGACCATTCAGGATAATAGTTAAGCCTCATGCAAACGCATACCAATTGGAATACCCGAAAAGTAACAGAGAACTAGGTCTATGAAACACTGTAGCTCTGATGCCTTTCAAAATTGACAGTAATTAGATTCTGTAGGGAGTCTTCCGCTCTTTTGGGGGATACATGGTTTGGCGTTCTGTGCGGTTCAAACTGGATGAAACTTTATATCCCTTTCAAGTTTCATTCTCTTCTTCTATTTTATATATAGTAACTAAGGAGTATAAGCCTTCAGGTCGTGCATATGTTATTAGTTGTAATATCTTCCTAGTAAGTAAGAATGATACCGAAAATGAATATACCCGAATGATGACTTATAAGAGTATATAAGAGGTAGTCTACAATAGTAAATTCTAGATGTTAGAATAACAATGGTTAACTTATGATAGCCAGTGATAGAAAAAAATGGCTAAAGTAAACAAATAATAAATGAAATCCACAAAAAGGATTAGTAACAACAAAATACAGATACTTTGCATCAAGAGAAGCAAGAAGCTGAAAAATCCTAAAATCCGAAAGAATAAACTCAGCATAAATTAATAATTTTCATGTTGGATGTGAGGTCTGTAGGTAAGTGAGAGTAATAATATGTTGCCAATAGAGGCAAGCCAAAAGCGTTTTGATGTTAATTAAAGGAGATATGTGACAGCAGTGGAGCATCACACCAAAAATATGTGTAAATAATGAGGTCAATAGGATGACGCACATAGAAGGGAGGAAGAAGCGTCGAAATATGTAGGAAAGTGAAATGTGTGGATAAATGAAAATAGGTAGAAATAGGAGTAACGAAGTCAGTAGCCTGACATATGAAGTAAAATGGTGGAAAACTGGTGTGTAATTCCTTCACACCTCATGAAAGGGGTTGAGAACCGCAATCTTGCTTAAGTCAGATGATCAGTTAAAAGATAAATATCGACACATACTGACAAGAATACAGATACGATGTGTTAAGAAAAGCAGACTGTATGTTATAATGAAAAAAGCTTTTTACTTAAGTGTATTACAAAGCAAAGTAACTGCTGTCAAACAAATAACTCCTTTAGCATACTGATCCGTACGATAATTGAGCTAAATGAAGATAGAGCATACAAAGGTTACTTGATTTTCTAAGTAAAGCAACATTTATGGTAATTAAGTAAATTGTAAACTGGCTCGAAATGTGGCTATTTTAAAAACCTATGTTGACTTTCAGAGCGTGTTAGCTGTAGTTTACACTAAAAAAATCCAGAGTTCGTAATTCAAGCTTATAATGAAGTAGCTAGAAGAAGTGACCTTGAGTAACGTCTCGATTTTATGAAGCGGTGTATTGTCAATATCCATTCTGAAAAAGTTAATAATAGTTTTCCGAATACTAAATTTTAAAAATAAAAACTCTTTGTGATAACTCATCAATTAATTACTTAAATTATAGAAGAAAAAAATAGTAAGAATGTGTTTTGTCCTTCCTTTGATATTACTTGAGGACACAAACTTAGGCTATGTTATCTGTTTCTCAGGGATATGGAGGCTTCATGAAAGGTAGCCTATTAGCTGTATGACTACAGTGACTTCTCCCCTTGTTGTAATAGAATGTCGAGAAGGAAACCAACCATAGTGGCTTCTACCCTCTCCCTTAAATGATTTCGTGAAAGTGGTTCGTAAGGACACACACCACAGTGCCTACGGTCGTGATTAAATGAGTAAGTGTTGAAAAGCTATAACAGAGCGAAATGTTTTTGTATGTTTCTCTGTCAGATAAAGACTGAAAATTCTAAGTCACAAATCTAATTTTGTAATAATCAAAAATTTTGTTTGGTCTTTGTATGTTAATTTACATGTATGATTTGTCCAAATCCAGTATATTATGTTTTCAATGTATATACATATAGGGTTAATTTTGTTGGTGTAGTATTAAGAAAAATTTAGCTACAACCAATTTAATTTAAAAGGGGTCAGCTATATTAACGTCACTTGATTACAACACTTAAATTTGTTCAAAAATAAATTGTTTCACACAAATAAAAAGGTGGTGATGAGATGAAACAAGCGCTGTATCACAGTAAGATGTATAGAGGCGAGCGGGTGTGCTGGGGCTTACCCCAGTTCACTACTATGAGCGTCACTTCATCATTAGTGCGCCTATGCTTAACATACAAAGGACTGCACCATAATTTAAGAGAGAAATTAAAGTTTTAAATAACTCTTCCAAAGTTTGTCATTGTATACTTAAGATGTTAACATTAGAAAGTCTCAGGATGATCAAATGAAACTGATCAAAGGCAAAGTATATAATCTTAAGAAAAAATAAGTAGCGCTGAATAATAAAACCACAAAGCTAAAAATAGTTCAGACTATACAAATGTATGTCACAATTAAAATTTACAAGTCTCAACTTGATCACAGCAGTATTTTGGTTTAAATCGGCCTTTCTACGAAAAATAGAAGCCGCTAGATATTAGCGTATGTAGCTTCATTTTAATGTAAAACATTGACTACGTGACACCAATAAGCTAACTCTATTAGTATTCAAGTTATTTACTAGCAACCAAATTTGGAATGGAGACTTGCCTTACTCATTGTAGATCAAGCATCAATTGTATTTTCAATAGAAATTTATAATTAGAATTAAATTAAGGTGACTGTATATTGTTGAACGACAGAGCTTTTATTTAATACTTGTCCGATTAGATACTGATACTGCTACCACTGCAGATGTTCGGTTTGGTGGTCTGCTGCGCCGCTATATAAATACAGCCAGAGAGACGGTGGTAGACAGAGTTCCTACCGAGATATCAAACTGACCGTACCGCGTGCGTTGTGCCTCAGACGAAATGCGTTTCCGGTAAAAGTCGGAAGTGAACTCGCGAGGACAATACACCGCCCTCGATCGCTTAAATTCCACGACAGTAACTGTTGGTATGCCGCCCGTGATGTCAACGAAACTGTGTGGCAAGTGGCGAGATTATTTTCCACTTTTAAGGTGAACAATTAACTTTTGGCGATTAGAAGTCAGAGGAGAAGACCATTTTACTCGTAACTTCCCATAGAGGTCGCCTCTGAATCGTTAATAGTGCTGTTTCTGATAGGGATATTAGTTACAATACTAAGACATATTTTGTGCATGTCAACTTTTACAGAATATATCAATCATTTAAAACTCAGAACTTTTATATATAGTCACAGTTCCTGATACCGCTGAGTAAATAGCAAGTGGGAACATTTTCTATCATTGATCACAAAGAGTGATGTGGACTTGCAGACTGGGAATTATGGTCAACATGTTCTCCGTCGATTTCTGATTGACTGCAGAAATAGTTTTCAGTCTCTAGTAGACGGCGAAGGTAGGCGGAAAGAACGCACAGACAGTTTAAGAGACTTCTCATTACGACATAACGAAAAACACAGACCACATGGTTATTACCTACCGCCCCACAATATCTATAAAGATTTTGTATTCATTGTTATTTATACTATTTGCTGAAAGCATGTGTTTAGTGATGAGTTTGTTGGCTTCCTATGCCAAGGAATTTTCTCATTAGATTTTAGTTTCGCACTATCACATGCAAGCAGTGTAGGTGCTACTACGTCTTTTGTACTCTTGCTAGTAAGTTTTGGGTCAGTGTTTTGCTTGAGGCCTATGTTTAAAACGTATACTTCATTACAATTGCTACAGATACAATTGTATATATCACTCTTTTGTAGAACGAGTGCTTCTGTTGTTCTTCATTTATTTGAGGTTCATTTGCTTTGAGTTTAATTCCGAACTTCTTGTGAATAGAGAAGATTTTCTGTTGCTCCCTGCTGAGAGCACAAGTAATATGGTGGACTACATATGTGAGCTGTAGATGTGAGAGGCTATTTCCTAACTGTAAATTCAATTTCTACATAGACTTATTTAGCTTTTCTTTCTTCTCATATTGTAACTTAATTTCTGTTTTTAACCAAATATTTTCACCTTTTGCTTTTGCAAATTTAACTGCTTTGGGCTGGGGAGTTGACTTGAACGTTAACTTGAGATCACTTCCCCTAACAGCCATCTTTTGCTGAATTTTATGTTACGAACTGTTTTCACTACAGCAGTCTTACATTTCCTGAAAGCATGTAATATTATCATCATCTGGCTAGGTAAGCTTAACGCTGTCTTGTCTAAACTTGACATTTTGACGACCATGGCTGTAGTACTATAAGGTTTATAATTTAAACAGCAATCAGCCACAAGTACGGTAAAAAAGGTCTAGTTGGTTGGTTGGTTTGTTTGAGGTATGAAGAAACCAAACTACAGGATCATCAGTCCCTTTTTCATGACGTAAACAAGGCTCAGAGTAAGGCAACACCCAAAGTACATTTGGGAAAGTAAAAGGAGGAAAAGGAATGCAGAACCACATCCAAAAAGAAAACGAATGGAACGAACAAAAATCGGGGAAAACGTGCACCACAAGCAAAAGTACGAGGTGTGATTGGAAAGTCTTAAGAATGGGCTTGTAATTGTACAATGGTGGTACTTACATGCTACTGTGATGCATCTCCTTCAGAATAGTCCCCTTCTGACTGAGCACACCGACTCCAACAGTATATACACTTTTTGAAACATTCCTGGAAATTTTTTCCTGAAGTGTGTTAAGAACGCTCTCCGTTTTTGCCTGGATGTCTTTAATCGAGTCAAACCGCTTCCCTTTCAGTTTAGGGAACAGGTAGAAGTCCACAGGGGCCAAATCAGGGGGATATGGCGGTTGTGAAAGCAGAGGACTTTTGAATTAGGTCAAAAATTCGACGATGGAGAAGGCACAATGACCCGGAGCGTTGTCATGGTGTAGCACCCAACTCCTGTCTTTCCACAATCCAGGCCTTTTCTTCCACACCTTTCCGTGCAAACGCTTAAGGACACATTTGTAGTATTCCTGGTTAATTGTCTGTCCTCCAGGAGTAAATTCATGATGCATAATACCAGTAGAGTCGAAAAAATCACCAAAATGGTCTTCACCTTCGACCGACTTTGCCTTGCATCTCTCGGTCTTGGTGAACCTGGAGTCTTCCACTGCGAAGACTGCACTTTTGTTTCAGGATCATATCCATATATCCATGATTCGTCACTTATAACTACCCTCTTTAACAAATCTTCGTGATTTTTAGTCCGATTAATCAGTTGTTGGCAAACTCCAAGTCGGTATTGTCTCTATTCACTTGACAACACTTTTGGAATGGATTTTGCAGACACTCGACACATGTTCAGATCTTCGTTTAAAATTGACTGAACTGCACAGAAACTTACTTTAAGTTTATCAGCCATCTCCCTAACTGTAACTCTACAATCAGAGCGCACTAAGTCGCGAACTTTCACAACACTTTCATTCGTTTTTGAGATGGCAGGACGGCCGGACCATGGTTCATCTTCAAAGGATTCGCAGACATTTTTAAATCTGTTGAGCCAGACAAAAACATTTGACTGGCTCATACAATTATCTCCAAATGTTGCTTTTAATAGTTCATAAATCTCAGAAGCTGATTTCCCGGTTTTAAAACAAAATTTTACACAAACTCGTTGCTCCGTTTTTACGTCCATTTTCATAGGCAGAATCAGGCAACAAGCCCTAACAGGCCCGCACTCAATCAGCTGGCACAACGAACTGAATAAAGGAAACGCAGTTTCTGTCCGAGGGCGTTCAAGGACAAAGCAATGAATCACTCCCGAACCTCCATGTACCTGCCCACCAAACCAGTAAGCAGTAGTGGATTCATTCTTTCCATTCTTAAGACTTTCTAATCACATCTCGTAGAAGAAGGGATTAAAACCATGGAGCAGAAGGTCTGGACTGGCTGATAACATGAATAAAGGAGTATGAGCCAGCCTCTCCACAACACACTAAAATTTCCAACCCAAAAGATAAGGTTAGATGAACACATGAAGGGAGAAGACTAACACCAAGACAAACAAATGTAAAGAAAGGGTGACAGAGTTAAAGTGGAGGGAGGATGGAGTCCCCTGAGAGAAGGCCAAACACCCATCCTTAGATGTTATGATAAAAAAACCTCACAAATAAAACTTAAAACTAAATCTGCTGTTGAGCCACTGTCACCCAACATTGAAGATAGAGTGCTGGGAAGATTAAAAGTCCGCCACAGAGCGGCTAAAATTGGGCAGTCCAGCAAGATGTGGACGAAAGTCACAGGGAAGCCACAGTGACACCAAGGTGGGTCCTTGCGATGGAGGAGGTAACCACGTTTTAGCCACATATAGCCAACGCAGAGCCCACAGAGAATGACCTGCATGGAAGAGTTACACACATTCGTAGTCTCCTTGATGACACAATTTGTTGCATGTACTGTTATGCCATTGCGTCTCCCGAAGTCTAAAATCCTTGCGGCGTAATACGAAATGCAGGCCAGGTACAGAGATGCCCATCTCCAGAAGCAGTTTCCATCTAGCCTGTTTAGCCAGCCTGTCAGAAAGTTCGTTGCTGGGGATTCCGAGATATCCTGGGGCCCAGACAAACACCACTGAACGACTGGACCGTTCCAGGGCATAGATGGACTCCTGGATGGTCGATACCAGGGGATAGCGAGGGTAGCACTGGTTGATAGCTTGACGACTGCTCAAGGAGTCAGTACAGAGAAGAAACGACTTGCCAGAGCATGAGTGGATGTGCCCAAGAGCACAAGATATGGCCACCAGCTCTGCAGTGAAAGCACTGCAGCCATCTCACAAGGAGTGCTGTTCAACATGCTCTCTGTGAACATATGCGAAGCCAACATGATCATCAGCCAATGGGCTGTCGGTGTAAATCACGTCAGAGCCCCATGACATGGCAAGAATCAGAAGGAAGCGACAGCAGAGAGCTGCAGGGGGAACTGAGTCCTTAGGGCCATGTGAAAGGTCCAAACGAACTTGGTGTTGCTCAGGCAGTGGAGGGTATTCATCTACCGCCAGCACTTCCACTTAAGCTGATGTAGGTGAGGAAGCCACATCAATCGGAAGTCGAAAACCAGTCCTAAGTGTCTCCACTACAGTGAGTGGATCGTCATTAAGGTAAAGTTCTGGTTTCGGATGAATGGTACGACGCTGACAGAAGTGCATGACACACGACTTCGTGGCGGAAAACTGGAAGCCGTGGGTCAAAGCCCTGTCTGCACCTTGTGGATGGTTCCCTGTAGGTGCTGAACAGCAACACCAGTACTGGAGAAGCAGTGCAAAATGCAGAAGTCGTCTGCATACTGAGAAGGTGAGACGGACGGCCCTACAGCTGCTACTAGACCGTTAATGGCCACTAAAAACAGATATACACTCAATACAGAGCCCTGCGGGACCCCATTATCCTGGATATGGGGTAAAATATGGGAGGCACCAACTTAGACACGGAAAGTACGGAGCAACAGAAAATTTTGGATAAAAATCGGAAGCGGGCCTCGGAGACCCCACTCATATAATGTGGCGGGGATATGATGTTGCCAGGTCGTGACATAAGCATTTCGCAAATCAAAAACCATGGCAACCAGGCTGTTTGGATGGCAGACTCGTGGGACACAACATTATCAGTGGTAGAGTGACCCTGGCGGAAACCGCCCTGGCACAGAACCAGTATTCCACATGACTCCAGAACCCAACCCAACTGCTGACACCCTATACATTCCAGCAGCTTACAAAGAACGTTGGTGAGGCTGACTGGCCGACAGTTATCCAAATCAAGTCGGTTTTTACTGGGTTTCGGCACCAGGATGATGGTGCTCTCATGCCATTGCGATGAAAAGACGCCACCACACCAGATCCAGTAGAGGACGATGAGGAGCTGTCGCTTATTGTCAGACGAGAGATGTTTAATCACCTGACTGTGGATCCATGAGCTGTGTTGATGCAATGTGCAAGGGCGCTGAGGAGCTCCCACTCTGAAACTAGGGCGTTATAGGGTTCAATGTGGCGTGTAGTGAACGAGAGGACTTTCCTTTCCATCCATCGTTTGTGCGAAAGGGTTGGGGTAATTCTCCAATGCAGAGGCTCAAGCATAGTGCTCAGCAAAGTGTTCTGCAAACGCGTTTCCGTCGGTAGATAACACTCCATTGGTGTTAACGCCAGGGACATCTGTTGGGGTCTGGTACCCAAAAACATGTCTGATGCTCGTCCAGATTGGGAAGGTGACTTATGGCATCCAATGGTCGAAACATACCTCTCCCAACACTCCTATTTCCGTCTTTTTATAAGCTGGCGAATGCGGGCATGGAGCCGTTTAAAAGCTATTAGGTGCTCCAGGGACAGGTGTCACTGTAGAGCCCGCCTAAGCTCTTTAATGGCTTCAGAAATTTCCGGCGACCACCAAGGTACTGTCTTTCGCTGGAGGCACCCTAAGGAACAAGGGATCGCGTTTTCCGCCGCAGAAATGATCGTTGTAGTGACCTGTTCAACCACCACATCGATGGTACCATGTGGGGGATACTCAGCAGTGACAGCAGAGGTGAAGGCTTCCCAGTCTGCCTTGTTTAAAGCCCATCTGGGAATGCAGCCATGGGTATGACGCTGGGTGAGCGACTGGAAAATGGGGAAGAGGTCACTACCACACAAGTCATCATGTGTTCTCCAGTGGGTAGATGGTAGAAGGCCAGGACTGTAAACCGAAGGATCAATGGCTGAATATGTGCCATGTGCCACAATGAAATGTGCGGGGGTACCTGGATCTAGGAGGCAAAGTTCAAGGTGAGTATTTCCTCAACATCTTTTCCACAGTCATTAACCTTAGCTCCACCCCACAAAGAGTTACAGGCGTTAAAATCACTCAGAAGGATAAAAGGTGCGGGGAGTTGCGAAATGAGTGCAGCCAAAACATGGGGTGGTGTTTCACCATCTGGAGGGAGGTAGACCTTACAGACAGTTGTCCTCACCCTGACAGCCACAGCTTCTAAAGGTGTTTGAAGGGGCACAGGTTTGCTAGAGACAGAGGTAAGGACGAAAATACATATTCCACCTGACAGTCTGTCACAGGCAGGACGGTTTTTGTCGTATCCCCAATAGCCACGAAGGGCGGAGGTCTGCATTGCGAGAAACCATATCTCTTTAACGACAATGGAAAAAACAGGTGTACTGCTTAAAAGTTGACATAACTCAGCCAGGTGTGAGGAAAAAAAAACGACACAGTTCCACTGGAGAATGATGCTTTCCGTCGTCTGGGGTGGCTTGTAGTGACCAAGGAGGCAAATTAGGCATGTACATCACGTGTCGCCACTGGTTGAGTGTTGGCATCCAGTACCATTGCATCTGAGGCGTCAGCGAGATCTAGGTCATAAGGGGACGCTAGAAACTCTACCTCGTCCTTGGACACAGGGCCATGGGGGAGTGTCGGTGTAGGATGCACCAGAGGCTCCCGTTTCTTAGTGGACAACTTGGAAGTTTTGCCCTCTCGCTGCTCCTTAGGAGCTGGCTGTGAGGGCTTCTCAGAAGTAGCTTCAGGGACAGAGAAGACCCTGAAGCCCTTCGACCAGCAACCAGTAGCTCCTTCAACCACTGGCTCGTGTCCACTCAACAACTGGGGCAGACTGGAGAAGATAGAGTCCCAAGGGACTCCTTCTGCGCAAAAGGAACCGGAGGAGGAAGTTGTTTCGCCTGCTGGGGGGACGGGACCATTGTCCCCATCACCTTGGGGGTCGATGCTCCCAAAGCAGAAGCTTTGGGAGCAACAGAGGAAGACTTGCCCTCAGCCTAATCGACGGGGGAGGAAGATGGGCGGCCCTGCGTGTCCATTGGGGTAACCTTAGGTGAAGAGCGTAACAGTGTCATCGATGGCGACGCCGTCGTGGCAGCAGCATAAGAGGATAGCATGGGAACAGGGTTTAGCCTTTCATATTTGAATTTAGCCTTGTGGTAAGACAACCTGTCCAGGGTCTTGTACTCCATAATTTTGCTCTCCTTTTGGAGTACCAGAAAGTTTGGCGAACAAGGGGAGTGATGCTGACCACAGTTTACACAGGTGGGAGGAGGCACACATGGAATATTCGAATGCAGTGAAAGTCTGCAGTCTCGACATGTGGTGCTGGAAGTACACTGGGAGGACATGTGCTTTAATTTCCAACACTTAAAGCACCAAATAGGGGGAGGCACATAGAGTTTGACGTCACATCGGTACACCATCACCTTGACTTTTCAGGCAATGAATCACCCTCAAACGCCAAGATGAAGGCACCAGTGGCAACTCTATTGTTTTTGGGTCCCCTGTAAACGCGCCGGACGAGATGAACATCACGCTGTTCTAAATTGGCACGTAACTCGTCATCAGACAATAACAGGAGGTCGAGATGAAAAATAATTCCCTGGACCATATTGAGGCATTTGTGCGGAGAGACAGAAACGGGAATATCTCCCAGCTTGGCACAGGCGAGTAACGCTCAGGACTGCTTTGGGGTTGCCATCTGAATCAAAACCGACCCATTGCGCATTTTGGACCGCGCTGTCACTTCCCCAAACTTATCCTCCAGGTGTTCAACAAAAAACAGAGGCTTCGTTTCCAGAAAGGAGTACCCATCAGTTCTGCTGCAAACTAAGTAACGTGGCGAATATGGATCCTGTCGCTCTGAAGCTTTTCGTTCCTCCCAAGGTGTTGCGAGGGAGGGGAATGATTTAGGGTCATACCTGTCAGAATGGCAATCAACCTTACCTTTCTTAGAGACTACTGGGGCCATTCGGTCCCCAGCAAAAGATAACTTAGTCCGCTTCGTCGTGGGTCATCCGCCCTGATGCCACCCACTCCGAGCAGGGCTCTCCTCATGAGCGCCACCCAGCCACAGCAAAGGCCACCTGACATGATGGCCATTGCCAGGAGTTCTGATGCCCCAAGAAAATGGGCATCTACTCCTTGCAAACGTGGGGAGTTTAGAACTCAGGCATCAGCAGAGAGATCCCAGTGTTGTCATGGGGCTACCAACAAATGGGTACATGACGGCCCCATCACAACGGACTGGCTACCGTGCTGGAGATTAGGCACAGAGAAATCCGACAATGTCATGTGGGCGAAACAGGACAGGGAACTAAATTAACGACCCATAAATGATGTAGGCCACTCAGTTGCCATATGGTTAGAATAACGTTTGTTCAGAAAGCAAACTAATAGCGAAAGTGGTCGTATTTAGTGTTACTGTTACACTCTAGCGCATATCCATTTGACACAGTTCGATCATCCACCGTCTCATCGCGAAACACCTCGTCATTTACTCGAAAAGTTAAGAGTTCACACTAGGGACGCGACTTCTCACCGCTCAGAGACTAAGACCCGAGATACCACACAACGCGAAATTTTCTAAGTCGTTTCACTTCCTAGCTGCCTAAAGACCGGCTGTCCGCTTTCCCATCTCAGTCTGAACCGTACCCTTTGGTGTCTCCAACCGAACTGTCCGCTTTCGCGTCTGCACCAGCACTGTCCCTATGCCCGTCACCGGTCGCTCTCCACTGACTAGCGCAGTTCCCTTTCCTGAAGCTTTCCATCTGATTGGCTACGGCTTATTCTACATTATTTTACATTTTGACGTATTTAAATAATCAAAGTTTGACCACTTTCATGTTCTAAATAAAATAATAATAATATCCATTACTTAATAAATGTTAATTTCTTTTACATAAAACCAATACAATTTCTTTCTTAAATGTGAATGTGACGGCCAGTGTGCTTTCTGCTAAATAAATAAAGAAGAAAAGTAACTATTATGCACTAAACTTTACAACAAATATTCTATTACCTAATGATTCAATAAGGTGTCATTCTGTCATCTTTCAATGTGTTTTGTATGGAGGAAATGATGATCTGATACTTAACTGAAAATACTGGTAATTTAAATGTAGTATATCTTTTAAATAAGATGCTCGTAAATTCTTCAATGATTCTGACACGTTTTCAAGTCTCACTATAGACATGCATCTCGTGACAGATTCACAATTGACTTCATCGCCTAATTAATATTTTCTTTTAATTTAAATAACTCCCTTAGACTCAAAAGTAACAACAAATATCACCCATTTTTTAATTTCGTACAGTGAAGCTGCGTACACAAATCGTTACTCCATGCAACAATAAATTATTCCCCAAAATATTCTCAGATAAGTAGATAAACATACATCTGTCTTCTTAGATAAGCATTGTTAATTTTCATTTTCAAAATTTCTCCGACCTCCATGCACCCAAATTGGCGTGACCATAACTTATATTTTGGAAGTTACAACAAACATAAAACCATCCAAACACATAAGCCTAACACATACATACACATAAATAAACCCCTTGTATACCCCCAAAAACCTAATTTATTTGCATGCTGTGCACTGATTGTTGACTTATACCGTTCACCAAATAATTGAGTTCTCCGACTTCCTCGCACCCAAATGTGCGTCTAAACTACCTCTTTATGATTACACATACCTTGTGCCCAAAGAAAATCCTTATGCGACGAACCAACAAACAAGCTACAATAAATCCTGAAATAAAACATTGCAAATTACTCATCCAAATAATCTTATAATCTAAACACAGATGCAATTATTTCTTAACCTACTATTCCCTTCTCTTCCATCTCTAGAGAACATATATCCTGTTCGATCCACCCCTCAATTTCGTGCTCGTCCCAAAATAATTCATTAAATGCTTCTTTTGTCCCAATTTCATTTTTTCTCCCTTCTAGACCTCTCGCTATCTCAAACTTCTCTCGAGTCCACAAATGAGGCAATTACGGTCGTAATATTCCACCATACCATCGCCAATCAGTTACAGTATAATCACATTCCTCCATAAGATACCATTCTGTCCAAATATCACTTTCTATATTAGAATCAAACTCGCTGTATTCTCCCTTAAAATTATCGACGTTAGTAGCTAAAACAGCATTATCATGAAATAAAGCATTACTTTTTACTTCCACGTCATTACAAACACCTTTCACAAACAGCACTTTCAACAGCCGCTGATACATCATACAACTCGCTACATAAAACCTCATTTACCTCCGTCGTCAAATCAACATTATAAGAACCGTTCATAGTTTCACCATCCTCTGCCGTTACATCACATAAATTGTAGCTACAGCATCGTGCAATTTCAGAATCAACAGTACCATTACATTCCGCTGCGTTTTGATTTAAACCTGAGCATAATATTTTTTTCTCTCCTACACGCTCCTGCGCCACATTAATAGCAGATTGCACATCAAATTCAGATCCACATTCACTCTCAAACAAACATTCAAGATCCATTGATCCATCCAGAATTTCGGGCTCACCTCCATTAGTAGAAAGACACGCACAGATTTCTTCCTCTGAAGTATCAATACCAGCAACTTCAACTTTAGTAACTTCAGCACATAAGACATCATTACTACCTTCATTCAAAAATAATTCACCAGTATCCGCCGATTCATACACAAATTCATGAACAGCTGACGAGACTAATGCTACGCAGCCATTATTAACCTCCTTAACAACTTTCGCGATCACAATATCACCTGAAACATCATCAACTTCATCATTATAAACGTTACCGCTCGTTAATATCTCTTTAGAATTTTCTATACCATCTAACTCCACCAAATTCAGCTCCACCTCAGCCTCCTTTTGGCACATAGAATCTTCCATTGTAGTAACATTCACACAATCTTTCGTCTCACATTCATAAAACAAAACGTTTAGCCCTGTTCATCGTCATCACCTTTATCGTTGTCTTTCATTATATTCTGATTACTCCTTTTACGTAAATCTGAGTTGAAAATTTAGCTACTTGATTCTCATCTCTTACTAATTTCATTTCAATATTCTGGCGCCTTTCTGCCGATTTATTGACACCTATCACATTTCCATTTACTCGCGTCCTATTCATCGCCGGTTTATTTTGCCATCTCCGGACCTGAGATGCGGCGAAACTTAGTTTCCCGGTCTCCCATTTCGCCAGGTACCGGTCCCTCAAATCTACGTTCTTGGTGTCGGTCCCTGTCACGAACGTATCCGTTTCCATTACCCATTTGAAATTTATCATTGGATGTGTTCCTGTTACCGCTTCCCCTATCAAAACTGCTGTTTGCGTTCCGTTGATAACTTCGCGGATGTCTCTCATAGAAATTACTCGGACCGTAGTTATGATTTCCATTCTGAAAATTATGCGTCTGCTTACTTTGCAGTTTAAATTTCAACGCCCGTTCTAATTTTTATACAAAATTTCAAAAATTCTTCTATTGCGTTGCTAGGACTGTGCAACTAGATCCCACTGCAAATTTTCCGGTAACCGCCTTTTCAACGTCGTAATTTCAGTAAGCACTCCGAATGGACATTTCACATGCATTAATCTTGCAAGTTCATGTTTACAAAATTCTCGCATCGACCCGTTCTCGTATTGAAATGTTGGCCCGTTCAGAAGCTCATTTTGGAGTCGCGTTTGCTTTGCTTCACTCCAGAACTTATTCAGGACACTGCTTTCAAATATTTCGTAGGTAGTGAACTTATCACAGCGTATACTTGCGCTGGCCAGGGTGGCCGAGCGGTTCTAGGCGCTACAGTCTGGAACTGCGCGACCGCTACGGTCGCAGATTCGAATCCTGCCTGGGGCATGGATGTGTGCGATGTCCTTAGGTTAGTTAGGTTTAAGTAGTTCTCAGTTATAGGGGACTGATGACATTAGAAGTTAAGTCCCATAGTGCTCAGAGCCATTTTTGTATACTTGCCCACGATTGCGGCTCACCTTCCAAATGTCTTTTCACGAATTTTATCTTCACATTGTCGGACATGCTCCTTATAAAACTATCCCAGCATGCTGCTAGAAAATTTACTGGGTGATATTTCCCGTCGTCTCCAAAACATTTGACTGATCCCGAGTTCATCCACGGAACACTGATCATCGTGAAGGTTTGATGTGCAACTAAATAATTCAATTCGCTTTTTATTTCATTGATTTGTTTTTTAAACTCACTATTTTCAATTTTAATGCCAGATTGTTCCTTTATTTTATCTACTACTTTCTCCCCTTTACCTATTCTAACGGGTAAGTTGCTTACAGTCGTCTCAGCCATTACAGCATCTTCCCTACTCATTCAATTTCTTACGTTGCCTCCCAGATCTGCCTGAAACTTCTCCACCTTATCACTGAAATTTTTCTCCGTTTGATCTACTTTAGAGTCAAGTATCCCAAGTTCATTAGAAATTTTGCCCATTTCTGTGGTGTCACCGCCAGACACCACACTTGCTAGGTGGTAGCTTAAATCGGCCGCGGTCCATTTAGTACATGTCGGACCCGCGTGTCGCCACTGTGTGATCGCAGACCGAGCGCCACCACAAGGCAGGTCTCGAGATACGGACGAGCACTCGCCCCAGTTGTACGACGACTTTGCTAGCGATTATACGGACGAAGCCTTTCTCTCATTTGCCGAGAGACAGTTAGAATAGCCTTCAGCTAAGTCCATGGCTACGACCTAGCAAGGCGCCATTAGCCTTACATAGTTTGATAATTATCGTATAAATGTCTCAAGAAGAACGTTGTAAACCAACAAAGAATAAAGTTAAGTATTCGAGAAGCTGCATACTTTTCTTATTAGCATTCAATAGTTATCCTGTTCCAGACTTCACGCCAGCCGGCGTGTGTGTACGCGTGCCTTTCTTTCGGCTACCCGTCACTGTGGACTGGCTGCATTGTCCGTCCACATCACATTTCATCCCGAATAGTGTTTAAATTTCTGTCTATCAATTCCTGGATTCCACTAGCCACTTTACCTACTTCGTCTTTGACAACCGAAGCTATCTCGGACTGAACCGAATCAATTGTTAAATTTACATCAACCATATCGGTTTTAACAGAATCAATTTTAGATCCCAAACCTCTTATCATTTGTATTAATTGCCACATCATGTCCCCCCAAATTCATTTCCCTTGCCTGATTTCGTACTATTTGTCCTATTAAATTCACCGCCGATCACGCTCTCCCGTTCCGAGTTCGGGCTAAGCTGCTTGCTAGTATTTTCGGACCCACGCAAACTGGCCGACTGCTTAATATTAATGACCTCTATTATTGGCGATTGAAATACAGAATCATACATATAATCGCTATCAGCGCAGGTACTTAGCTTTGTCGTGCTGGATCCTTCTGCCATGGTGTTGCTGCCGGTGTTGCAGTTAAAGCCGACGCTGAAGATCTCGTAACCCTTGCTGTGGTAATGCAACCGCCGCTGCGCTATGAATCGCCGTTGAAGATGCCGCTGCTGGCTAGAACCTCGTGCTCTCGATGTTTCCTCTTCTTCCGCGTTACTTTTTTTGTCACTCCTAACCACTGCTAAAACTCAGTGCACACAATTGTTGCAAAATTCGTAGC
The DNA here is from genome assembly GCF_023864345.2 of Schistocerca serialis cubense. Lineage (NCBI taxonomy): Eukaryota > Metazoa > Arthropoda > Insecta > Orthoptera > Acrididae > Schistocerca > Schistocerca serialis. Next base: position 220,995,032 of record NC_064640.1, read on the forward strand.
TCAGAGCCCCCACGCAAACTGCCTAAACTGCCACAGACTTGGGACCTATGTCACAGAACGTCGTTAACTGTGAGAATTACCATTGTGATTTCACAACTATTAAAGAAACCTAATATTCAGTCCTGAACCGATCTCACATTTAACTTTTGCGAGAGGTGCTGCCTATCGAAGTTCAGATTGTGGTGTCACAGCCAGACACCACACTTGCTAGGTGGTAGCCTTTAAATCGGCCGCGGTCCGTTAGTATACGTCGGACCCGCGTGTCGCCACTATCAGTGATTGCAGACCGAGCGCCGCCACACGGCAGGTCTAGAGAGACTTCCTAGCACTCGCCCAGTTGTACAGCCGACTTTGCTAGCGATGGTTCACTGACAAATTACGCTCTCATTTGCCGAGACGATAGTTAGCATAGCCTTCAGCTACGTCACTTCCTACGACCTAGCAAGGCGCCATTACCAGTTACTATTGATGCTGTAAAACATGTACCGTCAAGAGCGATGCTCACCAATTATGAATTAAAGTTAAGTATTCCAGTAGTTACGTACGTTCTTTGCTACTATAAATTCCTTGTCCTGTTCCAGACCTCACGCTAGCCTGCGTGAGCTTAACGCGTGCCTTTCGGCTTCCTCATAGTGGCTTGGCTGTCTTGCCAAGCCACAACACAAATAATGCATTTGGAAACATTTTGCAGAATTCAAACCCAAATCTAAACTTTCCAGAGTTCATATTACGCAACTAACACTTTCCAAAATCCAATCCTGTTCCAACACTTTGCAAGATTCGTATCCCTCAACTAATACTTTCCAAATTCCTATCCCAGACACGAGCCCCCAATTGCTAGTTAACATGCCAAAGATGTTCGGGCTCACATGCGATTCCCCTTCATCGAAATATCTTGGCTCAAATTCGTGTAGGGGTGGAAGCGCGCGTGTCCAGTACATGCTCTAAATTAGGCGCTTGTCACCCTTTGGTTAAATTGTCTGGCTGATGGCAAGTTTACGAAATACAAAGTTAATATAACATATAATAACAATGATAACAATATCGGGAACTAAATCAACGAGCCATAAATTATGTAGGGCACTCAGTTGCCCTTTGGTTAGAATAATGTTTGTTCAGAAAGCAAACTAATAGCGAAAGTGGTCGTATTTAAGGTTACTGTTACACTCGAGCGCACATCCATTTGATACAGTTCGATCATCCACTGTCTCATCGCGAAACACAAGTCCGATACTCCACCTCGTCATTTACTCTAAGAGTTCACACCAGGCGCGCGGCTGCTCACCGCTCAGGGACTGAGTCCCGCGATACCACACAACACGAAATTTTCTGTGTCGTTTCACTTCCTACGTAACTAAAGACCGGCTGTCCGCTTTCGCGTCTCAATCTGAACTGTACCCTTGGTGTCTCCAGCCGAACTGCCCGGTTTATCGTCTGCCCCAGCATTGTCCTTCTGCCCGTCCCCGGCCACGTTTCCGGCGCGCCGAACATCTTCGCTCAACTGACTAGCGCAGTTCCCTTTCCTGAAGCCGTCCATCTGATTGGCTCCGGTTTATCCTACATTATTTTACATTTTAACACATTTAAATAATCAAAGCTTGACCACTTACACGTTCTAATTAAAGTAACAATTATATCCACTGTTAAACTATTTTACATATAAACCAATACAATATCATTCTTAACTTTGAATATCACGGCCAGTAGCCTTGCACCAATACGCTCTCTGCTAAATAAATAAAGAACACAGGTGACTCTTGTACACTAAACTTTACAACAAATATTCTATTACCTAATGATTCAATAAGGTGTCATGCTGTCATCGTTCAATGTGTTTTGTGTGGAGGAAATGATGATCTGGTGCGTAACTGAAAATACTGATAATTTAAATGTACTATATCTCTTATACAAATGAAGTTACAGAGTTGATATTTACATTTGACATTTTAATGATGCGCTTCTATATGAAATATCGATCGTTAGGATCGACTAAAGCGTTCAGATTTTAGCATTCAGGTCTTTGTTACAAAACTTGTGAATTTCACTTTAACAGTAAATCCTAAACTGTTATAAATATGATCAATATTAAAATTTTATTGCGATCACAACGAAAATTTATGAAGGATGGTAGATTGAAATTACTGTGGCTTCATTGCCTAAATTTCTACAGAATTAAATAGTTTTCATAGATGTTTCCCTTTATGGCCAATCTTAGGTCCGCCATATTTAACACTGCTACATCTCCTTGGCCACAAACGGCTTCTACTGGGTTTCCCTATGACGTAGGTCCTCAAAATGGTTCAAATTGGCTTTAAGCACTACGAGACTTAACATCTGACGTCATCAGTCTACTAGACTTAGAACTACTTAAATCTAACTAACCTAAGGACATCACACACATCCATGCCGGAGGCAGGATTCGACACTGCGACCGTGGCAACAGCGCGGTTGCTGACCGTAGCACCTAGAACCGCTTAGCCACATCGGCCGGCAAGTAGGTTCTCGTCTGTCTCACTCGCACAATACAGTGCTTTGGCCTCAAAAGGCAATAGACGCCTGTGAGTTTCCCTATCTCGTGGTGAATCTGCGGCCTTCGTGCACGCGGTCGTGGGCGACTGGGTTCGTTTCACAATTCCTGAAGGCTGACTCTTTCGGCCATATATTTAAATGAGAGCGCAATGCTTGTTAACTCACACCACACCATTGTCTGATGGCAGAACACACGACAAATAATTACAAAGTGTGGCCGAGCTTCACATGAGTAACACAAACGATATTTTCAAGTATGTTGAGGTGGTAAAGATGTTGTGTTACCGCTGCTGTAAGAGTTATGGGCATAGTAAAATATGTCTTCGCTACTGCTGTGGGATTAATCAGGAATTTAAGCTTTACTATAGCAGGAGCAGCGTGCTAGCCAGTTTAGTCACAGGCATAGTATGACTCAAGTGCAGCGTTTTAGAGGGCTTTCAGGTTATTTGAATTTCATTTCCTTTTTTTAAAACTAAAATTCATGGGGATAAAAGCGTTTTATGAGTATAAAACGACTAATTAACCACTGAAGACGATTTACAGCAAAGAGATAAATACCCTATTGCTGTGATGACCTTTTATGAAACCAGATACATTCATTTATGTTCTAGTGTATTTACTTTTCTGACCGATATATTTAGTGTATGTAACATAAGGTTAATTTTAACTTTTTAATATTAATTTGTAGATCTGAAAATGGCGTCTACTGACTCAAACTAGTCATCGAAAATAAATGATATTTTGATGTACACTCAGTATTCAGACAATGAGAATCTATGAAATTGCTTGTCAGTAAAGTACAAGTTATAAAGAGTAGACCACAAGCACTGTACATTAACGGTGCACCGATAGCCAATAGTAAACCTACACACGCGACCGACTTCGCAACGAATCTGCAGTAGCAGACATTGTATTTCAGTACGTCATTTCGCAATTGATGTAAGAAATAGGGTTTTGGAAGAGCCTCATTGTATTTGGATTCAATAGTCAAGGAAACTGTGGAAATACAACTGGCAGACAACCTGCTCATCCGAAACGAGGACTTTACTCTCGGAAATTAATTAAAACCTTTTATTTCACGTCTACACTCTCAAAAGAATTTTTGTTCTGAAACTTTTCTTCCCAGCAGTTCAACAGCTGCCAACAATTTCAGTGATTAACTACGTGTTTGGTAGACGCTGTGGATATTTTGATGTACACTCAGTATTCAGACAACGAGAATCTATGAAACTGCTTGTCAGTAAGGTACAAGTTATAAAGAGTAGACCACAAGCACTGTACATTAACGGTGCACCGATAGCCAATAGTAAACCTACACACGCGACCGACTTCGTAACGAATCTGCAGTAGCAGACATTGTATTTCAGTACGTCATTTCGCAATTGATGTAAGAAATAGGGTCTTGGAAGAGCCTCATTGTATTTGGATTCAATAGTCAAGGAAACTGTGGGAATACAACTGGCAGACAACCTGCTCATCCGAAACGAGGACTTTACTCTCGGAAATTAATTAAAACCTTTTATTTCACGTCTACACTCTCAAAAGAATTTTTGTTCTGAAACTTTTCTTCCCAGCAGTTCAACAGCTGCCAACAATTTCAGTGATTAACTACGTGTTTGGTAGACGCTGTGGATATTTTGATGTACACTCAGTATTCAGACAACGAGAATCTATGAAACTGCTTGTCAGTAAGGTACAAGTTATAAAGAGTAGACCACAAGCACTGTACATTAACGGTGCACCGATAGCCAATAGTAAACCTACACACGCGACCGACTTCGTAACGAATCTGCAGTACCAGACATTGTATTTCAGTACGTCATTTCGCAATTGATGTAAGAAATAGGGTCTTGGAAGAGCCTCATTGTATTTGGATTCAATAGTCAAGGAAACTGTGGAAATACAACTGGCAGACAACTTGCTCATCCGAAACGAGGACTTTACTCTCGGAAATTAATTAAAACCTTTTATTTCACGTCTACACTCTCAAAAGAATTTTTGTTCTGAAACTTTTCTTCCCAGCAGTTCAACAGCTGCCAACAATTTCAGTGATTAACTACGTGTTTGGTAGACGCTGTGGATATTTTGATGTACACTCAGTATTCAGACAACGAGAATCTATGAAACTGCTTGTCAGTAAGGTACAAGTTATAAAGAGTAGACCACAAGCACTGTACATTAACGGTGCACCGATAGCCAATAGTAAACCTACACACGCGACCGACTTCGTAACGGATCTGCAGTAGCAGACATTGTATTTCAATACGTCATTTCGCAATTGATGTAAGAAATAGGGTCTTGGAAGAGCCTCATTGTATTTGGATTCAATAGTCAAGGAAACTGTGGAAATACAACTGGCAGACAACTTGCTCATCCGAAACGAGGACTTTACTCTCGGAAATTAATTAAAACCTTTTATTTCACGTCTACACTCTCAAGAGAATTTTTGTTCTGAAACTTTTCTTCCCAGCAGTTCAACAGCTGCCAACAATTTCAGTGATTAACTACGTGTTTGGCAGACGCTGTGGAATTTCAGCTTCTGTATATTTGTTTAGAGTCAGCGCTTGCAACACTTCCCTTTTTGACACATAAGTTTGGTCTATGACAGGCACTGTTGTGCCAATTGTATTATCTGTGACACATGTACGGCTTACCCCACAGTATACCTCTCGATCACGTAGTGTTAGCATTTCAGCCTATAAATAAGCACGATTGACCACTCTGAACTCACCGAGTCGCCATCGTGGCTGCAAGGTTCGCAGGCGAAACATCGAAGGAGAAGGGATAATGGTGAGGTTTAAATTGTAAAGTTATGTGGCCGGCCGGTGTGGCCGTGCGGTTAAAGGCGCTTCAGTCTGGAACCGCGTGACCGCTACGGTCGCAGGTTCGAATCCTGCCTCGGGCATGGATGTGTGTGATGTCCTTAGGTTAGTTAGGTTTAAGTAGTTCTAAGTTCTAGGGGACTTATAACCACAGATGTTGAGTCCCATAGTGCTCAGAGCCATTTGAACCATTTTTTTTGTAAAGTTATGTAATTAATTTCTAACACATATCTGTAATTCTGGTACACACTGAAATGTACAGTCTTAGATATAAAAACTGACCGCCGGCCGGCCGACACAGAGCCTAAGTCCGAGTCGTTCGCTTAAGGTGGCCAATAAAACTGACCGCCCCTGACAACTCTTAAGTCCGGCCATCTGCACAATCTGGCAACACTGTAAGATGCGGAAGTGTTAGGAGGAAGTGTTGTCTACTTCCGAGATGTTCTCTGGTTGTGTGAGGCCGTGGTCTAGTGGTACAAGACAGTTAACAACATAGTTAGCACCAATGAAAGACTGCACGCAATCGGACTCTGTGAAACAAATTTATGTCAAATATGCCATCTAGTTGACACAGTAATTCATAGATATACTTGCAGTGGTCACCTGAATAGTTGGAAGTGGATCCGGGAGCAAATAGCTCTGATTACAAGAACATACCCTGAGTATGTAGCGCTGTCATTGATATACACGCCTGAAGCACGCTATTTCCCAGAAGCATAAAATAACGCTGTGAACTGCTTGCTGGAAATTTTGTTAAGTACGTACTTAACAAATTAGGATCCGATAGCATCATAGAGTTCAAGGTACACATGCTGTGTGAGTCCCACAAAATTAGGAGCTATTCGAATCACAAGAAAAAGTTTGGTAATATGTTAAAAATTGTATTTGAAAGAATAGGCATTGGTTAATATAAAAAAAGAAGATTGTGTTGACAGTGATGTATTGTAGTTACTTTAAGAATACTATTTAAGATTTTACAGTAAATTTATGATGTGTGCTATTTCTACTTCAGAGAATGGTTTTTGCAATTTATAAGCTAATGTACAGAACTTATATGACATTGAGATTGTGTGTCTAATAGTGTCAAAACACAAAACATTAAAGGTGAATTATTGGCTTATACTTGAAATTTGGAAATAGACAGATTTTATAGAAATGTCCTTATCGATTGGTTAAAACCATAAGATTCTGTCTGATAAATGTAATATTCAATGGCTGGCATATTGCCCTGTTCATTTTTGCACTGTGATGTGTAAGTCAGTTTCGCAGTGAAAGACTGATTATATAGACCTAATCCAGTGAAAGACTGATTAAAAAAAAAAAAAAAAAAAAAGTGGTTATCGTTGTGCGTTGTAAACTTATAGTCGCGTGTTCGCGTCCAACAGTTTTTTTTTTTTTTAACCACATTTCGTTGTATACATGGAAGAACCCTGGAGATACTAAAAGCTATCAGATAGATTATATAATGGTAAGACAGAGATTTAGGAACCAGGTTTTAAATTGTAAGACATTTCCAGGGGCAGATGTGGACTCTGACCACAATGTAGATTAAAACTGAAGAAACTGCAAAAAGGTGGGAATTTAAGGAGATGGGACCTGGATAAACTAAAAGAACCAGAGGTTGTACAGAGATTCAGGGAGAGCATAAGGGAGCAACTGACAGGAATGGGGGAAATAAATACGGTAGAAGAAGAATGGGTAGCTTTGAGGGATGAAGTAGTGAAGGCAGCAGAGGATCAAGTAGGTATAAAGACGAGGGCTAGTAGAAATCCTTGGGAAACAGAAGAAATATTGAACTTAACTGACGAAAAGAGAAAATATAAAAATGCAGTAAGTGAAACAGGCAAAAAGGAATACAAACGTCTCAAAAATGAGATCGACAGGAAGTGCAAAATGGCTAAGCAGGGATGGCTAGAGGACAAATGTAAGGATGTAGAGGCCTATCTCACTAGGGGTAAGATAGATACCGCCTACAGGAAAATTAAAGAGACCTTTGGAGATAAGAGAACGACTTGTATGAATATCAAGAGCTCAGATGGAAACCCAGTTCTAAGCAAAGAAGGGAAAGCAGAAAGGTGGAAGGAGTATATAGAGGGTCTATACAAGGGCGATGTACTTGAGGACAATATTATGGAAATGGAAGAGGATGTAGATGAAGATGAAATGGGAGATACGATACTGCCTGAAGAGTTTGACAGAGCACTGAAAGACCTGAGTTGAAACAAGGCCCCCGGAGTAGACAATATTCCATTGGAACTACTGACGGCCGTGGGAGAGCCAATCCTGACAAAACTCTACCATCTGGTGAGCAAGATGTATGAAACAGGCGAAATACCCTCAGACGTCAAGAAGAATATAATAATTCCAATCCCAAAGAAAGCAGGTGTTGACAGATGTGAAAATTACCGAACTATCAGCTTAATAAGTCACAGCTGCAAAATACTAACACGGATTCTTTACAGACGAATGGAAAAACTAGTAGAAGCCAACCTCGGGAAAGATCAGTTTGGATTCCGTAGAAACACTGGAACACGTGAGGCAATACTGACCTTACGACTTATCTTAGAAGAAAGATTAAGGAAAGGCAAACCTACGTTTCTAGCATTTGTAGACTTAGAGAAAGCTTTTGACAATGTTGACTGGAATACTCTCTTTCAAATTCTGAAGGTGGCAGGGGTAAAATACAGGGAGCGAAAGGCTATTTACAATTTGTACAGAAACCAGATGGCAATTATAAGAGTCGAGGGACATGAAAGGGAAGCAGTGGTTGGGAAGGGAGTAAGACAGGGTTGTAGCCTGTCCCCGATGTTGTTCAATCTGTATATTGAGCAAGCAGTAAAGGAAACAAAAGAAAAATTTGGAGTAGGTATTAAAATTCATGGAGAAGAAATAAAAACTTGGAGGTTCGCCGATGACATTGTAATTCTGTCAGAGACAGCAAAGGACTTGGAAGAGCAGTTGAATGGAATGGACAGTGTCTTGAAAGGAGGATATAAGATGAACATCAACAAAAGCAAAACAAGAATAATGGAATGTAGTCTAATTAAGTCGGGTGATGCTGAGGGAATTAGATTAGGAAATGAGGCACTTAAAGTAGTAAAGGAGTTTTGCTATTTGGGGAGCAAAATAACTGATGATGGTCGAAGTAGAGAGGATATAAAATGTAGGCTGGCAATGGCAAGGAAAGCGTTTCTGAAGAAGAGAAATTTGTTAACATCCAGTATTGATTTAAGTGTCAGGAAGTCATTTCTGAAAGTATTCGTATGGAGTGTAGCCATGTATGGAAGTGAAACATGGACGATAAATAGTTTGGACAAGAAGAGAATAGAAGCTTTCGAAATGTGGTGCTACAGAAGAATGCTGAAGATTAGGTGGGTAGATCACATAACTAATGAGGAAGTATTGAATAGGATTGGGGAGAAGAAAAGTTTGTGGTACAACTTGACCAGAAGAAGGGATCGGTTGGTAGGACATGTTCTGAGGCATCAAGGGATCACCAATTTAGTATTGGAGGGCAGCGTGGAGGGTAAAAATCGTAGGGGGAGACCAAGAGATGAATACACTAAGCAGATTCAGAAGGATGTAGGTTGCAGTAGGTACTGGGAGATGAAAAAGCTTGCACAGGATAGAGTAGCATGGAGAGCTGCATCAAACCAGTCTCAGGACTGAAGACCACAACAACAACAACAACCACATTTCGGTCTAAAGTTATGACTCTGATTCAACATCGAAGATAATTCGCTTAACATTCTACCCACCTGCAATAACAAGTATTCCAGAAACAATTCCGCAGGACAGCTCGTGGCTGCGTCGGGATCATAACAGCTCACGCTCGAGCGTTTCCTCGCGCTGCAGCGGCTACCGACCACCAGCCAGACGCCACCCGCCGCCTGAAATCCGGCGCCGCCCAGGTGAAGGCGGCAAGACGATGCCTGTGTATGTATCGACTGCCATTTTCGAATTTGAAGTTCTAGTTATCATCTTGCAGTTAAGCATTGGATTTCGCATACTTGAAAATCATGAACTACAGTTAGGCATTGTAAAAATGAGTCGCAAGTGGAAAAAGGAGTAACATCTGCAACACAAAGTTTACTTTTGGTATAACAGAGGGGTGAATGCAGAGGAGGCAGCTAGAAAGATTTGAACAGTGTGTGGAGCGAGTGCTTTTGGGAAAAATACGCCAGAAAAAGGTAATCTTGTTTCAACAAAGATCGTTCTGGCATGAATGATTTTCCACATTAATGAAGTCTCGACTACTGAGATATGTGATAGATTACCATTTTACCATCATGCGACATTTGCATTCAGCAGGCAAAGTTCAGAAGTCTGGTGTAGGAATACTGCATGCTTTAATTCGAAACAACAAAAATCAACGGAGTGACTATTATTGAACGTCATCAGGTCACTCATTGAGCATTCCTATGCAGTACTGTTACTGGAGACGTGTTGTGATGCCTTTATCGTTAACTTCCTAAGAAGAAATGAAAGGCTGAGCCCCACCAAAAGACGTAAACTCGAGCAAAGAGTAGTGTGAACATAAAATGTTACATCTGATAGCTCCAAAAGTTTGTTTTGGGCTACGAATTCTGCCCCAAGGGATGTGTGCAACACAGCTGGAGTTTGTTGCCAACATCTGAGACACTTTTCGGTCGCAGTGTAAGAAAATCGAGCAACAAAACTATATCACCTGTGCTACTGCATTATAACGCACTCTGTTGATTTGAGAAACAAAACTATAAAGGAGATTGATAGGAAAGTCGTCTCTCAGGCGCTGATTTTGATAGGGAAGTCTTCTCTCAAGCACTTGTCCCTCTCGTCATATATTCGTAGAATTTTACCTTTCCCGCTCTTGATCGATCAACCGTCAAGGCTAGACGATTTCATTGCTAGACGAAAATACTCTTAAAACTACTCTGGTTTAATGACATCGTTAGAACCAGTAGGTTTCTACTGGCGTATAATTTGTAAACAACTTTAGCATTGTCAGATCGCTTTAGATATCGTGAAAGAAAATTCTGCTGCTGATTAATTTCTCTTTGATGATTACTGTTGCTTTTGGTAAACTAATGGAAAATGCAATTAAAATATTCACTGTACTAATATAAATTAAATTCAGCCTACTGCAGAAACATCACGACGGCAGTCTATCTTAATGAAGCATTAAGTGTCTGTAAGACGATTGAGCCTATTTTAACACGAATTAGTAGGATATTACCGACTTTTGACTTCGAAAAGATCTGTTTTTATTTCATTTCCTGTATCATTCGCAAGTATTATGAAAATGTGGCATTTCATGGATAAAATTATGTATTCACAACAACAAAAAATATGTCGGCAGAAAACAAAAGTGGCAATATGGATTTGGCAGTACCGTAAGGTTTTCACTCTGACACTAAGGGTTACTGAAAGTAGCAAGACGAATTTTGCTCGAGCGTCGTCTTCCCTTATTGAGTTTGTGTCTGCCTGCTTGTAGCTCTGCTACAAAAGAATTAAAAATCTGGCTTTACGCGAGTCTCGAAAGGCGAACGAAAGCAGCTTGCACCTCGTAGCCAAGCATGTTTGTCACCTGGGAACTGGTTTTTTCCTAAAGTGGGAAGACATCCTTTTGTGGATGAATTGTTGGCAAATGTCAGTCAGACGTATGCCGTTGGTCTAAGCGTTTCGGTGCGTTGAATTTGTAGCAATGATTTTTCTACAGGTTTTTTCTGTCCCAAACAGAGAGCTGAAGTCTCCCATTAGTATTTTCACGCCATCTTGGAGAATTTTGCTCATGGTATTTTCGAGTGTGTTCCAGAATGTTTGGACATTTTCGGTGTTTTTCTTATTTTCGATGTTGGTGGGGGCATGTGCATTGATGAGTGTATATTTTTTACTGGGGCTCTGGATGAGCATATTCATAAGTCGATTTTTGATGGGCGTGGTTTCTTTGACAGAGCTGATGATAGATCTGTGTTCGAGAAATGCAATGCCGAAGATTGGTACGCCTTTCGTTACCTTTTGTTGTATTTTGCTCTTGAAGATCCAATGGTTTCCGTAATGCAAGATTTCATTGCCAATTGGTCATGGTTCTTGAAGAGCAAGGATGAGAAATTTTTGTCGGTCGATTTCTTTTGTGGGATTATTTAGTTTTCGTGTTTGGATCAATGTATCGATGTTTAGTTTTCAAATGTATGTTTCCTGCTTGTAGGGAAATTTACCAGATATCTTCGATATTCTCTGCCGTGCTAATCTGGACTCCCCAGAATCCGAAAATCCAATTGCCGCCTGTCGACAGGCGGGTTGTGTACCACCTGGGGTAAAGTTGACTTTGCTTGCACAATTCATGTTTATGTTTCATTGGTTTGGCCAGGGTGATTCCAGGACCGGACAACACCAGAGGGTGTTGAAGGCTTTGGAAGCAAATATTTTCAGCCGAGCTGATTGAGCTAAATGACGGTGACCAGAGTAGCGGTGATTTTCACCCAGACGTGTCTGGATTTTGGTTTCAGCGGATTGAGTAGCTGTTCAGGATTGTGTTAGTATTTAGTTCACCCCAAGTATTTGATTTCCTCGGTACCACCCATATGGGGGAGGGTTTCCCCTATCGGCCACACGGGAATTTTATTATTATCATTATTATTATTGTCATTATGTCATCAGCAAAACCGATATGGTGTATCTTCCCACCTCTGAAATAGATGTGTATTGTTCGATTCAGTATTTCCATCACATAAATATAGGTTATAATTATGTTACATTGCTGCTAGTAGATATATTTCTCACTTTTTCTTAGACAGTTGCTACCTGTTACTCCATAATAGGAATTTATGTGCGCAGCATTGTTGCAATACAGGCGTTCAAATTATCCGATTTCTGTAATTTCATTTCGATACCAGATCGTTATAATCGGATTCAGTCAGTCAGTCTTAATGTGGATATCCGACTACGACTCTCATCATATGATGGACTGGGTAAACCACATTCTTAATCGGACTGTTGAATCTAGGTCACTTATCTATGACAGGGCCTGAATTCTTAAACACTGTGGAAAATAATAATCCAATGTGCTTATTACAAATACGTTATTTAAATATAAATATATGAACTAACGAGATAACAGTTTATTTACAAGAGCAGAGCCCCATCCATCATAGCAGAGCAGTGCGAGATTGGTTTCAGGGCCTAGAGAGGATAAAGCTGTTGCCGTTTGTTCCACGATCACCGAACATCAACCAGATAGAGAATATGTGGGCAGAGGTAACAAGGTCATTGCCATGTCGACCTAGAAATGCAAGCGACCTTTGGACGAATATAGTAAACGTATGGTGGGAAGTAAACCATCACGCTACACTGTCGACGACTTAATGAAATCAGTGCCCCTTACGCCTTCGAGAAATCTTACGTAATGATCGTGGGTGGGTTGGTTACTAAAAGTATACTCGTCCACAAAACCCATATGGACAATTATCTGATATCGGTCAAGCTTTGCTTTGTTGCAGCTCTTTAGCATACAAGTCCATTTACTTTCAGTCTCCTCCTTAGAATTCTTACAATGCAAGGTAATTGAAAAATCTCATCCACTCGTCGCCAACTGAGGAACTGACTGGTGCATGTGTCGTTCAACACACAGTAGTTGTCACCCTCACTGGAATCAATGACTGTGTGTGTGTGTGTGTGTGTTTTCGTGTTCACGCACAATCTGAATCAATACTATTAACATTAGAGAGACAACCAACAATAAATATTGCATCAAATATGACTGTAAAGTATTTTAATGCGATGGGAAGTTACAAACTGAATTTTTACCCAACCCACGTCCTGCATATTACGTTAAGTAAGATGTATTAACTCCATAGTATCGTTAGCAGAGACAGTGCGCTCTCGTTGTCGAGGCTCGCGACAAGTGCAGCGATTAGCAGTGCCCAATGCGCTGCGATTTGTTTATGTTGGCTGAGCGTGGACACTGCAGCAGACGCTTCGCCATAAACAGAAAGAAATCACCTTGGCTCTGACTGCAGTGAGCAGATATCACTGCCTGCGTGTTCTTACAGTAACCAACGAGAGACTCTACTCACAGGTGCCATGGAGCAATTGCAACGGGGATCATGTCATTAGTCATCAGAATTTTAATCAGTGACGAAATGTCCACACTCTATTTGAATCCCAGGAACCTTCTCACAAAGGTATGTGAGGTGATGTCAAAATTTATCCAGCATACAAAAATTAACTGCAGGGCTTTCATGTATGCAATAGTAGCACACAAGGGAATGTTATGGCTTGGAAGCGTATATTTCATTTCCTCTTCTCATATTAACGCCCTTGTTTTAGTATGAAGTGAGAAAATAAACACGAAAAACTAAAGTTCCTGAGAAGCATATAAGTCATTTCCTTTTCTCATATCACAACTTTTCTTTTAGTATGAAGTAAAAAAATAAACAGTTTAGGGTTCTGAAGTATAATATGACACCAGATTCTTATCGTAGGCGCTGTCGGAAACGCAAAAAGCAGGGAGCTGTCCATTCTTTTGTCCAACAGTCTGTTTCCTTTCATGCATTACTTCCGCTAGGAGATTCTTATTTAAAGACTTATGGGCATCAAGTTCTTCAGCAGAACAAGTCTTATGTTATTGTGCTAATTACGGCATGGGAAAAAGCAACAAAGACGATTTGCCCTAGAGCAGTGAGGATATTCGCACATGTCTGTATTCAGCAATGACTGCCAGCTGCCACAACACTTCACAGAATCCTTGCGGCAGGCAACACAACTGTGCGTGCACTTCAGACTTAATTCAGTAAGACGTCAGGAGATGGATGGAAACGTCAAATTAACGTCGCTTTCCGAGTCGTATTCAATCCAGAATGAGGTGTTATTAAGGTAGTTGAGCGTTCTAGCAATTACACTTTTATAATTCCCATATGAATATTCCGATAGCCAAAAGAACCCGTAAGTGTGAAACCATCGGGAACTGCATTAATATCAAACTGTAAGAACTTGGGACAATACGCGGACTCTTCTCTTCGCTGGCTGACCTATTACTGTTATTTAGGATTCTCTCCTTCCTAGTCGTAATGCAAATGGAAATTCAGAGGCGCGTTCCGCTATTCTTGACAAACATCAGCAACTTGCAATCACTGCGAGTCGCAACTGCGTGATGATAATGGTTCAGGTTGTCAGTAGTTGTGGTGGTGTTATGTTGTCAAACTGCTTACAGTAACGTTAATGATGGCGCACACAATTTAGCGCTGACTACCTACTTAAGTAAAGATAGTGTTGTAGCGTCGTCGCTTGTCTTTATTTGGCCTCATCTTGAGTAATCCGATTTAACGAACTTAGTACTCCATTCGCGGGCTGCTAATGTTACAGTATGACTACAGAGATCATCGTGCGGGTATTACATTAATTCTGCAATGAATTGCTTAACAAACATAACCCTCAGCTATGCAGCTGGAATGACTCATTACACAGGTACTCTATGTTGCACTTGGTTAAGTGATCAGTTCGCTGCAATCCTGCTTCTACTGTTCGTAAATACTAGTATACTTCAAAAATGGTTCAAATGGCTCTGAGCACTATGGGACTTAACTTCGTAGGTCATCAGTCCGCTAGAACTTAGAACTACTTAAACCTAACTAACCTAAGGATATCAGACACATCCATGCCCGAGCCAGGATTCGAACCTGTGACCGTAGCGGTCGCGCGGGTCCAGACTGTAGCGCCTAGAACCGCTCGGCCACCCCGGCCGGCATACTTGTATACTGACCATTCGTTATTTGACTAAATATGAACTACAGTCTAATTCGCATGTATATGACATGGGTTAGCGCCGGCACAAATCAATGACTAAACGTTGGATGCCGTTGAAGTCCCGTTACATTGATGGCAAGACAAATGTTCGCAAATCACCTCTATTGCCTCAAAAACAATTGCATCTTAAATATCGGAGGACCGACGTCCACACTGTCACAGCGCGTTGAAATACAGCAACGACGGCAGATGAAAATTTGTGACCGACTGGACTTCGAACTTAGACCTCCTGCTTACTAGACAGACGTGCTGATCATTGCACTATTTTTTTTTTAAAGTTTGAGAAGACTTTCAGCACCAAGTAGGCGGACGCAAAGAGGGCAGGGGTCGAAGATCCGAGGCCTGGCCACAGTGCCTCCCCCATACCTGTCACTGAGCAGCTGGATTATTCCCATGTATTCCATGTTTGCACCCGTATATTCCTTTAAATTGTAGAACAAAATTGAAGTAGTAATTAAGGTAAAATAAATTACAGATTCCCGCCTCCAATGGCGTGCGTTCCTTGTAGAACATAACTTATAACAGTGAAAACGGTGACGGAAAAATACATAACAAACATTCATTCAGAAATATATTCACAATTTAAGTTATTATGCACTGGATGCATATGAGGTCTGTAAGGAAGCCATATATTTTTCAACAAATGAAAGAAATTTCGGAGCAGGAGTGATTTTGCCAAATTAGAATAGTTCTGATTTTAGAACCAACGTTAAAGAATGTTCCAGGAATAAAAAAAATGAAAGAATAGTATTCTGCTTCTAATCAATAAAACTGTCCTCCTCTTTGTAGCCCACATAAAGCAATAGATAAATTTTAAACCATTCCTTATATTTGTTATTCTTCTTCAGCTTAAAATGTTCTTCTGCAATATAGAACATGTACTCTTCTAAGTTTTGTTTGTTATGACTTAAAGCACAAACTGTCCCAGAAGCCACGAATAACTGTTATTCTTTGCGGATGGGTAACATTTCCAGTCGGGTTCTAAAGCTTCAGTTATTGGTATATGACTTTCAGCGGTTCCTATCCCAGTTCCTATCCCCAGGATCCAACGAGATGAACAGAAGTTTCGTGATGCTTGTCTTAGTGGCATGTATTAGTTTAAAAGCACGTCTTTAATTCCAAGTCCTCCGCTTTGCCTCTGCAAAGTCGCCGTGTGGAAGGATACTTTGAAGATATTTGATTCCATACGTACCAAGAAGCTACAGCTAATATTTAATGTGCAGTGACCTGCGATATCGGTAAGACTGCTGCGACATGATACATTTTGCTAAGTATGTATGTATGTATTTAGAAACTGAACTTTCTGCAGTCGGTCTAACGATCGCATGTCATGGTCCTTCAACAAGGTTCCTATGACATTAAGTTTCCGCTCCCAATTGTTCGTGGTCATGCGCTTGGGATTCGCCCTTAACCACAATCCGAGTTGGAGACTCTCTTCAGTTCCATCTATCCAATGCGCTCCTATTGCACTATTGTAAGAACCGAGATAAAGTATTTTGGATTTAAAATTTTGTAAATTTGTGGTAAGGGCTTATGAGACCCAGCTGCTTAGGTCATCCGTCCCTAAGCTTACACACTACTTAATCTAATTTCCCCATGAACCATGGACCTCTTCCCCATGAACCATGGACCTTGCCGTTGGTCGGGAGGCTTGCGTGCCTCAGCGATACAGATGGCCGTACCGTAGGTGCAACCACAACGAGGGGGTATCTGTTGAGAGGCCAGACAAACGTGTGGTTCCTGAAGAGGTGCAGCAGCCTTTTCAGTAGTTGCAGGGGCAACAGTCTGGATGATTGACTGACCTGGCCTTGCAACAATAACCAAAACGGCCTTGCTGTGCTGGTACTGCGAACGGCTGAAAGCAAGGGGAAACTACAGCCGTAATTTTTCCCGAGGGCCTGCAGCCTTACTGTATGGTTAAAGGATGATGGCGTCCTCTTGGGTAAAATATTCCGGAGGTAAAATAGTCCCCCAGTCGGATCTCCGGGCGGGGACTACTCAAGAGGACGTCGTTATCAGGAGAAAGAAAACTGGGGTTCTACGGATCGGAGCGTGGAATGTGAGATCCCTTAATCGGGCAGGTGGGGTAGAAAATTTAAAAAGGGAAATGGATAGGTTGAAGTTAGATATAGTGGGAATTAGTGAAGTTCGGTGGCAGGAGGAACAAGACTTTTGGTCAGGTGAATACAGGGTTATAAATACAAAATCAAATAGGGGTAATGCAGGAGTAGGTTTAATAATGAATAAAAAAATAGGAGTGCGGGTTAGCTACTACAAACAGCATAGTGAACGCATTATTGTGGCCAAGATAGACACAAAGCCCATGCCTACTACAGTAGTACAAGTTTATATGCCAACTAGCTCTGCAGATGATGAAGAAATGTATGATGAGATAAAAGAAATTATTCAGGTAGTGAAGGGAGACGAAAATTTAATAGTCATGGGTGACTGGAATTCGAGAGTAGGAAATGGGAGAGAAGGAAACATAGTAGGTGAATATGGACTGGGGCTAAGAAATGAAAGAGGAAGCCGCCTGGTAGAGTTTTGCACAGAGCATAACTTAATCATAGCTAACACTTGGTTCAAGAATCATGAAAGAAGGTTGTATACATGGAAGATTCCTGGAGATACTAGAATGTATCAGATAGATTATATAATGGTAAGAGAGAGATTTAGGAACCAGGTTTTAAATTGTAAGACATTTCCAGGGGCAGATGTGGACTCTGACCACAATCTATTGGTTATGAACTGTAGATTAAAACTGAAGAAACTGCAAAAAGGTGGGAATTTAAGGAGATGGGACCCGGATAAACTGACTAAACCAGAGGTTTTACAGAGTTTCAGGGAGAGCATAAGGGAACAATTGGCAGGAATAGGGGAAAGAAATACAGTAGAAGAAGGATGGGTAGCTCTGAGGGATGAAGTAGTGAAGGCAGCAGAGGATCACGTAGGTAAAAAGACGAGGGCTAGTAGAACTCCTTGGGTAACAGAAGAAATATTGAACTTAACTGACGAAAAGAGAAAATATAAAAATGCAGTAAATGAAGCAGGCAAAAAGGAATACAGACGTCTCAAAAATGAGATCGACAGGAAGTGCAAAATTGCTAAGCAGGGATGGCTAGAGGACAAATGTAAGGATGTAGAGGCTTATCTCACTAGGGGTAAGATAGAGACTGCCTACAGGAAAATTGAAGAGACCTTTGGAGAAAAGAGAACCACTTGTATGAATATCAAGAGCTCAGATGGAAAACCAGTCGTAAGCAAAGAAGGGAAAGCAGAAAGGTGGAAGGAGTATATAGAGGGTCTATACAAGGGAGATGTACTTGAGGACAATATTATGGAAATGGAAGAGGATGTAGATGAAGATGAAATGGGAGATACGATACTGCGTGAAGAGTTTGACAGAGCACTGAAAGACCTAAGTCGAAACAAGGCTCCGGGAGTAGGCAACATTCCATTAGAACTACTGATGGCCTTGGGACAGCCAGTCCTGACAAAACTCTACCATCTGGTGAGCAAGACGTATGAGACAGGCGAAATACCCTCAGACTTCAAGAACAATATAATAATTCCAATCCCAAAGAAAGCAGGTGTTGACAGATGTGAAAATTACCGAACTATCAGTTTAATAAGTCACGGCTGCAAAATACTAACGCGAATTCTTTACAGACGAATGGAAAAACTAGTAGAACCCGACCTCGGGGATGATCAGTTTGAATTCCGCAGAAATGTTGGAACACGTGAGGAAATACTGACCCTACGACTTATCTTAGGAAATAGATTAAGGAAAGGCAAACCTACATTTCTAGCATTTGCAGACTTAGAGAAAGCTTTTGACAGTGTTGACTGGAATACTCTCTTTCAAATTGTAAAGGTGGCAGGGGTAAAATGCAGAGAGCGAAAGGCTATTTACAATTTGTACAGAAACCAGATGGCAGTTATAAGACTCGAGGGGCATGAAAGGGAAGCAGTGGTTGGAAAGGGAGTGAGACAGGGTTGTTGCCTCTCCCCGATGTTATTCAATCTGTATATTGAGCAAGCAGTAAAGGAAACAAAAGAAAAATTCGGAGTAGGTATTAAAATCCATGGAGAAGAAATAAAAACTTTGAGGTTCGCCGATGACATTGTAATTCTGTCAGAGACAGCAAAGGACTTGGAAGAGCAGTTGAACGGAATGGACAGTGTCTTGAAAGGAGGATATAAGATGAACATCAACAAATGCAAAACGAGGATAATGGAATGTAGTCGAATTAAGTCGGGTGATGCTGAGGGAATTAGATTAGGAAATGAGACACTTTAAGTAGTAAAGGAGTTTTGCTATTTGTGGAGCAAAATCACTAATGATGGTCGAAGTAGAGAGGATACAAAATGTAGACAGGAAATGGCAAGGAGAGCGTTTCTGAAGAAGAAAAATTTGTTAACATCGAGTATAGATTTAAGTGTCAGGAAGTCGTTTCTGAAAGTATTTGTATGGAATGTGGCCATGTATGTAAGTGAAACATGGACGATAAATAGTTTGGACAAGAAGAGAATAGAAGCTTTCGAAATGTGGTGCTACAGAAGAATGCTAGAGATTAGATGGGTAGATCACATAACTAATGAGGAGGAATTGAATAGAATTGGGGACAAGAGTAGTATGTGGCACAACTTGACAAAAAAAAAGGGACCGGTTAGTAGGACATGTTCTGAGGCATCAAGGGATCACAAATTTAGCATTGGAGAGCAGCGTGGAGGGTAAAAATCATAGAGGGAGACCAAGAGATAAATACACTAAGCAGATTCAGAAGGATGTGGGTTGCAGTAAGTACTGGGAGATGAAGAAGCTTGCACAGGATAGGGTAGCACAGAGAGCTGCATCAAACCAGTCACAGGACTGAAGACCACAACGACAACAACAACAGTCTAACTTAAACTAACTTATGCCATGGCTAACACACACACCCATGCCGGGGGTAGGACTCGAACCTCTGACGGTGGGCTCTGACGGGACGCAGCAACCAACCTCTCTGCAGCACCTATCTACACATGCTCCTCGTCAGACGTTAATTCCCATCTTTGCCGCATACGAGCATGTATGCAGAACCGCAGAAAGTCATATACCGATAACTGAAGCTTTACAACCCGAATGGAAATGTTACCCATCCGCAAAGAATAACAGTTATTCGTGGCTTCTGGGACAGTTTGTGTTTTACGTCGTAACAAACAAAACTTAGAAGAGTAAAAAAATGGCTCTGAGTACTATGGGACTTAACAGTTGTGGTCATCAGTCCCCTAGAACTTAGAACTACTTAAACCTAACGAACCTAAGGACATCACACACATCCATGCCCGAGGCAGGATTCGAAAGGTTTTGCTACTGGAAGGGAGGTCTGGTTTGTTTTCGGTTCTAATCTCGATAGAGGCAGATAGACTTTCAGTTAAGTAGTTTTAAGAAATTCTCGCGCCTCCAATACGTTTTATTGCTACTTTTATTCTGTACTGGTGCCCTGTGACTGTCAATATGAAACTCTGTAGAATTTCATATTCGTTACTGCCTACTTTTTCCCCTTCTGTCAATAACTGATTTGACTTTAGTGTGGCACTGAGTGATTTTTACTGCATTTCGTTATGAATCTTCACGCACTACTGAATTTGCATACTTTCATGTTAGGTCAGCAACGGTAATCCAGTATGATTGGTCTGAACCTAGACACAGACCGTTTCGCAGCCGAATGCGCATAATACTTTGCTAATTCGTAACGATTTGGGGTAATTTGTCTTACTAAAACAGTTATGTATTATCTTCTGATTGAACATCGAAGATAATTCGCTTAACATTCTACCCACCTGCAATAACAAGTATTCCAGAATCAATTCCGCAGGACAGCTCGTGGCTGCATCGGGATCATAACAGCTCACGCTCGAGCGTTTCCTCGCGCTACAGCGGCTACTGACCACCGGCCAGACGCCACCCGCCGCCTGAAATCCGGCGCCGCCCAGGTGAACGCGGCGCCACGCTGTCAGTGTATGTATCAACTGTCATTTTCGAATTTGAAGTTCTAGTTATCTTCTTGCAGTTAAGCATTGGATTTCGCATACTTGAAAATCATGAACTATAGTTAGGCATTGTAAAAATGAGTCGCAAGTGGAAAAAGGAGTAACATCTGCAACACAAAGTTTACTTTTGGTATAACAGAGGGGTGAATGCAGAGGAGGCAGCTAGAAAGATTTGAACTGTGTGTGGAGCGAGTGCTTTTGGGAAAAATACGCCAGAAAAAGATAATCTTGTTTCAACAAAGATCGTTCTGGCATGAATGATTTTCCACATTAATGAAGTCTCGACTACTGATATATGTGATAGATTACCATTTTACCAACATGTTACATTTGCATTCAACAGGCAAAGTTCAGAAGTCTGGTGTAGGAATACTGCATGCTTAAATTCGAAACAACAAAAATCAACGGAGTGACTATTATTGAACGTCATCAGGTCACTCATCGCGCATTCCTATGCAGTACTGTTACTGGTGACGTGTTATGATGCCTTTATCGTTAACTTCCTGAGAAGAAATGAAAGGCTGAGCCCCACCAAAAGACGTAAACTCGAGCAAAGAGTAGTGTGAACATAAAATTTTACATCTGATAGCTCCAAAAGTTTGTTTTGGGCTACGTATTCTGCCCCAAGGGATGTGTGCAACACAGCTGGAGTTTGTTGCCAACAACTGAGACAGCTTTCGGTCGCAGTGTAAGAAAATCGAGCAACAAAACTATATCACCTGTGCTACTGCATGATAACGCACTCTGTTGATTTGAGAAACAAAACTATCCAGGAGATTGATAGGAAAGTCGTCTCTCAGGCGCTGATTTTGATAGGGAAGTCTTCTCTCAAGCACTTGTCCCTCTCGTCATATATTCGTAAAATTTCACCTTTCCCGCTCTTGATCGATCAACCGTCAAGGCTAGACGATTTCATTGCTAGACGAAAATACTCCTAAAACTACTCTTGTTTAATGACATCGTTAGAACCAGTAGGTTTCTACTGGCGTATAATTTGTAAACAACTTTAGCATTGTCAGATCGCTTTAGATATCGTGAAAGAAAATTCTGCTGCTGATTAATTTCTCTTTGAAGATTACTGTTGCTTTTAGTAAACTAATGGAAAATGCAATTAAAATATTCACTGTACTAATATAAGTTAAATTCAGCCTACTACAGAAACATCACGACGGCAGTCTATCTTAATGAAGCATTAAGTGTCTGTAAGACGATTGAGCCTATTTTAACACGAATTAGTAGGATATTACCGACTTTTGACTTCGAAAAGATCTGTTTTTATTTCATTTCCTGTATCATTCGCAAGTATTATGAAAATGTGGCATTTCATGGATAAAATTATGTATTCACAACAACATAAAATATGTCGGCAGAAAACAAAAGTGGCATTATGAATTTGGCAGTACCGTAAGGTTTCCACTCTGACACTAGGGGTTACTGAAAGTAGCAAGACGAATTTTGCTCGAGCGTTGTCTTCCCTTATTGAGTTTGTGTCTGCCTGCTTGTAGCTCTGCTGCAAAAGAATTAAAAATCTGGCTTTAAGCGAGTCTCGAAAGGCGAACGAAAGCAGCTTGCACCTCGCAGCCAAGCATGTTTGTTACCTCTGAACTGGTTTTTTCCTAAAGTGGGAAGACATCCTTTTGTGGATGAATTGTTGGCAAATGTCAGTCAGACGTATGCCGTTGGTCTAAGCGTTTCGGTGTGTTGAATTTGTACCAATGATTTTTCTACAGGTTTTTTCTGTCCCAAACAGAGAGCTGAAGTCTCCCATTAGTATTTTCACGTCATCTTGGAGAATTTTGCTCATGGTATTTTCGAGTGTGTTCCAGAATGTTTGGACATTTTCGGTGTTTTTCTTATTTTCGATGTTGGTGGGGGCATGTGCATTGATGAGTGTATATTTTTTACTGGGGCTCTGGATGAGCATATTCATAAGTCGATTTTTGATGGGCGTGGTTTCTTTGACAGAGCTGACGATAGATCTGTGTTCGAGAAATGCAATGCCGAAGATTGGTATGCCTTTCGCTACCTTTTGTTGTATTTTGCTCTTGAAGATGCAATGGTTTCCGTAATGCAAGATTTCATTGCCAATTGGTCATGGTTCTTGAAGAGCAAGGATGGGAAATTTTTGTCGGTCGATTTCTTTTGTGAGATTATTTAGTTTTCGTGTTTGGATCAATGTATCGATGTTTAGTTTTCAAATGCATGTTTCCTGCTTGTAGGTAAATTTACCAGATATCTTCGATATTCTCTGCCGTGCTAATCTGGACTCCCCAGAATCCGAAAATCCAACTGCCGCCTGTCGACAGGCGGGTTGTGTACCACCTGGGGTAAAGTTGACTTTGCTTGCACAATTCATGTTTGTGTTTCATTGGTTTGGCCAGGGTCATTCCAGGACCGGACAACACCAGAGGGTGTTGAAGCCTTTGGAAGCAAATATTTTCAGCCGAGCTCATTGAGCTAAATGACGGTGACCAGAGTAGCGGTGATTTTCACTCAGACGTGTCTGGATTTTCGTTTCAGCGGATTGAGTAGCTGTTCAGGATTGTGTTAGTATTTAGTTCACCCCAAGTATTTGATTTCCTCGGTACCACCCATATGGGGGAGGGTTTCCCCTATCGGCCACACGGGATTTTTATTTTTATTATTATTATTATTATTGTCATTATGTCATCAGCAAAACCGATATGGTGTATCTTCCCACCACTGAAATAGATGTGTATTGTTCGATTCAGTATTTCCATGACATAATTATAGGTTATAATCATGTTACATTGCTGCTAGTAGATATATTTCTCACTTTTTCTTAGACAGTTGCTACCTGTTACTCCATCATAGGAATTTATGTGCGCAGCATTGTTGCAATACAGGCGTTCAAATTATCCGATTTCTGTAATTTCATTTCGATACCAGATCGTTATAATCGGATTCAGTCAGTCAGTCTTAATGTGGATATCCGACTACGACTCTCATCATATGATGGACTGGGTAAACCACATTCTTAATCGGACTGTTGAATCTAGGTCACTTATCTATGACAGGGCCTGAATTCTTAAACACTGTGGAAAATAATAATCCAATGTGCTTATTACAAATACGTTATTTAAATATAAATATATGAACTAACGAGATAACAGTTTATTTACAAGAGCAGAGCTCCATCCATCATAGCAGAGCAGTGCGAGACTGGTTTCAGGGCCAAGAGAGGATAAAGGTGTAGCCGTTTGTTCCACGATCACCGAACATCAACCAGATAGAGAATATGTGGGCAGAGGTAACAAGGTCATTGCCATATCGACCTAGAAATGCAAGCGACCTTTGGACGAATATAGAAAACGTATGGTGGGAAGTAAACCATCACGCTACACTGTCGACGACTTAATGAAATCAATGCCCCCTACGCCTTCGAGAAATCTTACGTAATGATCGTGGGTGGGTTGGTTACTAAAAGTATACTCGTCTACAAAACCCATGTGGACAATTATCTGATATCGGTCAAGCTTTGCTTTGTCGCAGCTCTTTAGCATACAAGTCCATTTACTTTCAGTCTCCTCCCACAATTCTTACAATGCAAGGTAATTGAAAAATCTCATCCACTCGTCGCCAACTGAGGAACTGACTGGTGCATGTGTCGTTCAACACACAGTAGTTGTCACCCTCACTGGAATCAGTGACTGTGTGTGTGTGTGTGTGTGTGTGTGTTTTCGTGTTCACGCACAATCTGAATCAATATTATTAACATTAGAGAGACAACCAACAATAAATATTGCACCGAATATGACTGTAAAGTATTTTAATGCGATGGGAAGTTACAAACTGAATTTTTACCCAACCCACGTCCTGCATATTACGTTAAGTAAGATGTATTAACTCCATAGTATCGTTAGCAGAGACAGTGCGCTCTCGTTGTCGAGGCTCGCGACAAGTGCAGCGATTAGTAGCGCCCAATGCCGCCGCGATTTGTTTATGTTGGCTGAGCGTGGACACTGCAGCAGACGCTTCGCCATAAACAGAAAGAAATCACCTTGGCTTTGACTGCAGTGAGCAGATATCACTTCCTGCGTGTTCTTACAGTAAGCAACGAGAGACTCTACTCACAGGTGCCATGGAGCAATTGCAACGGGGATCATGTCATTAGTCATCAGAATTTTAATCAGTGACGAAATGTCCACACTCTGTTTGAATCCCAAGAAAATAGGAACCTTCTCACAAAGGTATGTCAAAATTTATCCAACATACAAAAATTAACTGCAGGGCTTTCATGTATGCAGTAGTAGCACACAGGGGAATATTATGTCTTGGAAGCGTATATTTCATTTCCTCTTCTCATATTAACGCCATTGTTTTAGTATGAAGTGAGAAAATAAACACGAAAAACTAAAGTTCCTGAGAAGCATATAAGTCATTTCCTTTTCTCACATCACAACTTTTCTTTTAGTATGAATTAAAAAAATAAACAGTTTAGGGTTCTGAAGTATAATATGACACCAGATTCTTATCGTAGGCGCTATCGGAAACGCAAAAAGCATGGAGCTGTCCATTCTTTTGTCCAACAATCTGTTTCGTTTCATGTATTACTCCCGCTAGGAGATTCTTATTTAAGGACTTGTGGGCATCAAGTTCTTCAGCAGAACAAGCCTTATGTTATTGTGCTAATTACGGCACGGAAAAAATGCAAGAAAGACGAGTTGCCCTAGAGCAGTGAGGATATTCGCACATGTCTTTATTCAGCAATGACTGCCAGCTGCCACAACACTTCACAGAATCCTTGCGGCAAGCAACATAACTGTGCGTGCACTTCAGACTTCATTCAGTAAGACCTCAGGAGATGGATGGAAACGTCAAATTAACGTCGCTTTCCGAGTCGTATTCAATCCAGAATGAGGTGTTATTAAGCTAGTTGAGCGTTCTAGCAATTACACTTTTATAATTCCCATATGGGTGGTACCGAGGAAATCAAATACTTGGGGTGAACTAAATACTAACACAATCCTGAACAGCTACTCAATCCGCTGAAACGAAAATCCAGACACGTCTGAGTGAAAATCACCGCTACTCTGGTCACCGTCATTTAGCTCAATGAGCTCGGCTGAAAATATTTGCTTCCAAAGGCTTCAACACCCTCTGGTGTTGTCCGGTCCTGGAATCACCCTGGCCAAACCAATGAAACACAAACATGAATTGTGCAAGCAAAGTCAACTTTACCCCAGGTGGTACACAACCCGCCTGTCGACAGGCGGCAGTTGGATTTTCGGATTCTGGGGAGTCCAGATTAGCACGGCAGAGAATATCGAAGATATCTGGTAAATTTACCTACAAGCAGGAAACATGCATTTGAAAACTAAACATCGATACATTGATCCAAACACGAAAACTAAATAATCTCACAAAAGAAATCGACCGACAAAAATTTCCCATCCTTGCTCTTCAAGAACCATGACCAATTGGCAATGAAATCTTGCATTACGGAAACCATTGCATCTTCAAGAGCAAAATACAACAAAAGGTAGCGAAAGGCATACCAATCTTCGGCATTGCATTTCTCGAACACAGATCTATCGTCAGCTCTGTCAAAGAAACCACGCCCATCAAAAATCGACTTATGAATATGCTCATCCAGAGCCCCAGTAAAAAATATACACTCATCAATGCACATGCCCCCACCAACATCGAAAATAAGAAAAACACCGAAAATGTCCAAACATTCTGGAACACACTCGAAAATACCATGAGCAAAATTCTCCAAGATGACGTGAAAATACTAATGGGAGACTTCAGCTCTCTGTTTGGGACAGAAAAAACCTGTAGAAAAATCATTGGTACAAATTCAACACACCGAAACGCTTAGACCAACGGCATACGTCTGACTGACATTTGCCAACAATTCATCCACAAAAGGATGTCTTCCCACTTTAGGAAAAAACCAGTTCAGAGGTAACAAACATGCTTGGCTACCAGGTGCAAGCTGCTTTCGTTCGCCTTTCGAGACTCGCTTAAAGCCAGATTTTTAATTCTTTTGCAGCAGAGCTACAAGCAGGTAGACACAAACTCAATAAGGGAAGACAACGCTCGAGCAAAATTCGTCTTGCTACTTTCAGTAACCCTTAGTGTCAGAGTGAAAACCTTACGGTACTGCCAAATTCATAATGACATATTTTTTGTTGTTGTGAATACATAATTTTATCCATGAAATGCCACATTTTCATAATACTTGCGAATGATACAGGAAATGAAATAAAAACAGATCTTTTCGAATTCAAATGTCGGTAATATCCTACTAATTCGTGTTAAAACAGGCTCAATCGTCTTACAGACACTTAATGCTTCATTAAGATAGACTGCCGTCGTGATGTTTCTGTAGTAGGCTGAATTTAATTTATATTAGTACAGTGAATATTTTAATTGCATTTTCCATTAGTTTACTAAAAGCAACAGTAATCTTCAAAGAGAAATTAATCAGCAGCAGAATTTTCTTTCACGATATCTAAAGCGATCTGACAATGCTAAAGTTGTTTACAAATTATACGCCAGTAGAAACCTACTGGTTCTAACGATGTCATTAAACCAGAGTAGTTTTAAGAGTATTTTCGTCTAGCAATGAAATCGTCTAGCCTTGACGGTTGATCGATCAAGAGCGGGAAAGGTGAAATTTTACGAATATATGACGAGAGGGACAAGTGCTTGAGAGAAGACTTCCCTATCAATACCAGCGCCTGAGAGACGACTTTCCTATCAATCTCCTTTATAGTTTTGTTTCTCAAATCAACAGAGTGCGTTATCATGCAGTAGCACAGGTGATATAGTTTTGTTGCTCGATTTTCTTACACTGCGACCGAAAGGTGTCTCAGTTGTTGGCAACAAACTCCAGCTGTGTTGCACACACCGCTTGGGGCAGAATTCGTAGCCCAAAACAAACTTTTGGAGCTATCAAATGTAAAATTTTATGTTCACACTACTCTTTGCTCGAGTTCACGTCTTTTGGTGGGGCTCAGCCTTTCATTTCTTCTTAGGAAGTTAACGATAAAGGCATCATAACACGTCTCCAGTAACAGTACTGCATAGGAATGCTCAATGAGTGACCTGATGACGTTCAATAATAGTCATTCCGTTGATTGATGTTGTTTCGAATTAAAGCATGCAGTATTCCTACACCAGACTTCTGAACTTTGCCTGCTGAATGCAAATGTCGCATGATGGTAAAATGGTAATCTATCACATATATCAGTAGTCGAGACTTCATTAATGTGGAAAATCATTCATGCCAGAACGATCTTCGTTGAAACAAGAATATCTTTTTCTGGCGTATTTTTCCCAAAAGCACTCGCTCCACACACTGTTCAAATCTTTCTAGCTGCCTCCTCTGCATTCACCCCTCTGTTATACCAAAAGTAAACTTTGTGTTGCAGATGTTACTCGTTTTTCCACTTGCGACTCATTTTTACAATGCCTAACTGTAGTTCATGATTTTCAAGTATGCGAAATCCAATGCTTAACTGCAAGATGATAACTAGAACTTCAAATTCGAAAATGGCTTTCGATACATACACAGGCAGCGTGGCGCCGCCTTCACATGGGCGGCGCCGGATTTCAGGCGGCGGGTGGCGTCTGGCCGGTGGTCGGTAGCCGCTGCAGCGCGAGGAAACGCTCGAGCGTAGGCTGTTATGATCCCGACGCAGCCACGAGCTGTCCTGCGGAATTGTTTCTGGAATACTTGTTATTGCAGGTGGGTAGAATGTTAAGCGAATTATCTTCGATGTCGAATCAGAGTCATAACTTTAAACCGAAATGTGGTAAAAAAAAAAAAAATACTATTGGATACGAACACGCGACTCTCAGTTTACAACGCACGACGATTACCACTAGACCACGGGCCACACAACCAAAGAACATCTCGGATGCAGACAACGCTTCCTCCTAACACTTCCGCATCTTACAGTGTTGCCAGATTGTGCAGATGGCCGGACTTAAGAGTTGACAGGGGCGGTCAGTTTTATTGGCCACCTTAAGTGAACGACTCGGACTTAGTCTCTGTGTCGGCCGGCCGGCGGTCAGTTTTTATGTCTACGACTGTACATCTATTGTACTCTCGTGGACAAAACGAGCGAGACCCCTCGCCTTTTCGTTATGCTGATCCGCACAGTTTTAAAGTCTACTATACATCGTAACATGCAAGGCGACGAAGTGCTACCAACATACTATGCACAGGCGTGAAATTGAAAAACTATCCGAACTTTGTCAGACTGTTTCCAATCATGTGTAAGACTATATTAACGCTGATTTGTGTGTTAAACACAACCCGTAAATATAAGATATAAATGAAATAAAAAATGCTAATTAGTATGAACTGTACTAATAAAAATGAATTTCAGCTTATCGAGATACCGCTACGGTCGCAGGTTCGAATCCTGCCTCGGGCATGGATGTGTGAGATGTCTTTAGGTTAGTTAGGTTTGAGTAGTTCTACGTTCTAGGGGACTGATGACCTCAGAAATTAAGTCCCATAGTGTTCAGAGCCATTTGAACCATTTATCGAGATAACATAACTGTTTTAGTAAGACAAAGTACCCCAAATCGTTACGAATTAGCAAAATATTATGCGCATTCGGCTGCGAGACGGTCTGTGTCTAGGTTCAGACCAATCATATTGGATTACCGTTGCTGACCTACCATGAAAGTATGCAAATTCAGCAGTGCGTGAAGATTCATAACGAAATGCAGTAAAAATCATTCAGTGCCACACTAAAGTCAATTCAATTATTGACAGAAGGGGAAAAAGTAGGCAGTAACGAATATGAAATTCTACAAAGTTTCATATTGACAGTCACAGGGTACCAGTACAGAATAAAGGTAGCAATAAAACATATTGGAGGCGCGAGAATTTCTTAAAATTACTTAACTGAAAGTCTATCTGCCTCCATCGAGATTAGAACCGAAAACAAACCAGATCTCCCTTCCAGTAGCAAACACCGTTCACTACACTAGCAGACAACCCAGGCAAACAGTCCTCTATTATTACCTCAGACATGATAAAGCCGGCAATTTCGCAACGAAAATGGCGAAATGATCTGCAGTTTCTGTTGCATAGAGCTTAGTGGACTCAATGACATGAATTTCCTACCTTTATGCCACCGCTCATGTGACAATCACTGGGGATGTTTATCGAAACAACAAAATACTGTTATTAGCGAGTAAATTTAGTAGGATAATTCTGCATCACCCCAGGAAATAAATGGCGACATAGCTTCCAAACGTATTCCACAATGTTTCGATTTCTCCATTAGACTCTCCACAGCCAGAAAACGTACATTAGCCTAAGTGTTTTTTAAGCTAGCTAGCAATGGAAATGCTCGCACTTCTAAAATGTGGTGGCATGTATACTGGGATCTGGATTACCGCGTGTATAGGCAAATGGATTTTATTTGCATTCCTGTAAACGTGATTTGGATCCAAAGTGTAGCTACGATTAATATGCTGATGCATCGATTGCAACTAGAACATTTCGGATAAAGAGTAGGGGGAATTATTTATGCGGCATTGATCTTCAATAACTGTCGTAGCTATTTTCGTCGTTGAGATTTCGTCACCTAAATCGGTAAAAATGGAACCCTACTAGTCTCACTTTCTTGACCGGCTATCTGTCTACCAAGCCCTTAATACCCGTTTACCTCAAGTACGGGTAGACATAATAAAAGGAAATGTATCGCACTTCCTGCGGTATATGGTCCCTTGGTGGTGTAGAAATGTGAGCTTCTATGTCAACGATATCTAATGATACGGCCCTTTATGTAAAGAAAATTTACGCGAAAGGTCAAAAAATGGCTCTAAGAACTATGTGACCAAACTGCTTAGTTCATCAGTCCCCTATACATAGAACTACTTACATCTACCTAACCTAAGGACATCACACACGGCCATGCCCGAGGTAGGATTCCAACCTGCGACTGAAGCAGCCACGCGGTTCGTGACTGAAGCGCCTAGAACCGCTCGGCCACCGCACCCGGCGAAACCTTTTTTTACCTCATGCATTATTATAATATATACTGTCTAGTGAGGATAAACTGAATTCGCCAGCAAATCAGATCGTTTTATCAGGGAACTTTTACGAAGCTACATTGAAATTTTGTTTAAAGTCGTCTGCAATATCCACTTATATTATCACCCTAGGAACGTCGTATGCGATATCCACGCTGGCAGATACTGCAGTACCATAACAAATAGTTAAGAATTTATTGTTATTGGTCCTTTATTTCAGTATCAATTCAACGCGCCTAGGTGTTTGTCTATGGCTGAAAATAATGATCAAAAACTCAATAAACAGCAAAGAACTTCAATGTTCAAATCAAATGTAACTCACATGTCGCAATTACAACATAATTTCATTGTTATACATGACTACATCTACAGGATTTCTTTGCAATCCAGACTTACGTGCCTGGCAGAGGGTTCATCGAACCACCCTTGGACTATTTCTCTACCGTCCCACTCTTTAACAGCCCTGAATTACATTATTATTATGGTCATTTCTTCCTGTGTAAGTTCACGAGGAAATAATGTTTTGGCATTCAGAACAGTTGTTGGTGATCTAAATTTCGTGAAAAGATCTCACGGCAAACAAAAACTCTTTTGGTTTCATGAATGTCACCCCAATTCGCTTATCAAATCTGGGACTCTCTCTCCCCTATTTCGTGACATTACAAATCGTGCTACCGTTCGCTGGACGTTTTTTGCGTGCACCGTCAATCACGTCAGTCAAAGATCCCATACCGCACAGGAACACTATAGCAGTGGACGGACAAACGTAGTGTAGGCAGTGGTTTCAGTACACATGTTGCGTATTCTTAGAGTGCGACCAATAAAACGTAGTCTTTCGTTTGCCTTCCCCACAAAAGTATGTTGCTGGCTTAATCATGTCTGGGGTAATAACAGAGGGCTGTTTGCCTGGGTTGTCTGCTAGCATAGTGAAAGTGTTTGCTACTGGAAGGGAAGTCTGGTTTGTTTTCGGCTATAATCTCGATTTAGGCAGATATACTATCAGTAAAGTAATTTTAAGAAATTCTCGTGCCCCCAGTACGTTTTATTGGTACCTTTATTCTGTACTGACGTCCTGTGGACGTCGATATGATACTCTTGTAGAATTTCATACTCGTTACTGCCTACTTTTTCCGCTTCTGCCAATAATTGAACTGACTTAAGTGTGGCACTGAATGATTTTTACTGCATTTCGTTATGAATCTTCATGCATTGCTGAATTTGCATACTTTTATGGTAGGTCAGCAACGGTAATCCAGTATGACTGGTCTGAGCCTAGACACAGACCGTTTCGCAGCCGAATGCGCATAATATTTTGCTAATTCGTAACGATTTGGGGTACTTCGTCTTACTGAAACAGTTATGTTATCTCGATATGCTGAAATTCTTTTTTATTAGTGCAGTTCATACTAATTAGCGTTTCTTCTTTCATTTATACCTGGTATTTACGTGTTGTGTTTAACACACAAATCAGCATTAATATAGTCTTACACATGATTGCAAACAGTCTGACAAAGTTCCGATGGTTTTCAATTTCACGCCTGTGCATAGTATGTTGGTAGCACATCGTCGCCTTGCCTCTTATGCTGTGTAGCAGACTTTAAAGCTGTGCGGATCAGCATAACGAAAAGGCGAGGGGTCTCGCTCGTTTTGTCCACGACTGTACATCTATTTCTACATCTACACACTGCGAACCATTGTGAAGTGCATGGCAGAGGTCCCACTCTATAAGTTATTAGGGCTTTTCCCGGTTCCATTTATGTATGGATGACCGGAAGAAAGATTGTTTAAATGCCTCTTGGCGTGCTACACACATCAAAAATGTTTTGCATCACCCCAGTTCCAGAACTCCTGAAGATAGACGTTGACTGTGGATATTGTATCGTAGACACAGTCCCTTTGACTGTACAGAGATTTCACTAAACCCGACAAAGATGTAAACAACCCTGCATGAGCAGCCCCTATTAGAAGGAGGGGATCCGACAGCCTATCAGTTCCAGTCATTCCACCAGGAAGGAGGTACACGGCTCGTGTTGTCTGTCGTTCAGCCAAGCTTAGAGGGTCAGTATCGCGGTTCGATCGCGTCCTCACTGTTACTTTGTGCCAGAAAGGGCTCTCAACAAGGGAAGTGTCCAGGTGTCTAGAGTGAACCAAAGCGATGTTGTTCGAACATGGAGGAGATACAGAGAGACGGGAACTGTCGATGACATGCCTCGCTCAGGCCGCCCAAGTGCTACTACTGCAGTGGATGACCGCTACCTACGGATAATGGCTCTGAGGAACCCTGACAGCAACGCCACCATGTTGAATTATACTTCTCGTGCAGCCACAGGACATCGTCTTACGACTCAAACTGTGCGCAATAGGTTGCATGATGCGCAACTTCACTCCCGACGTCCATGGCGAGGTCCCTCTTTGCAACCACGACACCATGCAGCACGGTACAGATGGGCTCATCAAGATGCCGAATGGACCGCTCAGGATTGGCAACACGTTCTCTTCAGTGATGAGTGTCGCATATGCCTTCAACCAGACAATCACCGGAGACGTGTTTCGAGGTAACCCGGTCAGGCTGAACGCCTTAGACACACTGTCCAGGGAGTGCAGCAAGGTGGAGGTCCCCTGATGTTTTGGGGTGGCATTATGTGGGGCCGATGTATGCCGCTGGTGGCCATGGAAGGCGCCGTAACGGTTGTATGATTCGTGAATGCTATCCTCCGGCCGATAGTGCAGCCATATCGGCAGCATATTAGAGAAGCATTCGTCTTCATGGATGGCAATTCGCGTCCCCATGGTGCACATCTTGTGAACGACTTCGTTCAGGACAACGACATCGCTCGACTAGAGTGGCCAGCATGTTCTCCACATATGAACCCTATCGAACATGCCTGGGATAGACTGAAAAGGGCTGAGGGCTGTTTATGAACGACGTGACCCACCAACCCACTGAGGAATCTACGCCGAATCGCCGTTGAGGAGTGGGACAATCTGGACCAACAGTACCTTGATGAACATGTGGATAGTATGCCACGGCGAAAACAGGCATGCATCAATGCAAGATGACGTGCTGCTGGGTATTAGAGGTACCAGTGTGTACAGCATGCTGGACCGCCACCTCTGAAGGTCTCGCCGTATGGTGGTACAACATGCAATGTGTGGTTTTCATGAGCAATAAAAAGGGTGGAAATGATGTTTATGTTGATCTCTGTTCCAATTTTCTGTACAGGTTCGTGAACTCTCGGAACCGAGGTGATGCAAACCTTTTTTTGATGTGTGTATAATTAATCTAATCTTTTCCTCACGATCCCCACGATGTAGTGGGTTTTAGTGTATTCCTAGAGTCATCATTTAAAGTCGGTTTTCGTCTATCTTCAAGATTCTGCAAGTTCAGTTCTTTCATCATCTCTGTGACACTCTCCCGACGGTCAAACAAACCTGTGGCCATTCGTGCTGCCCTTACGTGTATACGTTCAATATCCCCTGCTAGTCCTCTTTGGTACGTGTCCCACGCACTTGAGCAGTATTCTATGCGCGATCGCTGCGGTCGCAGGTTCGAATCCTGCCTCGGGCATGGATGCGTGTGATGTCCTTAGGTTAGTTAGATTTAAGTAGTTCTAAGTTCTAGGGGACTGATGACCTCAGAAATTAAGTCCCATAGTGCTCAGAGCCATTTGAACCATTAGAGAATTCTATGATGGGTCGTATGAGTGATTTGGAAGCAATCTCCTTTGTGGACTAAAAGCATTTCCGTAGTACTCTGCCAACAGACCGAAATCTGCTATCTTTTTACCCACGATAGAGACCATGTGGTTGTTCCATTTCATGTTCCTAATAAGTGTTTCATCCAAGTATTTGTATAAGTTTACAGATTCCAGCTGTGACTCGCAGATATCATAGTCGTAGGATACTATGTTTCTCCGTTCTGTGAAGTTCCCAATTTTACATCTGCGAATATTTAAAGCAAATTTCTAATCTTTGCACCAATTTGAAATCTTGTCAAGATTTGACTGAATATTTGCACAGCTTCATTCAAACTGTATTTCGCTTTAGATAACTGCATCATCTGCAAAAATGTTTGAGGCTACTGTTAATATTGTCAACTACATCTTTAATATACAACATGAACCGCAAGGGATCCAACACACTTCTCTGGCGCACGTCCGAAGTTACTTCTAGATGTGTCGATCGCTCTCCATCCACGATAGCATGCTGCAACGTCCCTACCAAGGAATCCCCAATCCAGTCACATATCCCATACAATCGCACTTATAACATGGTTGCTCTTTTAATAATGAGCATAGGTGTGGTACTGAGTCAAATGCTTTTCGGAAATCGAGAAAATCCACATGTACCTGGTTGCCATGATCCATGGCTTTCAGCATGTCTCATGATAAACGTGCGAATCGGGTTTCAGATGATCTATGTTTTCTAAATCTGTTCGAGATGCCTCATTATGTTTGAGCTTAGAATAGGATCTACCGGCCGGAGTGACCGTGTGGTTCTAGGCGCTACAGTCTGGAGCCGAGCGACCGCTACGGTCGCAGGTTCGAATCCTGCCTCGGGCATGGATGTGTGTGATGTCCTTACGTTAGTTAGGTTTAATTAGTTCTAAGTTCTAGGGGACTGATGACCTCAGAAGTTAAGTCGCATAGTGCTAAGAGCCAGTTGGACCTGAATAGGATCTAAAATTCAACATCAAATAGATGTCAACGATATTGGACGGTCCTTTTGTGGATCACTGCTGCTACCCTTCGTGTAGACAGGTGTGACCTGTGCTTTCTTCCAACTACTGGGCACGGTGTTTTGTTCGAAGAATTTGAGATAGATTGTACTTAGCAGAGGGGCAAATTCAGCTGCAAATTGGGTATAGAAGCAGACGGGATTTCCAACTGGTCCTGGGGCATTGTTCAGATTTAACGATTTCGGCTGTTCCCAACTCCACTGACACTAATATCTATTTCACTCATCTTTTCAGTGGTACGATAATTAAATTAGTGCAGTACTCTTGGGCTTTCCTTT
Organism: Schistocerca serialis cubense; assembly: GCF_023864345.2. Classification (NCBI taxonomy): domain Eukaryota; kingdom Metazoa; phylum Arthropoda; class Insecta; order Orthoptera; family Acrididae; genus Schistocerca; species Schistocerca serialis. Next base: position 221,031,247 of record NC_064640.1, read on the forward strand.
GTGAAGGAACGTTCGAAAACGGAGTTAAGAATTTTTGCGCCACAGTACCGTAGCACGCCGGTAGAGAAGCCAAAACAAAATGGCGCATCCTCTCTTCATTTTATCGATAAGCTGCGTCAATTTTTAGAGACGACTACGAGGACTGCGGATATTTACGTGCTAACAAAAAAAAACTATTTATGTAACTTCATTTTATCGAAGTAGTAATTAAAAGTATAAGAACATCCCTCGAAACTGTTGCTGCCGGAAATACTTCCAGACTCAGCTTAAAAAATGGTTCAAATGGCTCTGAGAACTATGGGACTTAACATCTGAGGTCATCAGTCCCCTAGAACTTAGAACTACTTAAACCTAACTAACCTAAGGACATCACACACATCCATGCCCGAGGCAGGACTCGAACCTGCGACCGTAGCAGTCGCGCGGTTCTGGACTGAAGCGCCTAGAGCCGCTCGGCCACCGTGGCAGGCCTCAGTTTAAAAATTATTAAATAAATCCTAAAAGTCGGTTACTCTTAAAACTACCACACTTAAATCAACAATATACGAGGGTTGCCCAGAAAGTAAGTTACGATTGATCGCGAAATGAAATGCACAGTGAAAATCAGAAATGTTTCATTTGTAACAGTTAGCTTCACCTTTCAGCTACTTCTCTACGTAGTCGCCGTTCTGACTCAGACATTCGTCGTAGCGTTGTACCAACTTTCCAATACCCTCGTCATAGAAGGCAGCCGCCAGTGCTTTCCGCCAATTCTCTACGCTGGCCTAAAGCTCGTTGTCTGTGCCAAAATGTTGTCTTCATAGCCAGCGGTTGGTTTGAGCGGAGATTAAACTCAGTGGGAAAGAATTACGCGCTGTATTGTGGGTAACCACATTTCCAATTGAAACGATGCAGGAACATCTTCATTGTCCTTGCAGAATGAGGCTAAGAATTTTCTTGAAGAAGAAACCGCACGACAGTTATGTAATGTTGTTTGCATAGCTTCAGGGGAAAATTCTCACCAGACCCTCGTACTTGGCGGGAGACACTATTTTCTCTAACATCTTTACGCGCTCACTAAGAGCTCAGGAATGAAAAGAGCGACATAATTCAACCTAGAGTCATACTAGAGACACTGCCCAACACATCTTTGAAAGCTTTATCGGATTTTCATAGTCGTTTCCATTTCGCGACCGATCGTAACTTACTTTCTGGACAGCCCTCGTATAAAAATCGTGGATTCCTTTCCGTAAAAGAATAATTTTGCGATCCGCCGCAGTCTGGAGATCTGTAAAACTTGTTAACGTAGAATAGTCTTAGACTCAGACGCTAGTTCAAATCCTGGGGTGAAAGGAAATACAATACTAAAATTTTTTATTAAAATAAAAGAATGTCGCAGTATATATTCCCTAGTCATTACATTTTCCGACGATTCCAAAGTTCTCTGCAGCATCCCCTGGTGTAAGCGTGTAAGATGACTCCTGACGCTGGATGGGAATGTGAAACTCAGCACCCACCTTGATACTGTGCGCCAGTACTGCATTTCGTTTCCTCCCTTCCTTTCTGTATGTGCTGATAGACTACAGCAAACACAGATACATTATGCTGCTCATGTCCTCACGAGACCCAATTCAGTCTAAAGCGGTATGTGGTACGTGATATATAGTAATCGATATACGACAGCGGAAAGATGCACTGAATTCTACGGAAGGGCGATAAAAAAAGGTTCCTCCCGGAGCAGCCACGCAACATATATCACAGGATATACAGCAGTACTGGGGCGATCGCCAGTATTCGATACCAGAGAATTTAACATGGCGAGCAGGGAGAAGGTTCCCACTTCGGTAATTCAATTATTTCAAAAATTACCATTTATAGTGGTGTTATAGATTTACCTCTCTTTTACTTTAGAGTTTTACTATCTGTGACAAACATCGCTGGAAAAATAAAAATGGATTATTTCGTAGCTTTTTTGCAATTAGCTACTTTATATCTGCTAAATTTTTTGTTGAATCAACGGTACAACTATCTTGCACGATGAAATTTTTACTAGTGAAAAGTACTGTTTTCAGTGATGTATTTGCATTTGTTGCAAATTGTGTACAATAATACTGAGTAATTTTTTGTCACATTCATTGAAGGATGAGAAAAAAAAATCAAAATTTTTAAAAAAAATCTATATTTTTGAAAGTATTCACAGCAGATTTATTTTCAGAATTTTTCGACGATCGTGTTGTGTGATGATCATGTTCGTAAACCATTACTTTGTCCGCACAATAGCAGTTGATCTGTTTTGTTACAGCTGCACCGAATAGTATTGAAAACTGATCCCAGTGACAATGAGGGCATACTGAAAAGTAATACCTCCGAATTTTTTATTCTGTTCTCAATATCGGCTGAGGTATTACATGTTTCGCATATTACTCGGTTGCTTTTCCTGCTTCGCAGATGCAAGTCACAACCGTTTGTTCAAATGGTTCAAATGGCTCTGAGCACTATGGGACTCAAACCACAAACATCCATGCCCGAGGCAGGATTCGAACCTGCGACCGTAGCGGTCTTGCGGTTCCAGACTGCAGCGCCTTTAACCGCACGGCCACTTCGGCCGGCAACCGTTTGTCGCTAGACGGCTTCAAGCTGTAGCACTTAACAGTGTGGTGTGTAACGTAACTATGTCGGAGAGTGAGAGCCAGCGTGCTTTAATTTAGTTTAGAATTCGAAGAGTTCGTCCACACGTGGAACATCCCCTCTTTCAGCTTGAGAATGCCATACCACACACTAGCACTGCGATGTCTTCAACAATCCGACGCCTTGGGTACACTGTCTTCGATCATCCTCCATACGGTTCCGACTTGGCCCCATCCGATGTTCATCTGTTTCCAAAACTTAAAGAACGCCTTCGAGGCTTCACTTTGATAGTGATGGAACGCTGCAAGAGACGTGAGGTTTTGGCTCCTTCAACGAAGTCAAACATTCAACAGTGACGCTATCAGAAAAGTGATCTCTCCTTGGGAGAAATGTGTTTGTCGTTACTGTGACTATGTTGTGAACTAAATCTGTGGACCTGAGGAAGAACGCTGTAAAATGTTAATAAAGTTTGATTTATTAAAAATCATTAAGAGTTTTCACATAAAAAAATTGGTGGCATTACTTTATAGCACGCCCTCTTATATATTGATTGATCTGCGAGCGGTCCCTGATTTCAGAACTAAATATGCCGAAAACTAAGACTGATAGACGAGTAGAACAAACTGTATGTTTATTGTGGAAGCTACGAATTCGTAAGAATTTTATACAGAAGTTACGCAGAAGTTTCGAAGTAGTTCTAGAATCGGCTAACAGCTGGCGCTCTAGCCGCAATACGTGGTATCTATACATAATGCGCCGCACTTCACGGCGACCAGTTCCACTGCTGAAGAGTGAAAGGAGATTATCGTACCGAAGGAAGACGTTGAAATCATATATTCCGTTGAACAATGTGTTTTTCTAGTACTCGAATGCCACAGGTTAGAAAACAGTCTAACGGCAATAAGACGCTGATTTCAAAAACGATTTAATGTTCCAAAAGGGACTCGATGCGAAGACCGTTGGCAAGCACTTTGCCAAGTTCCAACGGACAGGCGGGGTGGATAGCGATCTAACGGGAAATGTTGGTCCCAGACAAACTTTAGTTTCTCCTGAAAATGTCGCCAGTTTCTGGAATTATTCAGCAAAATCCAAGGAAATCCGTCCGAAGAATTGCAGCAGAGACTGGTTTGAAGCATTCCAGCACTCAGGAAACACTGGGACAGAACCTACACATGTTTCCATTCCAAATCATAGCCACCGAGCCATACCTGAACCAGTTGTTGACAGAGGGTTGAGTTTGCGAACCGGGTTGTCACACTGATTGATAAAGAAGGGTATCGGGTGTGCGTGGTTTACAGATGAAGTACAGCTCCACGTCAATGGAGTTGTGAACAAATAAAGTTTTCGATTTTGGGGTTCCGAATATCCCCATTTGTGTGAAACGAAAAAACTGTATTCTCCCAAAGTTACTGTTTGTCTTTCGCGACACAGCGTTGAAGGACCGACCAGGCACAAAGTGGTACATGCAAGATGAGATCAGACCACATCGAACCGAACGGGTGTTTCACTTTCTTCATAAATACTTCGGGAATAGAGTCACTGCGTTGGTGTATTGCAAATTTTCTGGCGCAAGGGTGGATTGGCCTTCACATTCGCCCGATTTGACTCCTTCTTGTGGTGTCGCCGCCAGACACCACACTTGCTAGGTGGTAGCTCTAAATCGGCCGCGGTCCCTTAGTACATGTCGGACCCGCGTGTCGCCACTGTGTGATCGCAGACCGAGCGCCACCACAAGGCAGGTCTCGAGATACGGACGAACACTCGCCCCAGTTGTACGACGACTTTGCTAGCGACTACACTGACGAAGCCTTTCTCTCATTTGCCGAGAGACAGTTAGAATAGCCTTCAGCTAAGTCAAATGGCTACGACCTAGCAAGGTGCCATTAATCATTTTAAGATAAAGTCTCACTTGTATCATCAAGGAATGCTGTATACAAATTATGGATTAAAAGTTAAGTATTATAGCAGCTACGTACTTTTCTTGCTACCATTCATTACGTATCCTGTTTCAGACCTCTATCTAGCCTACGTGAGATTAACGCGTGCCTTTCGGCTACTTCAGTGTGGCGTAGCTGTCTTGTTACGCCACAACACTTCTGACTACTTTTTGTGGGGCACTTGGAAAAACACTTTTTCTCGGAACTATGGCATCTGAAACCATTCCCGTTCAGACACTACAGGATGTAAAGTCAAATTTCATTGTTCGTTTGCACCACTTCCGTACTGCGAGTGGTGGACATTTCGAAAAGATTGTAACGTAATTGCAAAGACTGCATACAGAGGACGAGCTTAATTATTCACGCTGATACTCTACGAGCTGCCCTGCGTACGGCGCCATATGTTAGCAGCTTTTCGGACTATTCCGAAACTTCTGTATAAAATTCTTACAGCTTTCACAATTAATGTATCTTTTGTTGCACTTGTCTATCGATCTTAGTTTCCGAGATATTTATTTTTGAAATCAGGGACTGCTTCCCTGGACACCGTGTATCTGAAGTATGCACATTCTCTAAATCTATACATTTTATCAGAAGTCCAGACGATCTTTATTTCTACGTTAAGTGAAATGCAGCATTCCTATCTGTAATTAGATCTCTGTAGTACTTCATTACGATATGTGTGCCGGCCGGAGTGACCGAGCAGTTCTAGGCGCTTCAGTCTGGAACCGCGCGACCGCTACGGTCGCAGGTTCGAATCCTGCCTCGGGCATGGATGTGTGTGATGTCCTTAGGTTAGTTAGGTTTAAGTAGTTCTAAGTTCTAGGGGACTGATGACCTCAGAAGTTAAGTCCCATAGTGCTCAGAGCCATTTGAACCTTAACGATATGTGTACTGAAAGTACATAAGCGCTTCATATATCTACATAGTCAGCAACCAGTTGTATAAAAGAGATTTAGTTTCTTAACCGGTTTCGGGCACTTAGTGCCCTTCTTCAGAAGGTTATACCTAGCGCATTACTTGCGAATGTCAACAATAAGATGCATACAGCAAAATGTAGTGGTCCAAATAAAATACAGGAGCAATAAGTAACCGGTTCCTTTTGAGCAACTGGTTACTGATTATTTCGATGTATAAACTACTGTTGCCGAGGATGGATAAAAGACTAAAATAATCGTTTCGTACTAACTGCTTACAACAGTACTGTCGCGCTCGAACCAAAAACTTCAGAATAGCTTACATATGATCGGCAAAACCACACTCATCTACATCGAAAATGTGGTAAGGACTATGGGACCAAACTGCGCAGGTCATCGGTCCCTAAGGTTACGCACTACTTAATCTCACTTAAACCAACTTACGCTAAGGTCAACACACACACCCATGCCCGAGGGAGGGCGCGAACCACCGTCGGAGGGAGCCGCGCGAACCGTGACACGTGACAAGACGCCTGGACCGCACGGCTACCCCGCGCGACCATCTACATCGAGACGCAGACACAAATGACATATTGTCTAGCTCACTGCCTGTCTTTTCTAAATCATACTTTAAAAGTGGACGAGGTGCGGTCTAGCAACAGGGAAGATATTTCTGTGTAAGAGACCGCAGATGTTCACAAATAGACATTAACGCAGCGGCAACTGTAGAAGACAACAGAGCCCGAATTCCAGACAGTTTCCTTGAATAACCCCGTCGCTTAAATTCAGAGATAAGAAAAAGAAGTGGGGGATGTGTGGTGTCACCGCCAGACACCACAGTTGCTAGGTGGTAGCCTTTAAATCGGCCGCGGTCCGGTACTATACGTCGGACTCGCGTGTCGCCACTATCAGTGATTGCAGACCGAGCGCCGCCACACGGCAGGTCTAGAGAGACGTCCTAGCACTTGCCCCAGTTGTACAGCCGACTTTGCTAGCGATGGTTCACTGACAAATTACGCTCTCATTTGCCGAGACGATAGTTAGCATAGCCTTCAGCTACGTCATTTGCTACGACCCAGCAAGGCGCCATTACCAGTCACTATTGATGCTGTAAAACATGTACAGTCACGAGCGATGTTCACCAATTATGGATTAAAGTTAAGTATTCCAGAAGCTCCGTACTTTTTTTACTAGACTCAACTCCTTTAACTGTTCCAGACCTCACGCCAGTCTGCGTGAGCTTAAACGCGTGCCTTTCGGCTTCCTCCTAGTGGCTTGACTGTCTTGCCAAGCCACAACAGGATACTACTTTCGTTTGAAAGGAACCGCGAGTATGACATTAACTAGTTTCCTATCCCCACACCAGTCCTGAAAAATATGTTTACGGACTGGAAACTTACGTTTTACAATCTCTTGGATAACATATTGGATTGGTATGACACAGATGCATTATAGTTCATTCATTCGTAAGTAACACAGATATTTTGAGTAATAGCTTTCATCATACGGGTTTTGTAACACGTGAATGTTATTTTAACACTTCAAAAAAATTAAAAAAGAAGAATGGTTAGGGTTTAACGTACGCTAGATAAGGTCATTATAGACGCAGAACAAGCTCATATTGTGACAGAGTGACAAAGGAAGTTAGCTGCGGCGTTTTCAAAGTAACCATCACTGTTTTCGCTGGGGACCTCGGCCGGCCACAACTTTAATGAGTTGATTCTTATACATCACTCATGGGTGTAGGCCGGATTACCGACTGGACGCGACATGCCTAATCCCTTGGACAACGTAAACGGAAAAGTTAAAAGGAATGTTTTTCATCTCCTTTCCTCATCCCTCACGTCGTCCATCATAACCATAAATTTTAGTTTGATGGTATCTCTATTTGTTTGGTCTGGGGCATACTGAACGCTGGAGTACTAAGTTGTTTGAAGCGGTAGAGCTGCTCTGTTATCTTTGCCCTATGTTCCCAGCGTGTGCCCGGCTATCACAGTGCTGGTAAAGGAATGAGGGTTCGCCTCCTGGATCAGGCAATATTGTACGGCAATCACAGCACATATCAAGTTGTCTAGTAGCACGCGGAATACTAATGTACCTTGTCCGATCATTTGTTTCCGATGATTTTTGTTGTTTTCGAAAATTTAATAAATCGAGCTTCCTAAAATTTATTGTGTGTGCGTCGGTAAGCTTACTAACAATCTGGTTCCCTGTGTATGAGAGAGAGAGAGAGAGAGATGAAAATAGTCTGTTTTCATCACTGCCTCCCGGGCTTCAGATATTTTATGTCTGTATCCAACTATAAATGTATATAAAATCTAAGAGGTTCATGTCACTTCTGAAAACTTTTCATCTGCTTTTTTGCACTCACCATGCCGACAGAACACGGTGCCTGAACTTCAGGCCTATAAAGGTAGGGTTTACCTCAGTTCTTGTTTACAAAAATCATCGCTTGTACAATTTCACTTTCAGTGCTCCGATACAGATAATCCTCTTCTAGTTTTCTTAAGCTCTTTTCTTTTTTTACAGTCACGCGGCCCATGTTACATATGTTGCATTACCTCCATATTATGAATAGTAAAAGAACAGCAGGTATTTACTAATGTGCTTTCCATCCATTTGCCATCCTCCCAATGCCTCCAGATACGCATAAGGTTAGATTTCTTTTCGTATTTCATCATTATGTGCATGTGATGCAAATAGAATGCAACAAAAGCAAGCAAGTTGCCCAGATTAGATCAGCACATGGACAAGTAAAGATAATAGCAAAACCATATGCATATGGAATTCAAAAACTAGTTGTAACGGAGCAACTAGTTCAGGGTCACGGTATAGTCGGTGTCAGTTGGGATATAGTTCTGACATACATGGAAGCCTTCCTACTTTTATTCAGAGTTTGCATCAAATCCATAAATATTTCAAACACAGAAACGCGACACTGAAGTCATAAGTAGAATGAGCAGTCGTTTTACTACGTAGTAAAACTAAATATGGTAAAAGTTATGCTTAGGACTGCGGTGTTCCGTTCTGAGTAATCATAATGAAATTTAGCCGTAAGCTTAAGTTAATGACGAAAGAAAATAAAATTCGTTATAATGTACTTGCAGTGCAATGGTACCCCACTCGGTATTAGCTTATCCAAAGTTTTACAAAAATATCTGAATTGCGTAAAATGGCGAAAATGTTGTCAACTGTGTTTTCATTATTGACTTAAAAATACCTTTTGTAGGATAGCTCCTCTGTCACATCGATAAATTTCATCAGAAGGTATGTGTCATTTGCTATGGAAAATTCGAATGAGTACTCTCCATAAATAGGGAAAAATCAGCATTTGCTTATCCATTGTAGTTAATAAATTAGTAATATGAAATTGCTGAAGGTGATTCTTGCTTTAAACACAATTATGAAAAACTTGAAATAAAATCAACTGCTGCTCTATGCTCCAGTTGCTTGCAGTCAGCAACAGTTACCTGCTCTGGTAATACGTTCATTGTTCAGTCTAAGTACTACGCTTTGCTTAGAACGCAACAGAGGCGAAAATTAATTATTTTCCACATCTATGATGCTTGTCGAGTGTCACAAGCTCCTTCCAGTTCGAAAATGTCTGCAAAAATACATCAGTAGTGCAAAAAAGTGCTATATTTGTATCAAGTAACGCAAGCTATTTTCCACATACACAGATATGTCTTGTGTCTAATACATGATTGTCAGCTCTAATATGCATGATCTCTACGAAAATTCTAGCAAAATAAACTTGTATCATATGTAAGATTTCGCAAACTTTGCAAGAAAACTAATTATTTCCGCACTTAAACTATGTTGCGTTAGCGTTATGCGTTTGGCATTAGGGGTAGGTGTTACTAGGACTTAAATAGTATTATAATGCCAGATACTCGATCATAAGTAGTACTGTATCACTAGAATCTCTAATTTGATCTGCAGTAGTTCTCTAGAGTAATTTAATGTTGCGTGCATTTTAATAAGTAACGCATAAATCCTCTTCAGTTACCGTCTGGCACCATCATTCAACACACACTTTCGTGCCCCTTGAAACACCAAATACTGCAGCTACCTTGGTTATAGAAGCACGCACTCTATGAGCACCAACAATTTGTCCACGTTCGAAGTCACTTAGCTTCGACATAACTCACAAGTACACAGAACGCTGATATTACCACAGCTGACACTTGCAACGTATTGAGGACACTGCACAGGTACCGTTCTTGATCAAACAGCATAACGTGCGGGCTTGGCTAGTATCTGCATTTATGTTCAAGCTTGCGTTTCTCGCGGTGTTTCCATATTTTTGTACAACCCCTATACCTCCGCTTGGCGAGACGTCGATCGGTCCCTGATTCTGCAATCCTCTGACTTTTCATAAGCCTTGTCCCCGTGTAGATTAGATAGTGTAACCCTGTGCAACATTCGTCTTTACTGTTTTACTGTTACCCAGCCTAAACACACTGAGAGGATTTTTCTTTCTGAACAGCTGGCCAACGAATGAAATTTTTTCAGTCAGTCACTTGTAGAAGTTTTGTCATGCTGTTTACGTTCACCTCTCATGCTCAATACGTGTACAAGATGTGGTGTCACCGCCAGACACCACACTTGCTAGGTGGTAGTTTTAAATCGGCCGCGGTCCATTAGTACATGTCGGACCCGCGTGTCGCCACTGTGTGATCGCAGACCGAGCGCCACCACAAGGCAGGTCTCGAGATACGGACTAGCACTCGCCCCAGTTGTACGGACGACTTTGCTAGCGACTACACTGACGAAGCCTCGCTCATTTGCAGAGCAGATAGTTAGAATAGCCTTCAGCTAAGTCAATGGCTACGACCTAGCAAGGCGCCATTAGTAACATTGCATGTATCTAAAGAGTCTCACTTGTATCGCCACAATCTCCAGATGTACCAAAAAGGATGGATTAAAGTTAAGTATTCCAGAAGCCACGTACTTTTCTTTATAGCATTCATAACGTATCCTGTTTCAGACCTCACGCACCCTGCTTTGGCTTAGCGCGTGCCTTTCGGCTTCCTCTCATTGTGTCTAGGCTGTCTTGTCTAGACACAACACAAGAGACATTCAATAAGTTATGCAACACATTTGTTCTCGGCCAATTTCGGTTGAAAAAATGCGGAATTTTTTGTGGGACATCGTGGGATATTCCCGCTATCGTCTCTATAGTTACATGGAGTTCCCATGGGTGGCGGCGCTATATGTAACCTTCAAAACAGCGTCTGTAACGAGGTGCATTCCAAGGAGAGAGCTTTCATTGCGTTTCTTTTGGCAGAAAACCAGAGCATCGCAGATATTCATAGGCGCTTCTCTATGAATACGAAGACCTGGCAGTGAAGAAGCGCACGGCGAATCATTGGGCGAAGCATTTCGCCTTCATCGCAACGTCGCGAAAAACCTGCCCGATTTGCCTCGTGCCGCCCGGGCGCGCACAGAGGTGACTGCTGCAATGTTGGAACGTGCGGACACTCTCATTCGAGATAATCGACGGGACACGGTCAAACACCTTGCTGCTCAACTGAATGTCTCTGTTGGTAGTGCTGACACACTCGTCCACCAGTTGGAATACTCAAAGAGGCGTGCCCACTGGATTCCTTGCCGCTTGAGAGAAGACCATAAAGAACGAAAGACCATCTATGCGGAATTACTTGCGAGTTATGAGGATTGTGACTATGTTTTGTCGAACGTTGTCACAGGTGATGAAACCGCTACGGTCGCAGGTTCGAATCCTGCCTTGGGCATGGATGTGTGTGATGTCCTTAGGTTAGTTAGGTTTAAGTAGTTCTAAGTTCTAGGGGACTGATGGCCTCAGAAGTTAAGTCCCATAGTGCTCAGAGCCATTTGAACCATTTTTTCATCACTTCGGACCGGAAACAAAACAAAAATCCACGGAGTGGCGCCACACCACCTCTCCTCCGATGACAAAGGTCAAAGACGCACACTCAGCCGGTGGTCATGGCGACGCTCTTCTGAGACTCTGATGGAGTTATTCTGCTTGATGTTCTCCCTCATGCTGCAACGATCAGCTATGGAGAGTATTGTGCTACCCTACAGAAACCGAAGAAACGACTTCAGCGTGTTCGTCGAGGCAAAAATGCAGATGAACTTCTCCTTCTCCATGTCAACGCAAGGCCTCACACATGTCTGCGCACCCGAAGGAGCTCAGAAAACTTAATTGGACTGTTCTTCCTTATCCATCCTACAGCCCGTGTCTCTCACCTTCAGACCTCCATCTCTTTGGCCCAATGAAGGATGCACTCCGCGGGAAGCAGTACGTGGATGAGGGAGTGGTTATTGATGCAGCAACATGTTAGCTCTGACGTCAACCATTAGATAGGTACTAAGTGGGCGTACAGGCCTTCCCAATAAGCTGGTGTAAGGCCGTCAGATTGAATGTAAATTATGTTGAAAATTAGAGTTTAGTAGCCAAGGGAGTAGGGACTAATATGGTCTATTGAAATCCTGAATAAAACCCATCTGCTTTAAAAAAACATGTTGCATTACTTATTGAACGCTACTCCCACTTGAGAAAATTAATGTTTCGTTACCTGATATCCCAATTTCGGTATCACATTCCTAATATCTTCTCTTTCATGATAGTAAGCACTCTTTAGTATGTGGTAACTGGCTTGTAATAACCAGCCTGGTGTCTAGATCAATGAAGTAATTGAACCCTTTCAGCATAAACTAATCCTATATGAATTAATTATTAAATTCTAGTCGCAATGTGCATTTTACCAAATCACAACATATTTGTCTGTATGGAAGACCGCGCAACTGAAATTACAATTCCAGATATTCTGCCTATCCAAGCATTAATACCGACTGGCGAGATATGCTGGTTAATCGGATGTGGCATGTTAATTGTAAGGGGTGGCTGGATGCCCTTCCTGTTGCCAACCCGTACCCTCCCCCCCCCCCCCCCCCCCGGCCCCGGGGGAAGGAATTAGTGTACCCCAACTGTCTGTGGCTAGTGGCATGGAATAGTGCGAATGTGTTCAGACGTCTGCAAGCCATGCAACTGAGGCGGAAAGTGGGGATCCATCACGGTATTCTCCTAGTGGGATGTGGAAAACCGCCTAAAAACCACATCCAGGTTCAAATGGTTCAAATGGCACTGAGCACTATGGGACTTAACTTCTAAAGTCATCAGTCCCCTAGAACTTAGAACTACTTAAACCTAACTAACCTAAGGACATCACACACATTCGAACCTGCGACTGTAGCGGTCGCGCGGTTCCAGACTGTAGCGCCTAGAACGCCTAGAAACGCTCGGGCACCCCGGCCGGCCCACATCCAGGCTGGCCGGCACACCGGCCTTCGCGTTAGGCTCTCAGCTTTCCTGGCGGGTCACAATTACAGATATTAAAGATATAAAAGCTAGAATCAAAACATAACAACTTTATGTCGCAAGTTGCATCCTGCACAGTTGCACTGATTTCTGCAAAGCCCGTCGGTTTACGAACTTACACCAACAATCGCAGATAAACCCAAAGAAATTAGTTATGGAGCAACGAATTTATGTGCCACTGCCATACATATTATATGATGTACGCAGAAAAACACACACTCACTCACACACACACACACACACACACACACACACACACACACACACACACACACATACACGCTCAGTCACACGCACAGCGATGCGGAAGTACAAACTTAGTTTAAAAAATATGTTTTGAAATGGTGTGATAATTGGCGCAATTCGTTCAACAACTACCCTTACCCGGAGATAAGCAAACTGTCTGCCAGGTAACCACGTAAAGAAATTCAAACAAGTGCACGATGTCAAGCACTGGCATGTTAATTTTGCAGGACACTATTAGGCAACCATTACGCTAAAGCACATTGTATTAACGGTCATATTAAATATTTCCTAGGTCTTGAAAAAGACAGGTATTATTGTCTAAAGCGTCGAGACTCTTAAGCTCTTATCTATAGAACGTGATTTACTTTTCTGCGAGTACACTGCACACTTGCTGTCAGCACAGAAAATAATTTTTTTCTTTCTTACGTTTCGCATATCAGTCGTCAAGAATCCTAACATCATTAAACTGTGTTTCGTGGACTGGCGAATTATTATTCCACATCTACCATACTGAAATCTTTATTAAATTACGAAACAGCTGATCACAAAACTTAAAAACCACCAACTAATGATTCAACCGGTATTATTCACATTCAGATCACCGTTCTGGAGTCACCACAGCTCAAGGTTTATGAGAGATGAGTAATCTCGCCATATGCGAGCAGGGTTAGCACCCGTCTGTAGAGTTTACAAACCACCTGAGGTTACGCCAACATTGAAACTAATTCATCTCTTACCGACTCCCATCCATATAGCATATAATACAGTTCTCTTCTTCCATTTCATTGTCCCTATGGCATTAATACAATTTTGAGGCTGAATAATTCGTTGGTAGATTCAAAATATGTGACAACCAGGAAAAAACTAAATGAGCAGTCTTAATTCTGCTGTAATTCAATTACACTTATTTACAGTCAAAGATGAGATATTAAATTGTCCTGAGCAAACAACATGAACAAAAATTTTGCCGTAGTTGTCTCACTAACTGGTATGTGAAGAGTACCACTTGATATTTTTTAGCAATGTACCTTACCTAACACTCTTCAATGACATTAGTTCCTGCTTAAAGGCAACGTTTCATTTCAACTTTTCGCATAGCCCTCTGTTTACAAGAGGTCATTGTTTTCGTTTGATGTCATTGGATGCCGTTTGCTTCGTACTTTTCATGCTCATATTTTATTACTTTTAGTGACTTTGTTACGTTAATTTTTCTTTGGCATTCACTGCGGTTCACTTCTTCCGCATATCCCAATCCGAGAAGTAATCAAGGCTGGAAATAGTTGGAGTGTCTCATGAATGTTGCTTATGTTGTCCTAAGTAGGGTTGTAATTGATTGAGAGGTGATGGAACGAACATAGTTTTTTATAATAGTGGATTTGGAGTGAACATTACGGAGATATTGTATGAAGAAAGGAGTAAGGTGGACACAGAATGATGAGTCGATTGTGTATCAAACGTGGAAGTTCAAGGAGAAGTCAAGGCACAGAAAGTAGTAGCATTTGTAGCTTCTCGTAGGACGTCACACTTGTTGAAGATGGAATATAGTCAGGCCTAAAACACTTTCTTTTTCATGACTCAGTAGAAAAGCTTTTTTAAACGACGATCACTTTGACTTTAGGAAAGGTAAAAGCACCAGAGAAGCAATTCTGATGTTGTGCGTGATAATGGAGGCAAAACTTAAGAAAAATCAATATATTTTCATAGTACCTTTCGACCTATGCAAAGTGTACGACGACGTAAAATGATGCAATATGTTCGAAATTCTGAGAAAAATACACGGAAATACGGTTAATAACAAAAATCAAGCTGGATTATAAAAACATAAGACTAAGCGACAAGTGCTCGAATTAAGACGAACGTATGGCAGGGGTTGAGTCTTTCCACCCTACTGGTCAACCTGTACATCGAATAATCGAAGAAACAATGATGGAAATAAAGGAAAACGTCAGGAGTGGAACTAAATTTCAGGATGCAAGGATATCAATGATAAGATTCGATGATTATATTGGTATACTCAGTGAAAGTGACGAAATGAAATTAACAAAAGAAAAAAGAGACAAGAGAATAATGAGGAATAGCAAAGACTTGGGTATTGACACTTAGACTCAAAATTGGGGACCACGTATTAGGCGAAGAGAAGGAATTATTTTACCGTGGAAGCAAATTGATCCATCACGGACGAAGAAAGGAGGATATAAGAAGCAGACTAGCACAAGCAAAGAGGGCATTTCTCGCTAAAAGAAATCTGCCAGCGTCAAACATAGGCCTTAATTTGAGGCATTTCTGAAAATGTTATTATGGAAAGCGAATTGTTGACTGTGGGGAAACCAGAAGAGAAGGAAACCGAAGTACACTCCTGGAAATGGAAAAAAGAACACATTGACACCGGTGTGTCAGACCCACCATACTTGCTCCGGACACTGCGAGAGGGCTGTACAAGCAATGATCACACGCACGGCACAGCGGACACACCAGGAACCGCGGTGTTGGCCGTCGAATGGCGCTAGCTGCGCAGCATTTGTGCACCGCCGCCGTCAGTGTCAGCCAGTTTGCCGTGGCATACCGAGCTCCATCGCAATCTTTAACACTGGTAGCATGCCGCGACAGCGTGGACGTGAACCGTATGTGCAGTTGACGGACTTTGAGCGAGGGCGTATAGTGGGCATGCGGGAGGCCGGGTGGACGTACCGCCGAATTGCTCAACACGTGGGGCGTGAGGTCTCCACAGTACATCGATGTTGTCGCCAGTGGTCGGCGGAAGGTGCACGTGCGCGTCGACCTGGGACCGGACCGCAGCGACGCACGGATGCACGCCAAGACCGTAGGATCCTACGCAGTGCCGTAGGGGACCGCACCGCCACTTCCCAGCAAATTAGGGACACTGTTGCTCCTGGGGTATCGGCGAGGACCATTCGCAACCGTCTCCATGAAGCTGGGCTACGGTCCCGCACACCGTTAGGCCGTCTTCCGCTCACGCCCCAACATCGTGCAGCCCGCCTCCAGTGGTGTCGCGACAGGCGTGAATGGAGGGCCGAATGGAGACGTATCGTCTTCAGCGATGAGAGTCGCTTCTGCCTTGGTGCCAATGATGGTCGTATGCGTGTTTGGCGACGTGCAGGTGAGCGTCACAATCAGGACTGCATACGACCGAGGCACACAGGGCCAACACCTGGCATCATGGTGTGGGGAGCCATCTCCTACACTGGCCGTACACCACTGGTGATCGTCGAGGGGACACTGAATAGTGCACGGTACATCCAAACCGTCATCGAACCCATCGTTCTACCATTCCTAGACCGGCAAGGGAATTGCTGTTCCAACAGGACAATGCACGTCCGCATGTATCCCGTGCCACCCAACGTGCTCTAGAAGGTGTAAGTCAACTATCCTGGCCAGCAAGATCTACGGATCTGTCCCCATTGAGCATGTTTGGGACTGGATGAAGCGTCGTCTCACGCGGTCTGCACGTCCAGCACGAACGCTGGTCCAACTGAGGCGCCAGGTGGAAATGGCATGGCAAGCCGTTCCACAGGACTACATCCAGCATCTCTACGATCGTCTCCATGGGAGAATAGCAGCCTGCATTGCTGCGAAAGGTGGATATACACTGTACTAGTGCCGACATTGTGCATGCTCTGTTGCCTGTATCTATGTGCCTGTGGTTCTATCAGTGTGATCATGTGATGTATCTGACCCCAGGAATGTGTCAATAAAGTTTCCCCTTCCTGGGACAATGAATTCACGGTGTTCTTATTTCAATTTCCAGGAGTGTATTTTACATGCGATGTTACAGAAATATGCAAAAAAAAAAAATTTCCGGCCACTGTGGCCGACCGGTTCTAGGCGCTTCAGTCCGGAACCGCGCTGCTGCTATGGTCGCAGGTTCGAATCCTGTCTGGGGCATTGATGTGTGTGATGTCCTTAGGTTAGTTAGGTTAAAGTAGTTCTAAGTCTAGGGGACTGATGATCTCAGATGTTAAGTCCCATTGTGTTTAGAGCCATTCAGCTAAAAATTAAGTAGAATGAGGTTCTCCTCACATCTGGCGAAGAAAGGAATGTATTGAAAACACTGACTGTAAAAAGGGAGCAGGTGATGGGACGTGCGTTATGACATCAGGGAATAACTTCCATGGTTCTAGAGGAAGCCACAGGTGACAAAAGTTGTATGCAAAGACGGAGACTGGAATATATTCAACAAATTATTGAGAACGATGGAAATAAGTGTTACTCTGAGTAGTTGATTCAGTGAAGTTATTTCGAGCGGAAAATCAAACTACAATAAGAAAAAAAATTATGTTAACAGTGAGAGCAGAAAGTGGTAACGGGGCCGCATCAAACCATTCAGGAGACTGTGACCTTTCTCCATCGATGGAAACCTTCGACATAGAGCCGAGCGGAGAGTCTCGACCTGAGCCCTCGTCGGTTCTGTAACGATCTTTCGAGGACGAGCTGAAATGTAACGCCTTCGAATTTTTTGTGTGAAAACTCTTAAAGTTTTTTAAATAAAATAAATCTTACTAAAATTCTATAAATTTTTTTCATGTCTACATATTTATTTCTCAATGTAGTCGCCCTGGCGACGAACACATTCCTGCCAACAAGAGACCCAGTTTCTTGGTACCGTCACTGTAGAATGTTTGACTTTGTTGACGGAGCCACAACTTCACCTCTGTTTGCAACACTTCATCACTATCAAAGTGAAGTGCTCGAAGGAGTTCTGTGAGTTTTGGATACCGCTGATAATTGGATGGGGCCAAGTTGGCGCTGTATAGGGGATGATCGAAGATAGTGAACCCAAGGCGTCGGATTGTTGCCGATGTCGCAACGTTCGCGTGTGGTCTGTGTATTGTCATGCTGAAGGAGAGGGTGTTTCATGTGTGGACGAACTCCTCGAATTCGCAACTCGATTACAGCACGCCGTTTCTCACGAACAGACGCAGTTACGGTAACACACCGTCATGTCATACGCTACTGTTCGGAGCCCTCTGGGGGCAATGGTTGTAACTTGCGTCCACAAAGCGGGAAAATGGACCTAGTAATACGCATGACACGTAATACTTCAACCGATTCGGAGGCATTACTTTTCAGCACGCCCTAGTAGATGCAGAATTCCGGACCTGCTTTATGGGTGGAAAATTGTAGGATTCTCTTAGATGGGTCAGGGATGCAATATGCAGAGGAAGCAGCAAGTCGGGTAGCAGACTTCATATGGAGTGCACATGATTTTTTTTAGACTAGGCGACAGTACGCTATCTCCTGTGATGAAGGTCGCCATTCAATACGCAGAGAGCGAAATCTGATCTCTTAGGCCTTATTACACTAGGCCACCAGGTGGCGCAGCCAGCCACCCCACCGGTGACGCTGGTCGTCATTGGGAATAGATTGTTATGGATCTTATTAGACTAGGGCAGCCAGTGGCGCCGCCAGAAGCTACCGACTGGGTGCCTTGCCCAGCCACCACGTCGGCCCCCACTGGTGGCGGAGAGTCTTGGCGGGGCATTGTGACAAACGGAGTCTATTACAAAAAATTTTTTGTTTATTTATAGACACAATCACATGTTTATGACACAGTCATAACCGGTTTCGGCCATACAATGACCATCTTCAGATGGCCGGCAGCTGTGACCGAGCGGTTCTAGGCGTTTCAGTCCGGAACCGCGCTGCTGCTACGGTCGCAGGTTCGAATCCTGCTTCGGGCACGGATGTGTGTGATGTCCTTAGGTTAGTTAGGTTTAAGTAGTTCTAAGTCTAGGGGAGTGATGACCTCAGATGTTAAGTCCCGTAGTGGTTAGAGCCATTTGAACCATCTTCAGATGCTAAAACAATACAAAAGAAAATTTATATTAAAACCTAAAAATAAGTGCAATATTTAACCACGCTTATTTGTGATCTAACTGAATTTATGCGAAATACATATAGTTAAGACCTAAAGGCGGCATACACTGAACACAGGCTTATGCGTTGTCAAACTAGCTATAAAAAGTAAAACACCGATCTTATATAGATATAAATATTTTTTTTAGATTTTGTTCACCCTTTTTGCGCTAGACGCGCGCGTCCTCTATAAGATAGTCTTAATTTTTCAAAAGCCTAAAATATACCAATTTACTATTAATATTTAGGTCAAATGTACATAAATTTAAGATTACAGAACAGATCGTTAAATCAGTAAAATAACATTTCAGAACAAGGAGAAAACATTGCTATAGATTAAAATAGTAGTAGCACTTGTAGAGTGTATTTCTGACGGCCGATGGCGCCGTATTTCCGGCTATTGCCTGTATATGCCTTTGTCCATTAGTACGGCAGGGACGACACGGGCAAGACGACGAGTGTAGTGCTCTGCTGCAAGTGGATGGCATTCATGAATGCGAAAAAAGCTATATCGGGCAAACAGGCAGGTCCTTTGATATAAGGTGTAAAGAACACACGAACCCCAGTAATGTGACAGCGCTAGGCTTACATATGCAAGAGGAGGGTCATAATATTGGTAGCATCGACGAACAGCTTCAAATTCTACATGAAATTACAAAAAGTAAACGATTAGACATTTTAGAACAAAAAATGGTTCAAATGGCTCTGAGCACTATGGGACTCAACTGCTGAGGTCATTAGTCCCCTAGAACTTAGAACTAGTTAAACCTAACTAACCTAAGGACATCACACACATCCATGCCCGAGGCAGGATTCGAACCTGCGACCGTAGCGGTCTCGCGGTTCCAGACGGCAGCGCCAGAACCGCACGACCACTTCGGCCGGCCATTTTTGAACAACTGGAGGTTTATGTTACGAGACGCAGAGAACCAGATAAACTCCTCAATGAACAGAATGAATTTGCAACAGACGCATACTTCAACATTTACGACGATCTGTTCATCTGAGCGAATCGTTTTTACTACATACGTGCTTCGCTGAGGATGGAGCCTTCCAGCGGTCGAGTATTCCACTGACTAGTGCGGGCCGCAGCAGATGTCAACAATCTCTAAAGCCGTCGGCACACGGACCGTGCTGTCGAACGTTAACGATGAGCGTGCCAAGTTCAACGTGCTGCTGAACGCTCAGGAACGATGCGACTTGTGCATACGGTGCGTGGGCCCCAACGTGGCATACGCGATCGCACCGCGCTCCAGCAGCAGTTGAGGGATGTTTCTAGTTCGTAAATCACCGTGTTTACTAAACTGGCGCGCGTAAAATTAACACGTTAGCTCTATTAAAACGCACATTTCCTCCATCGTCCACGAAAAGGAAAGTACCATGTCCAATCAATAAGGACACAGGCTTATAAAAGTTCCATTAAAAACAGTGCGGTACAAATTTTGAATACTTCTCCTCATAAGATAAACATTATTTCATCATTCCCACATTTTAGCAAAACCCCAAGGTCAGTCTTACTTGATCACTGTTCCTACCCAGTAGCAGAATCTTTCCAACATGTGAATTACTAAGCGTAAAAGAAAAACGAGCAAAATATCTTTATACAAGTAGCTCTCCTGTAGATTAAGCCAATCGAACAGTGACCTCTCAAAAAAAGGTGAACTTATATTTACATAACATCAAATATTATACTATATACTTATATTAAACTAATAATAAAGTACCAGAACCCAATAAAACCGTGGACTCGCATTCGGGAGGACGACGGCTCAATCCCGCGTCCGGCCATCCTGATTTGGGTTTTCCGTGATTTCCCTAAATAGCTCCAGGGATGGTTCCTCTGAAAGGGCACGGCCGACGTCCTTCCCCATCCTTCCCTAATCCGGTGAGACCGATGACCACGCTGTCTGGTCTCCTTCCCCAGACAACCAAACAACCAATAAAAACGCGAATGTTATAAAAAAAAATTCGGTAGTGTCTAGACGCGAAGCACCGCCTCAACAAACATCTCAATAGCTGACAGTGACGCTACTCATTACGCTACACGAACATCTTCCTAATAACGTCTAACAATAGTATCTTCGCGCTTGCTGAAAACCTTAATCGTAGATATGTTGTTAACTGAAGTTTAATTATAACAAATTGTACCAAGAACACTGCGTTTTGGGTGGATCATCAGTGTGTCGCTGCCTTCAAATAGCCTACTCTCATAATACGAAAGTTACAATAATTCTTTTGCCACGTAAAAGATATTTCTCATTATTTTATTGGAACGAATCACACAGTTAACAACGGGTTTTCCAGTGATTCTCAATTTGCTGGTGCTCAGAAACGGCTTATATCCATATAGGCTTGAAATGAATGCCAATATGGTGCCTCACAACTCTGTGGTGAAGGGAGACAGCGTGCGTGTGACGTGGGTGGCGTTGTGCCATCTCATTGGTCAACGCTCAGAGGCACGCTCAGAATATCTGACAAGCCAGATATTGCTCTGCACGTTTGGAAAGAGTCCCGAACATGCTATTCCACGCTATGACGTCAGAAACTCGGCACGCTCAACGCTCGGATGCACGGTCCGTGTGCCGACGGCTTAAGACGGAGGAGCGCTCCGCCCACCTGCAGCAGAGCACTACACTCGTCTTCCCGCCCGTGTCGTCCCTGTCGTACCAATGGACAACGGCATAAACAGGCAATAGCAGGAAATACAGCGCCATCAAGTGCTACTACTATTTTCATCTTTAGCAATGTCTTCTCCTTGTTCTGAAATGTTATTTTACTGATTTAACGATTTGTTCTGTAATCTTAAATTTTATGTGCATTTGACCTAAACACTCATAGTAAATTTGTATATTTTAGGCTTTTGAAAAATTAAGACTATCTCATAGAGGACGCGCGCGTCTAGCGCAAAGACGGTGAACAAAATCTAACAAATTTTTATATCTTTATAAGACCGGTTATAGCTAGTCTGACAACGCATAAGCCTTTGTTCAGTGTATTCCGCCTTTAGGTATGGACTCTACGTATTTTGCATAAATTCAGTTAGATCACAAATAAGAGTGGTTAAATATTGCACTTATTTTAAGTTTTAATATAAATTTTCTTTTGTATTGTTTTAGCAAAAAAAATTGTTCAAATGGCTCTGAGCACTATGGGACTTAACTGCTGAGGTCATCAGTCCCCTAGAACTTAGAACTACTTAAACCTAACTAACCTATGGACATCACACACATCCATGCCCGAGGCAGGATTCGAACCTGCGACCGTACCGGTCGCGCGGTTCCAGACTGTAGCGCCTAGAACCGCTCGGCCACTCCAGCCGGCCACTTTGAGGTAAGTAAACCGATAAGTCGTATTGAGAGTTATTAATTTTTTTGCTTTAAATACATACAAAGGTTATTCCTCTCAAAAAAGGACTGCTGCACAAAATCCGGTAGGAGCGAACAAATAATTTCATTCCAAGCTTTTAGTTTTAACTGCTTATTACTGTAAGCTTCAGAACTGGAGTCCCAAATTGCGAGTTGCTGTTCAGCTGCACAAATGAAATCTCCGGTATTCACTTTTGTGTCCAATAACTTCTGGCATTCTTTGTGTCTTCCAGCTTCATATTTTTCCCTTTTATCGCCTCTACACTTTCACTCCTTTCCACAGTGACAATCTGCAGTTCACTGGACGTACTGAAGCAAATGAAATAGTGCGCAGAAACGTGTGCGAGGAAAACAGACTGCTCGACTAGCGAGAACTGCCGAACTACCGTAGCCTGAACAACAAGTGATTGGCCGGCCGCGGTGGTCTCGCGGTTCTAGGCGCTCAGTCAGGAACCGCGCGACTGCTACGGTCGCAGGTTCGAATCCTGCCTCCGGCATGGATGTGTGTGACGTCCTTAGGTTAGTTAGGTTTAATTAATTCTAAGTTCTAGGGGACTGATGACCACAGATGTTAAGTCCCATAGTGCTCAGAGCCATTTGAACCATTTTTTAACAAGTGATTGTTGCACCGCTGGTGGCGTGGCTGGTTGGTTGGTTGGTTGGTTGTTTGGGGAAGGGACCAGACAGCGAGGTCATCGGTCTCATCGGATTGGGGAAGGAAGTCGGCCGCGCCCTTTCAGAGGAACCAGCCCTGCATTTGCCTGGAATGATTTAGGGAAATCACGGAAAACCTAAATCAGGATGGCCGGACGCGGGATTGAACCGTCGTCCTCCCGAATGCGGGCGTGGCTGGCTGCGCCACCTGGTGGCCTAGTGTAATAAGGCCTTTACAAGATAGACACACTCCGAACCCCTCAAAGCTTTCTTTTAGGTCATTAATACACATTCCGGTGCGAAACCTAACAAATGGTATCCCTGTCAAGCATATTACAAGTTTAAAATAGCTTCTAGTGGGATAGGCACAACGCAATATTACATCTCTGCATGGGCCTCCAGCCCAGCTTCCTTCCCTGCCACTTTAGAAATTATAGTGAGCGATTAAAAATTAATAACCTTATCACAATGTTCTGGAAAACTCGAACACTGCCTGAAGATTGGAAACTGCAATAATTTGTCCCATACACAAGAAAGGAAACCGAATTGAATGTGGAAATTACAGAGGAATCAGTTTGCTGAACATAACATACGAGTACAAAATCCTGTCAATGATCTTTCTGCAAAACTTAAACCTTACGCAGAAAACATTATTCAAGATTACCAGGCTGGATTTCGAACAATCCGTTCCACAACTGATAATTTGTTTACTATTCGACAGATCTTTGAGAAATACTGGGAATTTAACAAAAACATCCACTGTCTCTTCATTGACTTCCAGCGAGCCTGCGACAGCATTCACAGAAGCAGCGCCTACAACACATTACGAGAATTTAGTATACCCAGTAAAATCATTAGGATGATACAACTGTGCATGGATGGCTCCCAGGCAGCAGTGAAGTTCAGAGGATCCGTATCCCCCACCTTTCCAATTAAAACAGGCTTACGACAGGGAGACACTCTTTCATGGGCCCTCTTCAACCTAGCATTAGAGAAAGTAGTTCGGGAGAGAAATTTACATATATGAAATGGTCTCCGATTCGAACACAGTGAAGTAAAACTCCTGGCTTATGCATATGATATAGCGTTGCCGAGTGAAACTGAAGAAGAACTGAAAGACATGTACAGATCTCTCAGGCACAGTGCCAGCAAAATGGGGCTTTTGATTAACCAAGAGAAAACCGAATATATGGAAACAGGTAGAGTCATAAAGCCAAATCCTTACTTTGAAACTGACCAACATTCTAAATTCACAAAAGTTCTCCAGTTTAACTACCTTGGATCACGTTTCTACAGTAAAAATATCATAACAATGGATATAAATGAAAAAGCAGCCTCAGGGTCAAGATGTCTGCACTCACTAAGTAACCCACTCAAAAGTAAAGCTTTGTCAATCACCACAAAGATGAAGATATACAACACTATCATCTGTCTCATAGTACTGTACGGTTCAGAAAGCTGGACGCTTACAAAGAATCAAAGAGAAAAACTGAATGTTTTCGAAAGAGGAGTAATGAGAAAAATCTGTGGACCTGTGTTGGAGAATGGCGTACGGAGAATTCGAAAGAACAATGAAATTTATCAGTTACTGAAACAACCCACTATCATCCATAAATTAAAATGTAGGAGACTGCAATGGGCTGGACATGCGGCCATTTGAAGGAACTCTCCAGGCAACAAGACCATTGGGCCGACCTCGTCCAAGGTGGAAAGGTGACATAGAGAAGGACATCGCAGCATTAAGAATTTCCGCAGGGTGGAGAGAGGCTGCGAGAGATAGAAGGCGGTGGAAGCAGATCGTTGAAGCAGCGCGTGGTCTACAGGGCCTGTGATCGCTGAGAAGAGAGAGAGATTAAATTGCGGCACGGATGGTAATCATCGAATGTTGTGCATAGGGAACAAATTCTACCGAGGAAGTAGAGGAGTATGATTTGGAGGAGACTGACAGTTTGCTTTAGTGTTACAAATTATCTTTATTTCGTAAAACATGAGCAACTAGTCGAAAATACAGGAATTATACCAAGACAAGATCCCAAACAATGACTGAATACGAAATCGTTACACAAAATGGAAAAGTCTCCCTAACGCAGCAACTCTATAAAGCCATCGGGAATATACTCATGAGGGGAGGCAAATAACGAAATCGATAATTATTATTCTCTCTCATCTCTTGCAGACACACCTGAGAAACATGCTTTTCTGCTAACCACAGACCACTATTTCCAGCGCTGGTGGCAAAATGAGGAAAATTTACGGCCTAGCGCGGAAAGACCACAGCTGAGACTACGGTTTCATCCAAAATCATTATCAGACGTGTGGTGTCACCGCCTGACACCACACTTGCTAGGTGATAGCCTTTAAATCAGCCGCGGTCTGTTAGTATACGTCGGACCCGCGTGTCGCCACTATCAGTGATTGCAGACCGAGCGCCGAAACACGGCAGATCTAGTCTAGAGAGACTCCCTAGCACTCGCCCCAGTTGTACAGCCGACTTTGCTAGCGATGGTTCACTGTCTACATACGCTCTCATTTGCAGAGATGACAGTTTAGCATAGCCTTCAGCTACGTCATTTGCTACGACCTAGCAAGGCGCCATATTCAGTTACTATAATTACTTCAAGAATGTATTCTGAACAGATAATATTGTGAATCATGTACCGTCAAGAGCGACGTTCATCATTAATGGAATAAAGTTAAGTATCAAACTAATTACGTCCGCTTTCTGAATTCTCATTCCTTGTCATGTTCCAGACCTCACGTCAGTATAGTTCTTCCGTCCTCACGCTAGCCTGCGTGAGCTAAAACGCGTGCATTTCAGCCTCCATTCGTAACACGGTGTTGGCTCTTCTGCTAACACAAAAAGACGAAAGAACGACACCAAAATTCTATCTGATTCGACTGAATCAAGTAAGCATACGCGGAAACGACGGAAACACGACCTATAATGGCCTAAAGTGGTCCCCCCAAGAACAGCAGGAAACATCACACACTCACTTCGGTGAATTTACGAGTAGCATAGGCCTCAGCAGCGCTCACATCTCCTTCTGTCTGCCAGCGCCCTGTACTCGCTTCTCACTCTATGTACTCTGTCCCGGAAGCACCCACGCACCGTCCTTAACAGTGGGGGAAAGCAATATGCGTTAACTTTTGAAGTGACTGATCATACACTCCATTCTCTCTCTTGTCCTAATTTTACCACCCTCTTCTGCGACTCTGCCTTACTCTATCACCTGCTTTCCCCACTCTCCCGCGAATGCTACATTCGCATCCAAAGTGAGAGAGTCAAAGCTCACTATATTTTAACATTTCCAGTCATTCGAAGGCTTGCAACTGTGCATCCCTTTATCTCTCTCACACTTAGCCGTCTCCTTCTCCTCCAAAATGGCCCTCGGACGCCAATAGAGGGGCAGGGGTATCTGAAACACACAGCCGTGGCCAACACGTTTTTCTGTACCTTTTCCGTCCTGAACTTCTCCTGCATGTCCAAAACTGACTCAGTCTACAGAGTGATGGAGAGAAGTCGTCGTTAGAATTGAAACACTTCGGTGGTTCTCTCATTTGCAGTTCCGAGTTTTGCCATCTCCCTCATACATGGACCTCTTTCTTACTTCTAAAGTAACATTCTGTTTCAGGTGGAGATGAAAGATTTTCGTTGAAGTTTGCCGCCTTCCTCACGCAAGGCACGCCTTTTTTCACCCTCGAAGTAACGTACTCTTCTGGTCTTCTGGGCTGATGCAGTTTTCTTTAAGATTTGAAAAGCAAACCGATGTTCCCACCCATCCTTCTCCTGCCACACTGATGCATTAAGTCTCAACTAGGCACATGATCACCCAACTGCAGTCGTACATGGAATAAAGCATGAAGGAACATAAATGTGTTAAAACACTCGACTCGACGCATCTTCCTTCCATCAGTCTTTGCCGGCCGCGGTGGTCGAGCGGTTCTAGGAGCTTCAGTCCTAGGACCACGTGGCTGCTACGGTCGGTGGTTCTAATCCTGCCACGGGCATGGATGTGTGTGATGTCCTTAGGTTAGTTAGGTTTAAGTATTTCAAAGTCTAGGGGACTGCTGACCTCAGATGTTAAGTCCCATAGTGCTTAGAGCCATTTGAACCATTTTTTCCATTAGTCTTTACAGCAGTCTCGCTAAGGTAGAGATATCATGGGGCTTTCGGAATTACCTAAAGATGACACATTTCATCAGTCTTTATGAAACTGACCGTAACTATCAACATATTCATAACAAAATCCCTGAATTTACCGCCCTCCAGGCAAACTGTCGCGTTACAATTACTATCGAACCCGAGAATAGGAGGAAATCCGAAGATAAACGCTCCGAAATATTTAACGAGGCACAGAATGTATATTGAAAAGACTGGTTACCCATAAAAGGAGAAGGAGGATTCATTGCAGTCGACATAAATATTACATCCCGTGAGGTCATAACTGAATCTCACTGGAAAGTTATCTGGACCCTTGTAATTCCTCTACGTAAACTCAAATTAATCATCAGGTGATTTTACCATCCACCCGATTCCTATGTAACGGTTGTACAATCATTTTCTCAGCAGTACGGAAGTACCTTGATGATGGAATATTAGTCACACCTGACTTTAACCAACCGAGTACAGGCTGGGACTTCTATGGATTCATTGCAGTTGATACTGAACAAGTTCTCAATGATTTTTCCGGAAGCTATCTTGAGAAGCTTGTGCGATAACCCACGTCCAATGGAATTATTTTAAACCTCGTGGCTACAAATAGACCTGAGATAATCGACAGTGCAAGAAGGGACAAAGGGATTAAACACGATGATTACGAAGTTTTATAAATCGTCAAGAAGGGTAGGGTAGTTTTTATCCTGTAAAAACCAGATAAGCAGCTGTTAGCATCCGACTTAGACAATGAATGAACATCATTTAGTTCCAATCTGATGGACGTAGATGAATTATGGACAACGTTCAAACCGATTATAAAACACGTTCTGGAGAAGTATGTGCCGAGTAAGTAGAAAAAGGGCGGAAAAGAACTACGGTGGTTTAATAACGAAATTCGGAAAATTCTGATGA
Organism: Schistocerca serialis cubense; assembly: GCF_023864345.2. Lineage (NCBI taxonomy): Eukaryota > Metazoa > Arthropoda > Insecta > Orthoptera > Acrididae > Schistocerca > Schistocerca serialis. The sequence goes on from NC_064640.1 coordinate 221,059,281, forward strand.
ACTGGAACTGTTACACTCTCGTTAAAAAAAAAAAAAAAAAAAAAAAAAAAAAAACCGCTGAAATGTCGACAGGCAAAAGGTAGTAGAAGGTCCTGGGACCGTAAAAAGATCGATGCGTGGAGCATAAAACGACATACGTGAGCGAAAGATCTTGCCGAAATCCTAGAAAATCCATTTGGTTTCACAATAAGATCTCTTCGGCACTGGCCCCTTGTTTAGCTCGCATTTATCGTGAATCTCTTCCCAAGCGGAAAGGTCCTTGCGACGGGAAAATAGCTCAGCCAACTGCCGTGTATAAGAAGAATAAACAAACCAATATCCTTAACCCGGGTTTGCTGCAGGGTTCTTTAGCATATTCTAAGTTCGAATGTAATTAATTTCCTTGAGAGTAATAAGGCCCACTTGTTACCAAGGTTCTTTCGGCCACACTGCAGAAGTTTCGCTGGAAAGCTCTTATATATCCTCCACATAGTTTTTCCATATTTTTGAGCCCTGAATAAAGGAATTTGTGGCTGTCGACTTGCTTCGGACGAAGAGGTGCCCGCCTTGGTGTTACTATGGTTCGTTCAGCAAACACAAATATTTTGCCAGGAAGGCAGTGAAAGCTTTGTCTCAGAATATAATAATTGTATCAACAGTTAGAGCGATTGCTTTTGAAATAATCAACAGTTTGCTTAATTTTTTCCATCTATCTCGTTTTCCTTTGACTGCCCGTTGTAGAAAGTATCACTCATACGAAAATCAACTTGTACTTTTCTCGCACGAGATCCTTCGAACAAAATATCAAGAGCAACAGACAGATACCATATTGCTAGAAAGCGTTTGACACGGCACCCCACTGCATACTGTTAAAGAAGGTCCGAGCATAAAGAATAGGTCCTCAGATATGTGAGTGGCTTTAATCTTTTTAAGTAATAGAATACAGGACGTTGCCTTTAACGGCAAGCCTGCATCAGATACAAAGATATTGTCGGGAGTTCCACAGGAAAATGTAATAGGGCCATTCTTGTTTTTCATATTCATAAACCATGTGACGGATAGTGAGAGCATCCATCTGCGGATATTTGCTGATGAGGCCGCACTGTACGGTAACGTGTCTCTTTGAGTGGCTATTGGATCATACTGAGGATGGAAAAAAGTTCTATTTAATGTGATTAATGGCAGTTTAGCCTAAATGTGGGAGTGATGCTGTAACGACAGCGAAACATGTCTCAGTAAAAGAGGAAAAAGTCGCGTTTTGCTCAAGTTGGATCCCGTCCAGAAGCAAATTTATTTGTAAGCCAACATGGACAGAAGAGCTTCAATCTCAAGATAAATATTCGAGCAGTGCTAAGAATGGGTCGAGCTAGTTCACAAGGGTCTGAATTCACTGACAAAGGATTGCAAAACTTGTGTATTTTAATGATAAATGTTCAAATGACATAGAATTTTTGATCGCAAGTAAACACACGCAAATGGCATCTTGGAAATGAATTCATTTAATGTGGTTCGCAGGCATTACTTTATCTTTATTGCTAGACACACACTGCTTAAGAAGGAGCATTGTATCAAAATGTGAGGACCACTTTATATCTGTCGTATTAACTGCGCCCACCTCCATGTCCAAAATCACTTCATTACTCGACTCTGGAATGCTTGAATCCTCGATAATCAGTTCGAATACACATACTATACGAAATTTTCATTGTCAGTTCCAGATTACCCGACTGTGAAACTAAATCCTGCGCTAAATTTCATATCTTTCTTTAATGGCATTGAATGACAGCACATAGCGCAATTGGTGCGATCCTCCCACTGGACGTGGACATTACTGTCGCACTCCAGTGTGGCTCCGTACTTACGTACGTGACTTCATCACGTTGGACTCAGGGTTCGAGTCATGCATCTAGCAGGCAGTATTGTGTGAGACAATTACACTGATAATCCAAAACATTATAACCACTTTATGAAGGCTTTCACGACCGGATGACATATCTTCTGGTAAACCTTCCGGGATGTAAGGTCGTGGTCCATGAAACTCTTCAGCTCCTAACGTTTCGTCCAGAGCTGCGTGGACATCTTCAGAGGGGTGTTTCTCCTCCGGTGAGTGTTGCCGACTGACGGGTCGGACGTCTGAGAGCGACTTATACATCGTAGAAAGTGGGCGTGACCAGAGTTACACATGATATGCAGAGATAATCTTTGTCAGAGATAAAACTTAACTTTCGATCGTAATCTTGTCACGGATAAAACTGTCTAGCAATTCTGTAGTGCTACTGTCCAAATATCACTAAGTTTCATGGTCTCTTCTTTCCGATTAAAATTATCCCTATGTTTATATATTTCAATTGCTTCTCTACAAAGCCGTGGGTAATAGTTCGTCGTCGTAGATAAAATTTTTGTTTCGGAAAACTTCACTTGATGATTTCCTGACTGAAAAGCGTGTTCTGCTACAGCCGATCTATCTGTTTTTCCTAATCGGCAAAGACTTCTGTGTTCTTTTATCCGTGTATTTACGCTTCTTTTTGTTGTTCCAATATAAACTTTACCACATGTGCACGGAATTTTATACACGCCACTGGTTGATGGAGGAGCGCGTTTATCTTTTACAGACCGGAGAACATGACAAATTTTCTTCGTTGGTCTAAAAACAGGTCTAATATCATGTTTACTTAAAATCTTTCCAATCTGATCCGTTACTTTCTTTATAAATATATAAATATATAAATTTATGAAATATATAAACATAGGGATAATTTTAATCGGAAAGAAGAGACCATGAAACTTAGTGATATTTGGACAGTAGCACTACAGAATTGCTAGACAGTTTTATCCGTGACAAGATTACGATCGATAGTTAAGTTTTATCTCTGACAAAGATTATCTCTGCATATCACGTGTAACTCTGGTCACGCCCACATTCTACGATATATAAGTCGCTCTCAGACGTCCGACCCGACTGTTCACATGTGCCGTCGCCGTTCTCCGTGTTTTGTGCACCGTGTCTCCAAGTGATAGTGTTTTTTTCATCCAACGTGAACGGCTTCTTGTTTATTGTTTTTTTGTATCTCCATTTTTTGCCCGCCGTTTTTTGTATTGTATATATCACCTCTCTGTCCTGTTTATTGTTCCACTTAAGGCTGAAGAGCAGCGTACTATGCTGCTGACAGCCCGCCTGTATAGGTGTTTAAAATTACAATAAAGGAAAAAAAAAAGTCCGACCCGTCAGTCGGCAAGACTCACCGGAGGAGAAACACCCCTCTGAAGATGTCCAGCGCAGCTCTGGACGAAACGTTAGGAGCTGAAGAGTTTCATGGACCACGACCTTACATCCCGGAAGGTTTACCAGAAGATATATTATAACCACTGCCCACCGTGAATTGGATGCCGCCTAGTGGCGTGCGGGCACGAGACGCGGTAACGAAAGTATGTAAGCGGAGCAGACACGGGCGGGGGATCCCCCTAGCGAAGATATGGGCTACTAACGGGGAAATCCATTGAGATAAACGACTTTGACAAGGGGCAGATTACTTTTACGCAGAGCCCGTGAACGAGTATCCAAAAACGGCAAAGCTGGTCGAATGCTTACGTACTATTGTCGTGAGGTCATGAGAATCTACGGAAAGAGGTAGAACACTGAAACTACCACTAGCCGCTAAATGACAACGTCCACGACTCTTCTCAGAACGTGGGGTTCAGAGGCTCGCCTGTTCTGTAAAGTAGGATAGATGGTGATCTGTGGCATCTGTACGGAAAGAGCATAGTGCTAGTTTACGCACAAATGTTTCGGAGCACACTGATCATCGTACACTGTTGAACATGGAACTCGCAGCAGACCACCCCTACATGCTCACACGTTGACCCAACGACATCGTCAATTACGATTGCAGTGGGCACGGGACCATCGGTATTCGGCCATGGATCAATGGAAACGTGTCGGCTCTTCGAGTGAATCATATTTTTGCAACACCATGTCAAATGGTCGACTTCGCAAAAGCCGTCATCGAAGTGAATGGCGGCTCGAAATGTGGAGCGCGCCACGGACGCAGGCTGGTGGGAGCAGTATTATGATATGGGAGACATTCTCCTGCGCTTGCATGGGACCTATGATAGTAATCTAAGAGACGCTGGTAGTTGCGAATTACCAGCATCCCTTCATGCTTGATGTCTTCCCCAATGGCGCTGTCATCTTTCGGCAGTGGAATTTTTCGTGTCTCGGAGCTAGAGCCGTGCTATAGTGGTTTGAGGAGCATTATCATGGAAACGAAATTCGCCTGACGTGAACCCTGTGGGTCGCTATCGGGTGCCATCACCGCGTACATAAATCACCAGCCCGTTATTTACGCGGACTGCATGACCTGTACGCAGACATCTAATGCCACATACCTCCACAAACCTACCAGCAAACTGTCGGATCCCTGATACGCAGAATCAGTGATGTATTTCGTTCCAAACAATGACAAAGAAGCTATTAAGCAGGTGGTCATAATGGTTTTTGGCTCATCGGTGTATGTGTTTACATTGAGATATGAATTTGTTTACCGGTCATTCTGTCTCCGCTGGTTTATTGCAAAGTACAGTACAACGAAGACCTACCGTATTGCGTGACAAGTAATTGAGTATAAGCTTCTGAATTGCGTCATTACCAATAAATAATGTACGTTTTCTTTTCTGCATAATATCTATAAAAAAGGGAGGGGGTGGGGGGGGGGGGGGGGGAAGGAAAGAAACGCAACATAAGAACAGCCTAGCATTGAGATCTGCAACAATTTGGGGAAGGACTGCACTTGTGTCACGTTGAACGATTGTCTTCAGTCGTCATTGGTCCCGTTCTAGCTGGAATTTTTTTTCTGGTAGCAGCGATGTCGGAGATTTGATGTTTTACCGGATTCCTGATATTCACGGTACACTCGTGAAACGGTCGTACGGGAAACACCGACTTCATCACAACCTCGGATGTGCTGTGCCCCATCACTCCAGACGTACAAACTCACTTAAATCTTAATAACCTCCCATTGTAGCAGCAGGAAACGATCTAAGAACTGCGCAGACACTTGTTGTCTTATACAGGCGTTGCCGACCGCAGCGCCGTCTTCTGCCTGCTTACATAACTCTGAAGCTGAATAGGTATGCCTAACCAGTTTCTGGCGGTTCACTGCATTAAGTTACCTTTCTCAGCCTTATCTACGCCGCTACGGGGTTTTTTAAAAGTTAATAAGAACAATTCTGTATACATCGTTACCACATAATGTCGTTTTTAAGATTAATATAAATTTAATAAGAAGATGATTTTAAAATAATACAAAATACCACAAATGTATGTATCTATTGCGTGCATGAACTATATACTGCCGGCCGTGGTGGCCGAGTGGTTCTAGGCGCTACAGTCTGGAACAGCGTGACCACTACGGTCGCAGGTTCGAGTCCTGCCTCGCTTCCTGGTGACTTATCTACATCTACATCCATACTCCGCAAGCCACCTGACGGTGTGTGGCGGAGGATACCTTGAGTACCTCTATCGGTTCTCCCTTCTATTCCAGTCTCGTATTGTTCGTGGAAAGGAAGATTGTCGGCATGCCTCTGTGTGGGCTCTAATCTCTCTGATTTTATCCTCATGGTCTCTTCGCAAGATATACATAGGAGGGACCAGTATACTGCTTGACTCCTCGGTGAAGGTATGTTCTCGAAACTTCAACAAAAGCCCGTACCGGGCTACTGAGCGTCTCTCCTGCAGAGTCTTCCACTGGAGTTTTGGATATTCTCTATCTCTTCTATCAACCCTATCTGGTACGGATCCCACACCGGTGAGCAGTATTCAAGCAGTGGGTGAACAAGTGTACTGTAACCTACTTCCTTTGTTTTCGGACAGCATTTCCTTAGGATTCTTCCAATGAATCTCAGTTCTGGATCTGCTTTACCGACGATTAATTTTATGTGGTCATTCCATTTTAAATCACTCCTAATGCCTACTCCCAGGTGATTTATGGAATTAACTACTATATTGTAGCTAAATGATAAAGGATCTTTCTTTCTAAGTATTCGCAGCTCATTACACTTGTCTACATTGAGATTCAATTGCCATTCCCTGCACCATGCATCAATTCGTTGCAGATCCTCTGGCATTTCAGTACAATTTTCCATTGTTACAACCTCTCGATATACTACAGCATCATCCGCAAAAAGCCTCAGTGAACTTCCAATGTTACCCACAAGGTCATTTTTATATATTGTGAGTAGCAACGGTCCTACGTCACTCCCCTGCGGCACGCCTGAAATCACTCTTACTTCTGAAGACTTCTCTCCATTGAGAATGACATGCTGGGCTCTGTTATCTAGGAACTCTTCAATCCAATCACACAATTGTTCTGATAGTCCATATGCTCTTACTTTGTTCATTAAACGACTGTGGGGAACTGCATCAAACGCCTTGCGGAAGTCAAGAAACACGGCACCTACCTAGGAACCTGTGTCTATGGCCTTCTGAGTCTCGTGGACGAATAGCGCGAGCTGGGTTTCACATGATCGTCTTTTTCGAAACCCATGCTGATTCCTACAGAGTACATTTCTAGTCTCCAGAAAAGTTATTATACTCGAACATAATACGTGTTCCAAAACTCTAAAACTGATCGACTTTAGGGATATAGGTCTATAGTTCTGCACATCTGTTCGACCTCCCTTCTTCCAATCTTCCTCCCTTTTCCAATCTTTTGGAACGCTACGCTCTTCTAGAGACCTACGGTACACCGCTGCAGGAATGGGGGAAAATTCCTTCGCGTACTCTGTGTGAAATCGAACTGGTATCCAATCAGGTCCAGCGGCCTTTCCTCTTTTGAGCGATTTTAATAGCTTTTCTATCCCTCTGTCTTCTATTTCGATATCCACCATTTTGTGATCTGTGCGACAATCTAGAGAAGGAACTACAGTGCAGTCTTCCTCTGAGAATCAGCTTTGGAAAAAGACATTTAGTATTTCGGCCTTTAGTCTGTCATCCTCTGTTTCAGTACTATTTCGGTCACAGAGTGTCTGGAAATTTTGTTTTGATCCACCTAACGCTTTGAAACAAGACCAAAATTTCTTAGGATTTTCTGCCATGTCAGTACATAGAACTTTACTTTCGAATTCATTGAGCGCCTCTCGCATAGCCCTCCTCACACTACATTTCGCTTCGCGTAATTTTTGTTTGTCTGCAAGGCTTTGGCTATGTTTATGTTTGCTGTGAAGTTCCCTTTGCTTCCGCAGCAGTTTTCTAACTCGGTTGTTGTACCACGGTGGCTCTTTTCCATCTCTTACGATCTTGCTTGACACATACTCATCCAAAGCATATTGTACGTTGCTTGTGAACTTTGTCCACTGATCCTCAACACTATCTGTACTTGAGATAAAACTTTTGTGTTGAGCCGTCAAGTACTCTGAAATCTGCTTTTTGTCACTTTTGCTAAACAGAAAAATCTTCCTACCTTTTTTAATATTTCTATTTACGGCTGAAATCATAGATGCAGTAACCGCATTATTATCGCTGATTCCCTGGTCTGCGTTAACTGTTAAAATAGTTCGGATCTGTTTGTCACCAGAAGGTCTATTATGTTATCGCCACGAATCGGTTCTCTGTTTAAGTGCTCATGGTAGTTTTCACCTTATCGAGCGAAATGGTGCAGTGGTTATCACAGTAGACTCGCAGTTTGGAGGACGACGGTTCAAAAAAAATGGCTCTGAGCACTATGGGACTCAACTGCTGAGGTCATTAGTCCCCTAGAACTTAGAACTAGTTAAACCTAACTAACCTAAGGACATCACAAATATCTATGCCCGAGGCAGGATTCGAACCTGCGACCGTAGCGGTCACGACGGTTCAAATCCGCGTCCGACCACCCAGATTCAGATTTTCCGTGGTATCCCTAAATCGCTCCAGGCAAATGTCCGAATGGTTCCTTTGATAGGGCGCGGACGATTTCCTTCCACAGTCTTAAAACAATGAGCGCTTGTCCTCCGTTTCTAATGACCTCGATGCCGATGGGACGTTAATTCCCAATCTTCCTTCTTTCCAACTTTATGGTAGGCTCCATTGATGAACCGTACTGTATACGCAAAGTAAGTAAAATTTCGTCGTTTGCATTCTCTCCTGGTGTTGCAATTTTAGCGGCCAACAGTGCCAGTACGGATTATAATGGCGTCCGAAGAGTGTGCCACTGACCTCAGTGAGTGCGGGGCTGACGTTTGGTGGCTGAGACTGGTGCCGCAGTGGCGGGGGCAGGTGGTATGTGGTCCGGGAATAGCTGTCGGCTGCCGGCTGCGGTGTGCGCCAGTCGGCCCCAAGATGCCCCTCCGGAACCAGCCTCCCGCGCTGCGCCGCGCCGCTATGTCCACCATCGCCAGTCACTTCGAGCTGCTGTGCTACGGTGTGCGCAACAGCAAGGAAATGTCGGAGCTCATCCAGTCCGACGCCTACCTCGACATCGACGGACCCTTCCAGCACTTCCGTGAGTATCACGGCCGGCTCCTCCTCCCAAAAATACGAACGTCCGCGAGCCATTGCCCTTGCCCTTGACACACAGCAACAGCTAATACACGAATAGTCCAAATACTAACGAATCAAAAATAAGATACAATGAGGGTACCATATGACTCAACATGTCACCCATCATATTTCATGCATCATCTCATTAAATGTATTTGACACTCTTCTTCGGTGAGATACTAATAAATAATTGTATGTGTTTATTTTACGTACACGTGTTTCACCTGGTTCCTTCAGGTTTCAGCAATTACTTCCTCCGTTTTGAGCAGTAGTTCTTACTGATATCTATTTCTGTAGAAGAATATGCTACTTTTCATAAAATATCCGTGTAGAGTATGTTGTAGAAAGGAGTTGTCCTCCTCTAGACGAACTCGTATATACCACGTTTAAGTGCATCTACTGTAAAGAAAGAAAGACAGAAACAGCAATTTACTGAACGCCTGAAAAAATCTCGTGAAACAATTTTTGGCAAATTAAACACAAAACAACAGTTCAAAAGTCGTCAGTTATAGTATTCACAGAGAGGCAAACGTGAATCGTAAATAATAAAAGATGTCTCGACTCCACAACGTAATTAAACGTTGTTCAAATATCCTAATTCTGTAGCTGAAGCTCCCGGCTAAGTGCTATTCCGACTTCCACAGACCAAAACATCAAGTGCACTTAGTCACTGACAAACTCCGCATCACTAACCATACTCCTCTGCAATAAACAGACGTAATATTCCGTAACCAATGGAGTTACTGGAAGAGTCTTTTAATATAAGGGACTTTCTCGATGTTGTCAATCTGAGCAAACTGTGACCGTCTCTAAGGATTAGTTAAGCACTTAATGTCCTCTATACATAAACACATAATTAGTGGCGTAGAAGTACCATGTAATTTCCATGCTATTATTCACTTTGCTTAAAATTCTGTCCCTACGATGTCAAGAACATTCAAATAGCATATAGTGATGCAAATATTAATTCACTTCTCATAGATTAATATGTTTAAATTTCCGGAAGAATTAGTACAAAGTTTTATCTGAACTACTGTATTAACGCTGAAACTGGCTACGCAACTCCCAAATTTGTTTTTCCATCACCACATGCATTTCATTTTATCCATTCAAGCCAATGTGACTTGTGAGGTGTCGTCGCCTCTTTCTGCTTCCACGGGGAGATGTATTTACATGCATATATCCGTTTTCTTTTTCTTTTATTTTCAGCCCACATGATTCTCATGTTTCAATACCACATAGTGACCAAAAGGCCTTGTTAGAGTTGTTGACGTTTTTGTTTACTGAAGAAACACAATAATAACAAAACAAACGCAGTGGTGTGGAGGTGGTATAATAGTTTAACGTGAGCATAATGTGGGAGATGTACATCGCAGAAAGTAAAAAACAAGCAAGAAAACGAGTGACCAGTGCTAGAAGCGTCAATTCTTATCAAATGTCCACGTTAAAGATAATGAAGCATGTCTACAGAAAAGGACGAGGAAACGCCAACGCAGATTACAGATTAACTGAAAAAAACAATGAGATGCGTGTAGTGACGGATAAAGCACGCAGATGAGGATAGGATAGTATTAGCAATAAGAAAGTACATATGTAGAAGCTACAGGTGCCAGGGCCATGCAACTGATGAATTTACTTGAATGTCACCGAAGTTTCATCTCTTACCAGCAATGAAATTGCTATTACTCCTTTCGGATATTCAGACAGTAGTCTCTTCAATTATGGCAGATACGTATTTTAACTGTAATAAATGCGGCAGGGTGACAGTCTGCGCCTGACTTTGCTGCGGCTGCAGTGTTGTCCAGGCCCGTGATTTACTTTGGGTCGGTTTGTAGTTGGAGATACCTGAGCTGTAAATGGTGACAACTGTAAGTGTGCAAGGGGTTCCATTTTGTTACTTGAACTACTGAAACGCAGGACTGTAACCGGAACTGTGAACCAGTGCCTTTCTACGTAGGCGCGCGATTCACTTATATTAAACATACAGAATGCAAACTCTGTTTCACCAAATTCTGCATTTGACATTGTTGTTGACAGCTTCCACAACACAACTTTTATTATCCCGTACATAGTGCAACTGGTTATCCTTCCGCAGGAAAACTTAAAACTAAAACATGAAGATTATCAACGTCCGTTAGACCGCAGATTGTGTCCAGAACTAATAGTCACATAATTCCTTTAACTATGAGCTTTGTTTGTATCTTCCACCTCTTTACTTTTTCAAAATTAATGGCTACGGCAACTGCACGGCGATGCAGCTTCGACCTGTCTTTTGCAAGTTAGAACTCTAGTGTAAATGAAACATTTTCTAAATGAAAATGAGTAATTATCCATTGCAGGATATATCTTTCTCTTAAATTGTCCCTTTGATCGGTTTACGTATAATATTTCTCAACATTTTGATCAAATTTGTGATTTGGGTTCAGCCAGTTTACAGTAACCGCAAAAGATGTTTGCAACTGCTTATAGTTCGTAAACATACACTGTCGATATTGAATCTTCCATATCTGCTGATGGTACGAATGGTTGTCGATGGCACGATCTCATCTTATATTCTACACATGATTACGAAAGGGGAATAAGTTAAAGTTACATTTCTTAGGAATCAGTTAGTGGCCAGTGTAAGCCCTCGCAGCTTTGTGATACGGGCACTATAAAGCACATTCTGCAATCAAGTGACACGACCGCAACACAGCTTTAGTTGTGAAATATAATAACACCACCGGAGTATTGTACTTAATTTCAGATGGTTATTGTAGCCAATCCTCCAAGACTGTTTACAGAATGAATGCCAAATTCCCGAGACTGCCAAACGCATAAGTTCTCGTCATCACATATTAGAGAACGACCACAAAAACGCGCTTTGAAAACCAGTTCTGTGCTTTTGTTCATCCATATAAACGTCATAATCTTTGTTGTCTTTCGAAATACATACCATAAAACAGCACGTACTCCTGACTACAAAATTTGTGGACGCTCTATGAACGTCTTATACGACTTGTCTACTGTAATTAGACTGATACCGCAGACCTAAATGTACACAATCTGGCGAAGCGTACTGACGCTACTGATGGTCTGGAACAATAAAAGTAAGTAAATGAAAGTAATTTGGATTTAACTTTCCTTATTATTCAAGTCACGCAAAATAATAATTAATGGTTTTAAAAAACACTTGATAAAAAATCAGCAAGAAGCAGAATTGTTGGATGAAGAGACAATTATTGTGAGAAGACATGGAAGGAAATATGTGCCTCAGGACTCCATATTATTCACTTACTCTGTTCTCAGTATCTTCATATTGCTATTATGTTACGCAAATCACGTGATATGGACCTGTCAATACTCTACTGGAAGCTCAACTACTTCCTTCCCTTCACAGTTACCAGCTGAATCCTTAATGTGACCGCAGATTACAAATCAGCGATAATGTTGCTAGGACTATTTTGCCACGGAGCACTCGAGATCTACTTTATTTGGGTTCTAATTCATTCAGAACTGAAGTGCCGAAGCTCGATCGGCTAACAATTAGTGAAAAGCATTTTAAAATAAGGAGGTGTGTATGTTCCATCACTCATCAAGATCACTTATCTGTAAAACTCTGCATTTGCAGGAATCAGATATTCGAAGGATAAACGATCTAAAGACTAGAGAAACGCAGACGGTTCAGAAACAATACCGGATACAGACAATTACATATTTTTTCAAGCTGTACAAGCTTTATCGCAGACATTTTTTTGATTTACTACACCTGCAAAATGGCGAAGCGCTGGTCACGGTACATGATCGATATTTTATCGTCCATTCCGCAACATAGCACGACACCGATGCGAGTATCTAAGCACCGACATAGAGGCAAGGATGAGCTTGGCAATCGTGCCTTACCGACGTGCTTGTGGTAAATGCGGTTCTTCCTGAAACGAGAACTTTGGCGGCTTTATTACCAATTGCGCCCTTACAGAACCAACATGATATTAGTCTTATGTTGGCTGCCGAAAGACAAACACCCGAAGAAATCCATCGGAGAATGAAGAATTTGTATCGGGCAGCATGTCGGGCGAAAACTACCGTTGTGGAATGGTGCGCCAAGTTCTGTGTTGGTCGAGATTCGACACAAGACGCTTCTCGACCTACGAGGCCAGCCATTACTGACAAGCGGGAGACAATAGATCACTCGTCCCATAGTCCCGATCTCTCCCAATGCCATTATCACGCCCTCGATCCCTTAAAAAAGGCCTTGAAAGGTCGACAATTCCTGTCGTACGAGGATGTGCAGAAAGCAAGCAGCAGGACAAGGTATTTTACAATACCTTGTGCGCTGGTGGGATGTTTGCCTCAATGGTCATGGACATTTTGCCCCATTGGCATACCGATTCTGGACTGTATGGCTTTCGAAAGCAAACTTTTTGATCGCCCCTTGTACAACCAAATACCTGCATGGAGATACAGAGTTCTATTAACACCGCATGGCAAATGACTAGTTACAAAGTTACCATTTCTGTTGCACCATCTGAAGTGAACGCTGTGCCTTTTTGTTTGGACAACTGCAATCCTAATACACAGAATTGTTGTAGGAAGTTATATTTTGACTAAAGTTCAGTCTTGATCACACCATTTATGTTTCAATGACATAGGTAACCGGCTCCGGTTATTTTTACATAACCATTATCAGACCCATGGCTCCATTAGGATGGTAGGCGGAGCTCTCCTCAGCTGCTACGAAGTCAACTGAACTCGTAGCAGCTGAGGAGAGCTCCGCCTACCATCCTAAGGGACCCATGGGTCTGATGATGGTTATGTAAAAATAACCAAAACCGGTTACCTATGTCATTGAAACATAAATGGTGTGATCAAGACTAAACTTTAGTCAAAATATAGTAACCTATTGATCACTGAATTCCAAACTGTTTACCAAAAATGTTGTAGGAAGCCCAAATATTTCTCTTGTTATTGATCCATCCCATTTTGTCTTAATCATTTCATCGAATTTTCGTATTTGCATTTGAGTGCCAAGTACGGGAGGAACGAACAGCCAACACACGAACTTCGATTATGGGAAATAAGACTGTGTAAGTATTACGTGAGCTACTTTTTTTTTTTCAAGATTCGATCGACCGCGAAATTAAAACCACAGTGAAAATCAAAGGAAACTCTGCTCAGATATGTTGCGTAGTGTCTGTAGTATGACCATCGATCGCGTCATGTCACAGTTTTCAGTTCTGAGAGCATAGTGAGCATGTAAAGATGTGAATTTTAAAAATTTCCCGGCGAATTGACTGTTCAAACAAATTTCGGGCTTGCAGCCGGTCGTCGTTCAATACTTCGCACGATATTTCAACTGGGCACCTGCCAGTCATCTTCAGGTGAGCCGTCGCAGACTGGCGACAAATTTTTTTTTTTTTTTTCTTTATTGAATTTCAATTCCCCCCAAAGGGGGCGGGCTGGCAGCAGCTTAGGACGCCGCTCTGCAGCCTACAGATTTTCTGACAAAGAGCAGGAGAATAAATAATAATAAAAAACAGGCGATAAAATCGGGGACTTAGTGAGTAACAAGGTGAAAAGAAACTGGGGAAATTAAAACAAGCAACAGAGGGATGATGAAGCGAATAAAAATACATACGGAGCAGACAGGGAAAACAATAGACAGTTAAGAAAACACGGCGACAGTCTGGATTCTGTTCGCAAAGTATATAAAATTCACACCCAGCGACAGCATGGTTTCTGTTCGCAACACAACACTGAATAGGCACTAGAACACAGCACGAAAAAGTCGGCAAAGGTGCTGGCGACAAAATTCTCCGCTCCGCAATATATAGCGTACTGTAACTGTTCTGCGCATGCGTCGAAAACTTGATAGTTGAACCAACACTGCCCGCCGGCCGCGCCCTCGCTGGTGGAATAGCGGAACTCAGACGCCCTCTGCGTTGCTGTTTGCCACGGCCATCGACGCACTCTGTCGTCTTCGATTTGAGCAAATCGTGGAGATGATGGGATTCCATGCACTGTCCAGCTGGTAGCCGCTGTCACGGTTTAACAGATTTTCCGCCAGTCGTATTTCTACGGATTCTTTAATAATGGAGTCCCAGAAAGACGTTGCTGTAGACAAAACCATTGTTTTCTCATACTCCATTGAATGGCCAGTAGAAATACAATGTTCAGCAATAGCGGACTTGCTTGGCTGCAAAAGGCGGGTGTAACGCTGATGTTCAGTGCAGCGTTCTTTCACGGTGCGTGTGGTTTGACCTATGTAAGCCATACCACATTGGCACGGTATCTTGTAAATTCCGGCCTTTCGTAGTAACAGATTGTCCTTCACTGATCCCACAAGGTCCGCAATCTTCGATGGTGGGCGGAAAACCACTTTTACTTGAAATTTTCGGAGGATTCTTGCTATTTTAAACGAAGTGTTGCCAACGAAAGGAAGAAAAGCTAAAGATTGTTCCGGCATGTTCTCCTCCTTATTCACTTCCTGCTTCTTAGTTTTAACTGTTAGTGCCCTGTTAATCTGCCGGATGGAATACCCATTTTCGCTGAATACTGTCTTTAGATGGGCGAGTTCTTGAGATAAGCTATCTAGATCTGAGACAGTATGAGCTCTATGAACAAGGCCGGAATTTACAAGATACCGTGCCAATGTGGTATGGCTTACATAGGTCAAACCACACGCACCGTGAAAGAACGCTGCACTGAACATCAGCGTTACACCCGCCTTTTGCAGCCAAGCAAGTCCGCTATTGCTGAACATTGTATTTCTACTGGACATTCAATGGAGTATGAGAAAACAATGATTTTGTCTACAGCAACGTCTTTCTGGGACTCCATTCTTAAAGAATCCGTAGAAATACGACTGGCGGAAAATCTGTTAAACCGTGACAGCGGCTACCAGCTGGACAGTGCATGGAATCCCATCATCTCCACGATTTGCTCAAATCGAAGACGACAGAGTGCGTCGATGGCCGTGGCAAACAGCAACGCAGAGGGCGACTGAGTTCCGCTATTCCACCAGCGAGGGCGCGGCCGGCGGGCAGTGTTGGTTCAACTATCAAGTTTTCGACGCATGCTCAGAACAGTTACAGTACGCTATATATTGCGGAGCGTAGAACTTTATCGCCAGTCTGCGACGGCTCACCTGAAGATGACTGGCAGGTGCCCAGTTGAAATATCGTGCGAAGTATTGAACGACGACCGGCTGCAAGCCCGAAATTTGTTTGAACAGCATGTAAAGATGCCTAGAACAGAGTCTCCCACAAAAAATGTGAAGTGCGAGCTGTTATTGAATTTCTTAATGCTGACGGGTTCTTCCTGATTTCATGCAGCCGACATAACGTAACTGTCATTTGTGGCAGCAAAAGAGCGGCAACTGTGCAAGAACTTCGAAGCAGAACGTACAGATGTTCTCAGTCCGGAACCGCGCTGTTGCTGCGTTCGCAGGTTCGAATCCTGCCTCGGGCATGGATGTGTGTGATGTCCTTAGGTTAAGTTAGGTTTGAGTAGTTCTAAGTCTAGCGGACTGATGACCTCCGATGTTAAGTCCCACAGTGCTCAGAGCCATTTGAACCATTTTTACAGATGTTCACGGTGGAGGCGGTAAGGGAAGGAAGTGAGTGTCAGCCGAAGATCTCGTTAAGCTAGTGGATCAGACGATTCGAGATAATCGGCTACGAACGGCAATTCACCACAAGCGAAGAGGAGTGTCGTCATCAGACAACGTCCTTCTACGTGGCAGTGCTTGACCTCACACTTCAGCTGCAACAAAGACACGTCTGTACCGTTTACGATGGGAAGCGTATCATCATCTACAATACAGCATGGACTTCGCTCCCTCTGATTTTCATCTCTTTGCTCACATGAACCGTTCGCTATGAGGGCACCGATTTGGCACAGGCAGCGCGTTTTCATACCAATGTTAAGAATTGGCAGAAAGCACAAGCGGCTGTCATCTACGACAGGGGTACTAGAAAGTTGGTACAACGCTACGAAAATATCTACTTAATAAAAGCAAGCCTTCTGGCCCAGACTGTATACCAATTAGGTTCCTTTTGGAGTATGCTGATGCATTAGTTCCATACTTAACAATCATATACAACCGTTCGCTCGACGGAAGATCCGTACCCAAAGACTGGGAAGTGCACAGGTCACACCAATATTCAAGAAAGGTAGTAGGAGTGATCCACTAAATTATAGGCTCATATCGCTAACGTCGATATGCAGCAGGATTTTAGAACATATATTGTGTTCGAACATAATGAATTACCTCGAAGAAAACGGTCTATTCACACACAGTCAACATGGGTTTAGAAAACTTCGTTCCTGTGAAACACAACTAGCTCTTTATTCACATGAAGTGCTGAGTGCTATTGACAAGGGATTTCAGATCGATTCCGTATTTCTGGATTTCCGGAAGGCTTTTGACAATGTACCACACAAGCGGCTCGTAGTGAAATTGCGTGCTTATGGAATATCATCTCAGTTATGTGACTGGATCTGTGATTTCCTGTCAGAAAGGTCACAGTTCGTAGTAATTCACGGAAAGTCATCGAGTAAAACAGGAGTGATTTCTGGCGTTCCCTAGGGTAGCGTTATAGGCCCTTTACTGTTCCTTATCTATATAAACGATATGGGAGACAATCTGAGCAGCCGGCCTCTGTTGTTTGCAGATGACGCTGTCGTTTATCGACTAATAAAGTCATCAGAAGTTCAAAACAAACTGCAAAACGATTTAGAAGAAACATCGGAATGGTGCGAAAAGTTAACGGAAAGTGTGAGGTCATCCACATGAGAGCTAAAAGGAACTCAAACTTCGGTTACACGATAAATCAATGTAATCTAAAAGCCGTAAATTCAACTAAATACCTAGGTATTACAATTACGAACAACTTAAATTGGAAGTAACCCATAGAAAATGTTGAGGGGAAGGCTAACCAAAGACTCCGTTTTATTGGCAGGACACTTAGAAAAAGTAACAGACCTACTAATGAGACTGCCTACACTACGCTTGTCCGTCCTCTTTTAGAATACTGCTGCGCGGTGTGGGATCCTTACCAGATAGGACTGACAAGATTTGGGATAGACATAATTAAAACAAAGGAGTTTTTCGTTGCGACGGAATCTTCTCACGAAATTCTGATCACCAACTTTCTCCTCCGAATGCGAAAATATTTTGTTGACACCGACTTACATAGGGAGGAACGATCATCAAGATGAAAGAAAGGAAATCAGAGCTCGTACGGAAAGATATAGGTGTTCATTCTTTCCGCGTGCTATACGAGATTGGAATAATAGAGAATTGTGAAGGTAGTTCGATGAACCCTCTGCCAGGCGCTTAAATGTGATTTGCAGAGTATCCATGTAGATGTAGATGTAGGAAATGTGTAAGTCGGAGAGGCTACTACATAGAGAAGTAGCTGGAAGTCGTACAAAGTGTTGCAACTGAAACATTTTTAATTTTCACTGTGGTTTTCATTTTGCGACCAATCGGAGACAGACGAAAACAGCCCTCGTAGATGAGTAAAAATAAATTGTTTTAAACAAATGTTTCGTTTCTTAGCCAAATAACTATCTCATTTATGGCTCTTGGGAATCTGCTTCTAGTAATTGTCTGTAGGTGGCATTGTTTCTTCAGTGGTTTGTGCTTATGTAGTTTTTTTTTTTAAACCTTCAAACATTGGTTGTGCACAAATTCAGAGCTTTACATATAAATGACCTTGATGGCAGGTAGAACAGTCTCATCTTCGTATTTTAAAATCATTTTCATTCAGTGTTATCTGTTCGATCTGAGGTACTTATTTTTGAGATAGGAACTGTGATATAGGCGTATTGGCCAATGAACCGCATAATATCTACATCTTTACTCTGCAAAGCACAGTAAGGAGCAAAGTGCAAGGTATTTTTGTTGTATTGTGACTTCATATACCACAGTTTTTCGGAAAGTAAGTTCAGAATGATCGCAAAATGGAAACCACTGTGATAATCAGAAATGTTTTATCTGCAACAGTTAGCTACAGATTCCAGACACTTCTCTACACAGTCACCACTGCGACTTACACATTTGTCGTAGCGTTGTACCAACTTTCCAATACCATCGTCATAGAAGGCAGCCGCCTGTGCTTCCCGCTAATTCTCTACGCTCATCTATAGCTCGTTGTCTGTGCGAAAATGTTGTCTTCATAGCCAGTAGTTAATTTGAGGAGAGATGAAACACAGAGGGAGCCAATTACCAGCTGTAGTGCGGATGATTAAACAGTTCCCAGCGAAAACGCTGCAGGAGCATTTTCATTGCCCCTGCACATTGCGACCGAGAATTGTGACGAAGTAGGAACCGTATGGCAGTTCTGTAATATTGGCTGCATAACATCAGGCGAAATCTCTCACCAGGGCCTCAGGCTTGGCGGGAGACATTATTTTCTACGCATCTTTATCAGCTCACTGTGCGCTCAGAACTGAAAAGAGCGAAGTGATGCAACCGACAGGCATACTAGAGACATTGTCGAACACATATGTGCAAACCTTTATTAGATTTTCACAGTGTTTTCCATTGCTTGACCGATCGGAACTTACTTTCCTAATATCCCTCGTATTTTCCATTTACACCTACGGAATGTAGTACAAATGAACCTCCACCCAGTGAAGTGGCGCAGTTGTGAGACACAAGACTCATACTCGAGTCGACACTGGTTTGCCTGGCCACCCACATTTAGGTTTCCTTGACTTCACTAAATCAATTGAGTCGATTGTCGGGATGATTCGTTTTGAAAGAGAACGGCCGATTTACTTCCCACTCTCTTCCCAAACCGGTTTCTTTGCTCTGTCTCTATCGACCTCGTCGTCGAGGAAACGTTTAACTCTAATACTCCTTCTTTCTTTGCTTCTTTCCTTCTTTTTACGAATGCCTCCTTAAACGTGTATTGTGTCTTAAGCTTCTCTACACCTCATCGCTCAAACTGCCCAAGTACTTGGAGTGACTCTTCTTTTATACGAAGTTACTACTCAATATAGCTTCCATTTGAAGTAGTGAGCTCATTACATTGTTGAACCCATCTCTCGACTCCTCTTTGGAAAAAAAAGGTAAACAGTAGTACACTGTCGAATTCACGTTGAAACTTCCATTTCATCTGGGTCACAAAACGTTGTCCCTGAAGAGAGTCCCTTATCACAATAAAAATGCAGTATGGGGTGTAGAAAATTATCCGCTACCAGTCACAATAAAAGGTTATTTATTTGTCACACGACCGGTTTCGGGCTTGCGCCCATCTTCAGGTGTTTATACATTCATGTACGTGTTTGTAGTTTTGGAGATCACTGTATAAATACAAAACAATTATTTGCTGGTGACTACACGGATACAAGTGGGACAATTGCGAGTGGTAAGGCAGCATTTGACGAAAATATATCTATAGACAAAAAGCGCATTTTGTTTAATTTGATTGTTTGAATGGTCTTCATCATCTTGATTTTACATGTTTTGAAAGCATTGACAGTTCGTAATACCTGGCTAGGTAACATTAAATGAATTACCATCCACAATGGATAAAATTCATTTCATAAAAATCCAGTAATTATCGCGCGTACTAAATTCACGCTGTGGAACAGAAGCGTGACCACTGACAAAGCATCATTGCAGAGCATATGATCTGGTACCATATAGTGCAGTTAGTCGAGATGGATAGCTTTCACATTTTTATTCGACCTCTTCCATCCGATAATTGTTCTAATGTTCTCGAATGTCTCATTTAACGCTACCTGTTTGATAATACAGTTTTTTTTTCAGATAAAACATGAATGACGCCCACTTCATCCATAAAAATCCGCCCCCTTGAACTTTTGCAATGATTGCTGGCACTTAAACTTCTCAGACGTCGTAAAATAGATTTTATTCAATGCCATGAACTTAAACTGGTTGTCATCTTTTCACCATTGTCTGTGTAGCACAGTGACTATAATTCAGCAGGATCAGTCTTTCGCCGTGTTTACTTGCTGCCGATGCGCACAGCTGCCGTGTCCCATTTCTTTGTTTGTTTCTAATGCGGATGCTCCTTCTGTAAGCTTCTTCATCCACCTATGACAGTCAGGTAGATGCATAAAAAAAGATGCAGTGTTTCTTAACGTCCAAAAGACGTTTAACTCAGTACCACACATACGTTTATCATCTAAAGTACCATTATATGGCCGGCCGGGGTGGCCGAGCGGTTCTAGGCGCTACAGTCTGGAACCGCGCGACCACTACAGTCACAGGTCCGAATCCTACCTCGGGCATGGATGTGTGTGATGTCCTTAGGTTAGTTAGGTTTAAGTGGTTCTACGTTCTAGGGGACTGATGACCTCAGAAGTAAAGTCCCATTGTGCTCAGAGCCATTTTGAACCATTATATGGGGCGCCAAGACTGTTACGTGAGTAGATTGAGAGTTTCTTGGTAGGGGGTCACAGCATTTTTTTCTGGATGGAGATTCATAGACAGATGTAGAAGTAACTCCGAGTGTGCACCAAGGGAATGTGTTGGGAGCCTTGCTGTTCATACTGTACATTAATGACCTTTGAGACAATACTAACAGTAACCTCAGACTCTGCTCAGATGACGCAATTATCTATAAAGAAGTAGGCTACTCTTTGAAAAAAGGAGCACAAATTTCAGTCACATATAAATAAGATTTCAAAGTGGTGGAAAGATTGCTAACTTGCTTTAAATGTTCAGAAATGTCAAATTTTACACTTAAAGAACGAAATATCAATGAGTCACAGTTGGAATCGGTCATCCCGTACAAATACGTGGGTGTAACAATTTGCAGTGTTATGAACTCGAACGATCACATAAGTTGAGATGTAGGTAGAGTAGGTGACAAACTACGGTACATTGACAGAATACTATTGAAATTCAATCAGTCTGCAAAGAATATTACTAACGAAACACTCATGTGATCCATCCTCGAACACTGTACGAGTGTGCGGGACCCATACCAAATGGAACTAACAGGAGATATTGAACATATACACTACTGGCCATTAAAATTGCTACACCAAGAAGAAATGCAGGTGATAAACGGGTACTCATTGGACAAATATACTACAACTGACATGTGATTACATTTTCACGCAATTTGGGTGCATATATCCTGAGAAATAAGTACCCAGAACAACCACCTCTGGCCGTAATAACGGCCTTGATACGCCTGGGCATTGAGTCAAACAGAGCTTGGGTGGCGTGTATAGGTACAGCTGCCCATGCAGCTTCAACACGATACCACAGTTCATCAAGATTAGTGACTGGCGTATTGTGACGAGCCAGTTGCTTGGCCACCATTGACCAGACGTTTTCAATTGGTGAGAGATCTGGAGAATGTGCTGGCCAGGGCAGCAGTCGAACATTTTCTGTATCCAGAAAGGCCCGTACAGGACCTGCAACATGCGGTCGTGCATTATCCTGCTGAAATGTAGGGTTTCGCGGGGATCGAATGAAGGGTAGAGCCACGGATCGTAACACCTCTGAAATGTGTCCATTGTTCAAAGTGCCGTCAATGCGAACAAGAGGTGACAGACTTGTAAGCAATGGCATCCCATACCATCACGCCGGGTGATACGCCAGTATGGCGATGACGAATACATGTTTTCAATGTGCGTTCACCGAGATGTCGCCAAACACGGCTGGGACCACATGATGGTGTAAACAGAACCTGGATTCATCCGAAAAAAATGACGTTTTGCCATTCGTGCACCAATGTTCGTCGTTGAGTACACCATTGCAGGCGCTCCTGTCGGTGATGCAGCGTCAAGGCTAACCGCAGCCATGGTCTCCGAGCTGATAGTCCATGCTGCTGCAAACGTCGTCGAACTGTTCGTGCAGATGGTTATTGTCTTCCAAACGTCCCCATTTGTTGACTCAGGGATCGAGACGTGGCTGCACGATCCGTTACAGCCATGTGGATAAGATGCCTGTCATCTCGACTGCTAGTGATACGAGGCCGTTGGGATCCAGCACGGTGTTTTGTATTACCCTCCGGAACCCACCGATTCGATATTCGGCTAACAGTCATTGGATCTCAACCAACGCGAGCAGCAATGTCACGATACGATAAACCGCAATCGCGATAGGCTACAATCCGACCTTTATCAAAGTTGGAAACGTGATGGTACGCACTTCTCCTCCTTACACGAGGCATTACAATAACGTTTCACCAGGCAACGTCGGTCAACTGCTGTTTGTGTATGAGAAATCGGTTGGAAACTTTCCTCATGTCAGCACGTTGTAGGTGTCGCCACCAGCGCCAGCCTTGTGTGAATGCTCTGAAAAGCTAATCATTTGCATATCACAGCATCTGCTCCCTGTCGGTTAAATTTCGCGTCTGTAGCACGTCACCTCCATGGTTCAAAAAAATGGCTCTGAGCACTATGGGACTTAACTTCTGTGGTCATCAGTCCCCCAGAACTTAGAACTACTTAAACCTAACTAACCTAAGGACATCACACACATCCATGCCCGAGGCAGGATTCGAACCTGCGACCGTAGCAGACGCGCGGTTCCGGACTGAGCGCCTTAATCGCGAGACCACCGCGGCCGGCCATCTCCATGGTGTAGCAATTTTAATGGCCAGTAGTGTACAATGGTGTCCAAAATTAAAGCAACAAAAGGAAATTTTGCAAGGTTGCGGTTATTTTGCCACAAAGCAGTATAAATAGGTGATAGTAAAGTATAGAGAATATAAAGCATACAGAACGTAAACAACTGCAACATGCATAAATGTAGACAAAAATGTTCTTCGTTTTTTTTTTTCAAGCTAACGGATTTGCACACACATTCCGACAGCTGGTTAATGTGCTCAGTATGGAGTGTGACCACCTGTGGCAGCAATACACGCCTGACAACGACGGTACATTCTGTGAATGATGTCATCAGACTCATGTTGAGGTAACAATGCCCACTCTTCCTGCAGAGCTGCTCGCAATCTTGGAGAGTGATTGGTGGATGCTGCTGTGATGCAAGCCGTCTCCCTAGTGCATCCCAGACATGCTCTATGGGATTCAAATCGGGAGAGCAAGCAGGACACGCCATGCGTGCAATATCTTCCGTTTCCAAGAAAACATCAACGACCCGTACTCTACGAGGTCGAGCATCATCGTCCCTCAGTACGAAGTCTGGACCCACAGCAGCTCGCAACAACCGCAAATGAGGTCCCAAGGTCTCGACACGATACCTGACAGCAATTAAACCTTGCCGATTCACCCGTACAGTTTTATGAAGAGCGATGTGTGTGGTGCCCACACCATTAGGAATCCTTCTTGATATCGGTCTCTTTCCACAATGTTTGAGTCCCAAAATCATATTCCACGTTCCCTCCAGATGCGAATGCGAATCCATCGAAAATCGCTGTCCAGCCTATATCAGGACTCATTTTCGAAAAGAACATTGATCCACTATTCGACCGTCCAGGTGGCATGCTGATGACTCGATTCTAGACGTTCCCTTCTGTGAAAACGCGTCGGAGGTACCCATACAGCAGGTCTCCGACAATAAAGACCACTCTGCCGGAGCCTCCGGCACACCGTTTAGCACCGACCAAGGTGGCGGCTAGCACACTGGACTCGCATTCGCGTGGACGATGGTTCAATCCCGGGTCTGGCCATCCTGATTTAGGTTTTCCGTTATTTCCCTAAATCGCTCCAAATGCCGGGATGGTTCCTTCGAAAGGACACGGCGGACTTCCGTCCGCGTCCTTCCCTAATCCGATGAGACAGATGACCTCGCTGTCTGGTCTCCTCCCCCAAACAACCCAACTCACACCGTTTGGCTCGTTACAAAATGTCCAGTGGATACTGTGAGCTGACATGGCAGTTGCTATGCAGTACTAATGTGGTACTGTCGTGCCCTCACAGCCAAATAATGGCCCTCTCTTCTGAAGTCACACTTGGTCGGCCGTGCCCTGGTCTTTGGGATACACTTTCTGTCTCTATAAACTGTCGCCACCACATCCGAGAAACAACAGAGCGATTCACATTAAGCCATCTGGCCACATCAGTTTGCGACTGTCCTGCTTTCTTTCTTTGGCCCTCCATCGTAGAGAGTATGGTAGGCATGTTCTCTGTGCCGTACTGCACCGTATGCGACTGTGTACACAACGACTGTGGATGTGGGGCTACCCGTCAAACACTACTTCCTTTCATAGGTGCCCTGACTGCATCGTTCGCATGGTTGTCCATTGACCGGAATGTCATCTTCGGTGCAGAACACGATAATACGGATATCTGGTTGACAGTTTGTATGATTATATCCTGAATTAGACACAGGACCGGGAAATAGTGGTTTGTTGCTTTAATTTTGGACACCAGTGTATAGAGAAGAGCAGCATTTATACACTCCTGGAAATTGAAATAAGAACACCGTGAATTCATTGTCCCAGGAAGGGGAAACTTTATTGACACATTCCTAGGGCCAGATACATCACATGATCACACTGACAGAACCACAGGCACATAGACACAGGCAACAGAGCATGCACAATGTCGGCACTAGTACAGTGTATATCCACCTTTCGCAGCAATGCAGGCTGCTATTCTCCCATGGAGACGATCGTAGAGATGCTGGATGTAGTCCTGTGGAACGGCTTGCCATGCCATTTCCACCTGGCGCCTCAGTTGGACCAGCGTTCGTGCTGGACGTGCAGACCGCGTGAGACGACGCTTCATCCAGTCCCAAACATGCTCAATGGGGTACAGATCCGGAGATCTTGCTGGCCAGGGTAGTTGACTGACACCTTCTAGAGCACGTTGGGTGGCACGGGATACATGCGGACGTGCATTGTCCTGTTGGAACAGCAAGTTCCCTTGCCGGTCTAGGAATGATAGAACGATGGGTTCGATGACGGTTTGGATGTACCGTGCACTATTCAGTGTCCCCTCGACGATCACCAGTGGTGTACGGCCAGTGTAGGAGATCGCTCCCCACACCATGATGCCGGGTGTTGGCCCTGTGTGCCTCGGTCGTATGCAGTCCTGATTGTGGCGCTCACCTGCACGGTGCCAAACACGCATACGACCGTCATTGGCACCAAGGCAGAAGCGACTCTCATCGCTAAAGACGACACGTCTCCATTCGTCCCTCCATTCACGCCTGTCGCGACACCACTGGAGGCGGGCTGCACGATGTTGGGGCGTGAGCGGAAGACAGCCTAACGGTGTGTGGGACCGTAGCCCAGCTTCATGGAGACGGTTGCGAATGGTCCTCGCCGATACCCCAGGAGCAACAGTGTCCCTAATTTGCTGGGAAGTGGCGGTGCGGTCCCCTACGGCACTGCGTAGGATCCTACGGTCTTGGCGTGCATCCGTGCGTCGCTGCGGTCCGGTCCCAGGTCGACGGGCACGTGCACCTTCCGCCGACCACTGGCGACAACATCGATGTACTGTGGAGACCTCACGCCCCACGTGTTGAGCAATTCGGCGGTACGTCCACCCGGCCTCCCGCATGCCCACTATACGCCCTCGCTCAAAGTCCGTCAACTGCACATACGGTTCACGTCCACGCTGTCGCGGCATGCTACCAGTGTTAAAGACTGCGATGGAGCTCCGTATGCGACGGCAAACTGGCTGACACTGACGGCGGCGGTGCACAAATGCTGCGCAGCTAGCGCCATTCGACGGCCAACACCGCGGTTCCTGGTGTGTCCGCTGTGCCGTGCGTGTGATCATTGCTTGTACAGCCCTCTCGTAGTGTCCGGAGCAAGTATGGTGGGTCTGACACACCGGTGTCAATGTGTTCTTTTTTCCATTTCCAGGAGTGTAGTTACAGGTTTGTTTAACCTATCGGAGAGTAACACGGGAATGCAGAAAGAATTGAACTGTCAAAAGCTTAGAAAGTTTCTAGAATTAAAGTGACGAATCTTGGAATTACAAAAACTACCTACATATCGGACCCGTAGATATTGCGAAGACAAGATTAGACTAATTACCGCGCACAGAGAGACGTTTAAGAAATTACAGCCAGTTGTGAAACGTTGCATAAAACTCCGAACAGGCCTTGACCTTTCTTAGGTTGTACACTGTGTTTCTGGACACTGCTCCATATAGTTAAGCCTACCGTCCGCCAAATTTTTGACGTTACAACTAATGTCATTGCCCATTGTGCTACTGTACAGTGTGCGTAAAACATCATAATTATTTTCGAAACCGTTGAAGATTATGAAGCAAGACTTCTCGATAAATCACAGTACGCAGTGGGATGAGTCTTTAATTGCGTAGACAACGCCAGTAACTGTTTCGTACGCTAACGTACTGCAGCAGCTTCTTTTTATAATGGAAGAACTTATTTTTCAAAGATGTTCGAGAACATATAAAATGATATGTATAATAATATGTCGTTTGTTACGGTTTGTTGTGAAATCTTTTACAAACAAACAGGAGGGTAATTTGGTAAATATGAAGGTCAAACTTGCGAAGATAAACGGCTTCCGGCCAGCTATCTAATGTAAACTTTTCAAAGCAGTTGAAACTGAACTGTTTTAGCCATCGTATGCAAAACATTGTCATAATTTTTCGACCATTTTAGCTGCAACCACAAAAAGCATCATGTCAGTGTATTCATAGTTTCAAGTTCTCTCGGACACCTTTAGAAAGTAAGTCGTTTCTTTAAAAATACATATATGCTTTAATATCTAAAAGAAATGTTCGTGGATTATATAAACAGAAAAATACTCATTCACCTTCGTAGCACCACGTTCTTCAACGATTCCGAAAATATTGGCGATTAACGGCATGTTCAGGGTGGGAAAAACAAAACGGGCCCAGAAATTGTTTATGTACCTCAAGACAGGCAGCCCAACTTACATAATTTGCCCTGGGTGCGGATGATGTAAGTTAGGTTGCCTATCTTAACGTGTGTGAAATATTTTCCGGGCTAGTTCTGCTTTGCCCACCCTGTATGACATGACCAGTACTAGTCCTGTTACGTCTCTGAGAAACACGTGAAATTACTTTTCATCTGAAACTTCCTGCCAGATTAAAACTGTGTGCCGGACCGAGACTCGAACCCGGGACCTTTGCCTTTCGTGGACAAGGGCTCTAACAACTGAGCTACCCAAGGACGACTCACGCCCCGTCCTCACAGCTTTAATTCCGCCAGTACCTCGTCTCCTACCTTCCAAACTTCACGGAAGCTCTCCTGCGAACCTTGCAGAACTAGCAGCCCGCTGTAGAGTGAAATATTTCATTCTAGAAACAACCCCCAGACTGTGGCTAAGCCATGTCTCCGCAATATCCTTTCTTCCAAGAGTACTAGTTCTGTTCGCAGGAGAGCTTCTGTGAAGTTTGGAAGATAGGAGACGAGGTACTGGCGGAATTAAAGGTCTGAGGACGGGGCGTGAGTCGTGCTTGGGTAGCTCAGTTGTTAGAGCACTTGCCCGCGAAAGGCAAAGGTCCCGAGTTCGAGTCTCAGTTCAGCACACAGTTTTAATCTGCCAGGAAGTTTCATATCAGCGCACACTCCGCTGTAGAGCGAAAATTTCATTCTAGAAACAACCCCCAGTCTGTGGATAAGCCATGTCTCCGCAATATCCTTTCTTCCAGGAGTGCTAGTTCTGCAAGGTTGGCAGGAGAGCTTCTGTGAAATTTGGAAGGTAGGAGAGGAGGTACTGGCGGAATTAAAGCTGTGAGGGCGGGACGTGAGTCGTGCTTGGCTAGCTCAGTTGTTAGAGCACTTTACCGCGAAAGGCGAAGGTCCCGAGTTCGAGTCTCGGTCCAGCACACAGTTTTAATCTACCATGAAGTTTCATTTCAGCGCGCACTCCGCTGTAGAGTGAAAATTTCATTCTACTTTTCATCTAATGACAACTGATACTCTATGATAACTTACTGTCTTTCAACTTTAATGCAACCCTCTATCTAACCTTATACCCGGATTGGTACGTCAGGTAACTGCGGTCAATCGTTTGTCTATGTTGACTTCATCACCGACTGATTGCGTACGTATAATACATGAAACTGTGACCATATGGAGGCGTTGGTGCGGTATCACCACTGCTAGCTGATGACTTCAGGCCCCAATTCGAACACTAAATATTCCGCTATTGAAACGTACCGTTACGCTTGAACCTTCGAAAGAGTAGTGGACGCTATCCCGCGCTGTCAGTAAGGTCAGAGAGAAAGCCAAATATTCTGGAGCTCGGCCAAGCGGCTGTTTGTACGCTGTCTAGTAAAAGCCCGATTTGCAGTCGACGGTGCGTTGTTTCCGATGAGGGAAGAGTGCGCGGCGCAAAATGTGAAGGGGTGAGCTAAAGCTGGGAGCCCAGCGAATCGATGTGTGGAAGCGGCAGCTGTGGCGCTATTCTTGGCGAAGCAGCTGTGGGCTGTGGACGGCGCGCGGACCTGCTTCCTGCCACCGACACACGAAGCGCCCTGTGTTTCCCACGACCACACACTCGCATATCACAGTTACTTTGTCAGTCGATCAGAAGCACGAATGTAGAGTTTTAGAGAGCCGGCCGCTGTGGACGAGTGGTTCTAGGCCCTTCAGTCCGGAACCGCGCTGCTGCTACGGTCGCGGGTTCGAATCCTGCCTCGGGCATGCATGTGTGTGCTGTCCTTAGGTTAGTTAGGTTTAAGTAGTTCTAAGTCTAGGGGATTGATGACCTCATATTTTAAGTCCATAGTGCTTAGAGCCAATTTTTTAGAGTTTTAGAGGTGGGAAAAATTACAGGGACTTTCTAAGCCCGCTGGGAAAAATACATGTCTCAACAAAATTCTAGATTGCCCCAGTAACACTACTAATTTAAAAAAAGCTCAGTGCGGTGTGTCTACAGTTCCTTATTTTTCTTCTTGCTAATCTCTTCATACCAAAGTATCACTCACGATCGACATCCTCAGTTATTTGTTGCATTCAGGATGGTCAGAAACAGTCTAGAAAGCAATTTTGTCATATGATGACATGATGGAGACCGTGGCTGTTGTTTGAAGACAAATGTTGATGGTGTTAGGACAGCAACCAGCCACAAATTTACTTTCAGTTCCTTTATTCAAAGGCTACCGTTACCGGTTTCGAATCGTTGTGATTCGTCCTCAGACGGTTTACATGCTTTCTTTAAGACATGTGGTGTGTTTTTTTACAGATTAATTGTCCTAAAATATAAATAATACATAATTATAAACACGCCACACACAGATGGTTGCGTTACAGATTTTCGTTGCATGTGACTTACGTGAAACGTCGGTTTCGAGTGTTTGTTTTCATAAAACTCGTCCAGCAGATGTAAATGCATTCCCACTGCATTCTTATTGTTGCACACGTAAATTGTTCTCACTGAACACTTAAGATTTTTCACTGAGATGATTTCTACCGCGCACCACATGTGTTGATACAAACAAAGAGCTTAAAAACATATGAGTATCACAGATGCTATGATATATCGTAACATTTGACGATGATGTCCTATGTTTGGAAAGGATCATATATTCATTTACACAACTGTAATGCCGTTTACACTAGTACAGAGACATTGACTTTTTTTACACTAGTACAGAGACATTGATTTTCTTTATTTTTATTTTAGTTGATAATGCTAAAATAATTATATAGAACTGTATAGGTAAAATAGTATATTATTTAATTATATTTAGCATCATGAGAATTATAGTAACATATAAGTTTGCTACTTGATCTACAGATAGGTGTACTAATATTATTTGCGTTGGAGGCTGGAAAGTAATTTTTGGATAGAGAGCTTATAAGGGTGTTGCAGGGTAGGTAGCGCTGATAATTATTAAGAAAAAAATTCGATACATTGTGCCGTTTCCGAGTTAATTAGAATTGAAGCTAGCCAGTCAGGCAGTTACGCGGGCAGATTCAAGCAGCCCGCCAGATGCAATTAGTGTCAGTTGTTGGGTTGGGTTGTTTGGAGGAAGAGACCAAACTGCGAGGTCATCGGTCTCATGGGGTTAGGGAAGGACGGGGAAGGAAGTCGGCCGTGCCCTTTCAAAGGAATCATCCCGGCATTTGCCTGGAGCGATTTAGGGAAATCGCGGAAAACCTAAATCGGTATGGCCGGACGCGGGATTGAACTGTCGTCCTCCCGAATGCGAGTCCAGTGTGAGTGTCAGTTGTTCTCATGGCATAGATGATAGCGCACTATACTGCTTGGCCTTTGGCTCGGGTTCGATCCCTGCTACCGTCCCGTGTCCAATTTCTTTGTATCCCTCGCGTTTTCGGTTTTAGGAAACCAAACGAAGAACGGGTTTGGCTGCACCGTCTCTGGCGGGCCGCTTGAATTTACGCGCGCAACTGTGATTGTCTAACTTCAATGCTAATGACCTTGAAAAGGCGTAACTAGTCAGTTTTGTTCTTAACAATTACTTCTCAACACAACTTATCCTGCAACACTATTACATGCTTTACAGACTGCTTCTGACCGCCCTGTATATTCCAGTTTCTGTCCTTTCCTACATTTTTTCCCATCTACGACTCCCTCCTGTGTCAAGACGGCTATTCTCTGATATATTAACACTGCTCCTGAAATTTTAGTCCTTCTTCTACGTATGAACTTCAGAAAGTAAGTTGTCCGACCCCGGTAGCTGAGTGGTCAGCGCAACAGAATGTCAATCCTTAGGGCCCGGGTTCGATTCCCGGCTGGGTCGGAGATTTTCTCCGCTCAGGGACTGGGTGTTCTGTTGTCCTAATAATCATCATTTCATCCCCATCGATGCTAAGTCGCTGAAGTGGCGTCAAATCGAAAGACTTGCACCCGGCGAACGGTCTACCCGACGGGAGGCTCTAGTCACACGACATCTACATCTCGAAAGTAAGCTACACATGTCGTCCCATGGTAAAACCATTGCACAACAAGATTAGTACATTGTCAGAAGAGAGTTCATGTCCTGGGTTTGCTGCAGACACAGTTCTGTTGTGCTACGGGTAACAGGTGCGACACAGTGCCCGACTGGAATCACACAGCAGCTAGAAAAGTACGCCAAAGTTGAAATATGTGGGACAGTACAATTCTTGTGGACAAAACAGCTAAATTGTACAGATAGACGGTGATATTCTGCCTGTGCAGGGACCGAACGCAATGTCGAGCTTCCAGCTGTGATGGAATGGAGCCAACAATAATTTAACCAGGCTAGCACAGAAGTGAGTTCTAGGCGTTTCAGTCCGGAACCGCGCGACCGCTACGGTCGCAGGTTCGAATCCTGCCTCGGACATGGATGTGTGTGTTGTCCTTAGGTTAGTTAGGTTTAAGTAGTTCTAAGTTCTAGGGGACTGATGACCTAAGATGTTAAGTCCCAAAGTGCTCAGAGCGATTTGAACCATTTTGAACTACTGTGGGAATGTCCTTATTGTCTAAAAAACTTTCGCCCACAGCTGTTCTCTTAGCTCGCTGAAAATATGGAAATCGCATGGTAGAAGATCTTGTCTTCCCGGTGAGCATCACACACTTCTGTTCAAATGGTTCAAATGACCCTGAGCACTATGGGACTTAACATCTGAGGTCATCAGTCCCCTAGAACTTAGAACTACTTAAATCTAACTAACCTAAGGACATCACACACATCCATGCCCGAGGCAGGATTCGAACCTACGACCGTAGCGGTCACATGGTTCCGGACTGAAGCGCCTAGAACCGCTCGGCCACAGCGGCCGGCCCACAGTAGTTCTCGAATGACTCCGTGACCAAGAATCGGAGTTCTATCGTCGAGAAACTGAACGATTGTTTACAGGGACTTAACGACTAGGCGGAAAAAATAGTGTCACGTTTCTGTGTTTCTTTGAAGCCTGGTGCAGCATTCGATAAAAGTTCATTGGCACGCCATAATAATGTGTAACTTATTTTTTGAAGTCCCCTAGCAGTTAGTCTGTACTGCCTATGCCTTACCAGTGTAATTCATTTTCCACATCCTAGTGTAGCACCGTATCTCAAATGCTTCGATTCTCTTCTTTCCCGGTCTTTCCCCAGTCCATGGTTCCATTCCATACAAATCTGTGTTTCAGATGTACATTTTGAGAAATTTCTTCCTCAGAATAAGGTCTATATTTGATGCTAATAAATTCTTTCTAGCAAGGAATGCTCTCGTTTCTTCTGCTAGTCTGCATCTGATGTCCTCTTTGCTTCGTCCATAGTGCGTTATTTTGCTTCAAGCGTAGAATAATTTCTTCTCCTCGTCTTCTACGTGGTCCTCAATTTTAGTGATAAGTTTGCCAGTAGTTTCATTTCCGCTGTTCTGCAATATTTCCATCTCATTGTTTACTCTCAATCCAGATTTTGTGTTAAGAGGACTGTTCATCCAGTCCAACAAGTCCAGTAATTATCCTTCAGCTTCAGAAAGGATGGCATTTTTATAGAAACCAGAATAACGGAGAAAGCGGAATTTGTACTGGCACATAGCCTACACATCTCGAACACTGCGACAGAGCTGGCGACAATAGTGTCCTCGTCCAGTGGGAGGTGCAAATGGTTGAAATGGCTCTAAGAACTACGAGACTTAGCATCTGAGGCCACCAGTCCTTTAGACTTAGAACTAATTAAATCTAACTAACCCAAGGACATCACACACATCCATGTCCGAGGCAGGATTCGAACCTGCGACAGTAGCAGTCGCGCGGTTCCGGACTGAAGCGCCTAGAACCGCTCGGCCACAGAAGCCGGCCCAGTGCGAGGATCGCACCAATTGCGCTATGTGCTATCATTCTGTAACAGGAAAGAATGATATGAAATTTACCGCAGGATTTAGTTTCACAGTCTGCCAGTGTGGAACTGACAATGAAAATTTCGTATAGTATGCGTATTCCAATTGATTATCGAGGATTCAGACATTCCAGAGTCGAGTAATTTAGTGGTTTTTAAAATGAAGGTGGGCGCAGTTAATATGACAGATATAAAGTGGTTCTCACATTTTGATACAAATGCTCCTTCTTAAGCAGAGTGTCTCTAACAAAGATAAAGTAATGCCTGCGAAACACATGTAATGAATTCATTTCTAAGATGCCATTTGCATGTGTTTACTTGTCCTCAAAAATTCCATGTCATTTGAACATGTATCATTAAAATACACAAGTTTTTCAATCCTTTGTAACTGAATTCAGACCCTTGTAAGAAAGAAAGTTATGCCTTAATGATTTTCCTGTCTAGGGTTCTCATTGACCGCCGGTGGAAATTCCAGTACATCTTTCCTGCAGTCTACGGGCCGGTCGATAGGACTTCGTCTTTAGGCTGAACACTAACACTTTACAAGGAGCATTAAAAGCACCGACCTTGACTTCATTGAAAGAGGCATCAAAGAATTGTTACGGGAAAAGAAAGAAACCACCATAATTGAAATCGATGGTGGAAATACCCGTTGCCTACCAGACACCTACTGATTTTGGTCCTGAAATTATCCACCGCAGTATTTACGACCATCGTAACTTAATATGACGTACCAGAGAGACCTAAACTGAGGAACTAGGATCAGTTAGCGGACCTCTGGCAATTACAGCTTAATGCTGATACGTCGTACTTTTTATTGGATAAAATTCCTCAGATATGCTCTGTCTTGTTTCAATAATTGTAAGTGCTCAGAAACATCATAAAATTCAATCACAGCACAATGAGAAAGAGTTGACTCATAAGATGTAGAACTGTCAGTTATCAGAGTTGCCTCGCTTTTGCTCATTTGAAAGGTGTAACAGTAATTGGCTGTTGTTGCTTAGAGCAACTTCTCTCAGTAGGGATATGCCTGCATCAGTATCTAAGTAAGTTGCGTTCGTTCTCTGGACGTAGTGAATCGTGATTTTAAGATGTAGCTTTAAATGAGTGAAGGAGGCAGCAGAAGCTATAAGCAATCGAAAGCTGATCTTTATGCAGATTTCTGCAGAAGGACCGCATTTATTCTTTGTCAGGATGTAATCTTCCTGTTGAAGAGAGTAGTCTGAAGCCGTCCTATGTGACGTCAATTCGACAAAGAAGATATCTGTGTGACGGTTAATCCAGGAGCAGCTAAGTGGTCTAGTAATTTTAACCATCAATGTGACAGTTAAGAGCTACTTGTTAGCAGATAAGACAGTTGCACGACCTATTTTTGCATACTACACAAGTGTTTCTGGACCCAAAAAAATGTTCAAATGTGTGTGAAATCTTATGGGACAACTGCTAAGGTCATCAGTCCCTAAGTTTACACACTACTTAACCTAAATTACCCTAAGGACAAACACACACACCCATGCCCGAGGGAGGACTCGAACCTCCGCGGGACCAGCCGCACAGTCCATGACTGCAGCGCCTCAGACCGCTCGGCCTGGACCTAAACATAACTATCAGACAGAAGAGGTAGATGTACTTCTGAGATGTGATGACAGGTTCTTCACTAACCGGTGTATCTGTATGAAACTATCAAATAGATCATGAGAGCACAGTTGAATCCAAGGCGACGCACGTCTCTCGGGAGAACTAGTGTTTTTGGTGGGATGTAAAACACGTCCACTGTTTCTAACATATATTTCACACGAGGATCACAAGGACTAAAATAAATAATGTAGAGTACGCGAGGATAGATACAGGTTATTTTTCCCTGCTCCAAATAGGAATGGCACAGAAGGTGAATGACTAATGATTTTAAGAAGCACTCCCTGCCATGCGCTACAGTGTGGCCTGCGCAGAACTCAAATGCAAGCATGTTTATGCTTCGGGTTTACGACGACAAGATAACAGTAAGAGCGTAGCCAGCAAGGGGCAGCTCAGCAAACTGAGCTCGCATCTTGCCCGCCAGACTGAAGACTTATCAGTCCATTATCAGTTTGAAGAAAACCAGAACATGTCATGGATACTAACTGATAGTAAGTACCATTTGTCTTGAAACCTCAGAAGTTTCTCGAAATTCACTGAGAAACTGACATGAGCTTCCTCACCCTTCTCACACCCCACCCTCCACCTAGATCAAGTTATGGGTACGATTTTATATGACAGAATATAAATTGTATTAATTGTGCCAGACACTAAAATTATACCGCCTGCTCAATATGGGGCATATGGTCTGTGGCTGAAACCTACGTCTACAATGTCCAATTGTTCTGGTAGATGGAGGAAGTTAAAATGGTTACTGTGTAGGCGGTGATTATTTTAATAATGACGATTCCGATTCTCATAATGATAGCACACTTCAAGGCAACTTGACAACGCAATTCTCATTTCTCGTTAACAGACGACCCGTGACAGAGTCAGGCGATAGTTGTTGGGCATTTGTGCAACACCCTGGGCACCTTGAACTGAATAATCACCATGGGACTGAGGTGTCCCGTTTTGCTGCCACTGGCTCGCATTTTCAGTATTTGGTTGGATATACGAGGGCGCGTTGAAAAGTAACACCTCCGAATTTTTTATGTGAAAACTGTTAAAATTTTTTGAAATAAAGTGAACATTAATAACATTCTAAATTTTTATTCTTCGGGTCTGTGTATTTATTTCTCAACATTGTGTCACTGGCGATGAATACATTTCACCCAACGAGAGACTTATTTGTTGATATTGTCACTCTTGAATGTTTGGCTCTGTTGACGGAGCCACAACCTCTCTTCTGTTTGCAAGGCTTCGCCACTATAAACATCTACATTTATACTCCGCAAGCCATCCAACGGTGTGTGGTGGAGGGCACTTTACGTACCACTGTCATTACCTCCCTTTCCTGTTCCAGTCGCCTATGGTTCGCGAGAAGAACGACTGCCGGAAAGCCTCCGTGTGTGCTCGAATCTCTCTAATTTTACGTTCGTGATGTCCTCGGAAGGTATAAGTAGGTGGAAGCAATATATTCGATACCTCATCCAGAAACGCACCCTCTCGAAACCTGGACAACAAGCTACACCGCGATGCAGAGCGCCTGTCTTGCAGAGTCTGCCACTTGAGGTTGCTAAACATCTCCGTAACGCTATCACGCTTACCAAATAACCCCGTGGCGAAACGCGACGCTCTTCTTTGGATCTTCTGTATCTCCTCCGTCAATCCGACCTGATACGGATCCCACACTGATGAGCAATACTCAAGTATAGGTCGAACGAGTGTTTTGTAAGCCACCTCCTTTGTTGATGGACTACATTTTCTAAGGACTCTCTCAATGAGTCTCAAACTGCTACCCGCCTTACCAACAATTACTTTTATATGATCATTCCACTTCAAATCGTTCCGCACGCATACTCCCAGATATTTTACAGAAGTAACTGCTACCAGTGTTTGTTCCGCTATCATATAATCATACAATAAAGGATTTTTCTTTCTATGTATTCGCAATACATTACATTTGTCTGTGTTAAGGGTCAGTTGCCACTCCCTGCACCAAGTGCCTATCCGCTGCAGAACTACCTGCATTTCGCTGCAATTTTCAAATGGTGCAACTTCTCTGTATACTACAGCATCATCCGCGAAAAGCCGCATTGAAGTGAAGTCCTGGAAGGTGCTCATTAAATTTTGGAAAAATATGAAAATCAAATGGGGCCAAGTCGGGGTTGTATGGTATGTAATCGATGGCAGTGCACCCAAGTCATCGACTGTTTCAGATCTTTGCAAAAACAGACATAATGTCCTATGGGATAACAGCAATCAGTGATTTTATGTTACTTTAAATCCGTCTTGATTGCAAATTTTTTTTATTATTCATATGACCGGTTTCGGTTCATTCAGAACCATCTTCAGATCTGATATTTAAGTTACAGGAGTAACCCGTCCAATTCAGCAACTTTCACATGCTACGTCACATGTGACGTAGCATGTGAAAGTTGCTGAATTGGACGGGTTACTCCTGTAACTTAAATATCAGATCTGAAGATGGTTCTGAATGAACCGAAACCGGTCATATGAATAATAAAAAAAATTTGCAATCAAGACGGATTTAAAGTAACATGTTTCAGATCTGGCAGCCCTCGTGTGTGGTGTGGCATTGTCATGCTAAAGGAGAGGGTGCTTCATGTGTGGACGAATTCTTTGAATTGGTGCTTTCAGTT
Source organism: Schistocerca serialis cubense (assembly GCF_023864345.2). Classification (NCBI taxonomy): domain Eukaryota; kingdom Metazoa; phylum Arthropoda; class Insecta; order Orthoptera; family Acrididae; genus Schistocerca; species Schistocerca serialis. The sequence continues at coordinate 221,096,699 of NC_064640.1, forward strand.
TTCTGAGGGTTTCCCTCGTACCGACATTACGTTATGTTACACGTAATTATTCGGAGCTCTCTAGCGAAATAGATTTTTTTTTTTTATACAGGTGGAGCCCCTCCACGCCCACACCGGCATGATGGCCAACACAAAAGGTCTACTACCATCTCTGCATAAGGGTTAGTATTCACTAAAGTGAGGTGTCGCAGGATGTGGGTACTGCCATGTTTGCGTACGTCTGGTTAGGATTAACCATTAATACGCGCTCATCTGGAGATAGATTGGTCGAAATCTGACGAAGGGTAGCGGTTTGAAGGGCAGAGGAAAAAAGGGCCAAGGCAAGAGCCAAGCGCAAAAAACCTCTGCGAAAGTTAGGTCGGGTGGTAAGAGCAGTAGCGGTTGTCTTGCTGCCTGCGATAGGTTGTGCAAGGATAGGCTTTGTTAGTAGTGGGTATCATGCATGTCGATACCTTGACGTTGTGCGTTTGTGCTGCTCGGCGGCTGGCGCTGGGTGCTGGTACAGAGTCCTCGTTCAGCGTCAGCAACCTGCAACAGTTAGGTTTGCTATCGAACTTGTGTCCGATGGGTCATATACCGGAGGCTCAGTGTGAGGGAATGTTGGCAGATTGTTTGTGCGTCTGTGGGCGAGCTGGTAGTTGCCAGTCAGTGTTGCTGATATGCAGGGGCTTACCGACGTTTGTCGCTGTATGCGTATGTTAGTTTACCATAGGTGGCTATGCCCTAGCTAGCAGTGTCTTTGGCCGCTTGTGCTTCCACCCGTGGTTCTGATCGTAGTTTCCCAGAGTGAGGATGAAAGGATTGTTCGAGTGTCTCGAGTTCCTGTATAGTCGTGTGGCGTGTTTTTTGAATACTTCCTTGAGGGTATCAAGGCGGTATTCATGGTGAACATCCACGGTGCGTGTGTAGCGTGGAGCGTTGCTAATGATTCGTAGCACCTTGTTCTGTATGATCTGCAGGCGGCGCAGTCGTGTAGGAGCTGCATATCCCCAGACGGGAGCTGCGTACGTCATCAGAGGTCTAATCAGTGTCATGTATATGGACCTCGACACCCTCCTATTCAGTGTGCTTTCCCTGTTGAGCATTGGGTAGAGCTGTTTGAGCCTCGCGTGCGCTCGGTTGGCAACTTATTCGATGTGGTCCCCCCATGTAAGTTTCCGGTCCAGCCAGACACCAAGGTACCTGACTTTCTCTCGGAAACGTATTGGGCGTGAATGTAGTGTTATTGGTCTACAGTGTTGGTGTTTGCGCAGTAGTTTCGGTCTGCGTGTGAACAGAACTGCTTCGCACATGTCGACGTTTACTTTAATACGCCATCGCTCCAACCAAGGCTCAGCTGTTCTGAGTGCTGTCTGAATTCGTGAATTGATGTTCGACGGTTTCCAGTCTTGCGCGAGGATGGCTGTGTCATCCGCGTAGACGGCTAACGTCGTGTTTTGTGTCGCTGGGAAGTCATTAATGTACAGGTTAAACAAGATGGGCCCTAGGATGCTCCCTTGGGGTACTCCAGCTTGGATACCGTGTTGTGTTGATTGTTTATCCTGCACGTTAGTGTTGAAACATTTGTTCGTGAGATATGAGTGTATGAGACGTACGAGTCCGTCCGGGAAACCAGCTTCGCTTAGTTTGCGTATGAGTCCGTTGTGCCAGAGACGATCGAAAGCCTTTTCGATGTCTAGGAACACGGCCCCTGTGGCTTTGTTCATGTTGTAGCCGTGTGTTATATGTTCGACTACGCGGAGGAGTTGTGTTGTCGAGTGGTGATTCCTAAAGCCGAATTACTCCGGTCTTAGGGTGTCGTTGGCGATGCAATGCCTAGTGATACGTTTTAGTATTACCTTCTCAACACTCTTGCTGAGCGAACACAGCAGACTGATGGGTCGGTAATTTTGTGGGAGGGAGTGGTCTTTCCCTGGCTTCCTGAACATCAGGACCTTGGCCGCCTTCCAGAAGTCAGGGAAGTGTTGGTGTGTCAGGATGGCATTCGTTAAGTGTGTGAGATATTCTACGGCTTTATCCGTGAACTCCTGAAGGACACGGTTTTGAATGCCATCAGGCCCAGGGGCTTTTCTTGGTGTGCTTGATAGCCCATGTGATTTCATTTGTGCTAGTACGTCTTATTTCGTTGCGCGAGGGCTGGGCTACAAGTCGTGTAACCTCCCGGTCCGTTTCAAGTGTGAATGCTGGGTCTGAAGGAACCAGATTCGGCATGAAGGACGCTGCAAGTGTTGTGGCCATAAGCTCTGCCTTTTCCGTCGCGGAGTAGGCTGGGCCGTCTGGTCCTTGTAACGTGGGAATGTAATGTTTCGCCCTGGTGAAGTGTCTGGCCAGCTGCCACACGCCAGGATGTGCGGTACCCAGCTCAGCGAGCTTCTGTCCCCATTGCTCATTTCTGAATGTTTGTATTTTATTCCGTATTATGCCCTGGAGCCTGTTGAGGTGCAGTTTATAGAACGGGCGCCTGGTACGCTGCCAGTATCTCCTGAGGCGGTTCCTCATTGAGATAAGGCCCAGGATTTCCTGGGGCAGGGCAGTCGAGTGTTGTCTTGGTGTTGTAAATGGAATGGCGTCAGTCATTGCGTCTTAGACGGCAGTTGTGAGAGCCTCCACAGCCTCATAGATTTGCTGTGTGTTGTTAATTTCGTGGGTGTCAGGAATGCGACTATCAAGCGTTTCCTTGAACAGTGTCCAATTCGCACGCTTGTAGTTAAGCATCCTGCGTGGTTTGATGTCCTGCAGTGTCTCTTCCATGTGCAGTATTACAGGCATGTGGTCTGAGTCCAGATCGTTTTCAACCGTAAGGTTGAGTGTGCATGTGCTGCCCTTTATGAGGGCTATGTCTAACACGTCTGGCCTATGTCGAGCCTGTGTAGGCACGAACGTGGGAACGTCCGGCCCAAGCATAATGTAGTTTCGGCCTAGTGCGTGTTAGTACAGTTTCTTGCCGTTGGAGGTTCGTATTCGTGAGTTCCAATCAGGGTGTTTTGCGTTGAGGTCTCCAGCGGCAATTACCCGCGGTGCTATGTTGAGTACTGTGCTGATATCGCGTGTTACTATGTTTTTAGGAGGATTGTATATCGATACCAGTGTGGTGTTGGCTCCGTTGAACTTGACCCTGACGGCCGTAGCCTCTAGTCTTTCAAGTGCTGGGAGCTCGATGTTCGTGTGTTCTATGTCTCTGTGTATGATGATTGCCGTGCCGCCTCCCCTCCTGCCATCCACTCGGTCGGTACGATAGACACAATACCCTGGGATGTTTAGTTGTTTGCGAGGCGTAAGCAGTGTTTCGTTCACAAGAGCGATTCGCATACCCTTTCGCTCCATGAACGCGGCCATTTCGGCTTTTTTGCTTACGATCCCGTTGACATTCCAAAAAGGGTCTGTGAGATTGCGTTTAAGTCTGCGTTTCGGGGCTGGTGTGGTGTATTATCCATGTAGTAGTGTAAAAAGTGGTGTGATAGTGGCTTGGAAGCTAGTACAGTTGAGCGTGCTCGACATGAACTGCATGAAGAGTTGTGAGACACACCCCATAATCTTCGTGACTAATTCGGTGGTCGTGCGTCCGGGGAATAATGTTTCCATTATTCTCTGGAATGTTGTCGTAATGTTGGTCATGTCGGCCTGCGAGTTATTGGTCGAAATAGAGTAGCAGCTTGCGTTAGCAAAGCAGGGAAGTCCACCGAGTAATATGCGTGGCATGGTCCAAATGGCTCTAAGCACTACGGAACTTAACATCTGAGGTCATCAGTCTCCTAGAACTTAGAACTACTTAAACCTAACTAACCTAAGGACATCACACACATCCATGCCCGAGGCAGGATTCGAACTTGCGACCGTAGCAGCAGCGCGGTTCCAGACTGAAGCGCCTAGAACTGCTCGTCCACAACGGCCGGTCGCGTGGCATGGAATACCTCATCCGATATTGAGAACAGAATAAAAAATTCGGAGGTATGATTTTTCAGTATACCATCGTATATTTATCCCGTTCTGCATTAAAGTGCTTGCACTTGCCTCCCATATCAACGCTGAACATTCCGTAACACGTAAACTACAAACATTCCACTATATATTTTTGCTATCGTAAGCTGCAGAAGTCTGTTCCTGATCCTGGACATTTTTTGTCGAAGTTGAATGGTGTACAGTTAATTACTTATTTCAGACTGCTAGTGACACTTCAAAGTCAGCTTTGTGTTTTGACTGTTGGAACGTGGTGGCAAATGAAAGTAATTTATATCACCGATCACTGTCTACTTTGCAGAAACACTCGGCTACGTCGAAAGAAAATACCTTCTGTTATAATCTGAGTTATACAAGTTAGTAACTATGCCAATACTTTCACAATAACACATCGACAATGAAAGTAATTAAAGTAGACAGAGATAATGAAACGCATCTAGTAATCTCTGTTAGAGAACTTAGAGCAAAGTTATGTCAATACTTGACTGTATCACGAGAAAATATTTAACATGTCTTTTTAAATAAAGAATTAAATTCCATATTTTCTCTAATCAGCACAGTAATAAAGGCGAGAGGGAAGCTCAAAAGGTGTTGAAGTGTTATTTTACTCCAACAGCTAATTATATGAAGTTTAAAGTTTACAAAGGCAACGCGTGATGGACGGGCATTCGCACGCGACAGGCTTCTCAGCCAGGAACGACATCTGAAGCTGACAAATGAGTACTTAGTAGGCTTTTTTCTCCTGTCTCCGCTTTTATGTCTGTTACAACTAATTAAAAGTCCAAGAGTGCAAACAGACTTCGCATGACAAATGGTTTTAGAGTCGTAACAAAAAGCGAAAGCAAGTTACTGGTGCGTAATTAAAAGCCCTACAAAAATTAAACAAAGTCAACAAGACTCCCCTATGTAAAACGGTCTTTTAATTCTTTCACGTGTCTTGTTTTCGTGAGCGTGCCTCTGGAATTATCACGGTGTTTGAATTATGTATTCAAAGAAGGCTACAGCAAATTCACCAAATCTGAGATCAGGGATTTTCTCTACTTTGTTGCACTTACTCATTGTCTGTCTGAAATTGAGGAGTATGGTCCAATGTTATCGTTACTGCGGGTTGTTCATTAGGATCAGTGTGGCAAAATACCTAGTAACTTGTCCAAACGGTCGTCCTGCAAGCTCACGTTCTCATCAAATCCATGGATTCAAACATTAACTGTAGCTTCCATAGTTTTAAACGTAGAAACAAATTTTGTAGCTATAGACAGCACCTACATTGAATCTCAGTGCTATTCCGTATAACAGATGTGCCTGAAAATAGTTTCTTCAATTTCAGATAAAATATTATCCACATTCCTCTTCGGCGATCGACGATTTTGAAGTTCTTGCGCCAACTTCACTGTCTGGCTTTACTACCTTTGATCTTATTGTGCACGCCTCTTTCTGAAACTGTAATTTCGATGCAATAGTAGTGTCACCTGCTACGTGCCAGTTCAGATTAAAGAGATACTTAGATCCCAGTGACAGAAGTGATACCGTCCAGTGATACAATTCCCAAATCAAGAAGTCCCTGCTGGGAGAGGTTCAGGAAAACCAGATTATGAGCACATCTGCATTTCATATGAATAAAAAAAAAGGGTAGCCGGAGGCCGAGTAGCCTTTATCGCCAAATAAGATTTTTTCAAATATTTGCTGTATTAAATTCCAGTTACGTTACATGGGTGTATGATGTTTCCCCAGATAGTCAAGCGGGGAAAATCTGCTCTACAAACCTGTAAAACTTTTTAAACTCTCCAGACTGGAATGGCTCGTGACATAAAGAAACACACTATCAAAATGGGGAGCCCAGGGAGCATGAAATTACTTGCCCCATTTCGACGACTGTGTGCAGAAATCAGTTGAAGACGATGAATCTGCAGCCCACCAAACTATAGTTAACGGCCTCAGGGGTTCAGTTCCTTTCCAAGATGCTACTCCAGGCGGGTGTAAAATGAATGTGCGCAACGGAAAATACTGAACGCGAAAATCAAGATTTGGCCCTGTCTGACTACCCCCTGAAGCGGATCTTAGGCTCTCTTAATTGTGATATTATTTTCTCCTTCTCGCTCTTTAACATATAAGTTACAACCTAAACATAAATGAATGATTAATGGAACTAGTAGGTACCAGTGTGCGATTTCCAGGGGGGGATGGGGGGGATTTCCCCCCTCTGCATCAGACCATCCCCTTCTCTGGTGTTAGTTTATGCATCCCAACCTGGGATGTTTATTTCCCACGCAATGGAGTAAAACTTTACATATAATTTAAATTTGTGGAGCCGAACACTGAAAGTTTTTAATAAGTCTTACTATTTATACTATTAATATGTTTCAGTTTTCTATCATCAGAATAAGTACAACTTTTCACAAATGTGCCTCTACTTTTTGAATTCCCCTCGTATATCTGTAGATGATTTTGTAAATAAGCTTTACCTATATTGTACTTTTAAGGATATAACAAGTGATGGCTTTTCTGATACTGCTTACGCGTCAATAGTGAGTTTCGGCATTAACATCTATTTATAAATAGCTGTTTAACCATGCGTAACGCCACGGTCCAAGCTAGTAACATATATAATTCTACTAACCCCCTAAGACAACCCCCCCCCCCCCAACTGGTAAAAGCACAAATCGCACCCTGGTAGGTACTAATTGATAAATGTTGTTTCTGGTTATGCATTTATTGTAGATTAAAAACCTCTTTATATTACAAATGTTTATATTTCCTAACTAATATTACTGATCAATTGCCCAAATTTGCCCCCTTTTATGTCTACGCGATCTAATAAATAACGCGAGATGACTGACATCATCTACGTACCCAAAAACTAGAAGACACTACTTTCAAAGATGATCTACAGTGGTGTGCAACCTCAGTGGAAATAAAACTTACGTGATCACAGCTGTTTAACCTTATAGCCCTAATAAGCCGAAGCAGTTAGCAATATCACCGTATGTACTGCGTCCGGTGCGTCGGAGTGATGGTTCCCGCACACGTCTGCAACGATGTAAGAACTCCAGCCACAAAATAAATTCTTTCAAACACTAGGACGGCTGAAGGCGGTCCTCTGACTAGTATAATCTAATACTATCTTCTCCTCTCTGTGTTCTACAGACAAGAAACACGAGCTCCCAGCCACAAGGACGGAATTCAGATAACGTCTCTACGTGACTGTAGACAGAAGAAGTGCTCTCAATCACTGAACGCTGCGCACTCAACAACGACTCCCTACCCGGAGGCGAAGTCCAGAATCGTATAAGTTCGCAACAGTACAGTGCCTAACCACTATAAAATCTCCTGAGAGAAAAGACAGCAAGTCCGTCTCGACCAACAAAAGCCGATACCGAGCGGCCATCAAACACGTGCGCTCAGAACGGAAGACCTCATCCACTCCGCCGCTGGCTTCCCAGCAAAGCTCGGCTCCCCTCCCTCGTAACTGCAGAAGGCGAATCATATTCTCAAAACCACGGAATATTCTCCCTCTGTTGTGGCGTAGCAAGACAGCCACGCCACGGAAGTAGCCGAAAGGCACGCGTTTAGCTCACGCAGGCAAGAGATAGGTCTGTAACAGGATACGTAATGAATGCTATAAAGAAAAGTACGTAGCTTCTGGAATACTTAACTTTAATCCATCCTTGGTACATCGCTATTGACGATATAAGTGAGACTCCATAGATACATGCAATGTTACTACTGGCGCCTTGCTAGGTCGTAGCCATTGACTTAGCTGAAGGCTATTCTAACTATCAGCTCTGCAAATGGGCCAGGCTTCGTCAGTGTGCATCGCTAGCTACGTCGTCCGTACAACTGGGGCGAGTGCTAGTACGTCTCTCTAGACCTGCCGTGTGGTGGCGCTCGGTCTGCTATCACTAAAAGTGGCGACACGCGGGTCCGACATGTACTAATGGACCGCGGCCGATTTAAAGCTACCACCTAGCAAGTGTGGTGTCTGGCGGTGACACCACACCCTCTCTACAGATTCTTCCGAACGTGGACGAACCATATTCTAGCCTTTTGTCGTCCAGCGCAGAAAGCTTGCGAGGAAATACCTATACCCATTAATTAGGAATTCATACAATGGTACGCTTCTCAGAGTAAAAGTCCTCGGAAATAACTCAGCCTGCGTGATTTCCGAAGTAACGCTTCGTTGTTCCTCTCTGCTGCGTCCAAGATTTTCAGAGTTTCCGGTTATCCTTCCGGCCTAGCTACAAGACAAGCCAGCCGCCACTCTATTGTGCCTCAGCGCTCATGCGCCCCGACTGTCCGGTTAGGGCTACCTACTCTGGTAAGCTGGACCGACACACCTGTGCGGGCTTTTCCACTCAGTGCCTGAGTTACGCCTGCCGTTTCATTTCCACTGGCATTCCAACCTCTACTAGTAGAGGCAATCATTCATTACGCTGTTTTGATAATAAAGACACTCCATCACCTTTCATGCAATAAGTGTTAACTATTTGCAAGGTGTACGTGACAATGTCAGGTTTCTTTAAATATTCATATATACGATGTACAGCCTATCAAATTATACCTAATTCCGGCATTAGATCACGGCAAAGTATGTAGATGAGTGCTTGTAAGGTGAGAAATTATAGCCACCTTACACCTTAACAGAAGAGAGAAGTACTTCGACATTGAAAGCACCTATAACAAGCTGGTAGCTAGCCACCGTAAAATAGGTTTCAGAACACAGCAATCACGATCACAGTATTACGTAATCAGGAGTACTGTCGCGTATATAAAATGAGGTAATTAGATTACACACAGCGCTGGTCGGTGTCAAGAGCATCATGCCGAAAGTGTGAAATAGGGATACTGGTCGAGAAGATGAGATTCAATGTAATCTGTTTATAGAAGATGAAACGTCCCCTTTGAACAATTATACATGACTGTGCTTAAACTGACACACAATATTTTTTAACGCAACGTAATCTGACTTTCAATAATCCCTACAAGAGAATGGCCCTGGCTAAATTAACCTATGCGTTTCACAAATCACTTACCTCACAAAAATCTTCGTTACTCGAACTACTGCAATACAGCGAGCGCCAATACTGCTAGCTAAATAAAAGATTCAAACTACTGAAGGCACTAACTACTGATAGGCATAGTTGGCAAATGAAAGATTTTGATAGAGAACAAACAATGTATTTACCTTAATAGTGGTCAAAAGTCATAATATACATATAGCACTTCATGACATCCCTTCTTACAAATGTACTGTTTCTGATGGACACACGTCCAGATCACCCGCTCTCAAAAATCCGCCATCTCACTTCCCCACATCCACCACTGCTGGCAGCTCACCTCCAACTGCGCAACGCTACGCGTTGTTCACATCCAGCTACCCAACACTACAATGGCAGACAACAATGCAAACTAGCCACAGACTGCACACAGCACAGCCAGTGATTTTCATACAGAGCACTACGTGGCGTTACCAATAAGAAAACCTAAACAGCCTACTTACAAAGACATACGTCAAACCAGAAAAAATGCTTCTGATGTCAAAAGTTTTACAAGTCACTAACGCAGGAGAAATTCCAAAGTGGTAACTAACACCTGTAGTGGAGCTACGAGGGCTGCACGTGAGGTGAGCATGTTCTTGCAGGAGAATCTATCTTTTCAGCACATGATACCTCGCATACAAGTACTTTCAGCATAGTGATGAAATTAATATATACAGGGGGATACTAGACGTATCACTGAAAATCAGCATGCTGAACTTATCTTTATAATGGTGGACGACTTCAGTCACTTCGTCCTAAAAACGACAGTAGCTGAAAAGCAATGTTAAAATAGCTCTCAAAAAATTACTGAAGGTCAAATTAAGAGCTGTTTCGCCAAATTTACATCTCTCCAGGCGTGATAAAAACAGGGGAAAATATTAAGGGGAAGGGGCTAGAGATTACAGAGAGCTTAAATTACCTAGTTCGTGCTATTAGGAATTCTTGCCTCGAGAAAGCAAATACAGTGTTGAGTGGCATCGGCGTAATAAAGTTGCTTACGTTTTTTAAGAACGATATATTCACAACTAAATCTAACCGTTGCTATATTTTGTCATGTAATTAGAGGTAATTTAATACTCACTATCCGTCCTCTAAAATTCTTATCAGCCTTGTTTATTTCACCCAGGCAATAAGGGCGTGCCGATCACTCAATTACATAATCTGAAAATAGACTAAAAGCATTACTTGTAATTTTCATTCACTTGTTGATACTGAAGCTCTATGTCCTGAAAAACCATGACTATTGTAAGTTATGTGACAGTATGGTGTGTTTCGTGATAAATGGTATGAAGTCAGTACTTATTAAAATTAGTATATTAAATCCTCTTAATCACTCGTCGAAAGCAAGCTCTTTTACAACGAAGTGACACACGGTACCTCGTACTCTTCAGATTATAAAGTCTACAGTCGTGTCCATGTTCCTATTTACGAATTTTATGAACTACTGGCTGGTTAGATCTGTTACATGTTTCTAATAATCCATGCGCCAGGCCGTATTTCAGATGGCTCACGAAACATACACGAAATCCCGAACTGTCGGATAATTTAATACGCCAGTCATTTTATATTTCTTTCAAACATCACTCGAACAATCAGTTTTGTGAATCTTCACAATACATTAAAATAGTCTCATTTGAGATACCATAGTTGTCCAACATAGTCATAAGATGCACGCTATTTTACTTCCGAACACGAATGATTGAACTGCTTCCGCTGTTGAAACAATCTGCATGCGCTTCTCCGAGAGACTGTTGACACTTTTTCGACAGACTTCTTGCGCTGCTTCGGACCGTCTCGCACAACGCTCAGTATTGCGGATGGAGGAGAGAACGAGTAACTTTCTACAAAAGGAAGTCGACTAGAGGCTAAAACAGTCCCCTCGTGCAACACAAAATTTGAATAACTTCGAATTGGGATCCTAAACAAATGTCAAATAGTTCTGCTGCAGGAAATCGTTGTCCAGATAAGCTGAATGAAACTGCAACCTCTACTCAAAAGCGGAGACTGGTGATTTTAAAAATGGGAACTGGTAGTAAGTAGTCTTTCATTTCCGAATCTGCCTATTCAAGGCTCTCTGAACCATGAAGTACTGCCTACACTACAAAACTGAAAATTGGGAGTGCTTTATTATTTTATGTGCGGAATATGGTGATGAGTTTTTTGATATCTAAGTAAAACCAAAGGGGTGGTTAATATATAGAGTTTTGCTGTTTTCCATCATATTTCACATTTTACAAAAAACTCGGAAGAATACAGTAGAGGTTATCACGCCCGGTGTTTACTTCAGCTAAAACGTAAGGGCTGCGAGACCATGTCCGATGTATAAAACTATTCCCTGACGTTTCGTTTCCGACTGCAGGAGACGTCTTCGGATTTAAACAGCAACTATATCAAAGACCTGAGGGGACCCGAAATCATAGGGCTGCATAGAAGCCAGAACCACTCGCCATGCATCACCTAATGCATGATTAACTCCTGCTGGCGTCATCGTAATCGATTAAAGGTAATCGGTCGTTATTCTGATGAAACTAAGGCGGAATCCTCTTCTTTCCTGTTATTTGTATCATGGTGTTTGTAGACCACTATGACCTCCCTATACAAGCGTGCATAATAGTGCGTTATCTTTGCTAAACGGTAGTGTCACTGATGACTTTTTTTTTGTCATGGTCTCCATCTCGGAAAACGAGTTCCATTAGGGCTGATTTTTCACTTTGTATCAGGCGGCACTTTCGTTTATGTTCGACTGAGTGGGCGTTGCTTTTGCGTGTGTCTCCGATGTACACTTTCCAGACAACTACGCGGAACTCAACAAACCCCACGTGCCGCTAATGCACGACATACACCTTTTGGCACTCTCAGGCGTTCTTTTGTTTTCTGTGTGAGTCTAAAGATTGTTTCCATGCCATACAGCGTTGTTGTAATTAAACTTTCGCTACTTGAGAGGGCCCCATGACAAACGAGAGATCGTAGCACAGTGAAACTTTGGTGGAAACGTTCGTAGGGATACGCGGAAGAGAAAAGACAAATAAGCCAGTGAAAGAAACATATTTTAATTTCCACATGAGAGGGTAACATTTGTTAACTGCATCCACGACATCGTGGAACCGCACTAAAGATACCATTTCACAACTGTTCGTACCATTTTTCATACGATGGACCGTGGAACGTTCAGGTATCGGGACACAGCTCGTACACTACTTGAAGATCGCACAGTGTGTCCAACATTCACAGCCATGGCAACACTTTTCGGCGGAACTGGCCGTACGCCACTCACGAGAGGAGTTTCCAAATTGCCAGTTAATTTGAACTACCGAATCATGTTTCTTCAATCCTGGTGCGGAAAGAGGACCTCTCCGTATTCTTTTGATTCAAATGGTTCTGGAAATGGAAATGTCGTGTGGCTAGGGCCTCCCGTCGGGTAGACCGTTCGCCTGGTGCCACTTCGGCGACCTGCGCGTCGATGGGGATGAAATGATGGTGATTAGGACAACACAACACCCAGTCCCTGAGCGGAGAAAATTTCCGACCAGCCGGGAATCGAACCCGGGCCCTTAGGAGTGACAGTCTGTTACGCTGACCACTCAGCTACCGGGGGGGACTCAAATGGTTCTGAGCACTATGGGACTTAACATCTGAGGTCATCAGTCACCTAGAATTAGAACTACTTAAATCTAACTAACCTAATGACATCACACACATCCATGCCCGAGGCAGGATTCGAGCCTGCGACCGTAGCAGCAGCGCGGTTCCGGACTGAAGCGCCTAGAACCACTCGGACACAGCTGCAGGCCGTATTCCTTTATTGCACCTATAGTAGCCAAGAGTATCAGCACTTTTCTGTTTTGGTTAAACAGCTTTAAGAGTAGAGCGCTGCTCACCTTGTCCAGAGCCACGTTCTCTGCAGCTGGACCGCACACTGATGCTAGTATAGCACCCCTACGCCGCCGCACAAGTACCAGTGCCTAATGGTAAGTCATGATACGAACCCTACTAACAACGCAAATCCTGTAAGGCACAGTGTGAATATTATTCCTATAAAGTTGGGCACAGTAAATCATTTTTCATCTTCACTGACTCAAGTAGCGAAAGTTTAATTATAACTACCCTGAACTTGTCCAGCACTTTACCTATGCGATCAGTAATCTTATAAACAAAAGGGAAGAAACTTGTAAATAAACCGGCTAGTAAATTTTATTAACCCTGACCACCAAAATTTGTATGACATCTTCCTTCTTTTGTCTTGGATGCTGTCTCGATTCCTTATGGAGCTATTGATCAGTGAGAGTCATTTTCCTGTACACCTTAAGTTCTGTTCATCCTTTGGATTACTGATACATCCAGAAAAATAACCTGGCCATTGCTCTTTGTCTCCGTTCTAAAATGGATTTTTTGGATTGTTGCTATTGAGTCGTAGCCAAGGATATCAACTCCTGAATTTCTCTCGAGTATTCAGCCGGGCGTCGTCGTCCAGAAAGCGCGATATTTTAAGGCGGCTGGTAACACCGGTTCCCGTCACATCACCGAAGTTAAACGCTGTCGGGATGGGCTAGCACTTGGACGGTCTGCCGAGCGCTGTTGGCAAGCGGGGTGCACTCAGACCTTGTGAGGCAAACTGAGGAGCTACTTGACTGAGAAGTAGCGTAGCGGGCTCCGGTCTCGTAAACTGTCATACGGCAGGAACAATTGTGTGCTGACCACATGCCCCTCATATTCGCATCCAGCGACGCCTGTGGACTGAGGATGACACGGCGGCCGGTCGGTACCGTTGGGATTTCATGGCCTGTTCGGGCGGAGTATTGACATCTTCAGGTGTTCCTGATGACTGACTGTTTCGTGCTACACGCCGCGTTTTCATCCCTTCTCCTCGCCCGCAGCCTCCATGAAGCGCGGCGTCAGCTCTCGATACAGGGTATTCACTCGCGCCGCAGCCGGCCACTGTTTCCGCCGGTTTGGGAACAATGCGTCCTCGTCTTCTTCAGCTGCCACGACGGTAGCGAAGTTCAGCGTAGAATATCGCTGTGCTCTGACCATGCTCAAGGCTTCGTCCCAGGCCTTGGTTAATTTGTTATGGGGAAAGAGACCAGACAGCGAGGTCATCGGTCTCATAGGATTAGGGAAGGAAGTCGGCCGTGCCCTTTCAAAGGAACCATCCCGGCATTTGCCTGGATCGTTTTAGGGAATCACGGAAAACCTAAATCAGGATGGCCGTACGCGGGATTGAACCGTCGTCCTCCCGAATGCGAGTCCAGTGTGCTAACCACTGCGCCACCCCGCTCGGTCCCAGGCCTTGCTTGATTGAAAATCACTATTACTACCAACGGCTATTTTCTTATGAATTTGATGGTTTTATCAATGAAAACAAAATCGGTGCTAGGTTCATGTAATGTCAATAATAGTGAACGAGAAATACTGTTAGAATTTAATGCTCATTTCAGTAGGGTATAGTGTTACAGACTGAGATGACAAAAGTAATGGGAAAGCGATACGCATGTGTAAAGATGGCGGTAGTATAGAGTAAATGAGAGATAAAAGGGCAGACCATGGCTGGAGCTGTCATTTATACTCAGGTGGTTCGTGTGAAAAGGTTACCGACCTGATTATGGCACCACGACTGGAATTAACAGACTTTGATCGCCGATGGTTGTTGGAGCTGGAGGCATAGGACATTCCATTTCAGAAATCATCAGGGAATTCAACATTCCGATATCCACAGTGGTAAGAATGTGCCGAGAATATCATTTTTCGGACATTATTTCTCATCACGGACAACGCACTGGCCGACGGCCTTCCTTAACGACGGGGAGCAGCGACGTTTGCTTAGAGTTGTCAGTGCTGACAGACAAGCAACACTACGTAAAATAACCACAGAAATCAATGTGGGACGCACGACGAACGTATCCGTCAGGAAAGTGCGGTGAAAAGTGGCGTTAATGGGGCATGGCAGCAGACGACCGACGCGAATGTCTTCGGTAACAGCACGACATCGCCTGCTGCGCCGCTCCGGGATTCGTGACCGTATCAGTTGGACCCTAGAGGACTGGAAAACCGTGGCCTGGTCAAAAAAAAAAATGGCTCTGAGTACTATGGGATTTAACATCGAGGGTCATCAGTCCCCTAGAACTTAGAACTACTTAAACCTAACTAAGCTAAGGACATCACACACATCCATGCCCGAGGCAGGATTCGAATCTGCGACCGTAGCGGTCGCGCGGTTCCAGACTGTAGCGCCTAGAACCGATCGGCCACACCGGCCGGCGTGGGTTGGTCAGATAAGTGCTGATTTCAGTTGGTAAGAGCTGATGGTAGGGTACGACTGTAGTGCATATTCCACGGAACCATGGAGCCAAGTTGTCACCGAGGGACTGCGTAACATGTTGGTAGGTCCATAATAGTGTGGGCAGTGTTTACATGGAATGGACTCAGTCCTCTGCTACAACTGAAGTGATCATTGACTGGAAATGGTTGTGTTCGGCTACCTGGAATCGTTTTGTAGCCATTCATGGACTTCATGTTCCCAAAAAATGATGGAATTTCTGTGAACGACGATGCGCCATCACACTGGGCCACAATTGTTCGCCATTGGTTTGAAGAACATTCTGGACAATTCGCGAAAATGATTTGACCATCCAGATTGCTCGACATGAATCCCATCGAAAAATTTATGGGACATAATCGAGAGGTCAGAAAATTGTAAATTTGTGATAAGTTTTATGAGACCAAGCTTCTGAGGTCATCAGTCCCTAGGCTTACACACTACTTAGCTTAACTTAAACTAACTTACGCTAAGGACAACACACACACACACACACACACACACACACACGCCCAAGGGAGGACTTGAACCTCCGAAAGGGAGGGGGGGGGGGCGTGCCGGAGAGGTCAGATCTTGTACAAAATCCTACATCGGGAACACTTTCGCAGTTACCAGTTACGGACGGCTATGCAGGCAGCATGGCTCATTATTTATGTAGGAGATTCCCAACGACTTGTTGAGTCCATACCACGTCGAGTTGCTGCAAAAAGAGGTACGACACATCTACATCTACATCTACATGGATACTCTGCAAATCACATTTAAGTGCCTGGCAGAGGGTTCATCGAACCACCTTCACAATTCTCTGCCGGCCGCGGTGGTCTCGCGGTTAAGGCGCTCAGTCCGGAACCGCGCGACTGCTGCGGTCGCAGGTTCGAATCCTGCCTCGGGCATGGATGTGTGTGATGTCCTTAGGTTAGTTAGGTTTAAGTAGTTCTAAGTTCTAGGGGACTGATGACCACAGAAGTTAAGTCCCATAGTGCTCAGAGCCATTTGAACCACAATTCTCTATTATTCCAATCTCGTATAGCGCGCGGAAAGTATAAACACCTATATCTTTCCGTACGAGCTCTGATTTCCTTTATTTTATCGTGGTGATCGTTTCTTCCTATGTAGGTCGGTGTCAATAAAATATTTTCGTATTCGGAGGAGAAAGTTGGAGATTGGAATTTCGTGAGAAGATCCCATCGCAACGAAAAATGATTTCCAGCCCAAATCTTGCATCATTTCTGTGACTCTCTCTCCCATATCATAGTAGGAAGTATCCTATGACTTTTTTCACCGCACTGTAGAAAATGTGCATATTCGAAATAATATTTTAATTATGTTCACAACACACTTACTTAGTCTTAAAATGTTCACTTTCAAAGTATAAGGAGTTTTGTGAAATTACAGAAACAGCGTCACAAAACACGACAGAAATGTGTAAACAGTTGCACATTAGTTTTGCTACGAAAGTTTCTTAATTTTCTTGGTGTGTGATGAAATGAATTTCACGACTTTATTCCGTGAACATATTCAGGTGGCTTTGCTGTTACTCATAATACTATTTCTTTTCAGTTAACGTTATCTGTAGACCTATTCGTAAGACAATACTGCCCGGCGTCAAGATATCACCTGTACACATTTCAAGACTCATGAAACAGGAAAGAAAGCAGTGGCAAACAATAGCTGTTTTATTGGCTGCACACTGGTGAATGAAGCCTTACAGTACGTAATTAAACTACATGGAACGTACTGGTGCTTCATTTCCGTTCCGTTATAAGCAGTATTTTAATTCGTCTGAGAATTTTTTGAACGAGTTAATTTTGCAACAAGAGCAGTATTAAGAAACAGCGCAGTAAACGATCTTTAATGAAATAACACACGAGGAAAACTTGAATACCTATAGCTTTGTACCCTAAATGAAACGTTCTAAAACGAACTTCACATTACATAAAATGAATGTACTGTTTCGAAAACAGCTGAAAAATTTCCAAAAGTTTAAAATATTTCTTTCGAAGTATTACCACAAACTTCAAAAGTATTATATAGTTCTAATGTAAGTAACACATAGTAATTCTAAGCGTTCTGTTACAAGTTAAACAATGTTCATTATTCGAGCGAAACACACAATCGTGTTGACCTTTACTCTAAGGACGTTATTTTTCATCCACATCTGTCTACTTAATTCCAGTTGTGTAATAGACGAGAACAGCGCTGCGTAACGATAGTAACTGCTACTGTCGAAAAGTTTTTCGAGGAATGTAAGCTTTGACTGGCCTGTGCCATGGCATGGCTAAGTGATACTATGGCTGGAAGCATGCAACAGCTCTTGCAGTGAATATAATGTACTCCAAAGATTATGGAAGCTCGTTCTGCTGGGTGTATCTGGTAAGACACTTAAGACTAAAGGCACAGTCAAGTGACTGTCAATCATAGTATACGACAGAATTACAAATAACTACACCGATTAGGCAAAACATTTGACCACTTGCCTAACGACATGTTGCTCCACCTTTGGTAAGCAATGCAGCAGCGCTCCTGCGTGGCAGGGATTCGACAAGTCCTTAGTATGTTTCCGTAGGTATGAGACATCAGATTTCTACACACAATTCACTCCCTTTCCGTAAATTACGGGTCGGTGACGCGGAGTTACCGCCTGATATCGCCTCAGGTGTTTTACACCGGGTTTAGATATGACGAATTTAGTGGCTAAACGTTCAACATGAATACATTATCATGCTACTTAAAGCACTGTAGCACATTTTAGGTGTTACGGAAAGGACAGTCTCTAACATTACCACCACTTGCAAAGTAGGTTAGAAATCAGATTAATAATGTTGCTCACGCAGCATATGTTCACTTTATCGGGCAACAACAAAGTTATTGGCTGTGGATGGTACCGTCAGAATGGAAATAATGAGGTCACTGTAAAAACGTCATTAATTTTGGCACTTATCTTGAATGGATTCCCACGTAGATTTCGTCGAAGTTGTTATGGCTCATCTTGTTGATTCTAGGGTGATTCCACTTAGACTGCTAGAAGGTCCAGATCTGTATTTTAGCAATATTTGATGACCTAACAAATGCGTTTTTCAGGAAATTCTTAATGATCAAACAATCCCAGATCAGAACAATGATATGGTAGAAATAATTTTTGACTTGGTGTTCACGATCCACATTTTTATTAAACTTCTTGTAAATTCACATATACTTCATCTTAATTGTCACATCATCAAGAAATTTTTTATCAATCTTCATATATTTAATTTCCACTTTAACCAAACACAAGACCTGACTGTTCTTTTACAAAGCGAAATAACAACTTAACTTCTGAAAAGTGAAACAGAGACTGCTCTGTGCGCATTCGCGCCAAAACGGTTACAAGTAAGTCAACGATTATGACAGTCTCACAGAAATGAATACACACAAGAACCATATCACTGAAATATATCGATACATCGGAGTATCTATACATCACTAAAACCAAATGTGAATATTGTCACAAAAATATGTCTGTTACTTCGCAGGAAAATAGTACGATATTACTGGTATCGAGAACTGGGGTTGGGGTGCCGTAACGGTCACGTAAATAAAGAAGCATTACAAGTCATTCCTACGGAAGATGCCATCGCCGTCGGAGAACACATCAAACATGAAGGAATGCAGATAACCCGCGTAATCCACGACTGTCATAGTGTCTTCAGTTACTAATACAGGCCCCAAGGAAACCGAGGTGGATGTTCCCAATAGCATAATACTGTCCCGATCGGCCTGCATCCGTTGCTTGCGAGGTGCATGTTTCTAGCAGCCTTTCGCCTGGAGGCTTGGGTACCCGGACACGACCATTGACTTACTGTAACAAAAAACGTGGTTCGTCCGATGGGCGACAAGTTTCCATTGATCAACAGTCCAATCTCGACTAAACGTGCCTACTGCAGTCGTAATTGACGAATTCGTTGGGTCAACAGGGGAATAAGTAGGGGTCGTCAGCTGTACAGCCCCTGTTCAACAACGTGCGCCGAATGGTGTGCAACAGTGTTGTTGTCTCTCGTCAGATCTGCCACAGATCGCTTCCAATCCTACTTTACAGACTGGGCAAGATTTCGGCCTTCATTTTCTGTTATGAGGCGTGGGCGTCACTTACTCGTGGTTTCACTGTCCTTCAGCCACTTTCCACAGATAGGATGGTCGCGTGTGAACGGTTGACCAGCTTCGTTATTTTCGAGATGCTCGTTCCCAGGCACTGGGCGCCAACAATATGCCCTTTGTCAAAGTCGCCTGTGTACTGGATTTCCTTACTTACGGCCCGCATCATCGCTAGGCTGAGTCCCTATTTGTCTCTGCTTTGCTTATACACTTTCATCACCGTTTCACATGCCCGAAACGTCACCACGCAGTATTCAGTCTCCCGGTGGATAGCAATCATAACATTTTGGTCCGTCAGTGTACAGCGAGAGTGTCTCACAACGGGCAACTGGATTTTCGTAGAGGAATTTGTTCGCGTTACTAATGGCTTCGAAGCTATCTCCATTCATGAAAACATCACAATGGAACAGTTTTCATGGAGACAAATGGGCATTGAAAATGTTACATAGGCAAAAATCCAGTCACGTAGTACATCTTCCGTGTAAAGGTGGAGCACCGCCAACTTCAGGCGGCTGTAATATCACACTTACAGTAAGCTGAACCCATATTTGCACATTAATTTCTACGTTAAACTGTCCATCTTGCCTTTCAAGACTTCCACATCGATCTACAAATATTCTGTATCAGTTTCGTAGATTGCATCATGTTGTTACTCAAAAGACTGCCACTTTAATAAACGAAAGTCCTAGGTTTTTAATCTGTTGTAGAACTATGAAACGTCCCCTTTGAACAATTTATACATGACTGTGCTTAACCTGACACACAATATTTTGTTAGCGCAACGCAATCTGATTTTCAAAATTCCCTACAAGAGAATGGCCCTGACTAACATTAAACTATACCTTTCACAAATCACTTACCTCACAAAAATCTTCGCTGCTCAAGCTACTGCAATACAGCGAGCGCCACTACTGCCAGCTAAATAAAAGATTCAGACTATGGAAGGCACTAACTACTGATAGGGATAGTTAGCAAATGAAAGATATTAATAGAGAACAAACAATGTATTTACCTTGATATCATCATATATAAATATAGCAGTTCATGACAAATTTCAAAACTCCGCCATCTCTCTCCCCACATCCACCACTGCTGGCGGCTCACCTCCAACTGCGCAACGCTACGCGCTGTTCACAGCCAGCTGCTTAACACTACAATGGCGAGTATTACAACAATGCAAAGCAGCCACAGACTGCACACAGCACAGCCAGTGATTTTCATATTGAGCGCTACGTAACGTTGCCAATAAGAAAACATAAACAGCCTACTTACATAGAGAAAACATAAACAGCCTACTTACATAGCCCCCATGCTCCCCACAAAAAATTTTACAAATTGGATTGGGCAGTGGCCAATACAGATTTAAAAAATTTTTTCATAATTACAATAACAAAGAAATCAAATGCACACACTTATTGATACTATGTTGGTCAAAAGCTCAAATTTTCTCACAGTCCATAAAGACAGTCCTCATCATTCGTCACAGTAAAATTGCAGTGTTTTTCACAAAGTCTGAGCAGTAGAAGAAAATGCACACGGAAGTAGTGGATTTCCATGCAGTCTTGAAGAAGTAGTGTTGTCCTTCCAACGGAAAGACAGTGCTGACTCTCGACATGCAGACAAGTAATGGGTCACAACAGAGCAAACCCACAGCAGAGTCATTCGAAGTTTTGAAGAATATTGGTAGGTAGGTCATCACAGAGCAGACCCACTGTAGTCCTTGAAGAGATGGCCAGCAGCCATCTGTTGTGACTGTGCAGGTGCACAATCACCACTGAAGAGTCTTGCGGACAATATAGCAAGTCCATAAACCACCACTTGTGCACTCACAAAGTTTTTGAAATTGTCCTTAGAACCAGCAATGCTGTTATCCAGTCCCTTGCTGAATCATTAACACACGTGCAAACACTATCAGTCCCTACTTCTCACATATTGTCCATATACTATGACCAACAGAAACGTGTGCAGTGAAATGTAACTTAATTTGAAGAACTGGTGTCTATACAATTTTATAACATAAGAATACAATAGCAAAGGTACAAAACACATCATTAGAAACATAATAATACAGATAACATTTGTAGTAATAGGGGCTTTACAAAAGAATAGAAATAAACATATACATCAGTGTTACAGGAATTATGACATAAGTACATACATAAAAGATCAGAATAACTTGCGAAACATCAACTTCACACATGAGCATTTAAACAGAATAAATAATGTCTAACATCTTTACAAAGTAAATAACATATTATTAATGCCAATTATATTCGAGGATAACAGTATTCCTCATCATAGTGAATGTAGCTTAATATTAAAAGAAGAAAAAATTCTATGAAACTACACAGAGACAGGAAGAAAACAAATACACAAGGGTACACAAACACATAGTGGGATAACACAAAAAGGAAAGGATAGGGTTTGTTTCATTGCAGTATTTTGCAAACAAAACTTTCTTTGCTTCTTGGAGATCTCCCTTCATTCATCATTATTCCCGAAAGTCCTATCTTAGCCTGCCTTCTATATTTTGTTCACATCCTCTGTCAAAAATAGTTTTTCTCCCTGCTTTCTGTATTCTGTTCACATCCTCTGTCAATAATAGTTTTTCTCCACTGTACAGTATCCTATTTCTTATAAATTTATAATAGTTAGTTTCTTTTATAGTCTACTCCTCTTAAGCTAACTTAAATCTACTGAGCTCAGATGCTAAACTAAGGGACGAGGCAATGCAGCAGCGCATAACAAATTAACACAAACAGCAATGCAAAAAAAATGGAAAATTGCAAAGCAAGCTACAGTAAATATAAATTACCAAGCAATGCAACATTACAACTAATATGAGCCAATGTGCAGTAAAAAGAAAAATAAGTCAGTAGTAAAACTAGCTTAACAGAGTAACACAATTTAAAATTCAGTAGCACTATGCCTGGCAAACAGCAACAGCAAATATAAAAAATATACAACTTATATCTATACATGACAAAGCTCAAGCAGAAAAGATATTACAGTAAAAACAACAATGCAGATAAGGGAAGTGTATATTCACATCTTAATGTCTATGTAAATTAAAGTGGTGCACCACAACAACTGATTGTAAAAAGAAATATTACCATGTACTCGAAAAGAAAATTATGTGTTACTGTTACTAGTTCCTTCTTATTGTTCTTTCCTTTCCAAGTGCTCCTTTTTTAGAGAATATGGATCATAAAATAATTATTTAATAGATCTGTTGACAGAAAGTGTTCACATTAGCAAATGCATTTAATTTTATTTTATGAAACCAATGCTGCAACACAGCTGAAAAACAGATGTCAAATGAAATAAGCAATTACGCAAACCAAAGCATAAAAACATCATTCAATAGCTCTGTGGCATTTCGTAAGTCAGTAGCTCTCAACTCTCGTAGAAAGACACTTGTCATTATCAGGTTTGCAGATGTAAGAATATTTAATGGCCTCCCTTTTTTTTCTACCTGTGCCGCTGAAAGGCTAATGGCTCTTTTTTTCGGGCGGCTGTCGCCCAGGTGGGTGCCCGCGACGCATTACGTGCATATGGTCACTTAACTTTCTTACGGAAATATTTACGATCGCAGTTTCCGCTACAGTGACAGTCTCACATAAAAATATTTCACAGGTCAAGAATTAGCGTTGCAAATCTGTAGAAAGAAAATCCTATAAATATAAGTGTCCAAATAAAATATTCGTCAGTATTGTGATACAGTCACGCATTTACGCACATTTCATAACTCTTAAAGTACGAATCTTGTTTTCCAACATCCTGTTTCACAAGTCAAGAGTCCCTACCCACTATTCATTACTCCTTACCTTATTACACATATACGTATCCATCGACACTCGTCAATATTTCGTCATTATAAATATGAAGCATAATCAAATAACTCATATAGCCTCAGCCTATTAATCATAAACATACCTCAGCAGCATAATACACATCGTCGTCGTAAAAATAACATCATAACACCTCAGTCAAATCTCAAAATCGTCGTAGCTTCCTCCAATAATTAAAAAAATTCTCTGCTCATGTCAAAAGTGTCATCTGCCTCAAACATACTTTAAAAATCATGATCCCATACCAAATATATCATTCAAAGCTCTCACAATATCACAATGAGTCCGAAAAAAAAAATGAACAGTTTACAAAGTACAGACAAAATACAATTTCATAAATGTGAAGTTACCCAACTGTGTATTGCGTAAACATGTGACACTGATGTAGTAAAAAAATGTTTATCTCTCAGTTAAATGATCAGATAGCTGTGTAATTTGTGTGTTAGAGAAATATGGTACCGATGTGTAAAGTTGTATAAGCAAATACCATATTAGCTAGGGTTCCTTGTGGTTGCCACACACATGGTACACAAAGTAGGCATGTACCCCCTTGAGGATTAATGTAATTATACCCTCAGGTGTTACAGATTACAGCAATGAAATGAAATGTATCACGGAAAACTTTCTTTGTAATTCAAAAATCTTTAAAAATAAATGTTTTAAGTATAAAATTGATCACTCAAATACGTGTACTGTAGCGCTAAACTGTGCGTCTTGCAACATAATCTCTGTGGAAGTGTCGTAGTTATCGTCCTCCGAAAGCTAAGTTCTGCAGAAGTCAATGTACTTACCTCGTGATAAACAAAAGTGAAATGCTTTGCGTATACATATCATAGTTATTATGCTTATTGGCGTGATGAAGAAAGTACTGTACAGTAACGTATTGTTGTGCCACGAAAAAGGCTGTCTCATTGTTGCTATACCACAAAAGTTACTACTAAAACATGTTTTTCTTTCCAGAAGAATTCAGAAAACTGTGCAGATATAAAACAGATACACCGCAAAAGCAACATTGTAAATTGTCACTCATTAGTAGCGTCATGATAAAAATCGTGTAGCTGTCACATAAACTAACCTCTGTGTCATCTGGTATCTCTCAGAAAGCACTTTAAATTCAGAATGTATTTTCAAATAAACCAAAATGTTGCATTAAAATCTCATTAGCAGTACTGGTAAATGTTCTAAGAATGTGAGCCTAATAGTCGTTACGTAATCGTGCAACAAACAAGCAAGAATGTACACACACAATAACACTGTGACGTCTGTTCACTATAACAATGCATTCGTCATTTCTGTTTAAATAAGTTCTCTTGGTTCTTGATTGGATATTTAACTTCAAACATTGTTGTATGTTAACAGATTCTAAGTCTGACAAAGCATATTAGTAATGTGAAGCGAAAAATTTTATGACAAAGACTAAGTTAAAAAGCAGATTATCTTTCAATAAACGGTTTTACATGTGAAATGTGGTGTAAACCTTTACTCTTCATAGTACTCAAAGTTTGAACTTGAATGCAATTGTCATGCGGTATACGTCGGCTAAGAATACTGGAATTTTTCTCAAGGTTAGCGTCTATGTTATTTTTCTCTGAGCCAGCCGGCGCACGTGGGTGCCTGCGGCGCGAGTCATTGTCTGTCTCTTTGTTGGCGCGCGTTGTTATTGGGATTTGGAGACCTAACTTCTACAAATTCACCGTGACGAGAGGGCCCTGCCCTGTTTAAATCCCGCCAGTTCTGATGCAATTCAGGTCTGTCGTTACGATCACATCGTCTGTCGTCATGTCGGTAGTTCCTGTAGTTTCTTTCTTGTCGGTTAAGTGGTGGAGAATTTCTCCCTGAATCGTAACTGCGCGCTGGACCGTTGCGTCTAAAGTTATTCTGTCTCCCTTGATAATAATTATTTTGGTTCCCAAATTGTCTGTTTCTCTTATTGTCTCTGTGATAGTCACTACCGCGGAGAGGTGATCTTTCCCTGTAATTGTTACTACTCTGCCAACGGTTGTAATACGGGTGGTGTCTGTTTCGGTCACGATTTGTGTTGTGAGAATAGCCTTGTCGCGTCCAGTTATTATTTCTTTCATCGCGGAAGTGCGACTGATGTGATCTGTAATTGTTGTGCTCCTGCGTTCCGCGATTGTCAGTGTCACTTTCCAGTTCTTGTAACAGTCCCTGAAAAGCTTCAATGTCGTCTTTGCAGCGTCCTGCCAAAATAATATGTCGTAAATGTTCAGGCAATTTGATTAAGCAAATGCGTATGAGTTCTGA
The DNA here is from genome assembly GCF_023864345.2 of Schistocerca serialis cubense. Taxonomy (NCBI): domain Eukaryota; kingdom Metazoa; phylum Arthropoda; class Insecta; order Orthoptera; family Acrididae; genus Schistocerca; species Schistocerca serialis. The sequence goes on from NC_064640.1 coordinate 221,122,252, forward strand.
GGGGCTGTATGGGTTTGAAAGATACTGATTCTTATGCAACATGTCTTCAAAATATTTCATAAGACTGGAAAATTCAGATTGTTCGAAACGTTTCATCATTATGATGCTATGTTTTACTCGGTCTTGTGTGGCTTGAGACCAATATGCTGAGAGGAAGGCATGGTAAAACTCTCCTTCACTGTGGCAAATCGTGAATTACCGATCGCATTCTTACAGCTGGTTCATTCTCCAAGTAGCCCCACATAAATTCTAATCTGTGTTCTAACGACCAGTTGGGAGAAAACAATGCGAGAATTGATGGAGCCACGCTTGTGGATGAATGTCGTTGCCGGAATTCTTAAATGTTTTGAATTTACGTGTAGTAATGAACAGCTTATAGTCAAAATCATCATGTCGGCGAGTCGCATGTCGGTCATTGTTACGTCGTGTCGGCTGTTCAATCTCAAAATTCGGTGCACATTGCCAATTTCTTTCATAACTTCCGAAATGCCCTGTGTTATTATTTTGTGGCTGTTCCGTATTTCTGTGTCCCTCTTCCCGTATTGGGGCGCGAGTATCCTCTGAAATACGTAATTCTTGTATTACCTGTGTCAGCTGATCTTGTACTTCCCGGATTTCTCTTTTGTACTGTGTATTGATTTGATTTTGATTCTGTTTGAATTTTCTAATTTGTTCATACTCTTCTGTGTCAGTGAAGGCTACAGGTCTTGTGTCATTCAGATCATCATCTACCTTTGTAGATAAGTTAGCAACTTGATCCGAAAGTTTGGCTACTTTCTCCGATAGTGAACACATTTCCTCAGTGTGTTTTTCTGAACCAAGTTTCAGAGTGTCCATTTGTGTTGAAATCGAATCTACTGTGTCCTTTAAGTTTTCCTGAGTTTTTGCAAGTTGCTTAACCGAATCGGTAGATGCAACTGAGTCAATTTTAGCCCACAAGGTCTCATGATTTTCATGAACAATGGTTTGCAGTTCTTTTATGGCTGCTTCGTGATTCTGTAATGCATTTTCATGCCGCGAAAAAATAGGTTGAAAATGCTCACAAATTTGTGTTTTTACGTCATTACAGACTTTTTGACATTTCGATTCAATGTTATGTAACTCAGTAGTTAAATCTTCACGTGTTTGTTCAAGTGTGGTGTCTAACTTTTGAAGATTTTGTTCCATTGTGTCTAACTGTTGCTGTGTTTGTCTCTGGTGTTGTTCCATTGTGTCTAACTGTTGCTGTGTTTGTCTCTGGTGTTGTTCCATTGTGTCTAACTTTTTAAGATTTTGTTCCACTGTGTCTAACTTTTGAAGCTTTTGCTGTGTTTGTCCCATTTGTTGTATTAATTGTAATAACAATGCATTGGTGTCTGAAACATGTTCCTCAGTGCTTTTCGGCAGTGAATTTACACCGGAAACATTCACATTTTGACAAGCAGAAAATGTGTCTTGACTTATTTGAGAAAACGGTGAGGATCCAAAACCTGAATCTACAGTATTTGCGAGATCGTGTCGTGTCATTTCGGCTTCCTGAGGCGAGCTATTGCCGACCGATCGATCGATAATGCTTCCCTCTTCACTAATTGTTTCACTGTCCACGCCATTGTTTGACGCCCGCTCCATTTCCCTGTGCACAGTTACCAAATTACTACTTTGAACATTAGTAAATTCATTACTCTGCGGCGCTGATAAGCTACGCTCGTCGTCACTATTATTTCTCAGTTTAGTTTGGAGCCTAGTGTTACGTTTTTCACACGCCATAATTGTCACAATATTTCACACGATAACACAGAAAAGCACAATTTGAAGTGCAAAAATAGGAGAACACATTAACATAGCACTGAAAATAATATGTAGTTAATTGCAAGCGTAGCTGCGAAATACTTGGTGCAAATCTACATGCATGCCACAACTGTTTTACTGTACAACAATGAAAGGCTACAACTACAAAGGAGATTCTCTCTACAATTACGCGCTAGCAATAAACAAAAGCTACACTAAATACACAAACTACAAGAAAAAAATCAGAAGATTCCAGTGAGGTATCCTAGGCTAAGGGTCGACATATGAAACGTCCCCTTTGAACAATTATACATGACTGTGCTTAACCTGACACACAATATTTTGTTAGCGCAACGCAATCTGACTTTCAAAATTCCCTACAAAAGAATGGCCCTGACTAACATTAAACTATACCTTTCACAAATCACTTACCTCACAAAAATCTTCGCTGCTCAAGCTACTGCAATACAGCGAGCGCCACTACTGCCAGCTAAATAAAAGATTCAAACTATGGAAGGCACTAACTACTGATAGGGATAGTTAGCAAATGAAAGATATTAATAGAGAACAAACAATGTATTTACCTTGATATCATCATATATAAATATAGCAGTTCATGACAAATTTCAAAACTCCGCCATCTCTCTCCCCACATCCACCACTGCTGGCGGCTCACCTCCAACTGCGCAACGCTACGCGCTGTTCACAGCCAGCTGCTTAACACTACAATGGCGAGTATTACAACAATGCAAAGCAGCCACAGACTGCACACAGCACAGCCAGTGATTTTCATATTGAGCGCTACGTAACGTTGCCAATAAGAAAACATAAACAGCCTACTTACATAGAGAAAACATAAACAGCCTACTTACAGAACTTGTTCTGGAATTTAGCTTTGGACCCACCCGTGGTAGTACTTTCTATGCGCTAAGGTATTACATACAGGTCTCAGATGGCACATTATGTTACACAATGGGTAACTACCACCACAAGATGTGTCGGAGGAGGGCAAAGACATACCACTTTCATGCCTTATAAAATTTTTTGAAACTACCCTTTAGGTTAACAACTGTTGAGCTAGATTGCCTCCAGATCTGTGCCCCAACCATATGCTACAAATCTGTGGTTTGATGACAGTGTGGAAAAGTACCTGACTACAAAGCCATACGTTCATGGATCATTCCCCGGTTGATTACTCAGTTGTTTCTGTCGCTTATCGCTTTTGTTCATCTCGGGCAACATTTGTTAAGGAGCACTGTGATTCGGATTCAGCATTAAACTGTACGTCCCCTATACTGGTTGGGTGTGTCAGTTAAAAGGTAGGAAGAATGCAGGGGTATACCGCCTCCGATAGGATTATACCTTGCAAAGCATTGCGATGTTCCAACCAACATTCCGGTTAACGAACACATGCGATGTTTGTGTAAGTATATGGGGCATTAACTATGACCAGTAAATGAATTTACATCAGGCTGAAACTTCTCCGTGACAAAGATGGTCGATGATATAAGAGAAATTCGAATCGATCGTTACAACAAATATTGATAGACAACATGGAGCAAGTGCTATAGGTATTGACACAAAGCAGATGATTGTCTCTGAGAATGGTACCGCAGAAATAAGGAATTAGCGAGTACAGTGCTTCGGAAAGTGGAAATCACAAAAATTGACTTCTGGAGATTTCATTGATAGGTTTCACAGAAATGCAGTATTTCTGGAAACCATCATTGCAGGGAACGACAGAGCTCGGAATCAAGACCAGGCTGACCCCCTTCCTCGAAATCAGTGTCATGATCGCCAGTACGCATTTGAAAGTCGAACACTCTTGTCAAGTTATACCAGGGGTGCATGGAACAGCTGCTTCTACTCATCTGAGTCACCAAAACTGGTGATGGACTGGGAAAAGGCGTCTGCTGTATGACTCTTCCTCCTCGCACATTACTCTTCTCCAGCAACCACCGTACTCCCTGTTCCTCGCATATGTAGATATCTCTTTGTGCCCCGTCTCAACGTGTTCCAAATCGGCTCAAACTTTGCAGAGTACAGGACAGCCGAAGAAATGCAACATCTACACTACAATCTACTCCGAAAGACGTCTTCATTGACAGTTTTCAGAAGCTCTGTAAATCCTGCGAATAAGACATTCATCATTTACTTAATAATTTATTTGCCTACTTATTAGTTAACTTGTATTTATTAATATATATATTCAGTGCTTTAAAATTAAGCCACGCAGTAGCGCCTCAGAATTCTAAGTTCCATTAAGACATCTGCGTGGTACTGGCTTGTTGAACTATCAGAAACGCAGTATAAAGTATAGGGAAATTGGCTTCATTATTTATTGCAGTCGTTTTGAATTATGTGCATTTAGTCATTTTATTCAACACCAGGTTACGTGCAAAAGTAAAGTGAAGTGCTTTGTGGTGTTACGACTGTAGATTTACCGCGGTAACGGAAAAAGTACTTCCCTCAGTTAACAATTAATTCAATCCATACACATGTCTCTATGTCCTATCCTTTTATCATCAGTTAGTTATCCCACTTTATTTGCATTCTCTATCGCTTGCTTTTTTTGCATCCTTCTGTTTCGCCAATTTCTTCAACCTCTCTTCACGACTTGTTTCCATACCTCATTTACCTTAAACTATTGCTACTACTACTACTGCTGCTATTATTACTACCACTAGTACTGATTAGTACTGCTACTACTGATAACATTAACAATTACTACTACAATAATAATTATAATTATAATTATTACTATTATTATTATTATAATTCAATGTAAGTAAGGCTTTTGTCTCAATCGCCTGATCTTTGTCCTTATTGTCACTGGTTATGTTAATAACATCTGCCTTAAAACTATTACTAATCATTACTGTATTTAGTGAAAAGGTCAATTAACGTTTTGGTCTCGGTCCATACCACGATTTTAACTTGTAGAATAAGTTATTATGTAATAACAATAAACTTGTAAGTGCTCTGGTTGTTCTTAAATTCTGAGTACATGTAATAATGCCTACAGGAAATTACCCTAATTAAAATGCTTACTTATAAACAAAGAATATTTACCCATGAAAATTTTATTTTGATGTCATTGACTTTAAGAACAAGTTAACACAGGAATTACTTACCTTGAACAATAGTTAGCCAATGGGCTTAAATGAACATTTAAATACATTTTATTGATCAAGTTTCCTATCAATGAATTCATCACTTTACTTACGAAACTTATAAAATCCTCCAGCTCACAGGCGAAATATGTGCTATGACCATGCTTGACTCACAATTTTGTCTTAACTACCTTTAGACACAAAGACTGAAAATATTGAATTACAGAAGAACACCGAATGGATCCTGGAGTATCATTAACTGCTCTGAAGATCTCGAAGTAAATCTTCTGCAACCTGAAATAATTATACGGAAACGTTACTGGCAATCTTGTGCTGGGTAAATGAGTGTCGTACACGCTAGCAAGTCTCCGTTAATAGATACTTTAGCTGATCATCGTAGAATCCCCATTAAAGTATAATTTATAAAGTCCATGAGCATGTGGCTTACTAAATATAATTGTTAAAGGAATACTGTAACTTTAATAATGACAAGGAGCTTAAATTAATTCAGAGAGATCGTGTGAAAATTACTAATTATTTCAACTCAGAACACAGCTCACAGTACATGGAAGAACATTTCTGGTTTTATGTGAACCACGTGGCATTCTGTACCACAGCACAACAAAGAATTTACTCACAACATATTCCAGAAGCCGATGAAAATACTAAGAACCTTTAGATGAATGAAGGAAGGATTTATGTCGTTCGCCTACGATTAATGTGCGTAATATAGAGGAAACAAATTATGGTCTGCGTGAATCGAGACTGGATGCCCAACGTTACAAAACATAATGATTAATATAACTCGTAATGGCTCAGTACAGACGTGAATTATTTGCACTAACATAACACGCCAAGCTGCTCTAAGCAATATAACAAACCTAGTAACATGCAGTTCGCAACCACAGAATGCAGGAAGCAAATCTCGTAAGTTTTCTCGCCAGTCAACCTGTCCGACTACATACATCAGACCAGCCACAGACCACGCGGAAGACACTTTGTGTCCCATTCGAATACCGACCACGCTGTCTCAGCGCAGTCTGCGCTGATCTCCTATTGGCCAAAACACGCAGCTCGGCAAAGAGCTTCGTTAGACTAACCATCTTGGCTGAGCAAAGACTGTCTTCACTACACACATCGATTAGTGGACACAGTGCTCGCGAGTTAGCAGACGCAGAAAATATGAGAAGCTGAAAGATGACGTACGTTACAGGCCACTTTCAAGCTTTTTCCGTCCACTCTATTTTTTCCAATGTCGGTCACAGTTAGGAAGTTAAACTCCATTCTCGATGCTGAATTCAGGTTTTTAGCTATCAATCTGCTTTAGTCTTGCTGAAGGCAGTTATTGAAATTAAACAGCTGTTCATTTTGAGACAATATAGTTTCACATGAAATGTAATACACAAATAGTCCAATAAATGTAAATATGCAACGATTACCTACTCTCAGAAATTTAACAGTTCCGCCTTCGCACTTATCACGTTAGGAAAGTGGGTGTTTTATTCATATACTGCAGGACTCAAATACCCTCTCACATCTTCGTATCCCCATTTTCAGATTCAGGTGTCCAAGGTTTCCAGAAATTATTTCTGACAAATACTGGGATGGGTCCTCTGGAAATCTAATGATCGATGTTCTTCGGTATTCCGAGTCTGTGCTCCGTCTCTAATGACTGTCATTTCTAGTTGAAGCATCTTCGTCGATTTTCGTGTGAAGTGTCTTAAGGGGAGGTTCCACCCTAAAACTTCAATTATTTAAAAAAATTTTAATGGTTATTTCAAGTCCTTGGAGTATTTAATCTTAGATCCCAAACCGATGTGGCTGTATTCGAATTACGTCTAATAAATATTTGAAATATGGGCTGTGTGAGGGGCCGTGGCACACTGACAATTGCTGCCAAAGTGGTTGAGTTAGTACATGTCTATCAGAGACTTGCATCTGATGCACTGCTATCAAAATGTACTGATGGTAAGACACAAAATACAAATGAAAGTTTGCATAGCGTCATTTGGTCCAAGCATCCTAAAGAAAAAGAAAAAAAGATACCTTTGTGTCTCCCAGAACCTGTTTCTCTGTTCAGTATGGTATGTTTGATGACTGAAGAAAGCAGGAGTTGCAGTATTCCCTTATCACTCTCCCACAAGAAAATCTGCTTATGGGTCTTGCAGAAACTGGTTCTCAGTTCAGTGTGGCGTGTTTGATGACTGAAGAAAGCAGGAGTTGAAATGTTCCCTTACACTCTCCCAGAAGAAAATCTGCTTATCTAGAGGTCAACGACAGGTCAAGCAGTCTACAAAAAATTGCTGCCTCAAGAAAGAAAAATTCAAGAGAAATGCTGCCCTGGTCTTGAAATTACAAGAAGAAGCCTTACAGGACCAGAAAGGGAAAACTTATGATGCTGGTGAATTTTTATGGGTATGTGTCTTGTCCTAGAATTCATTTTAATAAAATTTTGAAATCCAATTTTTCCGTAAGTTTGTCGTTCTAAATTCAATGCCCACTTTTTTATCCTAAATATTAACCAACCTCAAAGCAATTTTTGTAGGAAATAGTTTTGAGGTATTAATATGATCGACATTGTAGTTTGTCTATTTTATTATCACCTTTATTAACCGGTAATTTAAGAAAATTTAAGTTTGAAATTTGAAAAAAATTGCTGAAAGTAAATCAGTAATGTTTTCCATAAAATGAATGCATAGAAGTGTTGAAAACTGTCTTGTGGAAGCACCTAAAAAATCTCAAACGTGAAAATTGAGGTCTGAGTACCCAAAGTTGCTTTTCAAACAAACCACTAAAATCATATCTAAAACTCAAAACTCAGAAACCAATATAGCTCCGCACTTCAAAGCTAGGGCACTGGTACATCTTTACGTAATAGACATGATTTTAAAATTCGGCTGAAATCCGCAAAGTAGAAGACAAGTTAATTTTTTCGTGGATTGTCCCCGGCAGTGTAACTGCTACAGTAGCATTTTGCATTAGTGTATGTAGTAACAGTGTAACATCTCATGTATAGTGAAGAGCACGTTCAAAAATAGCAGTATGCAGCCTCTTTTTGACTATACTTTTCCTCAAAAGTCGAAACTTGACCTGTTTTAACTTAGCCTGCTGCCATGAAAAAGTGTCTCTGGTTTGAACTAATACCAAGAATGCAACTACTTAATTCTTCACCTTTAAATTATGGTGTGAACCATCGAAAATCGTAGTGGTGTTATAAAGAAGTGTGTTATTTATATTCCTTTTGGAGGTTATTGTAATTGAAGTATTCATTTTAGCTGCATCACCCGTGAGCTTCGTTCAAAGAGAATTTCTTTCCACGACTATCGTGTTAATGACTGCATAAATCAACGCATAAACTCTTCAGTATCTGAACCCCTAAGGAACAAAAGAGGAAACAGAGTGAACTGTTGAAACTTCCTGGCAGATTAAAACTGTGTGCCGGACCGAGACTCGAACTCGGGACCTTTGCCTTTCGCGGACAAGTGATCTAACAACTTTTTTTTTTTAATCTCATTTTGTTCGCTATTGTTCGTTGCGTCTGCTCGGAGCGGACGTCGTAAGACATCCGTGTAAGTTCGTTGTTGTTCGATTAACTCAGTTTTTTTTTATTACAGAGGGCAGCTAATCCTCTGACCGAACACGCTGAGCTACCGTGCCGGCGTACCAACTGAGCTACCCAAGCACGACTCACGCCCCCTCCTCACAACTTTACTTCTGCCAGGACCTCGTCTCCTCAGTTGGTAGCTCAGTTGGTAGAGCACTTGCCCGCGAAAGGCGAAGGTCCCGAGTTCGAGTCTCGGTCCGGCACACAGTTTTAATCTGCCAGGAAGGTTGGTTGGTTGGTTTGGGGAAGGAGACCAGACAGCGTGGTCATCGGTCTCATCGGATTAGGGAAGGATTGGGAAGGAAGTCGGCTGTGCCCTTTCAGAGGAACCATCCCGGCATTTGCCTGGAGTGATTTAGGGAAATCACGGAAAACCTAAATCAGGACGGCCGGACGCGGGATTGAACCGTCGTCCTCCCGAATGCGAGTCCAGTGTCTAACCACTGCGCCACCCCGCTCGGTCTGCCAGGAAGTTTCATATCAGCGCACACTCCGCTGCAGAGTGAAAATCTCAGAGTGAAGTGTTTGTTGTAACCCCAAAGTCATCCAGTAGTGAATTTTTGCTAGCTCTAATGACCAATAAATTTCATGTTTGCGATATGTCAACAAACAAGTAACCCAGTTTTATTGTTCTTACCTGGGCCCTAAACAACAGAAATGCATACCCCGCAGTAAATATTCCAAGTTTCACTTATCACAAAAAATTAAAACACATATGATTCTTTCTAAAAATATGTTTAATTTAAACGAATGAAGCCTCATGACTTTCGCGTTGATATGCACTTGATAACTTGTTGATGAACGATGAATCCCTGCTGACTGTGGAGGCTCTGATTGTACGTGCATGTTATCGGCACTCTGAAACAAGGGTCAAGTATGAAGCGTTTACATAAAAATGTAAATGTCTTATGGAATTCTAGGGTAGGATATCCCACCGAGTGTGTTCAGACGCCTTGGCGTTCTTCGGCCCCTTTCTTTGTGAAATGTGAGACTTACGTCATATGTGTGTTTGTAGAGTGTAGATGAGTGTACTGGATGCGTGTATAGTGTAGTTCTACGTCTGTGTTGTATGATGGTGATGAAACGAGGGAGAGGGCGAAATCCAGCGCCGGCACGTAGCCCATTCCTCTCGAACAGCACCAAAGAAATCACCGAGCTTATCGTTCTCATCCGACGGACGGATCACCAAGAACAGTCACCCACCTCTTGTCTATCCATGGCTAGCTTCAGGTCGTCCGCCAATCTTATTAAGGCAGATGTTGTGTTGCGATGTTTACGGAAACCTTATTCGCGTCTGTCTAGTTCGCTGTTTGTAGTTAATTAGTTGGTTAGCTGGTCGTAGATTATACAGGGTGGTCCATTGATAGTGACCGGGCCAAATATCTAACGAAATAAGCATCAAACGAAAGAACTACAAAGAACGAAACTCGTCTAGCTTGAAGGGGGAAACCAGATGGCGCTATGGTTGGCCCACTAGATGGCGCTCCCATAGGTCAAACCGATATCAACTGTTTTTTTCTAAAATAGGAACCCCAATTTTTTATTACACATTCGTGTAGTACGTAAAGAAATATGAATGTTTTAGTTGGACCACTTTTTTCGCTTTGTGATAGATTGTGCAGTAATAGTCACAAACGAATAAGTACGTGGTATCACGTAACATTCCTCCAGTGCGGACGGTATTTGCTTCGTGATACATTACCCGTGTTAAAATGGACCGGTTACCAAATGCGGAAAAGGTCGATATCGTGTTGATGTGTGGCTATTGTGATCAAAATGCCCAACGGGCGTGTGCTATGTATGCTGCTCGGTATCCCGGACGACATCATCCAAGTGTCCGGACCGTTCGCCGGATAGTCACGTTATTTAAGGAAACAGGATGTGTTCAGCCACATGTGAAATGTCAACCACGACCTGCAACAAATGATGATGCCCAAGCAGGTGTTTTGGCTGATGTCGCGGCTAATCCGCACGTCAGTAGCATACAAATTGCGCGAGAATCGGGAATCTCAAAAACGTCGGTTTTGAGATTGCTACATCAACATCGATTGCACCCGTACCATATTTCTATGCACCAGGAATTCCATGGTTACGACTTTGAACGTCGTGTACAGTTCTCCCACTGGGCACAAGAGAAATTACGGCACGACTACAGATTTTTTGCACGCGTTCTATTTAGCGACGAAGCGTCATTCACCAACAGCGGTTGCGTAAACTGGCATAATATGCACTATTGGGCAACGGAAAATCCACGATGGCTGCGACAAGTGGAACATCAGCGACCTTGGCGGGTTAATGTATGGTGCGGCATTATGGGAGGACGGATAATTGGCCCCCATTTTATCGATGGCAATCTAAATGGAGCAATGTATGCTGACTTCCTACGTAATGTTCTAACGATATTACTACAAGATGTTTCACTGCATGACAGAATGCCGATGTACTTCCAACATGATGGAGGCCGGCACATAGCTCGCGTGCGGTTGAAGCGGCACTGAATAGCATATTTCATGACAGGTAGATTGGTCGTCGAAGCACCATACCATGGCCCGCAAGTTCACCTGATCTGACGTTCCCGCATTTCTTTATGTGGGGAGAGTTGAAGGATATTTGCTATTGTGATCCACCGACAACGCCTGACAACATGCGTCAGCGCATTGTCAATGCATGTGCGAACATTACGGAAGGCGAACTACTCGCTGTTGAGAGGAATGTCGTTACACGTATTGCTAAATGCATTGAGGTTGACGGACATCATTTTGAGCATTTATTGCATTAATGTGGTATTTACCGGTAATCACGCTGTAACACCATGCTTACTCATAAATGATAAGTTCACAAAGGTACATGTATCACATTGGAACAACCGAAATAAAATGTTCAAACGTGCCTACGCTCAGTATTTTAGTTAAAAAACCTACCTGTTACCAACAGTTTGTCTAAAATTGTGAGCCATATGTTTGTGACTATTACAGCGCCATCTATCACAAAGCGAAAAAAGTGGCGCAAAACATTCATATTTCTTTACGTACTACACGAATGTGTAATAAAAAATGGGGGTTCCTATTTAAAAAACGCAGTTTATTTCCGTTTGACCTATGGCAGCGCCATCTAGCGGGCCAACCATACCGCCATATGGTTTCCCCCTTCAAGCTACACAAGTTTCGTTCTGTGTGGTTTTTTCGTTTGACGCTTATTTCGTGAGATATTTGGCCCGGTCGCGATCAATGGACCACCCTGTATATTCTAAGGCCTTAAACAGCGCCGGAAGGCTGCACATTGGCCGCCAATCAGAGGGTGCTGTGGCAACGTCCTTTTTGGATAGTGGCTTAACTAGTCCATTTTTCTAGACCGCAGGAAAAACACTTGTGGTTAAAGAGTGGTTGGAAAAACTGTTATAGTGGGCAGTAGGTTCATCATTTGCACTGTGATGTCATCGTGTCCAGCAGATGCTGCTCTGATACGCATGAAGGCCCCTTTGTTAGTATTCCAAGTAACACGCTTTATACAGAATTTTTCGTGGCTACAATCGTTTATCCCCATGAAGTAATCAGTAAATCTCCGTTTCATTTGCGGTTCAGTTGTGGTTGTAGGAAATGTGAACCGTACGTGCACGTCCTCTGAGCATGTTTTGTTGTCATCTCCACAGGAACAGTTCCAACAACGACTCACAGTAACTATCACGTACTCAAAGTATTCTTCAACACTAGGAGTGACTTTTTTCTGTACTGAAAATAAGTTCGTATTGGGATAAAACTTTAGTTAGCGTATCCCGCAGGCATGGAAATACCAGAGAATCAGTTTGGCGGCGTTTGATCAAGGTGTTCATGGTATAACACTTTCCGTTGTTGTCACTGCATGTTTCGTTAAACTAATAGTGCAGCAAAATGTGCTTTCCTGTCAGGACTTGTATACACTGTGGGAAGGGGAGGAACGTAGTGCAGTCAGAAGTTTCGAAGGTTGCAGAGTGCGTACAGCGCTGCCAGCATACGGCTGCCAACTCCCAATCTAAATTTACGGCTGAGTCTTATCCCTGTGAATCATCCGTCGGTAGACGACTGACGGTACGAAGTACCAGACGATGCAGCTTCTACACAAACAAGGAACAAGCAAAGTGTTTACACGCTTCTGCACATGCTCTAGCCATTTGTTCTACATTTAAGTTCTTTGTAAAGGCTATATTCTGGATTGTATGAAACGGTTTATGCACTTTCTGCACAGTTTATGTGATGGAGCTAAGTACATAGCATCTCATTCTCCCGAATTTCGTAAACTGAAGTTATACAGCACTTTTTGATACTTAATCTCTCTGACTGATTTAATTGATTGTACATCGTATGGCTTCTCTGGGACGTAACAGCAATGATTTCTTCTCTCTCGAACCGCTGATAAGAGATCAGTGATCTTTCCGAAGCTGGTGGTGTTTAAGACAGCGATAATTTACAGTCACTTCATAACGTCGACTTCCACATGCGAACGTAGCCTACAGTTGCTTCTTTAAAAAAATAGTCAAATTTTATTTATATTCTTGCAAAATTTTGTAGTTAACGTATGTGAATTTAGGTACGGGAATAGTCGAGGATACTGCCATGAGAGTTGCACGCTACACACAAGAGCGTGTGAATTGTTTATGTGAAAACTTTTAAGGCTTTTTAAGTAAGACAAACGTTATTAACATTTCCACGTCTTTGTTATTCATGTCCACATATTTGCAGCCGTCTGCCCCTAGAGGGCTCCAAATTGTAGCGTGTAACATGGCGGTATGTAACGTAACTGTATTGGTGCGTGAGAAACATCGTGCTATAATCGAGTTTCGAATTCGAGGATTTCGTCCACACATGGAGCACCCTATTCTTCAACATGACGATGACAGACCACAAACGAGCGCTGCGATATCTGAAACAACCCCACGACTGCAATCATTCATCCTCCATACAGCCTGGACTCTGCACTATCAGATATTCGTCTGTTTCTAAAACTTAAAGAACACATTCGAGGACCTCATTCTGATAGTGATGAAGCAGTGCAAGTAGGGGTGAAGTTTTAGCTCCGTCAGCAAAGCCAAACATTCTACAGTGATGGCACCAATGAATTTGTCTCTCACTGGGAGAAATGTGTTCACCGCCAGTGCGACAGTATTGAGAAGTAAATATGTAGACATGAAGAAAAAATATGTATAATGTTAACAACTTCTTTACTTCAAAAGCTTTAAGGTTTTTCACATGAAAAATTCGGAGGCATTACTTTTCAAGATGCCTTCGTAATACCAGACATTCACGCCTGCTATTACAACTGAAAAACCAAATTATAGAACAAATAGCTACAGTTTCGCAGAATATAGTGAAAACTAAGCACATGATTGTCCGTGGCAGCATTGGAGATTTCAAAGCACCACTGCACGCTTTGTACATGTTTCATAATGTCATCTTTGGTTCAAATGGTTCAAATGGCTCTGAGCACTATGCGACCTAACTTCTGAGGTCATCAGTCGCCTAGAACTTAGAACTAATTAAACCTAACTAACCTAAGGACATCACACCCATCCATGCCCGAGGCAGGATTCGAACCTGTGACCGTAGCGGTCGCTCGGCTCCAGACTGTAGCGCCTAGAACCGCACTCCGGCCGCCAGTGTCATCTTTAATGCAGTAGACCGTTCTGGAGGTAATATATAACAACGCCAAGAGAGCTATGGGACCTCACTGATCACCCTCCTCTGATTCATCGTAGTTGTAGAACAATATTGGATGAAATCTTGTTTGTGATTATTCTAGTATGTGTAGTCAATGAAGCAATAGACATATGACTGCATGGAGATAAAAAAGATTTGCTTACTCCTTGATTGTCAACATACGTATTTAGAACAAGTTTTTCTTTGACCACTGCAAGGCAGTACTGATGTGATAATGAAAGCATGAAAAACGAAATCAGTACGATGACAATGGCAGCCAACAACTCCTAGTCTTGTTGTTAGAGCTGAACCTGACCTTATTTTTCATTTTGTAAATAAGCTAACATTTGAATGACCACTAGCCAGAGCTACAGTGTTGGATAGTGAAGCGGTTCCGATTTACTTCCTATGCAATAACGGAATGTGCCGTCTGTCAATTACAAGTTGCTAAAATATTTAATTAGGTCGCAGGTTCTATCTTGATGATTAATCGTCGGTGGCTTAAGCTTTTCATCGTTAATAGCATTGTAGTAGTTGAGATTTTAAGATCCCCTATTACAGTTTTGTTTGGTTGATAAACTACGAGTATCTCACAGTTATTGACGTCATGCGAGTCTGAGGCAGTTTACTATCTATAGTTCTCCAATACTCAATTCTGAAATAGTCTGTAATTAATTTACGAATTATAAACTGCATTAATCTGTACAGTCGGTCTTAACAAATGATCTGACTCTAAAAAAAATTTATCATAGTTCGCTCATGAGTATGCTGACGTTACACAACAATATTGCATTTGTCGTTATTTATAACATACAGCGATACTAGTATTACCGTTGCTTACTTCAGTTTCCCTTCGGTCGCAAAGGTTACCTCTACTTACCTGTTTACTTACTGTCACTTGAATATTTGATTCACTGATAACTTTATATTTATCCTTTTCAGAATGATTACCAAGTCTGTTTCGGCCTGAAAAGTTTTCCTGACTATCACTTCCACTCAGCTATCGTCAAATGAAGCCATCTCAACATCAGTAACTTAGTTAATCGCAATAAACCAGACCTCTTACTATCGCCCATCAGTTCTTGTGAAACGTGCGAAACAACACATCAGCTCCAAGAAAACTTCACACAAACTAAAATAACTTTTTTCCAGATCAATAATTCATCAAGTTATTCTTCCAACAGAATTCCAAATTCTTCAAACATATTTTCGTTCACTCTTTAAAACTTTATTACAGCAACATTACACACGTCTCGAACGTTAACAACGTATATTGAGAGATTTCAGCCGGTCGTGGCCAACTCTGAACAAGAACTGAATACAAATTTTAATGTATTACAACTCGAATTTACAATTTTCTTTTGTCATCATTATTAGCGTAGAGTTGGGCGAGTCACTTCAGGATGTTTCCTTTGGAACACGGCCGTTGATTCGACGCCAATGTAGTTCAGCAACGATGGCTGCGTTACGACAGGAAGACTGTTGGTGCCGCCACTGCCACGCCTAACGCTCATACCATGAAAAAGAAGAACCAACATACAGTTTTTACAGTATCATAACAAAATAGAAAATATCCAAAATCTTTTCTTTTTTATTAAAGTTATGAAACTAAATATCCATGTAACGTTGGTCGGAGGAAGATCGACCGTACAGTCTACAAACCACTGTATCACAATACTTATGGTTACAGTAAAGAGCTGTGTGGGCGTAAAGCTTCCTGTCGTGCAGTCATCAAGGGTACACGAGTGAGCCTTCGGCTCCGAAAGCCCATATCGATGATGTTTCGTTGAGTAGTTCGCACGTTGACGCTTGTTGAAGGCCCGTCCGGAACCGCGCTGCTGCTACTGTCGCAGGTCCGAATCCTGCATCGGGCATGGATGTGTGTGATGTCCTTAGGTTGGTTAGGTTTAAATAGTTCTAAGTCTAGAGGACTGATGACCTCAGATGTGAAGTCCCATAGTGCTTAGAGCCATTTGAACCATTTGCTGATGGCCCTGCACTGAAATCTGCAGCAATTTGCGGAAAGGTTGCACTTCTGTCACATTGAGCGATTCTCTTCACTCGTCGTTTGTCCCGTTCTTGCAGGATCTTTTTTCGGCGGCAGCGATGTCAGAGATATGATGTTGTAATGGATTCCTGATATTCATGGTACACTCGTTAAATGGTCGTACGGAAAAATCCGCGCTTCATCGCTACCTCGGAGATGCTGTGTCCCATCACTCGTGCGCCGACTGTAACACCGCATTCAAACTCTTTTGAATATTGATAACCTGCCACTGCAGCAGCAGTAACCGATCTAACAGCTGCGCCGGACACTTGTTGTCTGATACATCCTATAGGCTTTGCCGAATGCAGCGCCATATTCTGCCTGGTTACATATCTCTGTATTTGAATACGCATGCCTGTACCAGTTTCTTTGGCGCCTCGGTGTATATCTCATATGCTTATATACGAGTATCTCGAGACAAAGCTTTGTCCGAGTTGTAGGTAGCTCCCGCAACAGACCAGAAATTAGTTTAGTACTCACTTCGTAACAATAAGAGATGGTTCAAATGGCTCTGAGCACTATGGGACTTAACATCTGTGGTCATCAGTCCCCTTGAACTTAGAACTACTTAAACCTACCTAACCTAAGGACATCACACACATCCATGCCCGAGGCAGGATTCGAACCTGCGACCGTAGCAGTCGCGCGGTTCCGGACTGCGCGCCTAGAACCGCTAGACCAACAATAAAAGAACATACAACACAACAGAACAGTAATTATATGATGCATGGCTTAACAATTCGCTGATTTTGATTGCGAGCACTCACGCCTGTTTCACGCTATTGCTCGCGAGCAGAGCAGTTGCAGTGTGGTGAGGAGTGAGGGAAATGTGCGCGCATCTGTTGTCGCGATGACAAGGGGGAAGCGCTAACTGTGAAATACGGGGTCTGCTTTGACAGCGGTGTCCTTTTACAGCAGCAACGGTGAGTCAGCGTTGTGTAACATCGACAATGTTTTCGCATTTAAATCTGCAATGCGAGGAACTTTATTTGTTTACACAAAGAGATGTGTTCGCAAAATGCTTAGTGCATCATAAAACGGGTACTACATGGAAACGGAAAATGTGAAGGACCTGAGCGTGTACAAGAGATTTTAAAACTTAAAAGGAAGTTCTCGAATGAAAGAGAATTAAAATCACACGAGTGTTACGTTCGGATGAAATACAATATTGCAATATGCTATTTTATCGAAAAATGTCATTCTGAGCCTGTGGCTGTGTACAAAATACAGGTTGACTCATACAGAGAAGATAAAAACAACCATCCACTTTTTATAATGCTATTTATTCATTTAAATAGCGCCGTTGCCGGTTTCGAACCGAGAGGTTCATCTTCAGACTTTTAGTCACGTTAAGATCTAAAATGTATCGTAACGTGATATAGCCGTCTGAAGATGAGCCTTTCAGTTCTAAACAGGTAACAGCGCTATTTAAATAAAGAAATAGCGTTGTAAAAAGCGGCTGTCTGCTATTGTCTTCTTTTATTTTTATTTGCACGTCAAGTTCCGTAGGACCAAACTGAGGAGCAAATCTCCAAGGTCATGGAACGTGTCAGTACATGAAATTACAACATAAAAGTAAAAACAGATAAAAATAAAACGTTTATGAACCGGAAAAATGTCAAGCCATCAGTTTAAGTAAACGCAATCAACAATACAACAATAATCAGCTTAATTTTTCAAGGACCACTTCGACAGAACAGAAGCAATGACCCATGAGGAAACTCTTCAATTTCTATTTGAAAGCGCAAAGATTTTTGTATTCTAGTGGTAGCGTATTGAAAATGGATGCAGCAGTATATTGCACACGTTTCTGCACAAGAGTTAAGGAATTCCGATCCAAATGGAGGTTTGATTTCTGTCGAGCATTAACTGGGTGAAAGGTGCTTATTCTTGGGAATAAGCTAATATTTCGAGTATTAGCTGGGTGAATGCTGCTTATTCTTGGGAATAAGCTAATATTGTTAACAAGAAATGACAGTAAGGAATATGTATATTGAGAGTGTCAAAATATCCAGACTCGTGAACAGGGGTTGACAAGAGGTTCATGAACTTACACCACTTTTTGCGCGAACCTCCCGTTTCTGAGCCAAAAATATCCTTTTAGAATGGGAAGAATTACCCTGAAATATAGTACCACACGACATAAGCGAATGAAAATAAGCAAAGTAGACTACTTTTCGTGTCGAATGATCACTCACTTCAGATACCTTTCGAATAGTAAAAATGCAGCATTAAGTCTTTGAACAAGATCCTCAACGTGGGCTTTCCGCTACAGTTTACTATCTTTCTGAACACCTAGAAATTTGAACTGTTCAGTTTCACTAATCATATGCCCATTCTGTGAAATTATAACGTCAGGTTTTGTTGAATTGTGTGTTAGAAAATGTAAAAACTGAGCCTTATTATGATTTAGCGTTAGTTTATTTTCTACAAGCCATGAACTTATGCCTCCCCCCATGAACCATGGACCTTGCCGTTGGTGAGGAGGCTTGCGTGCCCCAAAGATACAGAAAGCCGTACCGTACGTGCAACCACAACGGAGGGGTATCTGTTGAGAGGCCAGACAAACGTGTGGTTCCTGAAGAGGGGCAGCAGCCTTTTCAGTAGTTCCAGGGGCAACAGTCTGGATGATTGACTGATCTAGCCTTGTAACATTAACCAAAACGGCCTTGCTGTTGTGGTACTGCGAACGGCTGAAAGCAAGGGGAAACTACAACCGTAATTTTTCCCGAGGGCATGCAGCTTTACTGTATGGTTAAATGATGATGGCGCCCTCTTGGTTAAAATATTCCGGAGGTAAAATAGTCCCCCATTCGGATCTCCGGGCGAGGACTACTCAAGAGAACGTCGTTATCAGGAGAAAGAAAACTGGCATTCTACGGATCAGAGCGTGGAATGTCAGATCCCTTAATCGGGAAGGTAGGTTAGAAAATTTAAAAAGGGAAATGGATAGGTTAAAGTCAGATATAGTGGGAAATAGTGAAGTTCGGTGGCAGGAGGAACAAGACTTCTGGTCAGGTGAATACAGGGTTATAAATACAAAATCAAATAGGGGTAATGCAGGAGTAGGTTTAATAATGAATAAAAAAGTAGGAGTGGGGGTAAGCTACTACAAACAGCATAGTGAACGTATTATTGTGGCCAAGATAGACACTAAGTCCATGCCTACTACAGTAGTACAAGTTTATATGCCAACTAGCTCTGCAGATGATGAAGAAATTGAAGAAATGTATGATGAGATAAAAGAAATTATTCAGGTAGTGAAGGGAGACGAAAATTTAATAGTCATGGGTGACTGGAATTCGACAGTAGGAAAAGCGAGAGAAGGAAACATAGTAGGTGAATATGGATTGGGGCTAAGAAATGAAAGAGGAAGCCGTCTGTTAGAATTTTGCACAGAGCATAACTTAATCATAGCTAACACTTGGTTCAAGAATCATGGTTGTATACATGGAAGAATCCTGGAGATACTAAAAGGTATCAGATAGATTATATAATGGTAACACAGAGATTTAGGAACCAGGTTTTAAATTGTAAGACATTTCCAGGGGCAGATGTGGACTCTGACCACAATCTATTGGTTATCAACTGTAGATTAAAACTGAAGAAATTGCAAAAAGGTGGGAATTTAGGGAGATGGGACCTGGATAAACTGACTAAACCAGAGGTTGTACAGAGTTTCAGGGAGAGCATTAAGGAACAATTGACAGGAATCTGGGAAAGAAATACAGTAGAAGACGAATGGGTAGCTCTGAGGGATGAAGTAGTGAAGGCAGCAGAGGATCAAGTAGGTAAACAGACGAGGGATAGTAGAAATACTTGGGTAACAGAAGAAATATTGAATTTAATTGATGATAGTATAAAATATAAAAACGCAGTAAATGAAGCCGGCAAAAAGGAATACAACCGTCTCAAAAATGAGATCGACAGGAAGTGCAAAATGGCTAAGCAGGCATGGCTAGAGGACAAATGTAAGGATATGGAGGCTTATCTCACTAGGGGTAAGATAGATACAGCCTACAGAAAAATTAAAGAGACCTTTGGAGAAAAAAAAAAACCACTTGTATGAATATCAAGAGCTCAGATGGAAACCCAGTTCTAAGCAAAGAGGGGAAAGCAGAAAGGTGGAAGGAGTATATAGAGGGTCTATACATTGGCGATGTACTTGAGGACAATATTATGGAAATGGAAGAGGATGTAGATGAAGATGAAATGGGAGATACGATACTGCGTGAAGAGTTTGACAGAGCACTGAAAGACCTGAGTCGAAACAAGGCCCGGGAGTAGACAACATTCCATTAGAACTACTGACGGCCTTGGGAGAGCCAGTCCTGACAAAACTCTACCATCTGGTGAGCAAGATGTACGAGACAGGCGAAATACCCTCAGACTTCAAGAAGAATATAATAATTCCAATCCCAAAGAAAGCAGGTGTTGACAGATGTGAAAATTACCGAACTATCAGTTTAATAAGTCACAGCTGCAAAATACTAACGCGAATTATTTACAGACGAATGGAAAAACTGGTATCAGCCGACCTCGGGGAAGATCAGTTTGGATTCCGTAGAAATGTTGGAACATGTGAGGCAATACTGACCTTACGACTTATCTTAGAAGAAAGATTAAGGAAAGGCAAACCTATGTTTCTAGCATTTGTAGATTTAGAGAAAGCTTTTGACAATGTTGACTGGTATACTCTCTTTCAAATTCTAAAGGAGGCACGGGTAAAATACAGGGAGCGAAAGGCTATTTACAATTTGTACAGAAACCAGATGGCAGCTATAAGAGTCGAGGGGCATGAAAGGGAAGCAGTGGTTGGGAAGGGAGTGCGACAGGGTTGTAGCCTCTCCCCGATGTTATTCAATCTGCATGTTGAGCAAGCAGTAAAGGAAACAAAAGAAAAATTTGGAGTAGGTATTAAAATCCAGGGAGAAGAAATTTGAGGTTCGCCGATGACATTGTAATTCTGTCAGAGACAGCAAAGGTCTTGGAAGAGCAGTTGAATGGAATGGAAAGTGTCTTGAAAGGAGGATATAAGATGAACATCAGCAAAAGCAAAACGAGGATAATGGAATGTAGTCGAATTAAGTCGGGTGATGCTGAGGGAATTAGATTAGAAAATGAGGCACTTAAAGTAGTAGAGGAGTTTTGCTGTTTGGGGAGCAAAATAACTGATGATAGTCGAAGTAGAGAGGATAGAAAATGTAGACTGGCAATGGCAAGGAAAGCGTTTCTGAAGAAGAGAAATTTGTTAACTTCGAATATAGATTTAAGTGTCAGGAAGTCATTTCTGAAAGTATTTGTATGGAGTGCAGCAATGTATGGAAGTGAAACATGGGCAATAAATAGTTTGGACAAGAAGAGAATAGAAGCTTTCGAAATGTGGTGCTACAGAAGAATGTTGAAGATTAGGTGGGTAGATCACGTAACTAATGAGGAGGTATTGAATAGGATTCGGGAGAAGAGAAGTTTGTGGCACAACTTGACTAGAAGAAGGGATCGATTGGTAGGACATGTCCTGAGGCATCAAGGGATCACAAATTTAGCATTGGAGGGCAGCGTGGAGGGTAAATATCGTAGAGGGAGACCAAGAGATAAATACACTAAGCAGATTCAGAAGGCTGTAGGTTGCAGTAGGTACTGGGAGATGAAGGAGCTTACACAGGATAGATTAGCATGGAGAGCTGCATCAAACCAGTCTCGGGACTGAAGACCACCACACACACCACATGAACTTATGTCATGAACTGCACTATTTGAAACCGAGCCAATGTTGCACACAACATCCTTTACTACCAAGTTTCATCAGCAAACAGAAATATTTTAGAGTTATTCATAATACTAGAGGGCATATCATTTATATAATTAATGAACAGGAGTGGCCCCAACACTGATCCATGGGGCACCCCACACTTGACCGTACACCACTCAGACCTCACATCACGTCCATTATCAGCTCTGTCAATAATGACCTTTGCTGTTTGTTGCCAATGTAAGAGGTGAATCTGTTGTGAGCTACTCCCCGTATTTCTTAATGGTCAAACTTCTGGAGCAATATTTTGTGATCAACACAATCAAACGCCTTCGTTAAATCAAAAAATATACATATCGTTCGAAACATCTTGTTTAACCCTTCCAATAAATCACATAGAAAAGAGAATATAGCGTTTTCAGTTGTTAAACGACTTCTAAAGCCGAACTGCACATTTTATAGCAAATCGTGTGATACTCGTATAAGACGATCAATTATCCTTACATACACAGCCTTCTCAATAACTTTAGCAAACACTGATGGCGTAGAAACAGTTCTAAAATTGTCTACATTATCCTTTACTCCCTATCTATAAAGCGGCTTTACTACTGGGTACTTTAATCGTTCACGAAACTGGCAATTCCTAAAGAAAAAGTTACAAATATGGCTAAATACCGGGCTAACATGTGCAGCACAGTATTTTAATATTTTGCTGGGCACTCCATCATATCCATGAGAGTCCTTAGTCTTCAGTGATTTAATTATTGACCCAATCTCCCCCTTGTCTGTATCATAGAGGAGTATTTTAGGCACCAATCTCGGAAAGGCATTTGCCAAGAGAGTTATATGATTCCCTGTAGAAACTAAATTTTTATTTAATTCACCAGCAATGCTCAGAAAATGGTTGTTAAATACTGTACATATATCTGATTTATCAGTAACAGGAATATTTTTACTGCGAACTGACTTTATATCGTGACCTTGTGCTGCTGATCATATACATCCTTCACAACTGACCATATGGCTTTAATTTCATCCTGTGAATTAGCTATTCTATTTGCATACCACATACTCTTTGCCCCATAATAACATTTTTAAGCGCCTTACAGTACTGTTTGTAATGGGCTGCTGTAGACTGATTGTGACTACTTCTAACATTTTGATATAACTTCCGCTTTGTTCTACATGATATCCTTATCCCACTATTATGCCTCTCAGGCAGCCTTTTACTGATATTTCCCGGTTTAGAACGTTCTAATGGAAAGCAGCTCTCAAAGAGCATGAGAAATGTGTTAAGGAAAGCATTATTTTTGTCATCTTTGTTATCAGCACTATAAACATCCAGCCACTCTTGTTCCTTGACGAGGTTTAGGAAACTCTCTGTTGCTGTTGGGTTTACTTTCCTACATAGTTTGTAACTATATGTGACATTTCTTTCAGTACAAAAGTGTTTTAATGTTAAAATTTGTGCGTCATGGTCTGAAAGGCCATTCACTCTTCTACTAACAGATACCGATCTAGTAATGAAGAATGAATAAAAATATTGTCTGTAGCTGTGCTACTGTTCCCCTGCACCCTAGTTGGAAAAAAGACATTCTGCATCAGGTAATATGAATTTAGGAGATCTACCAACATCATTTTTCTTGCACCACCATATGCAAAATTTATATTGAAGTCACCACATACAACTAATTTCTGGTACTTTCTATAAAGTGAATCTAGAACACTCTCTAGGTTGAACAGAAATGCTCGTAAGTCAGAGTTAGGGGACCTACTAACAACAACAATTTGAAGTATAGTTTCAATAAATTCAACTGCCCCTGCACATCATTCAACTATCTATTCAGTGCAGTGTCGTGATACATCTGTGGACTCAAATGGAATACTATTTTTTACGTAGATGGCCATTCCCTCACACTGCAAGGAACTCCTTGAAAACCAGCCAGCTAAAATACATTCGGGCAAAGGAAGCCTCTGAATCGTCAAATTAATTAAGTGGTGCTCCGATATACCAATAATTTCAGAGTTAAATCTGTAAGCAGTTCACAAACTTTATCTCTAATACCTCTTATATTTTAATGAAATATGATAATTCTTTCTCTACTTGGAAACATGACGTCTTCTGAAGGTGAGCCCTTAGTTAGAAGGACTTCCTTTAAGTAGGTGTTCCTATCAGCTGACTTCAATCTAAAAATGGTGCACCTCTAACACCAACTACTACAGGAGTTTTTCCACTAGTGATCCCACCACCACTCAGTACACTGTCACCTATAAGATTTGACAGCCTCCCCTTCCCAAAACTATAGAGGTGCTGGCCATGCTTAGTGAAACCCTATCTACTGATAGACTCAACTGACACCACTGAAATGTGACCCATGCCCACTGCCATAAGTCCCCTCTCCAGCCCCATGTTAACGCACCTAACAACCACATTAAGATGGGGCCGATCATGACGCTGAAACATTTGCATTAAATGCACATTAGTGCCACCAGTTTGTGTAGCTATCTTTACCAGGCCACTCTCTACATCATATTCCCCGTCCTTATCAAGAATGTTCCCTGCTCCACCATCACTACCTGATCCTCCTTCGTAAAATTCCTACATACTCGTAATTCTCCTAGGCTGTCAGTCACCTGAGCCAACCCTGCACTAGACTTCACAATGCTGGTGACCTGGTACTCACCCTCCAACACTTCCTGCAACTGCTGGCCCACACTTCTACCGTGTGAACTACCTAGCAGCAGAACCTTCTTTCTGTTAGACTTTGCAACTGACCTAGGCCTCCTAACTGCTGAGGACAGCTGCAAGTTACCTACACCTACAGCTACAAGAGGCTCCTCTCCATTCAGCTCTAACAGTTGGCCAAATCTATTGCATATACGCAAAGTATAACTATCTGAATACCTCATCCTCCTAGCTGCCTTCTTGCCAACTGCCAGTTCCCATTCCCCAGCACCCTTCACTCTCCTCAACCTATCTAGTTCCTCCTTTGCGTGTTGTAACTGCACCTGAAGGGCACAGATTTACGCTCCAGCTCCTCTTTCAACTTATTTCTACTACAGATTCTCCATTCCCAGGAGAGGATCTCGCTAGAAAGCCCACTGGCTTCCCCACTGCATCCCCCCCTCCCCAATGAAAATACTTAGAACGAAACCCACAACGTAACCCACTGCTCACAAACCTACGACACGGCCCACACTTCTTACTCATGGTAAAATTTTACAGTTACTGAAAAAAAACTATACATCTACGTTACTTTAGTTCAGTTACACCAGTAGAACTATTTATGGAATTAGCAATCGCGGTCTCGAAACTCTCTCTACTAAGAAAGCAACTACTTATATTAGTGCTACTATACCACAACTAATACCAATACCAACAACAATTAACAACATTATTAGCTAAAACCGAAAATTAAAGTGGACACTGGAACA
Organism: Schistocerca serialis cubense; assembly: GCF_023864345.2. Classification (NCBI taxonomy): domain Eukaryota; kingdom Metazoa; phylum Arthropoda; class Insecta; order Orthoptera; family Acrididae; genus Schistocerca; species Schistocerca serialis. The sequence goes on from NC_064640.1 coordinate 221,147,639, forward strand.
CTCAAGTTAAAACACCGAATGAAAATTTTACTGAAATATTTCACTAGAAACAATAAGAAACGTCAACTGAAAACTAAAGCACGAAGTTTATTAAACGATTACAACGCACAGAAAACTCTAAAAAACACAGCGACAGAACGCTTCCAAAAGTTTGTTAAACCGTTATTTAGCCACAAACAGCACAAAACACCGCTGAAAACTATTAAGTTTAATAAATGTATAACAGTGCACAAATAACTTTGTCAGTACTTAGCTTTATAACCACTACAGCTGCAACTACACGCCGCAAAATGTACACTACTGGCCATTAAAATTGCTACACCAAGAAGAACTGCAGATGATAAACGAGTATTCATTAGGCAAATATATAATACTGGAATTGACATGTGAATACATTTTCACGCAATTTGGGTGCATAGATCCTGAGAAATCAGTACACAGAACAACCACCTCTGGCCGTAATAACGGCCTTGATACGCCTGGGCATTGAGTCAAACAGAGTTTGGATGGCGTGTACAGGTACAGCTGTCCATGCAGCTTCAACACGATATCACAGTTCATCAAGAGTAGTGACTGGCGTATTGAGACGAGCCAGTTGCTTGGCCACCATTGACCAGACGTTTTCAATTGGTGAGAGATCTGGATAATGTGCTGCTCAAGGCAGCAGTCGAACATTTTCTGTATCCAGAAAGGCCAGTACAGGACCTTCAACATGCGGTCGTGCATTATCCTGCTGAAATGTAGGGTTTCGTAGGGATCGAATGACGGGTAGAGCCACGGGTCGTAACACATCTGAAATGTAACGTCCACTGTTCAAAGTGCCGTCACTGCGAACAAGAGGTGACCGAGATGTGTAACCAATGGCACCCCATACCATCACGCCGGGTGATACGCCAGTATGGCGATAACGAATACACGCTTCGAACGTGCGTTCACTGCGATGTCGCGAAACGCGGATGCGACCATCATGATGCTGTAAACAGAACCTGGATTCATCCGAAAAAATGACGTTTTGCCATTCGTGCACCCAGGTTCCTCGTTGAGTATACCATCGCAAGCGCTCCTGTGTGTAATGCAGCGTCAAGGGTAACCGCAGCCATGTTCTCCGAGCTGATAGTCCATGCTGCTGCAAACGTCGTCGAACTGTTCGTGCAGATGGTTGTTGTCTGAAAAACGTCCCCATCTGTTGACTCAGGGATCGAGACGTTGCTGCACGATCCGTTACAGCCATGCGGATAAGATGTCTGTCATCTCGACTGCTAGTGATACGAGGCCGTTGGGATCCAGCACGGCGTTCCGTATTACCCTCCTGAACCCACCGATTCCATATTCTACTAACAGTCATTGGATCTCGACCAACGCGAGCAGCAATGTCGCGATACGATAAAGCGCAATTGTGATAGCCTTCAATCAGACCTTTATCAAAGTCGGGAACGTGATGGTACGCATTTCTCCTTCTTACACGAGGCATCACAAAACGCTCTACCAGGCAACGGCGGTCAACTGCTGTTTGTGTATGAGAAATCGGTTAGAAACTTTCCTCATGTCAGTACGTTGTAGGTGTCGCTACTGGCGCCAACCTTGTGTGAATGCTCTGAAAAGCTAATCATTTGCATATCACAGCATCTTCTTCCTGTCTGTTAAATTTCGCGTCTGTACCATGTCATCTTCGTGGTGTAGCAGTTTTAATGGCCAGTAGTGTAAACACACTACTGAGGCGTAAGGCTTGTAAGAGTCAGCCTGTAAAGTTGCATTACTTTTAGCAAAGCCCTTGCGCCTTTTCATAGAACGTGAATAAATAAAATAACACTTGGTTTATTACAACTGAACATTTATGTCCACTTCAAGTGGACGATTCCACGTGGTACCGTTATCAAACACGTCTATCAAGCGTCTCACATGGGTTATGGCAGCCAACGTACAGTGCCAGCTTGCAAAATCTTTGTAAAGAGTTTGTTGCACATTCTTTCAAATGGCTCTGAGCACTATGGGACTTAACACCTAAGGTCATCAGTCCCCTAGAACTTAGAACTACTTAAACCTAACTAACCTAAGGCCATCACACACATCCATGCCCCAGGCAGGATTCGAACCCGCGGCCGTAGCGGTCACGCGGTTCCAGACTGAAGCAGTTAAAAGTCGGCCACAGTATAAAAATCACACAGAGCGAGACACTTAAAAAACAAAACCACTGGAAACGATGGAACACTCACAAAGAATAAAAACCGCCGGTAGGGACCTGCTGAGGGACTGGAGGTCGGAGAGGAGGGAAAAAGAGGGGAGGGGAGATGGGGGGCGGGAGGAAGAGAAAAAGAGGGGCACAGGGGGCTCACCAAGAGGCAGGAAACGGGCTGGGCGGGAGATAAAGAGGGAAGACAAGGCAGGAGGGAGTGCAGAGACACAGAAGGGGTGTACAAGCGATAGATGGGCTGTAGGAGAGGAAATGCCGCTCAGGGGAAGGGAGGGGGAGGAGGGAGCCCTGAGGAGGAGGCAGGAGGAATGTGGGGTTAGAGTTGGTAGGAGGGGTAGATGTCAGGGCAAAGCTCATCATGCAGGAGGGGTAGTTGCTGGTAGTTGCATTGGGCAAAGAGGTGGATGGTGTGGAGATGGAGAGAGGGTGGGATACAACGGTAAAGGTGATGCAATGAGTTGGGGGTGGAGAGGAATGGGGACACCAGGGGGTGGGGGGAATCGAGTCAGCAGACAATATACAGGGTGTGGATGTGTTCAATGAAAAGGAGAAGGTGGCGGAAGGGGATGAGGTCATAGAGGATGCACGTTGGGGATGGAAGGTGGATACGGAAGGCGAGGCAGAGTGCATGGCGTTTGTAGGGCTTTGTAGAACCTGGGAGGGGCGGTAATCCAAGTGATGCTGGCATAACAAAGAATGGGGCAGATCAAGGATTTGTAGGTGTGAAGGATAGTGGAAGGATGCAGCCCCTATGTCCGGAGGAGTTTCAGGAGGTGGAGTCTGTTGTGGGCTTTGTGTAGGATTATAAGGAGATGGGGAGTCCAGGTGAGGTAGCAGTCGAGGATGAGTCCAAGGTATTTGAGGGTATGAGTGAGGTGGATAGGATGGCCATAAATGGTTGGGTAGAAATCATGCAGATGGAAGGAATGGGTGGTGCGGCCTATGATGATCGCCTGGGTCTTGGAGGGCTTGATACGCAAGAACCACTGGTTGCATCAGGTAGTGAACTGGTCATGGTGGGTTTGGTGGGTACGTTTGGACCGTGGAAGGGTAGGATAAAGGTAGCATAAGTTGGTTTCAGTTAGTTTAAGTAGTGTATAAGTCTGGAGACCGATGACATCAGCAATTTGGTTCGTTAGGAATTCACACACACATCTTAAATATTTATGAAATTTACAAAGATTTAAAAATTTCTGTGAAAAGTTCACTATACTCACTTGCTCAGAAAGTTCCTTGTGATAACGAAACGACCATAAACAGTAACAAAAGTCAACATAACAATCAGTGCACCAGAAAGCAATATGGCAGACTCAGCACTCTAGCAGAGACGTGACCACAGCAGACAGCTACTAGCTCGCGCATGCGCAATGAGGGCACTAGTACCGAATTTAGAACTGGCCCTATTCCTTTATCCCTGGAATTATCGCGCGTTGCTACTAACGCGATCATAACAGTCAGCCTGTTCACACGACTCACGGCTGCCATTCACGCAACTGGTTGTTAATCGATCACAAGTTCGTTCTTCGTGTAAAACGGGCATAACGATCGAGGAGATGCAGTACCCGCTGCTCATTGGCATGCGCTCACTGCGTTTGCTGTGGAGGAGGAGGAGATTAGCGTTTAACGTTCCGTCAACAACACAGTCATTAGAGACAGAGCACAAGCTCGGATTCGGGAGGGATAGAGAAAAAAAGCGGCCGTGCCTTTTCGAAGGAATCAGTCTGGCATTTGCCTTAAGCGATTTAGTGTAATCATGGAAAACCTAAATCAGGACGGCCGGACGCGGTTTGAATCGTCGTCCTCCCGGATGCGAGTCCATTGTGCTAACCACTACACTATCCTGCTCCGTACGTTTGCTGTGAAGCCCCGATATAATGGTTATCAACCGCTGTAGGCCATATATAGGGCATATGTATTATTGTTATTATTATTATTATTATTATTAGTGGCAGTGGTCAGACACAAAATATTGGCAGCCTACAGACTTCCAGTTTGCGCCAGTTCCGATGTAAGAAATCCAGTAATCAACTAATTTAAAAACAGTAAGCATAGTGCATGCATTTTACCTTGCTTAATTTTTATGAGTGCTACGATGAGGATGAAGCAAGGTTCACTGGTGAGAGAACTGGTCCAGAGGAAGTATGTTTTGTAACAGTTATCTGCTCTCATTAAATTTTCTGGGGAGGAGTTGTAGGCAGCGGTGCACTGATAATTGCTTCATTATTTGATAAAAAAGTTTGAGAGAAATAAGCGTTACCAATTGTTTCATTGACTCATAAAACACCTACAAAATTGATTATTATTTACCTTTGATTATTTTAAAAATGAAAGCGTTCAAAATATTCTTTTCCACTCTGAAGCTTAGTTAGGCACTAGCGTTCATGACGGGGGGGGGGGGGGGGGGGGCGTTCAAAATATCCAGTTCCTGAAATAACCGATTTTCGGGTTTTTATTGCTATTAGTTCTAGCAGTAAACATATATTTCGAACAAAACTTGAAATTAAAACTTCTAATGGAGGAGATGGAGTAGGAGAGCTCGATCGATGTGAGGTTGAGGCTGTGTCAGAAATCGTCCTCAGTGCCTCCAGTAAAGATGGCGAAGATGACGGAGACGGGTGCGGCGACCGCGAGAGAGAAAGGCCACAAGTTGATAACTTTCCTGCACCGTCATTTTTGGATCATATAAATTTTTCACTCTAAAGCAACGCCAAAATTAAAAATTCAGTTATTATCCCAAGTTTATAGCACATCAATAAAATTATGGGTGTATGAATCAAATTCACCTACTCTTCCAAGGATTATTGTGGATAATTTCTGTTTATAAGATGTCGGAAGTTTGTTGTGTCTCCTTCCATTTTTAATCTTTTAGGGGACATGGACCATTGTGCTTCATTCACGTACGTACTCACACAATTCGTTTTTAATTTATTTGCATTGTGGGACAGCTACAGCGTCGTCCTGCTGCCAACAGAGAGCAACTCAATGCTGACACATTAGAGAAAGCAAGCAGGAATTTATTTCAGTAGTGGTACAAGTCCGTGTGCTTTTGTGCATTGCAGCGTGTTGATATTTCTTGCGAAGATGATGGCTTTGCAGGTAAAAAGAATTTACTTACTTTTCTCCCAGCATTATAGAAATTTGGTTCCAAAAAAAGGAATATACAAGGATGAAGTTCATGTTAAGAATAACAATGGAAAATGAGGGTGTCCATCTTAATTTATTTCACGTATACATGTGTTTTCAGTCATCTGGTGCTGTATAAATCATAACTTGCGTTACTTTCTATCTAGATACCAGTACCGATGACGATGAAACTTCCTATGGAAGTGCAAAAAATGACGGAACAGGAGACATTGTTACTTATGCCTGTGCGAACGTCGCAGCCGCAAATATGCAGACAAAAAGGAAGCGTACTCGAAACAAGGAGGGTGCAAGGAAAACGGGCACATATAAAAAGCAAATTCGAAAGAAAAAAAGTAACACTGGGGTGTTATACGTCGCAGAAACTGGTAAAATAATTCCTCCAAAAACATTTCGCAATGTGGACTGCAGGTGTGCACGTAAATTTTTCAATAAAATTTCAGAAGATGAGGAAGACGTTATTTGAGAATTTCTGGACTATGGGTGATATTAATCGCCAAAATAGTTATCTGAATGGTTTATGCACGTATCATTCAGTTAACCACCGACAACCAAGAGATGGCTCTGGTTCTCAGAATAGCTGTATTTATGAATATCGATTACATGTGAACGGAAACTGTGAAATAGTATGCAAGAAGGTTTTCTTGAATACTTTTTATATTTCTAGTGGACGACTCTCTAGGCTTTTAACAAAAAACGAGGAAGAAGGTACACCTCACCTTCATGGAAGGGGCAAGCATCAGAACAAATTCTCTGTACCGGAAGCTGTGATCAGTGATGTAAAGGAACACATTAAAAGCTTTCCAGTTTCCGAGAGCCATTAAGCAAGAAAGGATACCCCCCAAAAAAAATTTTAAATCTTGAGCTGGGTGTGGCCAAAATGTACGATTTGTCCAAAGATAAATGCATATCTCAGAATAAAGAAATTGTGGGGGAGCACGTCTACCGAAAAATCTTTAACAAAAACTTCAACCTGTCATATCGACCACCAAGTAAAGACAGTAGCTCTTTTTGTGACAAATTGAGCTTTGAAATGGACGCTGCTACCAATTCAGAAGAAAAAAGAAAGCTTCAAACTGAAAAGGACCTTCACCTTAGGAGGGCTGAAGCTGTAAGAACAGCGATGGCTACAGACATAGCATGTAGTGAAGAGGCAGATTCCCAGGTGTTCGTGTTTACCTTTGACCTGCAAAAAGCACTTGCATTTCCTAAACTGACATCATCGTTATCGTACTACAAAAGAAACATGTACTTGTATAACTTTGGTTGCCACAATTTAACTGACGGCAAAATCCATATGTATTTTTGGGATGAAACATCTGGATCAAGGAGTTCACAGGAAATTGGTATCTGTTTATTGAAATATATTGAAAAGTGTGTCACTTCTCAAAAACAGGTAGTTGCGTACAGTGACACGTGTGGTGGGCAAAACAGGGACATAAACATTGCCGTAACACTATTTAAAGTGACACATTAACATGTTTATAGACAATGTTCAATTTATTTTATTTCAGTAGTGGTACAGCTCCATTACCTCCACTTTTCTGCCTATAATGCTGCTGAAATTAATGATCTGAACAAGTAGAAAGAAAGGTTCATATCTAGCAACAATCCATTTACTTGAATATTTCTGGTATCTCAACAGCAGATTTTTCAGCGCTCATTTAACTTTAGGACTCTGTATCTCAGAATGAACAAAAATGGACTTGCACCACTATTTAAATAAGCCCTTCATATGCTGTAGTTTTAATGTGGGCAATGCCCATTGTGGTTGTGAGACATTTGAAAAGCTGACATTCAAACTGCCTTCCGCGATCAGTAGTTGTGATACGAGGCCCGCCAAAACGGGATATCTGTGTTGAGGCTATGGCAAATGAAAATGCTTCTGCTGTGATGTCAGCTAATGGAACTGCTTCTGGCCATCGGGAAAAACGATCAATAATTGTTAGTAAATAGCGATATCCTTGTGATGGAGATAGGGACCCAGCCGTGCCCACGTTAATGTGACCGTCCACGTTAATGTGACCGAATCTTGTTGTCGTTTGAGGATAACGTCCCACTGCGCTGTTGATGTGTCTCCAGACTTTAATTCGTTGGCAAGGAATACATGATGAAGTCCAGGCCTTCACGTCTTTTTTTAGTGATGGCCAAATGAAGTGCTTTCTTACCAAATTCATGGCTGCTTCAACACTAGGGTGAGCTAGATTGTATAGCGAGTTGAAAATTGCTTGTCGTAGTTGTTGAGGTACATATGGGCGAACCATATATCCAGCTATGTCACAAACAAGTTCTTTACCATTTGGCAACATTATTGTTTTAAGTGCAAGGGACGTCGTATTCTTGATGTGTGGAAGCTCATCGTCACATCGTTGGTTTTCCGCAATTTGTTCCATAGTAACAGTTGGAGGTATAGTGATTGAAGCAATTCGTGAACAAGCGTCGGATGCGAGGTTCTCCTTCCCCGTAGTGTAACGTACGTCTGTGGTGAAACTAATGTGTCGGATCTGACGTGGAGAAGCTTTGTCTAAACGTTGCTTGAAGATGAAGGTTAGTGGCTTGTGGTCGGTGTAAATTGGAAAATCACGTCCTTCAAGCATGTGTACTGAAAGCGCTTCACTGCTGAGTAGGTAGCGAGGAGTTCTCTGTCATAGGTTGGGTAATTCCTGTCTGCAATTGTCAGTTTCTTGGAGAAGAATGCTACTGGTTGCAGATTATTGTCTTTTTTTTGTGTAGATGCACCAATAGCATAATCTGAGGCGTCAACCATTAAAATTAGAGGTTAATTTGAAGATGGATGAGCCACAAGTGCTGAATTGGCCAAACTATTTTTAGGTCATTAAAGGCTTGTCGAATATTTTCTGTCTAATTAATTTCCTGTTATCATTTATCTTAGTCCCATGGAGTAGGATCAAATACTCTGCTTCTTTACCGGCTGCTCTTCAGTAAAAATTAATGAGGCCAAGAAACCGGCGCAGTTCTTTTATTGTTGTAGGTAGCAGATAGTCAACAGTGGTTTGTACTCGATCTGGTAGTGGTCTAATTCCATCTGTAGTTACTACATATCCCAGGAAAGGTACTTCTATTGAACCGAAAATGCATTTGTTCAGATTGATTCTGATGTTGAATTGACTGAGGCATTCGAAAAGCAATTGAAGATGCTTCTTGTGCTGTTCATCTTGTGACGCCACTAGAATGTCATCTATATAACAGTACACGAAATCGAGGTCTCTCAGTATATTATCGATATACCTTTGAAAAGTTTGTGCTCCGTTTCGGAGACCAAACGGAAGTCGCAAACACTAAGAGAAACCAAATCACTGCGGTCTTAGGTATATACTCTGGACGTACAGGGTTGTGATGATAATCTTTGACTAGATCGATTTTTGAAAATATTTGTTTTCCATGCAGTTGGCTGTTAAAATATTGAAGGTTAGGAATAGTAAACCTGTCAGGCTTGGTGATTTTGTTGAGAGCGCGGCAGTCTCCGCAAGGCCTGCAGAATCCGTCTTTCTTGGGAAATAAGTGGAGGGGGCTTGCCCAGGCGCTCTTTGTCGGCTGGCAGATTTTCTTGTTAATCATCTGTTGGAACTCTGCTTTAACTGCGTTAAGTTTATCTGATGGTAGTCGTCGTGCCTTTGCTGCTACAGGATGTCCTTCTGTGACAATCGTATGAAAAACAATGGATGTTTTCTTGGAGCAAGTTTGGAAATTTCTTTAGAACGGCTGCATATTTTTCATCTGGTGACATTACATGAACTGTTTCTATGCCCGAGACCTTAATCAATGTTCCATATGTTGCTGCTGACGTTACCGGGTCAATGAGTCGTCTGTTCTTGAGTTCTACTAAGAGATCGTAATGGTGAACGAAGTCGGCTCCGATAATCTGCGATTGCTCATCTGCAATTACGAAATTCCGTGTGAAGTTGCGCCGTAACCCCAAGCTGAGTAATAACAGACGCTCTCTGTAAATATTAATACCAATGCCATTTGCAGCATAAAGTTTACGATCTGGTTTCTTTCGGCGATTACTATTCGAAGGCGGATTCACAGAAATATCAGCTCCGGTGTCAATTAGGTGACGACTTCCGCTACTTCTGTGTGTGAGAAATAGACGGCGTAAAAGATGGCTCCGATCACCCGCCGCCGCTAGTGTGGAGCGTTTGAGTTTAGCTGATTGTTGGAATTTTGGGTGGAAGATGGTCGAAACGAGAATGAGCTCTAACATTTCTTTGCCCTGTGTCGATATTTAAAGTGACACCAACATAGAACTCCATAAGGTTTAAAACACTGGCATGACCGTGACCTGTCTCGTGATATACACTACTGGCCATTAAAATTGCTACACCACGAAGATAACGTGCTACAGACGCGAAATTTAACCGACAGGAAGAAGATGCTGTGATATGCGAATGATTAGCTTTTCAGAGCATTCACACAAGGTTGGCGCCGGTGGCGACACCTACAACGTGCTGACATGAGGAAAGTTTCCAACCGATTTCTCATACACAAACAGCGGTTGACCGGCGTTGCCTGGAGAAACGTTGTTATGATGCCTCGTGTAAGGAGGAGAAATGCGTACCATCACGTTTCCGACTTTGATAAAGGTCGGATTGTAGCCTATCGTGATTGCGGTTTATCGTATCGCGACATTGCTGCTCGCGTTGGTCGAGATCCAAGGACTGTTAGCAGAATATGGAATAGGCGGGTTCAGGAGGGTAATACGGGACGCCGTGCTGGATCCCAACGGCCTCGTATCACTAGCAGTCGACATGACAAGCATCTTGTCCGCATGGCTGTAACGGATCGTGCAGCCACGACTCGATCCCTGAGCCAACAGATGGGGACGTTTGCAAGACAACAACCATCTGTACGAACAGTTCGACGACGTTTGCTGCAGCATGGACTATCAGCTCGGAGACCATGGCTATCGTTACCCTTGACGCTGCATCACAGACAGGAGCGGCTACGATGGTGTACTCAACGACGAACCTGTGTGCACGAACGGCAAAACGTCATTTTTTCGGATGAATCCAGGTTCTGTTTACAGCATCACGATGGTCGCATCCGTGTTTGGAGACATCGCGGTGAACGCACATTGGAAGCGTATATTCGTCATCGCCATACTGGCGTATCACCCGGCGTGATGGTATGGGGTGCCACTGGTTACACGTCTCGGTCACCTCTTGTTCGCACGGACGGCACTTTGTACAGTGGACGTTACATTTCAGATACGTTACGACCCGTGGCTCTACCCTTCATTCGATCCCTACTAAACCCTATATTTCAGCAGGATAATGCACGACCGCATGTTGCAGGTCCTGTACGGGCCTTTCTGGATACAGAAAATGTTCGACTGCTGCCCTGGCCAGCACATTCTTCAGATCTCTCACCATTTGAAAACGTCTGGTCAATGGGGGCCGAGCAACTAGCTCGTCACAATACGCCAGTCACTACTCTTGATGAACTGTGGTATCGTGTTGAAGCTGCATGGGCAGCTGTACCTGTACACGCCATCCAAGCTCTGTTTGACTCAATGCCTAGGCGTATCAAGGCCGTTATTACGGCCAGAGGTGGTTGTTCTGGGTACTGATTTCTCAGAATCTATGCACCCAAATTGCGTGAAAATGTAATCATATGTCAGTTCTAGTATAATATATTTGTCCAATGAATACCCGTTTATCATCTGCATTTCTTCTTAGTGTAGCAATTTTAATGGCCAGTAGTGTACTTGGTGGGCAGCGAGATGAATGTGAGCAGCCTCTTGAACGTGAGTGTTTTCAATTCATTGAATGTCAACGTTAATTCAGCAATCTGCGTCTCTAGTTTAGAGAGTCTATCGTTACTGGTATCATTTACTTTACTGACTGCAATAGTGGATGTTGCCTGCAAGGTTTGAGCACACATGTTCTACCCCGTTTGTGAAAATTCGGCAGTTTTGTCAGCCATAGTGGCTCTGGTGTCAAGATCATCTTTACTTGTAGCTAGTATAGGACGTGTGGTGACAGGAAGCCGCTGCATAAATATAGTTTCCAAAAAATCGTCCTTCACGTGCGTACCAGGTAAGGTTCGCATCTCACGTACGAGCCGAGTTGGCTCTTTATCACCTAATTACACTTCTGTTAATAATTTCGTTACTTTTCTATCTTTTGACTTTTCAAATTCCTGAATTAGTCTTGTTTTAAGCTCTGCGAACGGAGTTGTATATAATGGTAGAGTCAAAAATTCGGAAATTTATTCTACGACATCCGCTTCTAGTGACGCAACAACATGATTGAATTTCGTGGTTTCGATAGTGATACCCAACATGGTAAACTGTGCTACAACTTGAAGGAACAATTCCTTCATGTTTTTCTTCCAGACTGGTGAAATCTTCACTGAAACACGAACAATATCCGCTTCGTTCCGTACTGATGCGGGCGTTGGATTTGCGTCGGTGCTGTTGCCGATCATTTTTACACTTCACTAATCACAAATGCGTTCTGCTTCTTATTAATCACGTCGGGGTCAACAATGTCGTTTATGGTTTATGGTAGAAGGACCATAAAAGACAAGAAATGATGCATTTGTACGTTCAATAAACAATCAAAACATTGTAGATGTCAGCAAGGTCAGAGATGATAACAGTTTCTAAGTAATAAGAATGTAAACAAAGTTCAGAGATACAATTTACAAATATTAACACTCGAGTCCGCCACAGTCCCATCTTCTTTCATCAGACGCTGACTTTGGCACGTTACATTGCCAACATCTTGAAACCATTTGTGGCAGCATTAGGGGGCGAGGAAAAGACCTACAGTTAGTTCCAACAGCGTGGAGCAACTGCCCATACAGCCGGCCGAACCTTGGAGCACATTTATATAATCCTCACGCCTCAGAGTCGTTAGCAGAGGTCAGTCTGGTTGCGGCCCTAGTTGGCCACCCTGGTCACCTGATCTGTCAGTGTCGATTACCTTGTTTGGAGAGTCCACAATCTAAGATGTATCGCAACAATCCTCATAGCCTACAAGAACTGTAGCAGCACAGTTCGGATGAGACTGCAGCAATTCCAGCAGTCCAGCTTCGATCCGTCTTCACCAGCTTGCTGACCAGAATCCAAAAGTGCCAAGAGATGACTGGTGGTCACTTTCAGCATCTGCTATAGTCAGGTTAGTACCGTATTCCCTTTCCTCTGCTGTGTTTCTTTGTACCCTGGAACTCTGCTCTCCAAACCACTTTTATTTGCCCCACCCTGAATATTGCAAGAAATTAAGAAAACATTTAAATTGAAACACGTGCAACCAAGTTATGGAATTTTGGTCTTATCAGTGACTTTGATCCGTATCCTCAGCATTTTTTGAGATTAATGATCAGTGCTCGGAAACAAATGCAAAAATGCGCAGTGGTCGGGACTTATGCGTATATAGTACATCGACTACATACGCTAGGAAATTAGTCCTTTTAAGCATTGTGTACCATCTTATAACGGAAGCAATGCTAGTGTTATCGATCGATGTAACAGGACATACTATCGACATTAGAGATCCTTAATTTCGTGCACGAGCTCTTACTTTAAGTGCCAATATCAGTAAGAATGGCGTTTAATAGCCACAATGATGAGGCCGATTCTGAATGCATGCTACTGTTACACCTGAAGATAGGAGAAAGATAATCGTAACACAGAGAGAGACATAGCATTCACAGCATTCCTTGAACCCTTAGGAGATTTCGGAGGAGTCTTACGTGAACGGAACTACAGGTCCGTTACACATACATATTAATCATTTAATATTTCTTGTAACTAAATTTTTGACTTTTAATATGAATATGCGTGTTTGGTTTGACTACAAATTTAATATTCATGGTAGATTAGAATTAGAGCGGGCCATTTTCACGGACATGAACATTCGCGTGGCTTCGAGACACGAAGAAAGCGGCGGAAATCCAGAAATTTAGGAATAGTCACTTAGGTATGAACATATACCAAGAGAGTAGCAAAACTGGAAGTCTTTTAGAGATAGCCAAGAAGCTTTCAACGTGTTTAGAACAGTAACAAATGTAAAGTATTCACATCATCTGAGTGTTCTTTTTTAATTGGAAGGGCATTTATGCTAATTCTATTTCATATTATGTATGAGAGTTATTGCATGATGTTAAATATTTTTGTCTTATTGCAAAAAAAAGCATTAATCTGGTACAATGGTCACTAAAGAATTTCGTGTCCAATACCATAACATCTTTCCAACTGCCTGATGTAGAAACTGAACAGGGCAGGACTTCGTGAAACGGCTGTTAATGAAGATTACAACTCTGTCACAATACGAACACAGTACGAGAGATAAGCATTGGTCCTAGTGATGTAAGTGTATTCAATCATTAATTTGGAAGGTCGTAACTATAGTGAATGTTTTCATAACAGTAGGGACCGTTCCTTTTTATCGGAATATATCATCGCAGAGCGTTACGTCGGGCCTACAACCATAAAATAAACATCAAACACCAGAATACAAAAGAAAAGTAAGCTTGTTATCTATTCTCGGACGATGTCGGATACCAAACACTTAAGGAAATTCGCTCGAAAAGGATATCGACGAATTCCTCCGACGCCATTTTAACCCATTGTTCAAGAGGTCACTACCACAGTATTTCAGATCTGTTGTTGTGTGGGGCTACCGTAACAGCTTATATTTCCCTTTTGTGCGTCTAGCTTCTGTCTACTTCCCAGAGGCAACACGGAGCTGTTAGAAATACTTCATCAATGACACAGCAGGCCTATGAATAATCATAAATTGACTGCTGTAATTTGAAACAGTTATGTCACTCACCCAACACTTCCCCTTCTGTGTCGAAGATACAATATATTCCTGCATGATAAACCTAAACTTTTTATAATAACTTAAAATACATTATATTCTATCTGACCAAAAGTAACCGGACACCTATTAGTGGACATTAATATGGGATTTCCCCACCTTTCGCCTTACTGACGGTTTGAACTTTGCGTATGAATAATTTTAATGTCGTGCCTGAGTCTCTCTCGAGGAATGGCAGCCCATACTTGCTCAACAGCCGAAACCAGAGAAGGCACTGATGGATTCTGGGGCCTGAAGCGGAGTCGACATTATAACTCATGTGAAATGTCTTCCACTGCGTCCTGGTAGGGATTCCGGGCAGCCCAGTACGTTTTACGAATGTAATTTTGTTCAAAAATCATTGCCTCACAGATGATACTTTATGACAGGGTGCATTTTCATGATGTTACAGTAGATCATCGTCTCCGAAATGTTCCACTACTGTAAGCAGAAAACAGTGTTATAAAATGTGTTCATATCGTTCCCCACTTAGCGTTTCCTTCACCGCAATAAGGAAACCACACCGTAACCACGACAAAAAATTGTGCTGTAAAGGTGGCGATACACGTACCTGCATGCTTGACAAGCACGCTTGCCCAGGTCTGCTAGTCCAAGAATGCTTGAGTGTGTGTAGAATAAATTTGCGCGAGCGTTAGAACTGTACAAGCAACTTGATGCTCCATCGAATTTCGATTATGCATGCTTGTACAAGCTTCAATCGTGTATAGGCTTGTACAAGAATTTCGATTTGATATAATTTTTATTTGGACCTCTTAAATTACATTATGTAGAAAGGTCGTACAGTAATGAAGCACAAGTCAAAAAATACAGTATTACATCGAGAAAAAGAAAGGATAATCAACGATACCATGACAGATTCCATAGTGAGTCTGCCGGGAGTAGTTAATATGGGTTTCTTTAACCACTCTTTACTCCACATATCAGGTTTCCTCCTTCGTTTTTTTTTTTTTTTCCTTCGTAACACAAACAGGAAGGCTAACCAAAGCCAGCACATCGTCATCTGAGCTCGACGTTTCCTGGTAAACAGACTAATGCTTGTAGAAGCATGCTTGAATCGTGTGGAAGTGCGAGGAATTTATGCACGCTTACTCATCAATGCTTGCGCAAGCGTGATTGTCAAGCATGCAGTTATGTGTGTGGCCGCCCTAATTCCATCTGCTCTGTTCCTCATTGTTAGCACTACACACGACGGCAGGTGACGTTCTCCAGGCATTCACCAAATCTAAACCTTCCCATCGGATTGTACAGCGTATAGTGTGATTCATCACTCCAGATCATTCGTTTCCAGTCATTCGCTATCCAGTGGCGTCGCCATTAATGACACATTAAGCGTCTCTTAGCGCTGACTAGAGTAGCTTATGAGGAGCTGCTCGACCATTGTTGCCCATACTTTTTACCTGTCTACGCTTAGTCATTGTGCTAGACGGACTGTCAGTAGCACTATGGAACTCGCAAGTGATACCTTCGGCTGAGGCGCCGTGTCACGGTCCGTGCGGCTCCCCACGTTGGAAGTTCGAGCCCTCCCTCGGGCGTGGGTGCGTGTGTTGTCCATAGCTTAAGTTACACTACTGGCCATTAAAATTGCTACACCAAGAAGAAATGCAGATGATAAATGGGTATTCACTGGACAAA
The DNA here is from genome assembly GCF_023864345.2 of Schistocerca serialis cubense. Classification (NCBI taxonomy): domain Eukaryota; kingdom Metazoa; phylum Arthropoda; class Insecta; order Orthoptera; family Acrididae; genus Schistocerca; species Schistocerca serialis. The sequence continues at coordinate 221,163,452 of NC_064640.1, forward strand.
TATATTATACTAGAACTGACATGTGATTACATTTTCACGCAATTTGGGTGCATAGATTCTGAGAAATCAGTACCCAGAACAACCACCTCTGGCCGTAATAACGGCCTTGATACGCCTAGGCATTGAGTCAAACAGAGCTTGGATGGCGTGTACAGGTACAGCTGCCCATGCAGCTTCAACACGATACCACAGTTCATCAAGAGTAGTGACTGGCGTATTGTGACGAGCCAGTTGCTCAGCCACCATTGACCAGACGTTTTCAGCTGGTGAGATGTCTGGAGAATGTGCGGGCCAGTCCGCAGCTCGTGGTCGTCCGGTAGCGTTCTCGGTTCCCATGCCCGGGTTCCAGGGTTCGATTCCCGGCGGGGTCAGGGATTTTCTCTGCCTCGTGATGACTGGGTGTTGTGTGCTGTCCTTAGGTTAGTTGGGTTTAAGTAGTTCTAAGTTCTAGGGGACTGATGACCATAGATATTAAGTCCCATAGTGCTCAGAGCCATTTTTGTGCTGGCCAGGGCAGCAGTCGAACATTTTCTGTATCCAGAAAGGCCCGTAAAGGACCTGCATCATGCGGTCGTGCATTATCCTGCTGAAATGTAGGGTTTCGCAAATATCCAATGAAGGGTACAGCCACGGGTCGTAACACATGTGAAATGTAACGTCCACTGTTCAAAGAGCCGTCAATGCGAACAAGAGGTGACCGAGACGCGTAACCAACCCATACCATCACGCCGGGTGATACGCCAGTATGGCGATGACGAATACACGCTTCCAATGTGCATTCACCGCCATGTCGCCAAACACGCATGCGACCATCATGATGCTGTAAACAGAACCTGGATTCATCCCAAAAAGTGAAGTTTTGCCATTCGTGCACCCAGGTTCGTCGTTGAGTACACCATCGCAGGCGCTCCTGTCTGTGATGCAGCGTCTAGGGTAACCGCAGCTGATAGTCCATGCTGCTGCAAACGTCGTCGAACTGTTCGTGCAGATGGTTGTTGTCTTGCACACGTCCCTTTCTGTTGACTCAGGGATCGATACGTGGCTGCACGATTCGTTACAGCCATGCGGATAAGGTGCCTGTCATCTCGACTGCTAGTGACACGAGGCCGTTGGGATCCAGCACGGCGTTCCTTATTACCCTTCTGAACCCAGTGATTCCATATTCTGCTAACAGTCATTGGATCTCGACCAACGCGAACAGCAATGTCGCGATACGCTAATCCGCAATCGCGATAGGCTGTAATCCGACCTTTATCAAAGTCGGAAACGTGATGATACGCATTGCTCCTCCTTGCAACAACGTTTCACCAGGCAACGCCAGTCAACTGATGTTTGTGTATAAGAAATCGGTTGGAAACCTTCCTCACGTCAGCACGTTCTAGGTGTCGCCACCGGCGCCAACGTTGTGTGAATGCTCTGGAAAGCTAATCATTTGCATATCACAGCATCATCTTCCTGTCGGTTAAATTCCGCGTCTGTAGCACGTTATCTTCGTGGTATAGCAGTTTTAATGGCCACTAGTGTAATAATAATCACCACATATCATCATTTGAGTAAAAGCAGCAAGAACCTTTAGGCAGCTGTATCATTTATGATACCATGATAATGAGAGGTGTAGTAAAAGGATACGAGGACCACAGCGAAAGTTCGTGTTCCTCAGAAAGATCGAGCAACACTCGGAAGCTCAGTTACCAAGCTCGATCGCTCTTGCATAAACTCTTGCATAACTGTCACCAGGGTGGTTTAAACCAATACGTTACACAGAATTTAGAACAATGGGCACGTGATAGCAACTATGAACATCTGGGCGGCTTTGCGTGACACAGAGTAACACACGAAGGCGCACTCTTGTCGTTTCACTCGTTTGCACTGGTCTCATATCTACGTGCACATAGCCCTCAGGATCGTGTATACAGAAGACTAACAGAAGACCAAAGTGAACTCTCACACCAACACGATGTAACTTGGAACACTGAAGTTGCCGTTGTACGTTCGGAAAATTCTACCATTATCTGTTTTTCCTACCTTGGCCTGCATTGTCTCATAGAGCGTATTTGAAAGTACACGAGGAGAAAACTTCAACTAGCATCTAGTACCAAATCTCTGAAAGCAAGTCGCAGCAGGCATGTCACAAGCTCCCGCAAGGGCCAGTGAGCCACATTGGTGTCCAAAAATAAAGCAACAAACCGCTATTTCCCCGTCCTGTGTCTAATTCACGATACAATCATACAAACTGTCAATAGATGTCCGTATGATGGTGTTCTGCACGGAAGATGGCATCCCCGTCAACGCACAGCCACGCCATCGATGACGTCAGGGCATCTTTCAAACGTGGGGTGTTTGCCTGATAGTCCCACATCCACAATCGCTGTGTACACAACCACAGACGGTGCCGTATGGCACACAGAAGACGCCTACCAAACTCTGTGCAGTGGAGGGCCATAGGAAGCATGGGAGCAGGATAGTCGCAACCTGATGCGGCACGATGACTTAATGAGAATCGTTCTGTTGTTTCTCGGATGTGGTGACAGTTTACATGACCGAAACTGTATTCCGAAGACCAGGACATGGCCGATCTCGTGTGACATCTGAAAGAGAGGACCGTTATTTTCCTGTAAGGGCAAGACAGTATCGCCTTAGTACAGCACGGCAACTGGCAGCTGACCTCACAGCATCCACTGGACGTCTTGTATAGAGCCAAACGGTGTACAAAAGGCTTCCACAGAGTGCTCTTCACTGTCGGAGTCCTGCTGTATGTGTACCTCTGACGTATCCTCACAGGAGGAAGAATCTTGAAATTAACTTCCAAGTTCATATTCACGGTAACTTGCACGAGTGGGCGCAGTTTATGGTACGGAAAGCGCCTCCAAAACATCGCAGAACCACATCTGCCCTGAACTAAACCCCCGTCATACTGAGGGTTAAACGCCTCATTGGAGTGTCGGTGCACTCCACGCCATGCATCATTTGAAAAGAGGCAAAATCGTGACTTTTCTGACCACACTACATCCATTTTACTGCCCGTATTATTTATTTCTTGGCCCACTGAAGACGTGCAGCCCTATCTGCCACTGTAAGCAACGGATTTTTCCGAGGTACCCGCTTCTAAATGTGCATCGGAAGGAGGTTCCATCGAAGTTTTTGCTCTAAAATTGGTTGAGTCACTGACAGGAGGGTTTGAAACCGACTGTCATTTTCAAGGGATGACATTCGTCTTCGCTCCGCTCTCAGTTAAGATATGCATACGTCCACTGATATTACGCCGTATTTCATGACTCTCAGAGGTACACCATTCCTTGTAGAGGTGTTGGACAGTGCGCGGTGATACATCAACAAATTGGGCAACTTTACTCACAGTGTGGTCAGGGGCACCTCCAAACGCTATAGACCCTTTCTGCCATTCTGTCACGTTTACACCACTCATCTTACTGCGCTGACCTATGCGACCGACTGGCCTTGACACACATTTCATTGTCATGACTTTAGTCAGCGGTGGAGTGTCACAGGACTGCCTGATACCACCGATTCACCTCATAGTGAATACTGGGATCTTTTGAGGTGGTAATTAATGTTTTGTCCGGTTGAACGTCGTTGCAGTAGTAGACGCTACGGCAAGAAAGGAAGACTGAATTGATTGTTGGTGTTAATAACGATCATCCTCCCTTACCTCCACTGCATTACTGTAGATGTGTCACTGAGCACATTTGTTCTGTGCATGCAGTGCACGTGAGGCGCCTAGTTGTTTCCACTGCACTGTGTGGAATACGAAGGTTCTGTTATAGTTCACTAACCCGGTGTCTTCAAGTTGATGTCCCCAGCGCAGAAACCAGCACTCAGGTCGTAGGTTCTGTATCTTGAGGCTGAAGCTGACTTTTAGCGAGGCTCTGTTCTGAAATAATGTATCACTTCTTTGGGATGCCACTCGCGTATTTTAATATAGCCACACAAGAAGACTACATGGTCTTAATACAACACCTTCTGATACAGAAAAGTACATGATCAAACACAATGTATCTTTACACTATTTGTGGCACGTGTCTACTACCGGAGTGAATTTTTTAATACTGAATACTGGCAAACACATCCTGCCACAGACAACATTGCTGTACATCTCGACTGCCTAATCCAGAGTGACGAACAGGAACTTAAATAAAAATTGGAAACAAATCCTACGACAGACAACATGTCTGTTCTTCTTGACTGCCTAATCCAGAGTGACGAACAGCCCGAAACACTTCGCGCGCCATACCAGAAAAGGCGTGACCCGAACGCTTCTGAAGTGCTTCGTCTACAATTTCGTCAGTCTTTTCTTTTTGATTTCAATTGTTTTTAATAATTCTAAAATGACTGATTGATAGTCAGCTGTTGAGAGATATTTACATTAAAAAGTGAAGTCATTCCAATGAGTAGTTTAACTAATAATAATAGCTATACTTTAACGTATTGCCGCCCTTGCTCCGAACACAGCAACCAATCACAGAGCAGTAGCGTTATGCAGGCGGTCTTTCTCGCGGGAATGGTACCGAATCTAACATCTGTCACAGGTACCTCACACCACATTTCGTCATCTATATACTTCTTGCATCTCCACTGCTCTGGGAACAGCTTCTTGGAGCCTAATATGATGGCTGACTAAGCCAGAAATATTACAACGCTACTATTTTACCATATAAAGTGTCCTTCTTATTACATCTGTCATTATCGTTCTACGAGGGCGGTTCAGAAAGTAACCTCCGATTGGTCACAGTGCGGGTTGTGGGGGGAGTAGCGACGCCATCTGTGCGTTCACGCACTCAACAGGTCAGTCGGCATCAAGCCGTGGTCGAGTGAACGTCGTATCTGCGCTAGTTTAGTTTTTGTGGCAGTTTGATATGTGTGCTGCAATAGAAAACCCCGCCAAATGTGAAGTGCGTGCTGTCATAAGGTTTTTTACAGCCAAAGGATATTCTGCAGCAGCTATTCATCGTGAGCTTTGTGCCGTGTACGGACCAAGAGTTATGAGTGAAGGAGTTGTCGGTGAATGGGTTCGTTTATTTAAAAGTGGACGAGAAAACGTTCATGATGAAGAGAGGAGTAGTAGACCATCATTGGTGACTGACGAACTCGTTCAGACAGTTGATGCAAAAGTTCGTGAAAATCGACGTTTCTCAATGTCGGAGTTGTCTACTGGTTTTCCACAGATTTCTAAGACTCTCTTGTACGAGATAGTGACAGCAAGATTGGGTTACCGTAAGTTCTGTGCACGATGGGTGCCAAAAATTCTTACCGACCACCACAAAACTCAAAGAATGGCCTCTGCATTAGGCTTTCTGTCACATTATGAGGACGAAGGAGAACCATTGTTAAACAGAATCGTGACCGGTGACGAAACCTGGATTAAGTACGTGAACCCTGAGACAAAAGAACAATCAAAGATGTGGGCACATTCAAATTCGCCTACCAAACCAAGAAAAGCCTCGCAAGATTTTTCTGCCAGAAAACTGATGGCAACGGTGTTTTGGGATGCCAAAGGGGTGTTGTTGGTTGAATTCATGGAACGTGGTACGACCATTAATCAAGACGTGTACTGTGAAACAATAAAAAAGTTACGACGGGCTATACAGAACAAACGCCGTGGTATGCTGACTTCCGGTATCGTTCTTTTGCACGATAACGCCCGTCCTCACTCTGCTCGCAGAACAACGGCCCTTCTTGAGTCCTTCAAGTGGGACGTTATCAACCATCCACCTTACAGCCCAGACCTGGCGCCAAGTGATTATCACCTCTTCATGCATTTGAAGAAATGGCTCGGGTCACAGCGGTTTGATGACGACGAAGAGCTCAAAGATGCGGTCACAGGCTGGCTCCAGGCACAAGCGGGTGATTTTTATGCAGAAGGAATTTCAAAGCTTGTGAAGAGATACGATAAGTGCCTCAATCGCTATGGAGACTATGTAGAAAAATAGTGCAAAGATGTAGTTGTAAGATGTATATATTAAAATATTTTTATTTAACTTGGTGTATTTTTTTAAATCAACCGGAGGTTACTTTCTGAACGGCCCTCGTATATTAGAGTCTTCATCAGTATTTCCTTTTTGTAATTATCAGGGGTGATTAAAAAGTTTCTTCTCAAAGGCCGTATAGTCCAGAATCGGCACGACAATTAGGCAAAATCGCCGTAAACATTGAGGTAATCATCCCATTGACGTACCAGGTTCAAGATACCCGTTTGATAAAACACCGCGTGCTGCTGCGCAAAAAAGTTCGTAACTACCTGCTGCACATCCTCGTCCGACACGAATCGTCGACACTTCAAGGCCTTTTTTAAGGGGCCGAAGGCTTGATAATCGTGTGGGAAGAGATAAGGACTATAGGGTGTGTGTTCAAGTGGCTCCGACTTAAGTTGGCGTGACTTCTGCGTTACGACACCTGTGGTATGAGGACGTCAGTTATCACGAAGCAGCAGCACCCTTTCTTGCACACAATTTCACACCGGTGATTTTCGACAGACATGCTGCCGCAGACATAATCTTCATTATCAGATGGATGTCTACCAGTGTTTGTCCTTCGGCAGCCAAGAAAAGAATAGCAGCACGTTGATCCTGTTGGATGATTTGGTAATAACATCGCCATACTTCACGTTTTCTCATTTACCGCTCGCAAATCGGAAAGACACGAATTCCACACTGATCCGTTGCCTATATGTCGGTGCTTAAATACCCCTATACGCTGCACCAAGGCCGTCAAACGGAAAGTTTTTGATCGGACTGTACATAAAGGACACTGAGCAAAATTTTATTCTCGCTCACTAATTCGTGAGGCAGATTTTTCTTTCTTATCAATGGAATCTGCATTGAAATAACACTGCTGCAATTTCCCCAGTACCGCAAAGACGGGGACATTTAATGAAGTGGGTGGTATGTTGTTACAAGGAACGGGTGACGTGTTGTGAGGGGAAAAAAAAAAATTCTTCGCTGCGCTGAGAGGCATTCTCACACAGCTCATTAGGCTGAGTGCTTGCGGTCAACTTAAGGCCTCCGCGTTGAATTTGCAGCCCGTAAACATTTTTAACACTCCTAATCATTTATCTTTGGACTCTTCCCGTCTCTCCCGACTGTTTCTTACATTTACGCTTCTCTGCACGCAGTCACAAAGTGGTAGCCCAATATTATGAAGCAACGAAAAACGAGCTTCGTGCCCCATAAACGAAGAGTTCTGCGAGTATCGGATTTCACAATCTACTTTAATCTACGTTTGAAGCTACATCTCAGTATATTGACAGTACTACTATTGAGACAACAATCTGCAATTATAGTCGACGAAACGGATAGTTTCTTGAAAAGCGATTACAAGGTGAATATCAACAACAGTAAAACCAGGGTAATGGAATACAGCCGAATTAAATCTTCTGAGAGAGTTGCATCAGGAAATGAGACATAAACATAGTTGAGGTTTGCTATTTAGACAGCAAAATGACTGACGATGCTGGAAGTAGAGAGGATGTAAACTGTAGATCCGTAATAGCAAGAAATGCATTTCGGAAAAAGAGAGATTTATTAACGCAGATATAAATTTGAGGGTTAAGAAGTCTCTTCTAAGGGTATTTATCTGGAGTGTAGCCCTAGGTATAAATCTGGAATTATTTTTTTAAATTTTGTGGTAAGTTTCTATGGGACCAAACTGCTGAGGTCATCGGTCCCTAGGCTTACACACTACTTAATCTAACTTAAACTAACTTACGCTAAGGACAACACACACACCCATGCCCGAGGGAGGACTCGAACCTCTGACGGGGGTACCGCTCGAACCGTGACAATACGACCAAGACTGCGCGGCTACCCCGCTCGGCTATTTATCTGGAGTGTAGCCTTGTACGGAAGTGAAACTTACACAATAAGCAGAACATACAAGACGAGAATAGGAGCTTTTCAAATGTGATATTACAGAATCATGGTGAAGAATAGATGGGTAGATAGGATAATTAATGAGGAGCTACTGAACAGAATTGGAATGAAACGCAATCTATGGCACAAAGGAAGAGATTGGTTGACAAGAACATTCTAAAGTATCAAAGAATTTGGTATTGGAAGGAAGCGCGAGAGGTTAAAATTTTAGAGGGAAACAAAGGTTTGGCTATGGTTAGCAGGTTGCAGTAGCTACGCAAAGATGAAGAGGCTCGCGCAGGATAGACGAAGTTGGAGTGCTGTATCAAACCACGCCCGCTGCATGAACTGTGCAATATCCCGACTTGTGGGACATTCAGATGTGGCAGTGGCCCGATGTTCGACCGCTTGGAAACATGAGGGCAGGGATACATGTCGTCAAGGTTCCAGGTCGACCACGCTTGACCACCACAGGGGTGCTCCAAGCCCATCGTAATCTCTTCACATCTACGCGCGCCATCCCAAAACGTGTAATGCGCTACCTGCAACCTACTACGTCATTAGTCGGCATGGATATATGTGATGTCCTTAGGTTAGTTAGGTTTAAGTAGTTCTAAGTTCTAGGGGACTGATGACCACAGATGTTAAGTCCCATAGTGTTCAGAGCCATATTCCGAGACTACTTTTCTTCCTGACGTATAAGCGACATCATCACAGTAACCACTGTGGCAGCTTTAACGAAAAACTGTGAACAGACGAGCATTTGACCAAGTCGTTGAGAGCAGCCGGTGTTAAGTAGTGTACGTGCGGTCTAAGTGTGTCAACAGTGTTGTGTCACAAATCACAATAGTGCAACGTCTGTAAATTAAGTGTTCAGTACATAATATAGAATGTTTTGAAGAAGAGAAGTGTGTGAAAAGTTTGTCCCGCACACCTTGACTCTCGAGTAAGAGCAACAACGCATGGATGCCTGCCGCGACTTGATTTAAATGCAAAACGCAGACAATTATGTGCTATAAAGAATCGTCACGGGTGACGAGATTTATTGTTATCAATACCAACCTACCCTCAAAACAACAAAGAGCAGAATCTCATATACGGTGTCAACGCTCTAACGACATAACCGACATTCAAGGCAATGTGCTGCGCGAGTTGAACAGCATCCCGAAGAAGGGCATTTCTGAGAGTTTCTCATGATTGTATGAACATACTGTAGGTTATGCTCATGTGGGGGGAGACTAAGTAAAACAGTTGAAACATTAAAACCATCTTCTTAATTTTCCTCTACTTTGTATTAATCCAGTCTCAATTTTTTTTTTTTTTTTTTTTTTTTTGACTCGCCGGTACTGTCCAGTATTGAAATTGTGAGCGGTTTTCTGCACTGTGAGGCCTATACTGGCTGTAACAATCTGCCGTAGTCGACGGCGAACGGTGTCATCAAGCCGTCTTTGCCTCTGCAGTAACTGTTTTTCACGAATCCAGGTGCTCACGTTTCACCACTGGCGCATTTCACCACTTCCCGGGGACTCGGGATCTAACATTGATATCACGTGTATTACCTGTCCTGGTTTAGAATAAGACGCAATACGTCTAACCGACAATTTGCCGTGGCGGCAATAGCATTTTTTTTATTTTTCATTTTCTTTTATTTGTTTATTTTTTTAACACTGCAGCTACGCTGGTGTGCAGAACTTAATGACGAAAGTAACTTTCTTATGATGTGTCATTGCCAAGTGACATAGCTCGAATGAAACTTGGACCACAAACAGTAAGAACTGCAGTCTAGCACAGAAGGTAACGCAAAGAAATACGCAATGGCACGAACAGAAACGACATTTTTATTCAAAGACAATAATTACACTGAAGTCATCGCGATTCGTGATATTATAAAAGGCTGGACGTAGTTCTAGGCAATGGCCTTGCAGCAGTGGATACACCGGTTCCCATGAGATCACCGAAGTTATGCACCGTCGGGCGTGGCCGGCACTTGGATGGGTGACCATCCAGCTGCCATGCGTTGTTGCCATTTTTCGGGGTGCACTCAGCATCGTGATGCCAATTGAGGAGCTACTCGACCGAATAGTAGCGGCTCCGGTCAAAGAAAACCATCATAACGACCGGGAGAGCGGTGTGCCCCTCCCACCCGCATCATCAAATGAGGATCACACGGCGGTCGGATGGTCCCCATCGGCCACTTGTGGCCTGAAGATGGAGGCTTATGGACATGGTTGTAATTGAAGTATGTGTTAACCACGAATGGCAATGAGTGCTCTGTAACGCGCTAGCCACAAGATTGGTAAGGAGTTCTTGTGGTAGGGCGTTCCATTCCTCCACCAGCGCGATTAATAATTGCTGAATGGCTGTTGGTGCATGTAGACGTACTGCAAGAAGTCTTCCCACCACGTTGCACATGTGCTCAGTGGAACTGAAGCCGCCGTCAGGTCAGTCCATTCACCCAATATCCTCTCGTTCCTAGAGCTTCTCCATCACAGCTGTTCGCTGCGATCGCGCATTCTAATCCATAAAAAGGAAGCCAGGGCCGAGTGCACCCCTGAGAATGGGGAAGAAGTCCAATGCCACAATAGCGTTGACCGGGGAATGTACCGTGTCCAAACGGTTGGAGGTCAGTACGTCCACGCAACATTACGACTCCCCACACCGTAATCACTGGATCTCCAAAACGATCATGTTAAACCACATTCCTGAGTGAATTACGTGTTCCCACCTCTCTCCATATGAGGGTTCGTAATGCAACCAGGAATACTAGATTAGATTAATTATTCATTCCATAGACCCACAAAACAGGGGATCCTCCTGGGTGTGGAACATGTCAGATAAACACATTACAAAAATGAAATTATAAAAACCTGAGTTTCATTAATTTTAATGATCCTCAGTCAATAAACAGTAAAATTATGTACATGAATTAAAACTAAACTTCTAATATTTACAGGTTTAATAGTTACATCTGTTTTCATTAAATCAATCATTCATACAGTAGCTAGTTACTTGGCTATTACAACCAAGTATTGTCAAAAATTAAATTATTCATTTCAATGATCCTTAGTTAAGAACAGTCAAATTACGTACAAGATTTAAAATTAAACTTCCACTACTTACAGACTTAAGACTTAGATCTGTTTTCCATACATCCATCATTCACACGCACTTGGCTGTTACAACCAAGTATCGTCAAAACTTAAAGTATAATAAATTTTCATTAAAATTTTCTACTGCACTTGTTGAGAAATTCATCGATGGAATAGAAAGAGTTGGCCACCAAAAATTCTTTTAAATTATGTTTAAATTGTGCCTTGTCTGAAAGTAAACTCTTAACGGTTGCTGGTAACTTATTGAAAATATGCATTGCTGAATACTGGATTCCTTTCTGGGCAAGAGTAAGTGATTTTAAATCTTTATGTTTATTGTTCTTATTCCTAGTATTGATACTGTGTACTACGCAGTTAGTTGGAAAAACATATGTGCTATTTACAACAAATTTCATTAAGGAATAAATATACTGAGAAGCTGTGGTTAGTATGCCCAGTTCTTTGAATAGGTTTCGAGATGATGTTCTTCGATTTACACTACACATTACTCTTATTATACGGTTCTGTACTCTAAAAAATTTTTCTCGGTTTGTGGAGTTACCCCAAAATATGATACCATATGGCATAATGGAGTGAAAATAAGCAAAATACACCAGTTTTTTTATATTTATATCTCCTATGTCTGACATCATTCGCATTGGAAACACAGACTTGTTTAGGCTCTTTAGCAGTTCGTTAGTATGTCGCTCCTGACTGAATTTATTATCAAGTTGTAATCCCAAGAATTTTACACTCTCAACTTCTCCTATTTCCATGCCATCATATTTTATACACACACTAGAAGGAAATCTCTTGGAAGTTCTGAACTGTCTAACATTATCGTTTTAGTGCTCCAGATGTTATGTTTCGGGCAGGTATAACGTTGCGTATTGACCTCCAAATCTTTGAAAAAGATACACTTTTTTATATGTGAAGTCTTCACGGGTTGTCAGCGTCTCCATCATCTTCAGATGGAGACGCATTTCATCGAAACGTTGTTACGAGACGGCGACGCTACTCGGCTGACAACCAGTGAAGACTTCATATATGAAATTCGCCGAGAAAGCCTGCACTCACGTATAAAGGTACACTTGCCTGTACGCGTTATTGTCGCAATGTACCCCTTACCCATACGCGTCCTTTCAGGTGTATATTCGGCTCGTCTTCCTTTTTATGGATGACAATGCACGACCGCATCGAACAGCGCAATGCACCAGTGATCATCGAACAGTTGTCTACCAAGCTGGTGCAACAATGGGACGCCCTATCGCAAGAAATCGTTACCAGCCCTGTGGCCAGCATACGAGCTCGTTGCAGAGCACGCACGGTGGAATATCTCAGTGTGGGCTTGAAAGCTTATAATCTGGAATTGAGGGTAAAGGGCGTAATTATCTTGTTTAGAAAGGTAGCACTAGTCCGAGAATAGAGGAGTGTTTTGTTGTCATTCTTGCATGATATTTCTACAGCTAGAGTGTTAGTGGTTGTAATTAGTGCCTCAGACGTCTGTACTAACGCTTTTGTTATTAGAGTGCAGCAATCCGCTTTAAGAAGCGTGGGATGTGTTTTTTCTGGAACCGAGCCAGTGGCCTTCCTGTTTCAAATACCCGTGCTGTTTATAAACACCAGCGTCTATTTCTAAACGTCGTACTCAGTACCTCTTTCATTGCGTACCCTGTAGCTATTATTTGGTTTGACAATTCTTTTAATTATTAATATCGTGATTAAATGTGGATCCAAGGTTCTCACATATGTAAAACTCAATCAAACTCATTTTCCTCCAAAGTACACCTCTTTCAACATCAGAGCTTTATAAAACACATATAGAAAACTAGATTTTTCACTGAAGCGTCCTTACAAATTACAAATGTGTGCCGGACAGGAACTCTAACGCAGATCCTCTCTTTTGAGGGCACCTTCTCCGGGGGCCTCCTTCCTCTCTCTTACAGCCCAGACTTGCACTGTCTATTCCGCAGTTGTCTCCTGTAAAGAGAAACGGTGTCAACGTTGACAAACTTTCTCCGATTTAACATCTTCTTTGTCAGTATTCTATGCAATAACTGTTGTCAGTAAAGATAAACGGTGTTAACGCAAACAATGATCTTTTTGGACTCACAGTCTTCATTAATTGGCCTCTATGCTACAATTCTTATCAAGCAAAATAGAACGGTGTTATCGTAAACAAAATCTCCTTGGACATCTTGTCGCATAAATGAAGAGAAAGAAAGCGTGGATACAGGGAATAACCGAGTATGAACATATTTGTGAATTTACTTTATTTGTAAATAAATGTTACTCTTTGCTATTTATTCTATTCTGTTTAAAATTCTTGTATCTGGTTGTTACTATACTATGGAATATTGTCTATTCCAGTAGTACAAACTGGTGTTCAGCTTGAGTTTAATATTTTTTCTTAATATGGCATTGTTACTATTACGAACCTACTTAATGGGTTTTGTACTTCGGATATTGTATTAACGTGCTGTGCTCTGTTGTTAAATATTGCCAATAATCGTCCAGAGTAAGATCTCCTCTTTTGATTATGACGTAATTCGTGTAAATGGATAATAGCCGGTGGTACTCACTTCATTTCTATTTTGGTAATAAGTGTTCCCTGCTCCAAAGTTTATAGACAAGGGACCCTGAAAATAGCCGTGTGCCAAATTTATTTTAGTCAGGAGATGTTTGAGATTACCTAGTTGCTCCTGCTTCTCTGCCTTAGGTATTTGCCTAGAAGTGACTGTTCTTTAGCACTACCCAGAGGACACGTGTGACTTTAGGAATGTCACGGACGCGAACATGTTGTCTGGTAGTAATATATTATTTGAGGTGCATGTATTTCCTTCTGTTTTAGTTATAATGGCCTCTTTTTCCCTAGTCCACCGCCACATTTCCGGTATTCACAACATGTAAACCTATGCGCTACAGTATCTTCTATATTAATGTTAGAGTACACAGAGATAAGGAATAAATCTTAGTTGTTAGTGATTTTCTAGCCACAGTAAGTGCACGTTTGAGCTGATTAGTGACTTGTGCAACTTTTTTCATAATTTTTTTCAATTTACATGTTTGTGATCGCTTTCGATTTTACAGACGTTCTCCTTTTGCATTTCATTGTGTATCCTTCTAGTTGTGATTTTGTATCTGTGTGTTTCTTCGTGTAGTTGCTCCGCAGAAAAAACGCTCCGGAAATGCTGAAATTGCTTGCTTTTGTAGCCGTATTTAACTGGAGATTCCCTTCTTTGTGGTTGTATTTCGTATTTAGTGACACTTGGATTTCTCATGTTACGATGTATTAACATACTGCGAAGGAAAATCGTCAAGAATTTCTATTTTATGTCTACTAATTTCAAAACTTATCTTTCATAGTCATTTTCTGAAATTTAAATAGCTGTCCTATCTGCACAATTCTTGGTGACTTCGATCTCTAATATTTTCATTTTTTCGCAGGGCTGGGTGTATTCCATTGATAACAGTTCTGCATCGGGGCCGACATTCATCAGTTTCGATTTACGATTATTTACCTTCGTGGTTGAAACGCTTGAGTAACAAGTTACGGGTTCTCCAATATTTTCTGTGTCCTTATTTTTGGTGATTATAATATTTACATCATTCGCTAATTTTTCGTCATAGAATTTTATTTCATTGGTCTCCTGACAGCGGACAACAATGATACAAATGCGAAAGCAAACAATACTGTAGACGGGGGTTGGAGGGGGAGCGGAGGCACTCTTGTCACACTGATCTCATTTTTGGTGGTCTGATTTGGATTCAGTTGAATAAGGCCTTGGAAACCCACCATTAATCACCGTTTGCATTGTGTTATAGAATGTGTCACACATCCCTCTTCTTTTTGAAGTTTTATTTAGGTGTTAGTGGTTAACAAGATCAGAACCCTTGTAAAAATATCATGAAGTAATGGCCACTTTCACAACGCTTAACACTGCTAAGTTGTCCCCGAGGTTCGTTATTATGCTCAGCATAGATCTACCCGTGGCTACGTAAGTTTGGTATGTGCATAGAATTTTATTCGTGATAGTTCAAATGGCTCTGAGCACTATGGGACTTAACATCTTTGGTCATCAGTCCGCTAGAACTTAGAACTACTTAAACCTAACTAACCTAAGGACATCACACACACCCATGCCCGAGACAGGATTCGAACCTGCGACCGTAGCGGTCACGCGGTTCCAGACTGAAGCGCCTAAACCGCACGGCCACACCGGCCGGCTATTCGTGATTGTTGTCAATCTGATTGTTACTATACGACTAAACGTTTGAAGTCTGAATTCAGCAAGGTTATTGGTCTATTATTTTCTACATCTTTCGTGTCTTTTTCTTTTGGGATCATTACTACTGTGGTGTCACCGCCAGACACCACACTTGCTAGGTGGTAGCCTTTAAATCGGCCGCGGTCCGGTAGTATACGTCGGACCCGCGTGTCGCCACTGTCAGTGATCGCAGACCGAGCGCCACCACACGGCCGGTCTAGAGAGACGTACTAGCACTCTCCCCAGTTGTACAGCCGACGTTCATAGCAATGGTTCACTGACAACTACGCTCTCATTTGCCGAGACGATAGTTAGCATAGCCTTCAGCTACAATTGCTACGACCTAGCAAGGCGCCATAATCCTTTGCTATATATATTGTGGTTATAACATGTATCACCAAGAGTGATGTTCTACAATTGTGAATTAAAGTTAATTATTCCAGAAGCTACGTACTTTTCTTTATAGCATTCATTACGTATCCTGTTTCAGACCTCACGCCAGCCTGCGTCAGTTTAAGCGCGTGCCTTACGGCTTCCTCTCATTGTGTCTAGGCTGTCTCGTCTAGACACAACAACTACTATCTCTTCTCGCATCTGTGATACACCTGAGATCATACGTTATATCTCGTTGTACATACGTACCAGCAGCTCTTTCATCAAGTCCCAATACGTTACATAGAACTCCCTTGGTAGACCGTTAGGGCCAGGAGATTCTTTTTGGGACTTTTCTTCGTCGCATCTGGAGTCTCTTAGTTCCGTTACTGGCTCCGTCATTCTGTTGTTTTCTTAACTGCCTATGTTTGTACGTGTTTGTGTCAGCAGTTTCTCATCTACCTGTTCATTTGCCTGTTATTCTATGAATAAGTTTCATACATGGATTGCAGTGGCTTGCAGTGTGTCCTTTTGCTTTTAGAGCCTTCTCCCGTCGGTAGTTCAGTAACTAACTCCTTTGCATCTCTCATTTTTTGACTATGTTGAATATAAACTTGATTTCATATTTGAGTATTAATTCCACTTTCGTTCTCAATATAAAGCCTGCTGTCTGCTGTCTCCTCAATTTTAATATTTTGTCTTTGTCTTCTTTGCTTCGTTAGGGTATTGATGTAGATTTTGTTTGCAACGAAGGTGTCTCGATGATCTGAATAACAATTCCTTGGCTCTCTTTTGTCTTTCTCGTGCTAACATTGATACTGACATCACTGTTTTACATAATTTCGGCTTTGTGGATTGTAGCCACCATTCGGGGACAATGCCACACCCGCCTTTTTGCTCGTGTTCGAAGTGTGTGATACTTTGGTTGCTACTTCCATAGTCTTAAAAACCCCTGCATCCAGTTTTCAGTAACTCCACTCTCTGCAGATTTGTTGGGATTTTAGACTGCTTTTAATTTACTAAGCGTTACAGCCCGAGAAGCAAATGGGCCATACCTCGGCTCCAATCAGCTGGTCTTTCAATTTACTGGCTACGCATATCCCGTCTATTCTGCTAGCTGGCTTTTCTGTTACAAGAGTATATCCTCACCTGGTATCGTCAGTTAAATCCCACAAGTCCTCTAGATCTACGGTGTGTATAAGATAATCCAGTTCTTCGCTTTTATTGTAACTTGAAGTTATGTGTTTAGTTGCTAGTACGCAGACAAAATGACTTACTAGGATAAGGTTTTCGTAATTTTCTCTACTGTATCGGTTCAGTACAATTTCTTTCGATTTCCTCTGCTTTTATTTCCTGGTCGGGCACAAATATTAGTGACGTGAATTCCGTCATGTCAAACGCTATTCGGCGACCGTTTAATAACATTGCTACCTTTGTTACTTTGACTTCACCCTTTTTCATAAAAACAGTGCCAGTACTGTAATCAGTAGCATAGTTTTCTATCAAAGTTTGATTCCATCGGAACAGTTGTGCACAGCGGACTGTGGTATATTTCAAGGAAGGAATTCCGCAATCACTCCCAAATCCAATCTGTACTTTTATTACAAATCTAGATTTCAGCTACTGAACAGCTATATTCAGTGCATTTAACAGAGTCATATGCACACTTCAAGCTTGTGACAACAAATGTTAGTATACGATTTTAAGCAATACATTGGCAGATTCTCCGCCGCGCGGGATTAGCCGAGCGGTCTCGGGCGCTGTAGTCATGGACTGTGTGGCTGATCCCAGCGGAGGTTCGAGTCCTCCCTCGGGCATGGATAAGTGTGTTTGTCCTTAGGATAATTTAGGTTAAGTAATGTGTAAGCTTAGGGACTGATGACCTTAGCAGTTAAGTCCCATAAGATTTCACACACATTTGAACTTTTTTTTCAGATTCTCCGTTAAACGCACTGGCGATACCTATTAAATAGCTGAAATCGATATCTGTAATAAAGATGCAGATTCGATTTGCCGCTCAATGCTGAATTTCGTATCCATAAATCTCGTATAGACTCCTCCTCCTGCAGTAAAGCAATGTCGAAAGATGCTACTGAAGTAGATTCTGTTAGCAATGAAGATGTATCGGTGATCTGATTAACAATTCCTTGGCTCTAAATGTAGATGTAGATGCTACAGAGAAATATTCCTTCACATACATCGCCTTGGATACTGGCATTGGGGCAGAGTCGCCTTAGCTGGTCCTACACATGTTCTATCGGAGACAGGTCTAGGGAGCTTGCTGGCCACCTAAGTACATCAACACCATGCTAATAGTTCATAGAGACGCGTACCATGTGTGAAAGAGTATTGCCCTGTTCAGAAATGTCGTGTGAGGGATAACACATGAGGACGCGAGAAATCCATAATATACCGTTGTGCCGGCAGAGTTCTTCAATCACTACCAGGCGCTATCTGAAGTCATAGCCAAGGGCTCCCCACCCCATGACGTCTCTCCAAAACACTGGAAGACTGCAAACTCCCCCTGGTCATCCGGGCTAGTGCAGAACAGCGATTCATCGCTGAACACAATGCGACGTCATTTATCAGCAGTCATGTTTCCCTGTCTCAGCACCTCTTAAAACGCAGCAGTTTATGTTGTGTTAACGGCAGTCTACGCGTGAGAGATATTTATCTGCTCTGGCTGGTGTGAATCTCCCATAAGTGGTGCGGAACGGAGTAGAAAGCTGCAGAGTCCATTACTTGCTCTCGGGTTGCAGACGCTGATGTGAAGATGTTACGGTATGCTCGATGCACAACTGGCGATCCTCGTTTATGGTAGACTGACGTGCTCGACCAGAACCTTAACGAAGAGTATGTCTGTTCTCTCGTTCCCATACAGTCCAACATCGGACAACTGTCTCATCCGAATGCCCCACGAGTACTGCGGGATTTGACCAGCTGGCCAAATGCAGAACCACAAGGAGGCTCCTTACAAACTGTCAGGTGCCGATAACGCTGTCTCACACGTGTATGCGACATCTCCGTGTCCTTCACAGTGACCACGCAAGATCTGAAGCTGTTCACCCCTCTTATACACCCTATGAAGCCTAGTAACAACACTAAACACTAATAACACTAATGCACTCTGGCAGCCGTTCTACCTGTGGCAGAGAATTACAGCTCTAATTATTTTTCATACCCGCCTATGGAGTGCACATGTAGAAAGCTACAGGGTGGCAGTTATTGAACTATGTGAAATAAAATCGTCATAACTTCTGAACGGTTTGCGTTGGGACGTTCAAACTGCACGGTTGGCCGCGGGGCATGATGGGAATTAGTATGCGCAAGTGTGGTTTGGTTTATCGACGAAGCCCACTTTCATTTGGATGGGTTCGTCAATAAGCAAAACTGGCGCGTTTGAGGGACTGAGAATCAGCATTTCGCTATCAAGAAGTCTCTTCACCCTCAATGGGTGACTGTGTGGTGTGCAGTGCCCAATCACGGAATAATCGATGCGATATTCGATGGCACAGTGACTACCGAACGGTACATGAAGGTTTTGGAAGATGATTTCATTCCCACTATCCAAAGTGACCCTGACTTCGACAAGATGTGGTTTGTACAAGACGGAGCTTAACCCCACAAAAGCAGGAGAGTGTTTGATGTCCTGGAGGAGCACTTTGGGGACCGCATACCGGCTTTGGGGTATCCAGAGGTCACCGGCATGGGCCTCGATTGGCCGTCATATTCTCCGGATCTTGACACATGCGACGCCTTTTTGTAGGGCTATATTAAAGACAAGGTGTACAGCAATAATCTCAAAACCATTGTTGAGCTGAAAACAGCCACACATGAGGTCATCGACAGCAGCGATGTTCGGACACTTCAGCGGGTCATGTTGGATTTCGCTTTTCGTTTGCACATCATCGCCAATGATGGCAGGCATATCGAACATATCATAACATTAATCCAAATATCTGCAGTGACGTTTACATGTTGAATAAAGTGTGTGCACGCTGTAGTTTGTAACTAATTTGCGTTTTTTTCATATAGTTCAGTAATTGTCACCCTGTACATTGACATCTGACTGTGTCTTCTGGGTGCTTCGGTTTTTTTGTAGGACAGCATAAGTAAACTCTTTAGCAGACAATTTGAGTAGCCCTTTCCTATGTCTACATTTACACCTACATGGATACTCTGCAAATCACACTTAAGTGCCTGTCAAAGGGTTCACCGACCACCTTCACAATAATTCTCTATTATCCCACCCCTGAACAGCGCGCGGATAAAACGAACACCTATATATCTCCGTGCGAGCTCTGATTTTCCTTATTTTACTATGATAGTGGTTTGTCCATATGTAAGTGGACGCCAACAATATATTTTCGCATTTTTTAAAATGATGTCCGCCCCAAATCCTGTATGATGTCCGTGACACTCTCTCCCCTGTTTCTCGATGATACAAAACATGATGCATTTCCTGGAACTTTCTCTACGTACTCCATTGACCCTATCTGGTGACGCTCCCACACCGCACAGCAATGCTCTAAAAGAGGATAGGCAGTCTCCTTAGTAGATCTAGTTCATGTTCTAAGTGTTTTGCCAATAAAATGCAGTCTTTGGTTCATCATCCCCACAGTATTTTCTATGTGTTCTTTCAAATTTAAGTTGTTCATAATCATAATTCTTGGTATCTTGCGGCGGCGCGGTTCTTTCCGTCCCTGTACGACGGACCTGCACCTATCTGTGAACATTGTCTCAGCAGATCATAAATAGGAAAGCCGAGTGAAACCTACTGGACTTCGACGTGAACCAGGCTGCAATTAAAGTCACTAATCTACGTTTCGGGAGAAAAACGAAATGAAAGGTTGGAAATTTTGTCCTCAATTAATATATTCTGAAACTTAGGTGAACAAGTATCACTGACAAGCCCGTGCTAGTCTTAACACAGTCACTCACAATCCCTTTCACTCACGTTAGCAAGTTTATGGTGTCGCATTTCCCGAAAACGTAATAGCTACAAAAATACTGATTGTTTTTGATTGAAAATGCTCGCCAAATATTAAGTTTGTCGGTACCTAATGCAGTCTCAGTTTTTAGCCACCGACCTACTCAATATGCTACGTGGAATATATGTCTTTTCTCGTCACAAAATTCGCTTAAAAATTCCGAAATTTCTACACACACATCGGAATAATTATGCCGTCACTTTCCAACACTTTTGATGTATGAAACACTGCTATATCCGGCAGCTTATCATTTCCATCGGAACTACTACTGCACACGTCCGATCTCTTTCATGGCTAGCCTTCGACTTCTGTCTAGAATACTCCAAGTCTTCTCTACCAGCAGAGAAAGGCGCGTGAAGAATATTGCTTTACCATTGGTCAGTTTACTCAACAGCCAATAGCAAAACAACGCTCTCCCGCGTCAGTCCGCGCTTTTCATCCATAAACAATCGCAAAATAGTAAACCTCACGACTGCACTTTTTACCGACGTAATTATCTAATATACTGAAGTTTTGCTTATGCATAAGGTTATTTACTGTTGTTATTTATACCTGAATTTACTTTCCCTTTACCATAAACTTACTTTACAAATCTATTCTACATAAATCCCCTTGGTCCATATCCATACTTCTTCGAAATGTTCCCACACTAAATCCTACTACATAACTCGTTAAGCAATTATCTCCATATTAACCTTAAACCACACTCACGCGTCACTCATACTGCTAAAATACATTTATAACATTTTGCCTACACAAGAAGACATAATAACACTTTATGAAAATACTAGAACAGTTTATGAAAAACAATCTATTACTTTATTGCACTCTAGTGGGCAGAATCGAAACTAAAATCACAGTCCCCCTATCCACTATTGTCCTCTATCGGCTGATGCATAAACTACGTGCGCGTCCAGTCTCGCGTCACCATCTGTCACTATCCAGCTTTGAGACACATCTCCCACTTAATTGCCTCCAAGGCAGGATCGTTATATGGCGCTGCGCCTCAATCTGGTTGAATATATCGTCTTCCGATTTGATTGATTTAACGTGTAACAGCACTCAAGTGAATAACCTCACACTTTTGATTACTTTGGGCCAATTGCCAATTTTCTCGCCATACGTATCTTTTCTAAATCGATTTGCAATTGTTTTTAAACTTCTGGTGACTTTACTAGGCGGTAAACAACCTAACGCTGCTGCTCTCGAGTAGCACGTGGAAAAATTAACACCTAAATCTTCACGTCAGAGCTCCTATTTCTCTTATTTTGTTACAATGGTCTTTCAGCCCTATGAAGACGTGTGTCAACTACGGAAGAGAAAGATGGTATTTGGAATTTCTTAAAAACATCTCGTCGCAACTAAAAACGCCTTTGTGCTAATTCTTTTCAAAATTTCCCGATAATAGAAAACGAGCTATCTTTGTCTGAACTTTTTCGATGCCCTCTACCCATTCTATTTGGTACGTGTCCCATTGCACGCAGAAATACTCCAGAAGAGGTCGGACAAGCGTAGTGTAGGCAGTCTATTCAATAAATGTGTTGCATATTCTAAGTGTTCCTCCAATGAAACGCAGTCTTTGTAGCGGAACGGTGGAGAAATAGTCTGAAAGTGGTTAAAAGAACCTTCTGCCTGGCGCTTAGGTGTGAAATGTAGTGTAGTCGTGTAGATATAGATTAGCAAAATTAACAAAAAATGGTGAGCATTAATTTTTTGTGTCTCGTATTGACACTGGTGCACCCGAGCTGCTGGTCATTGAGGCGGTTTGCTGGTGGTTTTGTATGCAGGCTACAGCGAGAGATTGCGCGCAACTGCGGCGCCTCTTTGACCGGCGGCGTGGAAGCTGAAGGCGCTGCCTCAAATAGCCCCCTCCATCGGCAGCGGCCAATAAACCGACGCGTCCGCACCAACAAGTCACTGTCGCCGCTACCGCTTCCAAGATCACTTTTCTCTGCTGGTCGAGTCTCTAAACTTCGCGAACATGCACAGTTTCTGAACTGAGAATTTTACAAGTACGAGGGCTATCCACAAAGTACATTACGTTTTGGAATTAAAAATAAATAAAGTATTGGAAATTTTTTTATTATATACAGATGAAAGCCACACTTAAATACTACTTTTCTACATAGTTGCCATTTAAATTAAGGCACTTATCGTAGCGATGGATGAGCTTGGAAATTCTTTCGTCGTAAAATTCGGCCGCCTGCGCCTTCAACCACGTGGTTACCTCTTTTGGGACAGAAAAGATGTGATTTTTGTGGATTTTCTGGAAAGAGGCACTACAATAAACTCTCAAAGGTATTGCCAAACTCTGCACAACCTCAGAAGAGCAACACAAAACAAGCGCAGGGGGAAGTTGGGCTCAAAGATCTTGCTGATTCACGACAACGCCCGGGTCCACACGGCAAATGCCACTCGTTAAGTTCTCGAATCTTTTAAGTGGAAGTTTAAGTGGAAGCAGGATGGCCTCGCGGTTAGAGGCGCCATGTCACTCATTGCTCGGTCCCTCCCCCCTGAGGTTTGAGTCCTCCCTCGGGCATGGGTGTGTGTGTGTTATTCTTAGCATAAGTTAGTTTAAGTAGTGTGTAAGTCTAGGGACCGGTGACCTGAGAAGTTTGGTCCCAGAGGAATTTACACACATTTGAACATTTTTTTCTTAGCAGAATGTTAACTACGAGGGCTATTTTTTTCTAGATCCAAATGGTCGTGTAATTAAAACTCTGTAAAAATGCAATGAAGTGCAGATGTGTTGGGCAGTGTCTGAAGTATTCCCGTCGATCGTATTTTCCGCACTTCCAGTTCGTCTTCAAAGGACAGCTCACAAAAAGCGAAGAGGAATGTTGGTACCGGTCACTGTCCTTCATGACAATGCTCGGCAGCACACTTCAGCCACAACAAAGACGCTTCTGCAGCGTTTTCGATGCGATACCTTTGGTCACACATCATAAAGCCCAGACATGGCTCTTTCCGACTTTCAGCTCTTTGCTCACACGAACCGCTGACTTTGAGGACCGCATTTTGGCTCAGAAAACGAGCTGCCGACCAATGTAAAGAATTGGCGGAAAGTACAGGCGGCTGACTTCTGTAGAGACGGCACTGACATTTGGTACAACGCTACGACAAGTGTGTAATTCTGAGCGACGACACAGTGGAGAAGTAGCTGGAATCTGTAGCTAAATGCTGCAAATACAATGAGGTGAAACAAGCCATGGGGCACCTCCTAATGTCGTATCTGATCTCTTTTTTCCCGGCGTAGTGCAGTAATTCGACGTGGCATGAGCTCTACAATTCGTTGGAAGTCCCCTGCAGAAATACTGAGACATGTTACCTCTATATCCGTCCGTAATTGCGAAAGTTTTGCCGGTGCAGGATTTTGTGTACGAATTAACCTATCGATTAAGTCCCATAAATGTTCGACTGCTGGCCAAATAATTCGCTCGAATTGTCCAGAACGGCCCTCAAACTAGTAGCGAACAACTGTGGCCCGGTGACGCGGATTGACATCGATTGTTGTTTGCGAACTTGAAGACCATGAATGGCTGTAAATGGACTCCAAGTAGCCGAAAACAACCATTTCCAGTCAATATTCGCTTCAGTTGAAGCAAAAGACCCAGTCGATTCCGTGTAAACACAGCCCACACTATTATGGAACCACCACCATGCTGCACAGTCCCTCGGTGATAACTTGGCTCCATGCTTTCGTGGGGCCTGCGCCTCACTCGAACCCTACCATCAGCTCTTACGAACTGAAATCGGGACTCGTCTAACAAGGCCAATGTTATCCAGTCGTCTTGGGTCCATCCGATATGGTCACGTGCTCAGGAGAGACGCTGCAGGTGTTGTCATGCTGTTAGCATAGGGAGTCGGGTTGGTCGTCTGCTGTCATAGCCCACTCACGCCAAATTTCGCCACACTGTCCTAACAGATATATTCATCGTACATCTCACATTGCTCTCTGCGGTTATTTCACGCAGTGCTGTTTGTCTGGTAATAGTGACAACTCTACGCAAACGCCACTGCGCTCGGTCGTTAAGTGAAGGCCGTCGGCCACTGCGTAGTCCATGGTGAGAGGTGATGACTGAAATTTGGTACTGTCGGCACACGCTTGGCACTGTGGATCTCGGAAAAGTGAATTCCCTAACCATTTCTGAGACAGAAATTCCAATGCGTCTAGCTCTAACTACCATTCCGCGTTCAGAGTCTTAATTATTGTCGTGCGGCCATAATTACGGTGGAAACCTTTTCACATGAATCACCTGAGTACAAGTGACAGCTCGGCCAATGCACTGTCATTTTATACCTTGTGTACCCTGTACTACCACCATCTGTATATGTGCATATTACTATCCTATGACTTTTCTCACCTCAGTGTAAAGCACCCCTCGAACATCTGACTGAGAGACTACGGTATTCGATTTAATTTGTCTCGTTGATCTTTCTAAACATAGCTACTTACAATCCGTGTTGATTGCAATCAAGACGGATTATAAGTAACATTGTATAAACAGTGATTGCGGTATCTCATCAGACATTATGTCTGTTTTTGCAAAATTTCTGAACAGGTTTGTAACAGTTTTGTAAAAATCGTGCTAATACTTTGGTGTCCATGGGGTATTGCAAGAAATTTTAGGTGTATTTAATTCTTCTGAGCCACTTTTACAAGACATTTAACAAGCATAGGATATTAAGAAAACTATAAATTCACACTTTGTCAGTATCTGCATACCTGAATGTGCAAAAATTACTTTAAAACCGTGCAGTGAAGGGTGGGAGAGAGGACAGAGATGCAAGACACTGAATTTTTCTACACTTGACTCTGATGGTACCGCTGGTAAACGGAGGTGTAAATCTATTCGCGTTTGACATACACTCCTGAGTCCGTCTTTCTAAACAGGTATTACTTCTCTCGAGTCTCATTGGCCGTGACTATCGTAGGCTTTGGCTCTCACAGTTTATCCATGTTAAATGTGCTTAATTATCCATTAATTTTTGTCTAATTTACTCTAGTCTTTGCGTACATAACACGTCTTACACTCAATAGAACTTCAACGCTTTACCAACTGCTGACACTACCTTTCCTTCCTATATCCCTCCTGGAGAGTCGACTGAACACCAGATTCATTCTCTGTGGAAGAAACTCTAAACCACTGTCAAATAGTAGAATAGAGAACGGCAGTTATTTGAGGGGTGGGGAGGGGGGTATTGGATTACTTATTTTAGTTCCTTATAATTCGAGTTCGAAATTAGTAACAATGTACGCCTAATTCAGTATCGGTATGTAGCTAATTTACTATGGGCACCGGATTGCTGGAATGTGAAGAATAAAGAAAAATTTAGTTTATAACTCTTTTTCACAATGTTACAACCCATTATTTAACCTGGGTACGCTTTATTCAACAAAGACTTTGTAACGATCCCTCGTCACTCACTTCGATTTTTGTATGGAGGGCGCTTGCTTGATGTGGGTGGAAAGTGAAATATTTGTCACAACATAAAAGAACAAAAATTATTTCGATGTGCACATTTTGTAGTACACTGCCTTTTATAGTATCATGTGTCCAAATTGCTATCTGAAAACAGATTTTGGACGCCGTCACTTTACAGAACAATCAATTAAACACGCTCTTACATACAATGCAAACAGGAACTACTTTATGCTCCCAAACTAGAAGAGCAATTAGAACAGGAAGATACAACGTGAAAAACAGGGAAAAAGAATCCCTGACGGGTGACTTAGTTTTATCATGATTTCCAGGTAAATATTTGTTGTTTCTCAAAAAAATGGCTCAAATGGCTCTAAGCACTATGGGACGTAACATCTTGAGGTCATCAGTTTCCTAGACTTAGAACTACTTAAACCTAACTAACCTAAGTACATCACACACATCCACGCCGAGGCAGGATTCGAACCTGCGACCGTAGCAGCAGCGCGGTTCCGGACTGAAGCGCCTAGAACCACTCGGCCACAGCGGCCGGCTGTTTCTCAAAACGACACGAGGTAACCTATTTCACCATTTTTAAAATAACCAAAGGTAGCACTACCTCTGTACTAAAACAAAACACTGTATAAATCAGTTCAAACTTTTGTGACTGGTTCAAGCCGGCCATTTTTCCTAATTTATTTGTTTATGAACTGTGCGTTATTTTTTCAGATGTGTACATCTTGGGTCCTAGTTGCTGCCCTGTATTAAAAATTATACTTATACTCCTACGAGTAAGTGAATTACACCTCTCCCACTGCGAGTGCAGTAGATTGAAGTGTTGCGTGACCGTCATATCACGAGACCTTCACTGCCTACTTCACTGGCAGTCACAATGGCAGCGGGCAAAACATTAGCTCTCAGAGGGGCAGGTCGTTGTAGATAACGTACAGGGAGAACTCACCTGGAAAGTCACGCATGTGGTGTGCCTTTACACGCCACAAAGTGGCCATTAGGGTAAACTGGTGCGGCATACAGTGTGTAGATGATAAGGGCCACCTGTGGCTGGCTAGGATTACACGAGGGTTGCCCAGAAAGTAATACATTAAATTTTTTTCTTCAACAATTCTTTATGGAACACAATGAGAATTACACACACGAAAGAATGGTGTTTTATCTACACACCCTATTTTCCCACGTAATCTCCATCCCGTTCTATGATCTTCTTCCAGCGAGAAACAAGGGCGAGTACGCCCTGTCGGTATCAATCCTTCTCCTGGTGGTGGAGCCAATGCTTGACAGTTTGAAGACGATGAGGAGGAGATTCACACAGTCTTCCACGAGTGGCATCCTTTAATGGCCCAAACAAGTAGAAGTGAGAGGGGTCTATGTCAGGGCTGTAGGGTGGATGGGGTAACACTGTCCAACCGTGTTTTGGGATGTGTTCAGCAGTCCTCAGATTTGTGTGGGACCTAGCGTTATCGTCTTGCAGCAAAACATCTCCTGGATTGTTGTGACGCCGAAGTCGCCTGAAGCACGTCTATAATTTTGTTAATGTGTTTACATGCGCTTCTGAATTAATGGTACCGCCTCTTGGAATCACATCAATGGGAATCACACCTTCACAGTCCCAGAACACGGTGATCATGACCTTACCGGCGGAAGCAGTTGCTTTGAACATTTTCTTCTGTGGGGAGTGGGAATGGCGCCATTCCATCGACTGTCGTTTCGTTTTGAGCTCAAAACGGTGAACCCAGGTTTCATACCCTGTCACAGTCCGGGACAAGAAGGCCTCCCCCTCAGCTTCAAAACATTCCAAGAAATAAAGACAAATGATTTTGTCTGTGCTATTTGTGAACCACCATCACCGCGGGACCCATCTTGCATACACTTTTGAATATCCAAGAGTGCGGATAATTGCATCCACACTTCCTTTGCTGATTGGCAGATGCAGCGCCAACTACCGAGTGGAAATGCGTATGTCCTCGCGAATGACGTCATCAGCTCGCTGCAACATGTCAGGTGTGGATGGTCTCCAGACCGCTGCAAATCGTGGAGCTCCGCCGAACCGCCTTCTGATGACCTCACACTCCGTGCCCGGCGACTAACTGTATTTCTGTCGACAGCAGATGCTCCATAGACTTCGCACAAGCGTTTGTGAATATTCCCCACAGTTTCTTCCTCTGCAGTGGGAAATTCAATGACGGCACGCTGCTTGTAACGTACATCGCCTACAGACGTCACTTTGAAACCGTCTTGCAACTGCGCCATCTGTCCGAAGTGACGGAAACTTGGCGCACACACTCAGTGGACTTCAAATAATACATATGTAGCATTTCGCATTCGTAGTATCGATTTGGGCAGAGGAAAAAAATGTGGTACATTACTTTCTGGGCCACCCTTGTAGTTGTGCATCGAACTGTCACAGTGCAGAGAGTCACTTGGCGATTCAGTGTCGAAACGCTTAAGCAGCCATACCGTCTCGTTGCTACTACTTAAGAACACCATGATACCACAGTTTAACAACTGAAAATGCTATATTCTCTTTTGTCTGTGAGGTACTGGATGGGCTAAACAAAAGGCTTCGAACGCTTGGTGTATTTTTTGATTTAACTAAGGCATTTGATTGTGTTGATCACAAAACATTGCTCCAGAATTTGGACCATTACGGGATACGGGGAGTAGCTCACAATTGATTCACCTCTTACTTTAGCAACAGGCAGCAAAAGGTCATTATTCACAATGTTGATAATGGCTGTGGTGTGGGGTCTAAGTGGGGTACTGTCAAGTTGGAGTGCCCAGAGATCAGTGTTGGTGCCACTCCTATTCCTTATTTATATAAATGATATGCCCTCTAGTACTACGGGTAACTCTAAAATATTTCTGTTTGCTGATGACACTAGCTTGGTAGTAAATGATGCTGTGTGCAACATTGGCTCGGTTTCAAATAGCGCAGTACATGACCTAAATTCATGGCTTGTAGAAAATAAACTAATGTTAAATCACAGTAAAACTCAGTTTTTACATTTTATAACACACTATTCAACAATACCTGACGTTTTAATTTCAGAGAACGGGCATATGATTAGTGAAACTGAACAGGTTCAAATTTCTAGGTGTTTAGAAACAACACCACGTCACTAAGCTGGGGGGGGGGGGGGGGGGGGGGGGAATTTTGCAAGTCTTTATTCCATCAATGGGGATGAAAATCTGAACTTTCCTAAACACAAGAGTTTAAACCGTGTACTTTACGTAACGCATTTCATTGTAGGCGAATCAAAGAGTTATGGGAGGGACGATAAACATTAACTAACCATCACATCAATACTATTCCACACACGTGGCCAAGTTGCGGTAGCCAACAGAAATGTAAAAAATACGGGCACACAACATTGTTCCTTCCCTATCTTACACTCACCCACTACTCTATGGTTATTCACTCGTCTACTATACGTTTTCAGACCGAAACTGCGCTTTACCAACGTGGCAGCTGCTCCAACCGACCACGTAGCGTGAAAGCAAGTACACAAAGAAAACATATAAATCTTTTTAAAAAGCCCCCAAAATATTACTGTAAAAGAAAGAGCACATTAAAGTACATTAAATGAGTGAACTTCCGTTAAACACAGAGCAATAATACGACCGTCAGCTTAAGGCCCATCGTGCGTGGCCTGACCAAGGCACAAAGTTCTTACTGGAATTTGACTAAATTATGAAATTAAACTCCCTTATTGGGGTTTGGTGGTAATCGCACACCTGATTTCAACATCTGGACTTAATTATTAGCAGTTTTGCGACATTCTGATACCTTTGTTAACATTACCAAAATCGAGAGCTGTGTCTCCATGTCTGTCCAACGCCGCTACCCAGGAACAAGTGCGCATGCGAACACCTCGCCTAACCGCTGTCCGTTCAAAGGTGGTGGAGGGGATTGTTCGCCAGCCTGACAGAGCTAATACTCGTGCCTTCGCAACCTCTCTGACCTGACTTTAACATTATCTTTGCCAAACTTGTTCGCGTCTAGGGGTTGGTACTATCCTACCACAGAACTACTCTACTCATGCAATGCTACGACCTCTGACCAAAGCATACCGCTACTTCACATAATATCTCATTCATACAGTCCAAGGTCGCATAAGGGAGAGGATGCAAGGAACCGTGGCACACAGAATTAAAAGAAATCAATGAATAAATAAATAAACACCGCTTGGTCCATTCTCTCCTGCCTGTTACCCACGGATTTACTTCTGCAGAGTAAAAACACTCGCTATAATTCTCCTGTACCGGAATTTATTGAGAAAAATACATAACGGGACAAGAAGTTCCATTTCAGTAGTATGGTACCAACTTTCCAATATCGTCATAGAAGGCAGCCAACTGTGATTTCCTCCAAGTTCCTACTTTGGTCTGCAGCTCGTTATGTATGCCAAAATGTTATCCCCATCACCAGCGACTCATTTGTGCGAAGAGATGAAGATCAGAGGGAGCCTAGATCGGGCTGTATGGTGGGTGATCAAACACTTTCCATCCTAAACTCTGTAGGATTGTCTTTGTTGCACGAGCAGTATGCGCCTGAGAATTGACATGAAGAGGTAAACGTGTGACAGCTATGTTACGTGGAATGCATGTAAACAGATAAATCTCTCAGCAGACTTTACGTGCTCCCCGTGTGCTCAGCACCGAAGAGTTCGACGTCAGCTATAGACGGGCATACTGAAGACAATGTGCAACACACCTGCGCAAAGGTTCAAATGGCTCTGAGCACTATGCGACTTAACTTCGGAGGTCATCAGTCGCCTAGAACTTAGAACTAATTAAACCTAACTAACCTAAGGACATCACACACATCCATGCCCGAGGCAGGATTCGAACCTGCGACCGTAGCGGTCGCTCGGCTCCAGACTGCAGCGCCTAGAACCGCACGGCCACTCCGGCCGGCCCTGCGCAAAGCTTCGCCGGATTTTCATCGTGTTTTTTATTTCGCAATTGATCGGGGGTTGAAAAAAAATAGCCCTCATAAATGCAGAATTTCTCGGAGTATGTATCTTCTCAGACATTATACAGGATGGGGTTCTGTTTGTACTATTTAGAGCCAATTCCATCGTCAGTTATGACTGCAGTGACAGAAATACGTCGCAATAAGACTATGAATCAATGATAAAGCGATTCCCCGTCAACAGAGTCACACTTGCTGTTAGGTAATGTTGGTGGTCGTGTCACACACGCTGTCTCCCGGGACAATGCCCACTTTATGCAAGGTCAGCGCGACGTATGCTTCAAACAGTGTTAGTTTTACGCTACGGGGGCATTCATTGAACTACCAGGGAAACTGTGAGCCACGTCAGTGATCGTGACACCATCGTCGCTGGCTATAGCAGATTCCACTACGTCCTTCGTCCATATTAAAAGTCTCTAATTGCGCCACAGAAATTGAAGGTACGTGACACTCTTCTGGTTGATCAGTCTATGTTGATATAGACATGGCCAAGTTTTTATGCACATTTCAGTTTTCTAAATACATTTCTCATGTGCATCGCCTACTACCAATTACACACATTTATTTTAGACAAGTTAGTAGCCGGAAGCTGCGAAATAAGGTTACAGTGTTGACAATATAGGAAATCCAGTATGTGTAGTATATAGACGAGCGTTGTACACTTAACCAGTCTTGGAAATGATCCATGTCTGTACAAAAGCAATAAGAAATTTGTGAGTTCGTATTTATGCAAAAACTTTGCTCATTTACACCAAACTAGCGATAGCTTACCATCATCAGTGGTTTTGGTTTGAACGTATAAAACGTGAATATACAATGATAAGCCAAAACATTATGACCACTGCCCACCGCGACGATGGATATCGTCAGGTGGAGTTGTGGGCACGTGATGCGGTAACAAAAATATGTAAGTGGTGCACACACGGACGGGGGATCACCCTAGGGAAGATGCGGGCTGCAAACGGGGAAATCCATAGAGATAAGCGACTTTGACAAATTACGCAGAGTTTGTGAACGAGTACCTCGAAAACGGCGAAGCTGGTCGAATGCTCACGTGCTACTGTCGTGAGCGTCTACGGGAAGAGGTAGAAGCTCAGCGAAACTGTCATTAGGCGCTAAATGGTTGGACGTCCACGATCTTTGATAGAACGGGGGGGTCGCAGGCTTTTTTGGCCTGTAAAGTAGGATAGATGTTGATATGTGGTATCAGGATAGATGTTGATATGTGGTATCTCTGCCGAAAAGAGCACAATGCTGGTGCACGCACTAGTGTTTCTGAGCACACGATGCATCGTACATTGTTACACGTGGAGCTCCCCTACGTGTTGACCTGCTGACCCAACGATATCGTCAGTTACGATTGCAGTGGGCACGGGACCATCAAGATTCGACCATCGATCAATGAGAGCATGTCGGCTCTTCCGGTGAATCACATGTTTGCTACACTAGGTCGACGATCGTCTCCACAAACGCCGTCATCTTGGTGAACAGAGGCTCGAAGCGTGCAGCTCACCACGCACACAGGCTGGTGGGAGCAGTAACATGCTATGGAACATATACTCCTGCGCTTGCGTGGGATCTGTGGTAGTAATCGAAGACACTCTGACAGCTGCGAACCACCTGCATCCCTTCATGCTGAACGTCTTCCCGGACGGCGATGTTATCTTTCAGCAGTAGAATTGTCCGCGTCTCGTTGCCAGAACCGCGATACGGCGGTTTGGGGGGCATTACAGTGAATTCACTTTGATGTCTCAGCGGCCAGATTCGCCTGATGTAAATCCTATGGAACCCGTTTGGGTCGCTATCTGGCGCCATCACCGTGTACGCAAATGAGCGGCCCGTTATTTACTCGAATTATATCGCATGTGCATAGATATCTAATGCCACATGCCTCCGCTAACCTAGCAACAAACTGTCGGTTCCCTGATACGCAGAATCAGTGTTGTATTTCGTTCCAAAGACGGATAAACAAAATACTATACAAGTGGTCATAATGTTTTGGATCACTAGTGTAAATTGACACATAGAGAAAAATCTTAATTTTTTATTGTTGCTTTGAATTAGTTTTTGCTAAAGTTCAACAGGCTTCCTTTTACTTTTTGAATTTATTACATGTCACAACTTTGGTG
Organism: Schistocerca serialis cubense; assembly: GCF_023864345.2. Taxonomy (NCBI): domain Eukaryota; kingdom Metazoa; phylum Arthropoda; class Insecta; order Orthoptera; family Acrididae; genus Schistocerca; species Schistocerca serialis. The sequence goes on from NC_064640.1 coordinate 221,196,579, forward strand.
GTCTGTTACGTCTTTCTCAAATAGCAAACCATCTGCACCATGTGTGCCTTACTATTAATGAAATTTATCTATGACTTAACATAACATCTTTGTTCCTAAACCGTAAAATTACCGCTGTAACCAGAAGGTTCGCTGACACTTAAGAGAGCATATTATGTGTTAACTCGCGTTTTAGCGAAAAGTAATTCATAGCAATATTTAAAAAAATAAAATGTTCAGCTTTATAACAGTCACTATTCACGTGGTAAAGAATAAAAGAAAACCCCCAATTTTGGTGTACTATCGCCAAAAAGTATTTGAGGAAGAATAAATAAAGTGTCTTTGTCAAGGAGGAGCGATGAATTTCAAAATGTGATACATGCAGTAGTCACTTGGACCAATAATACGGTCGGTAGCTTCATAAGAGCGAATTTCATTTTTGCACATCCTAAACATTCTACCTGTCTATCTTACATCAATGAAAATACTTTCCTTTATGCTGTTTTAAGAAGTATGCTCATCACTTTGTTTGCTTGTATTGTTAAGGAGACTTCTGTAGTGTGAAAAGCTGTTCACAGAAATGAGAATTTGATTTTATTATAAGTAATGTTTGCTGTCGCCATTAGTGAGACTTCGTATTAGTTTAAGCAGCATTATAGTTGAAAGATCTAAACTTCAGAAATGACGGCTTTTATTTGTTACCTAATCAGGTGTCAGTAAGTGTATTCACACTGTAGATTTGTAAATAACTTTTAAAAATCAGAGGATTCATACAAAACAGAATCTCTTAATTCCCATAGTTTCAAGTGCATGTTTTCCGAATCGTTAGTAAAAATTTGTGATTTTATTTACGGTGTCCCTGAGACCACATATTCTCTAGTCTTGAAAGACACCTACTAGTCAAGAAATATTATTTAATCACAGGCACATATTCGTTTTCTTTTAAATGTGTGATCATATTGCTCTACATGAAAATAGAGTTCAATTGACCATTTGTAGAAATAATTTACGTAGAAACATTACGGAAGACGTAATCTACGTGAAGTGCTCAAAACAATACCTTCCATTTCAGTGATGGAAGTTCTCTAACGGTTGCTCCAGTCACTACGCGCCATACGAGCATAATGACATTCGGTGATCAGAAATTATGATCAGCTGTTTAAAACATTCTTGAGCCCTATTTCGTATTACGAACTGAAGTGATCCTGCGTGATAATATTTTGACGAGCTACACAAGTACTCTGTACATCTGAGACCTATGCATCAGGCTCCATAATAAACAGTGGAAGTCACTGTGTTTCAAGAAACATTCGTGATCAAGATGTGGGTGACAGACATGTGCTTTGTTGTTCTAAAATATAAGTACAACAGCTAGGGAAAAATGCAGTATTGACAGATGCTTTCAGCCATAAGGTTATAGGAATACTGTAAACCAAAGGTGTAGTCTACTGTGTATTACCATTTATACATGTACCCGATTTCATTCGAACACTGTAACGGCGACAGGGTATCATGTGCTAATGTGCTATAGCACACTATAAATATCGCATTAAGATTACGCTCTTTCTCTACGAGTTCGAACTGGAAATAGCACAAAAATTACGGTATTTCTATTCGAATGTGGACTGCTAATCATACTAAAATTATGCCACTTCTGTTAGAATGCAGGCTGACATGCAAATAAAGCGGAGGAAAACATGTTTTGTAGCGCTCTCTCTGCGATAATTACAAACCAGTGTCGAGTGCTGAAACGTTGGTCGGTCGCATTCCGATCAACTCAGAGAAGGGACACAGACGTGTGTTTCTGAGTGGACATGTTCTGATGTCACGTCATGCACAGCACCAGGTCAGTATTTTTCTTTGAAAGTACAAGGCTAGAATATGAGTAGCAGTTGACATAATGGTGCCATGGTCTTGTGGTCAAGTGCATGCCGGCATGGTAGCTCAGCGTGTTTAGTCAGAAGGCTGGGAACTGAGTGTGGTACTCAACGATGAACTTGAAGGGGCATCTTATGCGTCCTCCTAGACAACATGCCGAACATAATGACGAACAAAATGAAGGTAAAAAAATGAACTGACTAACAATTTTGTCAGCTTCAGTTCGATTCCCATTACCAGCACCTTTTTTATGTTCCTCGAAATGTTAAACTATTAATTATAACATTTAAATGTTTTTAAACAGTTCAGTGTATATACATAAAATTAATATATTCAGCTAAGTTACAATTACTATCCTTGTAAGTCTAAAGGCTGTGCCATCGCATTGTGGCACATTGATAAAATTTTGCACAAGCTGCCACTGGAGCACTGACATCGTAAGTTTTCTGGATCCAGGATGTACTTGTCAATTCAATGAGAAATATAAAGTAGAATCTTACTCCCAGTTGTTAACCTTCCAATAGACATGCAGCACTGGGTTTGCTTTCGATTATGAACACATATTCACCCCATGAAGAAGAGAAGGAATGCGAGTTTGTTACATTAATAGCCATTAAGATTCAAGCATCATGAAGGTGGCGTGTAAAAATCGTCAGTTCGACATTAAATGTGTTACACACATGGATATGCAAATGTTCAACACAACCACACGAAGTAGAAGTAACATCATCTAGATTCTGTATATAAGGGAAGATAAAGCAGCGGTTTCTCATTCAGAGGTCAGTTGGTTTTTGTGAGAAATCGTGTTATGGACCGTGTAAGAAGGAGAACCATCTCTCAGCATGTGTCGTAATTCGACAGTCTCAGGATCATGGGCTACTTAAATTGCCGTTTATTGTGTTGTTCCCATTGGTGACGATCTCTCGTAGGTGCCACTTAACTAACCCCCGAGAGGACAGACATTTTATTCCCTCGGCCGCGCAGGATCGTACACCCACGTAACGAACCTTGAGTCAAGAAATGGGCTTATTTTCAGAGAGACAAGTCTACGCACGGACAGTGTGTCGAATGTTGTAGCACCATGGTGACAACTGTTGCGCTTTTCCTTGACGTGGTAGTGGAAGGAGGTACGTCGATCGTGATGCCGCCACAGAGAAGAATGGACACAGAATGGGCTCCACGTTGTCTCCCGGTTCTGTGTGCAACGCCACTATCTAAGGTGCCGTATGTGGAGGCTGCAAAGAAAATGAACGTGGCCAGATCGCTTGCGTCATCGTTCATGTGGGCCAAGCACCTGGCGTGATGCTATGAGGTGGCACTACGTACACAACATGATCACATCTGTTTCACATAGTAGATAATTTGGACAGCAGGTATTACATTTCTGGGGTGTTAATGCCTCTCAACGAGGCCTCCGTGATGTTATCTATCAGTAATACAAAGCAATATCACATGCCGTCCATGCTGTCTTGATCCTCCTACGTAAAGCCGCGATTAGCCGAGCGGTCTGAGGCGCTGCAGTCATGGACTGTGCGGCTGGTCCCGGCGGAGGTTCGAGTCCTCCCTCGGGCATGGGTGTGTGTGTTTGTCCTTAGGATAGTTTAGGTTAAGTAGTGTGTAAGCTTAGGGACTGATGACCTTAGCAGTTAAGTCCCATAAGATTTCACACACATTTGAACATTTCATAAATTTAGAAAACCGATATTCGACGTAACTGCAACTGGTGCTTAAACAATATGTCTCCCATGGAGCCCATGACAGTGAGATAAAAGAGATCATCTTGCGTACAAGGAGATACAAATTGTCACTTTCCTCTCGCCCTTTACGCGAGTGGAATAGATCAGTGAACCGGTCAATTTCGTACGAGGTAACATGCGCCATATACTGAATAACGGCATGCCGGGTAAACATGTAGCTGCAGATGCAGAGATCGTAGAACGCAGCAGGGCGTGATTAGTGGCATAGCTCATGGCGGTGGATAGCGATTACGTACAATTCTCTCCAAATTACACCACAAATATTCAATAATACTGAGATCTACTGACTGTGGTGGCCAGGGAAGATACGTCATTCTCGCACTCACAGCCCTGGACGCAGGGTACCGGTATCCATGGGACCCATGGAATACCACGATATGGCCACCAACATCATCATCGAACCCCGCCAAGTTTCACTCTTGGGATGTAAACTTGGACAGAAGTTGGAAAGAGTGTGAAATAAATCTCATCCGACAACGTTCTTCCATTGCTCCATAGTGAAGGGTTTATGCCTTCGGTACATTTTCTTCACTCATGCTCATAAATTAAGGATAATTGCTGAATGTGGTGCCACACAGCGCGGCACTACACAAGAATGACGCTAATAGCATAGGCACATAGGGAACACACACGACACAGATCTGTAAGTCCACGGTATTGGCGATAAGTTGAGAAAACCGTCCTGAAATACATGTGCTACGAAACACAACTGTTTCCTGCGCTTGTACCCCGACATCAATATGGGATATGATCTCCATGCATAAGTACACAGGCCGCACAACGGGTTGGCATACTCTGAACCAGGTGGTCGAGCAGCTGCTGGGGTATAGCCTCCCATTCTTGCACCAGTGCCTGTCGGAGCTCCTGAAGTGTCCTACGGGTTTGAAGACGTGCAGCGATATGTCAACAGAGAGCATCCCAGACGTGCTCGATGGGGTTTAGGTCTGGAGAACAGGCAGGCCACTCAATTCACCTGATATCTTGTGTTTCAAGGCACTCCTCCACGATGGCAGCTCGGTGGGGCAGTGCGTTATCATCCATCAGGAGTAAGGTGGGATCCACTGCACCCCTGAAAAGGCGGACATACTGGTGCAAAATGACGTCCCGATACACCTGACCTGTTACAGTTCCTCTGTCAAAGACATGCAGGGGTGTACGTGCATCAATCATAATCCCATCCCACACCATCAAACCACGACCTCCACACAGGTTCCTTTCAAGGACATTAAGGAGTTGGTATCTGGTTCCTGGTTCACGCCAGATGAAAACCCGGCGAGAATCAAAAAAATGGTTTAAATGGCTCTGAGCACTATGGGACTTAACATCTGAGGTAATCAGTCCCCTAGAACTTAGAACTACTTAAACCTAACTAACCTAAGGACATCACACACATCCATGCCCGAGGCAGGATTAGAACCTGCGACCGTAGCGGTCACTCTGTTCCAGGCTGAAGCGCCTAGAACCGCTCGGCCACACTGGCCGGCCCGGCGACAATCACTGTTCAGGCTATACCTGGACTCGTCCATGAACATAACCTGGGACGATTGTTCCAATGACCATGTACCGTGTTCTTGACGCCAGGCTTTACGGGCTCTCCTGTGACCAGGAGTCAGTAGAATGCACCTTACAGGTCTCCGGGTGAATAAACCATGTCTGTTCAGTCGTCTGTAGACTGTGTGTCTGGAGACAACTGTTCCAGTGGCTGCGGTAAGGTCCCGAGCAAAGTCTACCTGCAGTACTCCGTGGCCGTCTGCATGCACTGATGGTGAGATATCGGTCTTCTTGTGGTGTTGTACACTGTGGACGTCCCATACTGTAGCGCGTGGACACGTTTCCTGTCTGCTGGAATCGTTGCCATAATCTTGAGATAACACTTTGTGCCACACGGAGGCCCCTTGCTGCGACTTGCTGTATTTGACCAGCCTCCAGTCGCCCTACTTATTCTACCCCTCATAACATCATCAATATGAGTTCTTTGAGCCATTTTCAACACACAGTCACCATAAGCACGTCTGAAAACGTCTGCAGACTTACTCGCTGCACAGTACTCTGACATGCACCAACACACCTCTGCGTATGTGGATGCTGCCAGCGCCACCGTGCGACGACCGCTGGTCAAATGCACCGCATGGTCATACTCCCAGGTGGTGTAAACAAGCAAACTGCCCACCAGAGCGTTATTTCACCATGTATCAATATTATCCCTAATTTATGAGCATGAGTGTAGTTACGGACATTTGCATCACTGATGTAAGGCTTAGAAATTCCACCTCGTCCTGCGACATTCAGTTCTGCAGTGCCTTTTTTTTTTTCATCACAGTCCTCTTCAATGACCGTCTCTCAACATACACCTTCGGCTGCGTTGTGACGTGGTGGGTGACATTTTCCCGCTTTCCCTGTATGTGGTATAAATATTCGACTTCGCCCTTCTTGAGACACCAAACTACGCTGGTTGGGGACCACCCACCACACGAGTACCAACAATTTGCTCACGTTCTCTTTTAATTATCTCCAACGCGATGCACTCACAACTACACAGAACACTGTTCTGACCACGGCTGAGATTTGCAAAGTATTGAGAACATTGCACAGGTGCCGTTCGTGGTCAAATACAACAGCGCAAGCTGACGGCTTGGCTAGAGTCTGCCTTTATGTTCAAGCATACAGTTCTCATAGTGTTTCCGTATTTTAATCTAACCCCTGTATGCCTTGTGCGTGTATTATCGTCAGAGGCACGTTGTTGGATTGCTGTAAGAAGTATGAGCATTTCACTGCCCTCCAAACTAGTGTCGACTATTGACTGTTTCACTGCTTACAAAACTCTCAGCATGCTGTACCTGTTAAGCTCTAGAACACCTTACGAGTATACCCTTTGTGTGACTTAGATTCAGTCTAAATCTACAAGACCTACTGCTTCAGAAATCTGCCACTGTCACTGAGTAACCTTCAGGCCAACAGTTAATTTTTTTCAAAAAAATGTTGTGTGTCTAAGTGACGCAGAGCTGTGTGATGTTTCGTCAATTGCCACTTTTAGTGAGCAGTCTGTTGGGTCTCCTATGGGAAGCGTACTAGTACAGTGGTGGATTTACGAGGGTTGGAACATTAATAGTGGCAACTATTTATTTACAGCTCGTACGAAATAGATACGTGTTTCAAAGTTTTACTGACCTTCAGAGTAGTCACCAGCATTGTGTATAACCCGTTCCCAGCGATGTGGAAGTCATAGGATACTCTTAGCAGTGCCAGTTGTGTTGACAGTTCGAGCGGCGCGGTCTATTGCCCGACGGATTTGTAGCAGTTCTGAAGCGAATGCCGTGAAGAGCTTCCTTCAGTTTAGAAATCGAGTTGAACTCACGAGGGCTTTAAGTCAGGGGAGTGCAGTAGGTGGTATAGCCTTTAGCAGCCCCATCAGTCAAACAAATCAGTAACAGCTTGCATTGTACGCGCGTGAGCACTGTCCGGCAAAATGATGGTCAGGTCCTGCAGAAAGTGTCATCACTTCTGTCTCTAAGCTGGTCGTAGGTTGTGCTCCAAAAATGAACAGCATAGAGACAGAAGTGATGACACTTTCTGCAGGACCTGACCATCATTTTGCAGGACACTGCTCAAGAACGTACAGTACAAGCTGCTACTGATTCGTCTGACTGATGGGGCTGTTAAGTGCTATGGCGCATACTGCACTCCCCTAACTTAAGCTCTCGTAAGCTGAACAAGATTTATAAACTGAAGGAAACTCTTCACCGCATTCGCTTCACAAATGCTACAAATTCGTCGGGCAATAGACCGCGCCGCTCGAACTGTCAACACAACTGGCACTGTTAAGAGTATCCTACGGCTCACACATCGCTGGCAACGGGTTATACACAATGCTGGTGACTACTTTGAAGGTCAGTAAAACTTTGAAACACGTATCTATTCTGTACGAGCTGTAAATAAATAGTTGCTACTATTAAAGTTCCAACCCTCGTATTCTATTTAACAGCATGAGAAGCTGAGGTGACAAAAGTCATGGGATACCTCCTAATATCGTGTCGGACCTCCTTTTCTCTGAGTATCTCGACGTGGCATCGGCTCAGCAAGTCGTTGGAAGTCCCCTGCACTTTATGTCCCCTGCCCTGTCATGTCTCTGTCGCCGTCCATAATTGCGAAAGTGTTGCCGGTGCCGGATTTTGTACGCTAACTGACATTAATGTTCGCTGGAATTCATGTCGGGCTATCTGAGTGACGAAATCATTCACTCGAACTGTCAAAAAGTTTCTTAAATCCACTCGCGAACTACGCCCGGTGACATGTTTGGGAACACGAAGGCCACAAACGACTGCAAATGGTCTCCAAGAAGCCGAACATAATAATCTCCAATCTATGATCGGTTCAGGTGGACCAGAGGGCCCGGTTCATTCTATGTAAACACAGCTCACACCATTATGGAGCCACTACCAGCTTGCGCAGTGACTTGTTTACAGCTTGGTCCAAGCCTTCGTGGGGTCTGCGCCACACTCGAACCCTACTGTTAGGTGTTACCAACTGAAATCGATAGGCATCTGACCAGGCCACGGTTTCCTAGTCGTCTAGGGCCCAGCCGATTTGGTCACGAGTCCAGGAGAGGCGCAGGGGCGATGTCGTGCTGTTACAAAGGGCACAGGCGTCGGTCGTCTGCTGTTATAGCCCATTAAAGCCAAATTCATCTCACGGTCCTAACGAATACGTTTCTGCAGTTACTTCAAGCAGTTTTGTTTGTCTGCTAGCACCGACAACTCTGCACAAACGCTCCTGGTCTCCAACTGCCATTCCACGTTCAAAGTCTGGTAATTCGCGTCGTGCGGCCGTAATCACATTGACACCTTATTACATGAATCACCTGAGTAAGATGACAGCTTCGCCAGTGCCTACCCTTTTGTACCCTGTATACGCAATACTACCGCCGTCTGTATATTTGCGCATCGCTACCCCACGACTTTTGTCACCTCCGTGTAATTTATATTAATTATTTTTTTAGATATGAAATTGTACTTGCATGGGGCATTTGCAGTCAGTACCAAATGAGTGAGTCAGGTGTGGCAGTCACTTGACTGTATTTAAAATATGAAATAATTGCTTTTATTTCACAATATGTCTGTTACTTCTAAATTAATTATTGTTATCTGTTATACCATTTCTGCAACGGCCTTGCTGCAGTGGATACACCGGTTCCCGTGAGATCACCGAAGTTAAGCGCTGCCGGGCGTGGTCGGCACTTGGATGGGTGACCATCCAGGTCGCCATGCGCTGTTGCCATTTTTCGGGCTGCACTCAGCCTCGTGATGCCAATTGCGGACCGAATAGTAGCGGCTGCGGTCAAGAATAACCATCATAACGGCCGGGAGGGCGGTGTGCTGACCCCGCGCCCTCCTATCTGCATCCTCCAATGAGGATGACACGGCCGTCGGATGGTCCCGGTAGGCCACCCGTGGCCTGAAGGCGGAGTGAGTGAGTTATACCTTTTATGAAACAATGAACGTGTTTCCATCACAACACTAAAATGAAACAATAATATGATTATCAAATTAACAATTTCGTTATAGTTGCTTTTCTGGGTGTATATTGGTATTTTGAGACAAACCGAACATTTGCTAATGATCTTTTATGGATTGCTTCTTTCCACACCATTAACAGGCAATATTTCGATGGCGTTGACGTCCAGAGAGTCCTAGCAATGCATATTCCAGGCGGCTGCTGTTGTGTACGTTATGGCAGCCGGGTTGAACTGGGTCAGGCGTCTCCCAGCAATGACTAAGTGCATGTATAATACACTCAGAGCCTAAGCCTTGTCCTCTTACGAGGGAACCTCCCCATCGCACCCCCCTCAGATTTAGTTATAAGTTGGCACAGTGGATAGGCCTTGAAACACAGATCACTCGAGAAAACAGGAAGAAGTTGTATGGAACTATGAAAAAAATAAGCAAAATATACTAACTGACTAGTCCATCCGCAAGATAGGCAACGTCAAGGATAACTGAGCTCACGATGGCCGTGGTCCCGTGGTTAGCGTGGGCAGCTTCGACACAAAAGGTTCTTGGTTAAAGTCTTCCCTGAAGTAAAAATTTTACTTTCTTTATTTTCCCAAACTTATGATCTGTCCGTTCGTTCATTGACGTCTCTGTTCACTATAATAAGTTTAGTGTCTGTGTTTTGCGACCACACCGCAAAACCGTGCGATTAGTAGACGAAAGGACGTGCCCCTCCAACGGGAACCGAAAACATTTGATCGCAGGGTCATAGGTCAACCGATTCCTCCACAGGAAAACACGTCTGATATATTCTATACGACACTGGTGACGGCATGTGCGTCACATGACAGGAATATGTTGTCGACCCACCTAACTTGTACACTTGGCGAATGGGTAAAAAGATTCTTCTACCTTGCCCTCAAAAAAGTGATGAAAACACAAGAGTCTGTCACATAAACTGCAACAAATGAATGCAACAGTTTCACAGTCGCTCAGTTTTCCCTGTGCTCTGTCAAAAAAAATGTTTTTAACGTTTTCAAATTTTTCCGTGTGTAGACCGTCAAATCCTGCGTATGTCCAAGCAAATCTGAACATGTCCTGGAATTTTGGAGAGTGAAGTTGATTTTGTGTGAGTGCCTGAACTTTGATAATTGTCTGAAAATAAAAAATTAAAATTTTAACTCTAGGGAAGACTTTTTAACTCTAGTGAAGACTTGAACCAAGGACCTCTTGTTCCGCAGCTGCTCACGCTAACCACGGGACCACGGCGCTCCCGAGCTGACACTATCCTCGATGATGCCTATGTTGCGCTTGGACTACTCAATTTGTATATTATGCTTATTTTTTTCCTAGTTCCACACAACTTCTTCCTGTTTTCTCCATTGATCTGTGTTCAGTTTTTCAAGACCTATCCACTGTGCCAATTTATAACTAAATCTGAGGGGGGTGCGATGGGGAGGTTCCCTTGTTAGAAGACACTGAAAAATCGCACATCAGTCCTCACTCTAGTCACATTAATGTGACCGTCTGTCAAAAGCCTGAATAACCATCTTTTGCAAAATCAAATGGTTCAAACGGCTCTGAGCACTATGCGACTTAACATCTTAGGTCATCAGTCCCCTAGAACTTAGAACTAATTAAACCTAACTAGCCTAAGGACATCACACACATCCATGCCCGAGGCAGGATTCGAACCTGCGACCGTAACAGTCCCGCGGTTTCAGACTGCAGCGCCAGAACCGCTCGGCCACCACGGCCGGCCATCTTTTGCAGCGCGGATCGCTGCGGGACGTGCAAGAAGGGAGTTAATAAGGTTCTGGAACGTACTGACTGGGATGTGGAGCTATGCCGACTACAGTGCCGTGGCCAGCTGCGCGAGATTTCTTGCTTGAAGATCCATGACGCCGACCGAGGTGGTGCCATAAATTCTCAATTGGGTTTAAAAATCAAATGGTTCAGATGGCTCTAAGCACTATGGGACTTAACATCTGACCGAGCGAGGTGGCGCAGTGGTAGCACACTGGACTCGCATTCGGGAGGACGTCGGTTCAATCCCGCGTCCGGCCATCCTAATTTAGGTTTTCCGTGATTTCCCTAAATCGCTCCAGGCAAATGCTGGGATGGTTCCTTTCAAAGGGCACGGCCGACTTCCTTCCCCCTCCTTCCCTAATCCGATGAGACCGATGACCTCGCTGTTTGGTCTCTTCCCCCAAAACAACCCAACCCCCAACTTAACATCTGAGGTCATCAGTCCCCTAGAACTTAGAACTACTTAAACCTAACTAACCTAAGGACATCACACACTTCCACGCCTGAGGGAGGATTCGAACCTGCGACCGTAGCAGTCGCACGGTTCCGGACTGAAGCACCTAGTACCGCTCGACCACAGTTGCCGGCAATTGGGTTTAAATCCGGGCATTTTGGTGTTTTGGGAAGTGTAGTAAAGTCGTCCTGGTGTTATTAGCATCACCATCGTGTACTGGGAGCTATATAACATGTTGCATGTCCTGCTAGTAGATGCCATTATGCCGAGGAAAAACAAACTTCATGTAGGTATGGACATCCCTAAGGATACGAAAACTTTCCTCAGACGATAATGCTCCCTCTTACGACGATCGTTGCAGGATGTTTGTTTTCAGTCATAAAACATGATTCATTTTGAAAGGGCACCTGTCGCCACTGAGTAGACATCCAGTTGCGGTACTGGCGTGCAAATTCCAGCATCCGTCGCCGATGAACGGCAGCTAACACAGGTGCATGCACCAGGTGCCTGCTGCAGAGGTCCATACGCAGCAACGTTCGTTGAATGTAGACTCTTGGGTCATCTGGGCGGTCAGTTGCTCGACAGTTGCACGTCTATTCGCCCGTACACATTTCCGGTGCATCCCTGTCACCTATGGCCCGTTTTGCACCTTCTAACATTCTGCGCGGTGTCTGTTGTTCTATGTCGTGTCTCCCTACCACTTTCGCGCAACGACGCTCTGAGCGTGTTTTTTAGGGAATTGACTAGTTTGAACCTGGGACCTGTTGCTGGTAAGGAGACGCCAGACCACACATGACATGCAGAGTTCAGAAGAGTTCAGTGAGACTAGCGATGATACAACCAAATACTTAATGATTTCAGCGACAGCTCCACTGCACTCCCTGTAAAAGAATCTTAATACTAACTAAATTTAGTGGGTTCAAGGCTTTCCTATTTTTAGTTAGCTGGTAAAATAACGTCGAAAAAGCAGTCAAGTTTACCACTGGAAATTTTATTCTACTCATAAAACATTGTTTATAAACCGCACTATTGATAAAAGGAAATGTTTTAATACAGGATGATAAAAACCAACTGCATTCAACAAAAATGTGAACGAATATTCCCTGAATGGGTTTCCCAGTTCTACAATGGATCGAAGGATGACCTATGCCATATCACATCTATAATCTAGGTTTAAATTAAGTTTCACAAAAGAGAAAACTATCAAAATGGTCTACAGTGACCCTCAATTTTCTTTAATTACTTATCTAACTTGTCGTAAATTACAGTGGCTGATGTGGCTTCTCAATAATTATATAACAGAAAAATCATCGCGTTTCAGATTTTAACTTACGTAGCAAAAGTGAATACCGTGAGCTTTAATTGACGATCGACACTAGTATTGCGCAAAACGGGGGTGTAACAGATGAGACTTCTGCAGTTCTGAGTGAAGCTTTATCCGCTGTTATGCGGCATCGCGTGCGTTTATTACCTTGTCGTTGGTTAGGCCGTGTTAGGGGGCGTCGGTCGGCACAGCTCCACGCACCTCGCCGACTCGGAAGCAACTCCTTCCTAACTTCTCCTTACTACAATTTACCGAAGTTGGTTTAAAAAAAACTATCTGGCTGTGTTTTCATCTGACTAATCAGGGTCTCAATGTTAACCTTAAGCTCCGCCTACAAAAAGTCTGTCTATCCAATGAGAAACGCTATACTTTTCGTGGTGGGGCAATGTTTTTAACGTTTGCAACGTAACAGAGACGCGAAAAAGTTTCACGCTAAAACTTGCAGCTGGTGTGGCCCTTTTAGTGTTATCGTAAGATCTATACTGTTCTTCTGGAGGGCTCTATCTTTTAACATGGGCTGGGGGGTGGTCATGGCGGTTAGCTGGCGATGTGGGTTTCCGTCCCTTATCGTAAGGCCTTCTAGCTTAACGCGGTTCTGCTCTCGGCTTCTGGTCTCGTTTCTCCCCTCGGAACTGCGTCTGTCTCACGGTGGGAAGGTATGACATGCATTTAGGCATTCTTGTCTTAGTCTGTGGTATTCCATTTGCTCACTCGTTACTCGTATTACTTTGGTTAATTTAATGTCTCGATTTATTCGGAGCTATGTGACATACTACTGGATTTGCTTATCATGTCAGGGTTTTCATGGAAGGTGTTGGATTTGCCTGACACCTTACAACCATAGTTGTCTTGACCATGGTTTTGGATAGCTCCCATTTGCCATCCACGGTGTGTTCTAACCACGGTGGCACTCCAGCAGGTTAAAAACTTAGCCTTCTCGTAAATGCTTCCAACCTTGGCCCTAAAGCCAATGATCATCTCCTTTTGGACGTCAGATAACTCGCTCCGTTTGCGCAATACGACAACGACTGCACTGTTGTTCACGTCCCCCGACACGCTTTATATTCTCTCCACTGTTAGGGCTGCTACCTGCCGTTTGTGAGTGGTTATTGGGCGTTTACGTCGGACACAGGTAGTGGTCGCATTAAAGTGACTGGTTCGTCTACATCTTCATGAGGGTATCCTTCTGTTTCCTTTCTACCCTGAAGCAAAATTCATCCTCGCTGCGTCCCCTTGATCGACCAACCTAGATTCTTCATCGTGGCAATCAAATTATTTGTTACAAGCTTTCTTTTTCTTGTAGACTACCCTCATTTACCTTCGATTTCGGTATAGAAGAGGCTTCCGCCATCATTATCACACTCAGGCATCAATCCCGGTTCAGAATATTTCGTTATTTCACCACATTTTTGTGCCTCTGGGACGTTGAGACACTCACAAAACGCTCGTTGTTGTCGACACTTTCTCGAACCTCCCGGAACATTTTGTGCCACACGTAAATTCTTGGTTGAGAGATGGCTTCCTTCTCGAATCAGGCCCACCGTCTCAGAACCCGATATTCTGAGTTCAACTCAAAATTTGATTGACTATCGCCGCTCGATTAACCGCTGCATCTCGAGTCTCAACATGTAATCAAAACACACTAAGCGCCAACTGTGATCCTCACTCTGACAGTGCCGGGAAGTGACTGCGCCAAGTCGCATTCGTTAACCGAGGAACGTCACCTCCGTTACAGCCGAAAAGGGTTCGCTGGTTCGCTGGAGAATTTTATCCCCGAAACTTTTGGAAGAAACTCCTTAACACAAACTAGATACACTACCGGCCATTAAAATTGCTACACCACGAAGATGACGTGCTACAGATGCGAAATTTAACCGACATGAAGAAGATGCTGTGATATGCAAATCATTAGCTTTTCAGAGCATTCACACAAGGTTGGCGCCGGTGGCGACACCTATAACGTGCTGACATATGGAAAATTTCCAAACGATTTCTCATACATAAACAGCAGTTGACCGGCGTTGCCTGGTGAAACGTTATTGTGAGGAGAAATGCGTACCATCACATTTCCGACTTTGATAAAAGTCGGATTGGAGCCTATCGCGATTGCAGTTTATCGTATCGCGACATTGCTGCTCGCGTTGGTCGAGATCCAATGACTGTTAGCAGAATATGGAATCTGTGGGTTCAGCAGGGTAATACGGAACGCCGTGCTGGATCCCAACGGCCTCGTATCACTAGCAGTCGAGATGACAGGCACCTTATCCGCATGGCTGTAACGGATCGTGCAGCCACGTCTCGATGTCTGAGTCAACAGATGGGGACCTTTGCAAGACAACAACCATCTGCACGATCAGTTCGACGACGTTTGCAGCAGTATGGACTATAAGCTCGGAGACCGTGGCTGCGGTTACCCTTGACGCTGCATCGCAGACAGGAGCGCCTGCGATGGTGTACTCAACGACGAACCTGGGTGCACGAATAGCAAAACGTCATTTTTCGGATGAATCCAGATTCTATTTGCAGAGTCATGATGGTCGCATCCATGATTGGCGACTTTGCGGTCAGCGCACATTGGAAGCGTGTAGTCGTCATCGCCATACTGGCGTATCACCGGGCGTGATGGTATGGGGTGCCATTGGTTACAAGTCTCGGTCACCTCTTGTTCGCACTGACGGCACTCTGAACACTGGACGTTACATTTCAGATGTGTTACGACCCGTGGCTCTACCCTTCATTCGATCCCTGCAAAAACCTACATTTCAGCAGGATAATGCACGACCGCATGTCGCAGGTCCTGTACGGGCGTTTCTGGATACAGAAAATGTTCGACTGCTGCCCTGGCTAGCACATTCTCCAGATCTCTCACCAATTGAAAACGTCTGGTCAATGGGGGCCAAGCAATTGGCTCTCCACAATATGCCAGTCATTACTCTTGACGAACTATGGTATCGTGTTGAAGCTGTACCTGTACACTCCATCCAAGCTCTGTTTGACTCAATGCCCAGGCGTATCAAGGCCGTTATTACGGCCAGAGGTGGCTGTTCTGGGTACTGATTTCTCAGGATCTATGCCCCCAAATTGCGTGAAAACGTAATCACGTGTCAGTTCTAGTATAATATATTTTTCCAATGAATACCCGTTTATCAACTGCATTTCCGCTGGGTGTAGCAATTTTAATGGCCAGTAGTGTATTATTTATGGGGCAACAAAGTGGTCGTAATCCAGTAACCGATCAATGTTCATTGCTCTTGACATCAATACCCATAGAACCGTGTCAGGGTTTTGGTGATGATCTGCACAATGTGATCGATGTAGAACTACGTGCAGGCTGTAGAGCGTCGCTGTTTGGGAAGTACCGTCGGGCTGGTACCGCAGCGTTGCTAATGACAGCTGATGGTGCGAGCGACAGGAAGGGAGTGGACGGCGTGCACGATTTGTGTTGTAGCGCCGGAGCTGCTGGAGGACCTGTTGGCCGCCATAGCGGAGGAGCACGTGCTGCACCGCAAGCATCTGCACATGCTCGTCACGCCGGCCATCACCAGCCTCGACCTGTCGCTCGGCACCGGCGACACGCTCTCCGGCTTCCGCTTCATGCTCCAGCGCTGCAAGGTACGTCCCAGGTAACAACTCACTCCCGTGCAGGGACGGAGGCAGTGAACATGTGCATCACACGGCCCCTCCGCCACAGGCACTGAGACGCTGCTGGCGTGACGTGGGCGATAGTTTTCAAACGGAGAAAGTAGTCAGCCGTTACTTATAGTTTGCCAGCGACGATAGTCTGCTGGTGGGGACACACATGTGGTAAGTAATGTTTTAGCAAGGAGGTTGTCAGAGTGGGATAAAAAATTTCCCCAGGCCGTACAGTCCGGAATCAGTATGCCAATCAGGCAAAATAGCCGTGACCATTGAGGCAACCATCCCACCATAGCACTAGGTTGAAGATACCCGTTTGGTAAAATACTGTGTCTTGCTGCGCGAAGAAGTCTGTAACAGCCTGCTGCACATCCTCGTCTGACAGGAGTCGTCGACCCTTCAAGGACTTTTTTAAGGGACCGAAGGTGTAATCGTCGCACGGGGAACGAGGAGGACTATAGGGTGGGTGCTCGCATGCCTCCCGGACTGACCGTGTTGGGCGGCGAGTAAGTTACTTGACTGATTTAAAGTTTTGATGCCGTCTTTAATCACGTGAGCCTGGCAACTAATTTGGTGGTCAGCCAGAAAGCGAAGGGAAACATACAGACCTTAGTTTCCAGTCTGCACGGAAGTGCAGAAAAGTGTCTATTTTCCATTTCTTTGCGGGATCAGGACTATGATTTCAGTAAAAGTTTAAAGTTCCAAAGATTTAATTTAATTAAAGTTTCTCACAAACAACACTTAAAATTGCGTTATGTTCAATTGAAAACAAGTCTTTCTAACCTAACAGCACCTTTAGCAGTTCAGAGGCGACCTCTACGGTAACTTCCTACCAGATTGTTTTTCGCCCTAACATCACTCAATTGAAAGTTCGCAATAAATGTTCAAAAATTAATGCTCGCCATAAAAGTGGAAATAAATTCACCACTTGCCACACGGAATTGAATTTCACACGGATGGCACACTAACAGTTATTTTACCGAATTCTAAACGATCTAGGACGGTGTACAGTCCTCGCGAGTTCACTATCCGTTTTCATTGCCAAATACGCGCTTGTCAGAGTTCGGGTCTGACGTCATCCGAGGCAGAGCGCGACCAGACGTTTAACTGGCGTGGACCTCCCAGGGTCTGAGAGCGAAGTGAACCTTTCTGCTGCTTCATGGGCTGTTTTTATAAGTTGCTGGTGCGGACTGCCGAGAAAACATCTGTTGTCTCTGTCTATTTGCATACGGCGGCAGTCTACAAACGACCGCTATCTCGGGCACGTAATCTTTAATAACATAGTTACTAATTACTTCAGAAACTTCTTAATTTTTGCTGGTATGCAGATAAGCAGATTGAAAGCACGTAGAAAGTTTCAGCTTGCTAGAATGAGAACTTTGCTTAATAGAATTTATTTAGTGGAACTAATGGTAGATTGTTGCCTCTGAACCATACCTTTGCTAAGACTTATATCAGTTGCTATTTATGTTACAAGTCTTAAACTTGGTGTAGCTCTATTATTTGATATATTTGATCATCTGGTTTAACCAAAATCCTCTATAATTAAAATTTCAAGTACTTAATCTACAACACTTAGGTACGTTTTAGTTGCAAAATTAGTTTTTATTTAATTACTCAAAAACTATAAGTGGTAGATTAACGTGGACTCTCTGTTATTATTTTTGGGGTGTACTGAAGCATAAAACAAACTTTCAAGTTTCTAAGTCAATTATTTAGCGCCTCTGATTTTTCCGAAATACGTGGATTCTGGCGTTAATTTTTGTTTTATGGTTTTGGAAACCAGCATCACTTATTTATAACTTCCAACTGCACCTTCTGACCAAATTCTGGCTTCCTAGCGTCATTATTTAGCGCCTCTGATTTTTCTCGTAAAACGGCATTTTTCCTAAGTTTAGAACATCAAGACTTGGTATTTGGAACATTATTACACTAAACTATAATTTAACAAAGTTTTAAACATAAATTTTGATTTTTAATTTCATACTAAATTGTGGTGCAGTACTTGTGTGCTACATGCAGATGCGTTAAGGTGACGTGGCGCTACTAGCAGTGAACTGGGGTAAGTCCCGGCGCAGTCGCTCGCCTCTGTATCTCATAAATGATACAGCGCCTGGTTTGCTTCAACCGGCATATTGTGTCGAATCGTGACCAGCACGGAACTTGGTATACCATTCCACAATGTTGGTTTTCGACAGACATGCAGCTGCATACAAATTTTTCATTCTCCAATGGATGTCTGTCGGTGTTTGTCCTTCGGCGGCCAAGGAAAGAATAACAGCAGTTTGGTCCTATTTGGACGTATTTCGTAATAACGTCGCCATCGTTCACATCTCTGCATTTATCGCACGCACGACCGAAAGATACGAATACCACACTAATTCCTTGTCTATATGTCGGTGCGTATATACTCGCGTCGAAGTCGCGCTTCGTTGCGTATACACTGCAGCGACCTCAAGCGTAAACTTCTTAATCGCCCCTTATAAAACTTCCGTAGAAAGTTTAGGGAAATAATTTCTTGATGTTTGTGGAACTAGGGAGGAAAAACGATGGTATAAATAAGCTGCGAACACAGAGAAAAGACAGAAACAATAATGACGCTGCTTCAGTAATAAGCAGCGCATCGGCTGCTTGATAAACACACGCTTATTCATTCCATGTAGGCTTTCACGGCCGGCGTCTTTATCAGTAAACTCTTCCGGGCTAAGTTGCCGTGGTCGATCTGTAGAACTTCTTCTCCCTGACGTTTCGTTCTCAACTACGGAGAACATCTTCCGAGGTGAGTCGACGACTGGCTGCTAGGAGCTGGGGCCGCCGCTTATATAGAGATCGTAGGGGGCGCCACCACACGTCACATGGCGTCGATGTGCAGCTATCTCTGGCTATCGTCTGTTCTCTCAATTGCAGGCAATCGATTGTCACGTGATTGATGCAACGTCGACCGCCATATCTTATCCAATTTTAATCCTTCTTCTTTACGATTAAAATTGTATTGATGTTTGTGGATTTCAATTGCCTCTCTATACATACGTGTATAATAGTGCGACGTCCTCGCTAGCACGCTTGTTTCACCAAATTTTATGTCGTGATCTCCATCCTTAAAAACATGTTCCGCTACTGCTGATTTGTCGATATGTCCCAAGCGACAGTTTCTTTTGTGCTCCGTCAACCGTGTATTGATGCTTCTTTTGGTAGTTCCTATGTAAACCCTGTCGCAACTACACGGAATTTTATATACCCCTGGGGTGGCTAGGGGGTGACGAGCATCTTTTGTTGATCTTAGGCATTCACTGATTTTCTTAGTAGGTCTAAAAATGGTCTCTACCTGAAACTTGGCTAGTACTTTTCCAATGCGATCCGTGATATTATGGATGAACGGAAGAAATACTTTTCCAGCTGATGGTTGTTGCTGTCTCCTATTTTTAGGCATTTTTCTATTTGGGTGAAGTGCTCGATTAATCTCGTTTTTTGTATAACCATTTTTCGCAAAGGCCATTCGTAAATGATTTAGTTCTTCTTGTAAGTAGCCTGGTTCACAAATATTATTGGCCCTATCCACTAGTGTTTTTATGACCCCCCTCTTTTGCCTAGGGTGGTGGTTTGAGTTCTTATGGAGGTAGCGATCGGTATGTGTACCTTTCCTGTAGACCTTATGGCCTAAGGTCCCATCCGCCCGTTTGATAACTGATACATCCAAGAAGTTAAGTTGTCCATTCTTCTCCTTCTCCATAGTAAATTTAATCTTTGGGTTGATGCTATTTAAGTGTACCAGAAAATCATTCAAGTCTTCTTCCTCATGATTCCATATTACAAAGGTATCATCCACATACCGATACCACTTCGAGGGGCTTTTTTTTTGGCCGACTGCAATGCTTGATGTTCAAAATATTCCATGAATAAATTCGCAATTGCGGGACTTAGGGGACTTCCCATGGCTACCCCATCGATCTGTTCATAAAATTCACCATTATACTGAAAATAGGTTGAGGATAGACAGTGTTGGAACAAGGCTACTATATCAGTAGGGAACATATTGGCTATATGGGAGAGAGCTTCATCAACTGGAACCATCGTGAACAAAGACACTATATCAAAACTGACAAGTATGTCATTAGGACCGACAGTAATTTCCCTCAATTTCTCAATGAAGTGTAGAGAGTTTTTAATATGACTCTCAGTTTTGCCTATGTGAGGTTGTAACAAAGAGGCAAGGTGTCTGGCTAGTTCTTGGGTAGGAGCTCCAATTGCGCTGACTATTGGTCTCAAAGGAACATCAGGTTTATGTATCTTTGGTAATCCATATAATCTCGGAGGATAAGCCTCCGATTCACAAAGATACTTTTTAACTTCTGTAGGAATTGAAGACTGTTTTATCAGACGCTTGGTGGCATTCAGCACATTCGTTGTGGGATCCTTTTTCAACTTCTTGTATGTGCTGGGTTCCAGGAGATCACTGATCTTCTTGTGATAATCCTGAGTATTCATTAAAACAGTAACATTTCCCTTGTCAGCGGCAACTATAATAACATTCTTGTCTGCATTGATCTCCCGCAATGCCTTCCTTTCCCCTTGAGACAGATTGCTGCTGGGTGGCTTAGCTTTGCGTAATATCCTGGAGGTTTCCATTCTAATTTCATCAGCAGAATATGATGGTAACTGACGAATTCCTGCCTCTATATTAGCAATAATGTCCTCCACAGGAATCTTGGATGGAGTTATTGCAAAATTCCCTCCTTTAGACAGAACAGAAAGTTCTTCCTTAGACAATTCTTTTTCCGATAAATTAATAACCGTTTGGGAATTGTTTGGAATCGCTGTTTCCTGTCGACCCTCTTGTAGACGATCAAACTTGTCCTTCTGCCTATTGGAAGACACTTCTGCACTAATCTCCATAGATCTAAATGTTAAACTGTCCACTTTGTTCCAATGACAAAACTGCATAGTATTGCTAATAAGTAAATGAAGATTTAGCAGTTGGCCATCACATACCGCCAGTCCTCGTCGTGTCTGATGTATCCGCTCACGTAGTAATGCCAGTTCCATACGAGAATAAATACGGTTAGCTTGTGGCGAATGAAACATTCTTCTCACTTTTAAAAACTTGGGAACTATACCGGTATCACGACAGCGTAGCAGAAAAGTGAGTGAGCAAAGTTGTTGACCTTTCTTCTTGCGTAGGTTCTCCAGTCGTCGTACCCTAGTTGACATTTCCTCCCCGTAGAGGCGTCGAATCATTCCATGTAGGCTTTCACGGCCGGCGTCTTTATCAGTAAACTCTTCCGGGCTAAGTTGCCGTGGTCGATCTGTAGAACTTCTTCTCCCTGACGTTTCGTTCTCAACTACGGAGAACATCTTCCGAGGTGAGTCGACGACTGGCTGCTAGGAGCTGGGGCCGCCGCTTATATAGAGATCGTAGGGGGCGCCACCACACGTCACATGGCGTCGATGTGCAGCTATCTCTGGCTATCGTCTGTTCTCTCAATTGCAGGCAATCGATTGTCACGTGATTGATGCAACGTCGACCGCCATATCTTATCCAATTTTAATCCTTCTTCTTTACGATTAAAATTGTATTGATGTTTGTGGATTTCAATTGCCTCTCTATACATACGTGTATAATAGTGCGACGTCCTCGCTAGCACGCTTGTTTCACCAAATTTTATGTCGTGATCTCCATCCTTAAAAACATGTTCCGCTACTGCTGATTTGTCGATATGTCCCAAGCGACAGTTTCTTTTGTGCTCCGTCAACCGTGTATTGATGCTTCTTTTGGTAGTTCCTATGTAAACCCTGCCGCAACTACACGGAATTTTATATACCCCTGGGGTGGCTAGGGGGTGACGAGCATCTTTTGTTGATCTTAGGCATTCACTGATTTTCTTAGTAGGTCTAAAAATGGTCTCTACCTGAAACTTGGCTAGTACTTTTCCAATGCGATCCGTGATATTATGGATGAACGGAAGAAATACTTTTCCAGCTGATGGTTGTTGCTGTCTCCTATTTTTAGGCATTTTTCTATTTGGGTGAAGTGCTCGATTAATCTCGTTTTTTGTATAACCATTTTTCGCAAAGGCCATTCGTAAATGATTTAGTTCTTCTTGTAAGTAGCCTGGTTCACAAATATTATTGGCCCTATCCACTAGTGTTTTTATGACCCCCCTCTTTTGCCTAGGGTGGTGGTTTGAGTTCTTATGGAGGTAGCGATCGGTATGTGTACCTTTCCTGTAGACCTTATGGCCTAAGGTCCCATCCGCCCGTTTGATAACTGATACATCCAAGAAGTTAAGTTGTCCATTCTTCTCCTTCTCCATAGTAAATTTAATCTTTGGGTTGATGCTATTTAAGTGTACCAGAAAATCATTCAAGTCTTCTTCCTCATGATTCCATATTACAAAGGTATCATCCACATACCGATACCACTTCGAGGGGGCATTGCGGGAGATCAATGCAGACAAGAATGTTATTATAGTTGCCGCTGACAAGGGAAATGTTACTGTTTTAATGAATACTGAGGATTATCACAAGAAGATCAGTGATCTCCTGGAACCCAGCACATACAAGAAGTTGAAAAAGGATCCCACAACGAATGTGCTGAATGCCACGAAGCGTCTGATAAAACAGTCTTCAATTCCTACAGAAGTTAAAAAGTATCTTTGTGAATCGGAGGCTTATCCTCCGAGATTATATGGATTACCAAAGATACATAAACCTGATGTTCCTTTGAGACCAATAGTCAGCGCAATTGGAGCTCCTACCCAAGAACTAGCCAGACACCTTGCCTCTTTGTTACAACCTCACATAGGCAAAACTGAGAGTCATATTAAAAACTCTCTACAGTTCATTGAGAAATTGAGGGAAATTACTGTCGGTCCTAATGACATACTTGTCAGTTTTGATATAGTGTCTTTGTTCACGATGGTTCCAGTTGATGAAGCTCTCTCCCATATAGCCAATATGTTCCCTACTGATATAGTAGCCTTGTTCCAACACTGTCTATCCTCAACCTATTTTCAGTATAATGGTGAATTTTATGAACAGATCGATGGGGTAGCCATGGGAAGTCCCCTAAGTCCCGCAATTGCGAATTTATTCATGGAATATTTTGAACATCAAGCATTGCAGTCGGCCAAAAAAAGCCCCTCGAAGTGGTATCGGTATGTGGATGATACCTTTGTAATATGGAATCATGAGGAAGAAGACTTGAATGATTTTCTGGTACACTTAAATAGCATCAACCCAAAGATTAAATTTACTATGGAGAAGGAGAAGAATGGACAACTTAACTTCTTGGATGTATCAGTTATCAAACGGGCGGATGGGACCTTAGGCCATAAGGTCTACAGGAAAGGTACACATACCGATCGCTACCTCCATAAGAACTCAAACCACCACCCTAGGCAAAAGAGGGGGGTCATAAAAACACTAGTGGATAGGGCCAATAATATTTGTGAACCAGGCTACTTACAAGAAGAACTAAATCATTTACGAATGGCCTTTGCGAAAAATGGTTATACAAAAAACGAGATTAATCGAGCACTTCACCCAAATAGAAAAATGCCTAAAAATAGGAGACAGCAACAACCATCAGCTGGAAAAGTATTTCTTCCGTTCATCCATAATATCACGGATCGCATTGGAAAAGTACTAGCCAAGTTTCAGGTAGAGACCATTTTTAGACCTACTAAGAAAATCAGTGAATGCCTAAGATCAACAAAAGATGCTCGTCACCCCCTAGCCACCCCAGGGGTATATAAAATTCCGTGTAGTTGCGGCAGGGTTTACATAGGAACTACCAAAAGAAGCATCAATACACGGTTGACGGAGCACAAAAGAAACTGTCGCTTGGGACATATCGACAAATCAGCAGTAGCGGAACATGTTTTTAAGGATGGAGATCACGACATAAAATTTGGTGAAACAAGCGTGCTAGCGAGGACGTCGCACTATTATACACGTATGTATAGAGAGGCAATTGAAATCCACAAACATCAATACAATTTTAATCGTAAAGAAGAAGGATTAAAATTGGATAAGATATGGCGGTCGACGTTGCATCAATCACGTGACAATCGATTGCCTGCAATTGAGAGAACAGACGATAGCCAGAGATAGCTGCACATCGACGCCATGTGACGTGTGGTGGCGCCCCCTACGATCTCTATATAAGCGGCGGCCCCAGCTCCTAGCAGCCAGTCGTCGACTCACCTCGGAAGATGTTCTCCGTAGTTGAGAACGAAACGTCAGGGAGAAGAAGTTCTACAGATCGACCACGGCAACTTAGCCCGGAAGAGTTTACTGATAAACACGCTTATTCGTTAAGTACCTCTGGGGTTTGAGAAGACGATTACGCAAAAATTACAAGACCTGCAGATAACAGATGCGTATCATTGGGCAGAGCATCTATCCAAGTTTTTAACCCATATTACAGGAGCTCAATAAGGGTTGTGGTGCGATAAACGTCAATATATGCGTGCGACTTGTTGAAATCGCTGTTGATGCTGACCCCCTCCGCCACCATTTGGAGATCTGTTCCTTAGGTTGTCTATCCGCAAGTTCAAGCGAATTACCTGTAACAATATGGAGCGAATAATTTTTTCACATGTTCTTGCACGCATACTCCTTAGTGGTACGCACTGTAGGTATGTCATCACGGAGCATATTATGAATCGAGACTTGGAGAGATGCTGTATCGACTGGTGTCATTTTCCTGTATGTCTCGTAGTTTTTTATGCAGGCTTCTTCTGAAATCCCAGAGGTATAAGTGTCTGTCAAATGAAAATGGAACTCCCGCCATAATACATATACCGCCCCATAGATGGTCCCACTGTTGTTACGTTCCGATACTGTCACCGCCCTGGTTGGGGAACGGCATAGTGCCACTTCACCGGTGCATACAGATGATCGGTTGTCACGTTGATTGTTGGCGGACTAGTCTATCGTGTCCGCCCATCTGTTGACATTGAGGCAAGCAAAGGAGCAGAGAGGTGTAGTTCGTTTTCTGGTGGCTGAGTTTGCTGGCATAAGCGAAATTCACAGTCGCATGTCCGCTGTGTACGGTGGACACTGCATGCCTCTGACGTGTATACACGAGTGGCAGAGTAGTTTCCGAGAAGGGGCTCTTCAATGCAAGACAATCGGCACCCAAGAGAGGTCCATCTAGCCATTATCCCCTGATCTGATGGGGCGGATTGATAGCCTTACTCGAGTAGACCGACGAATCGCGGAGGAAGACATTCGTGTTCAGCTCTGCATCAGCCATCGCTCCGTTTATGCCATCATCAAAGACTACTTGCATTACCGCCAAATTTGCGGGCAGTGGGTGCCGTATAACGTGACGGAGGGGGAGAAGATGGACAGAATGGCTTCAAGTCTGATTCATCTGCTGTGGTACCACGAGGAAGGGCATGTGTTTCTGTCCCGTATCGTTACAGGTGGTATGTACCACCGTTTCGAGCCCGGGGCAAATGACAAAGCCAACATTGGAAACGTCCAACATCTCCCCCCCTCGCCCCCCCCCTCCGCCCTCCAAGAAACCCGAAACTGTTTGCATAAGTTCTTCTTCGACTGTAGCGGCCCTCTGCTCGTCGGTTTTTCTTGAGTGTCGAACCACAATCAATGCGCAGTGCTATGAAGACACTTTGCAGAAAATGCGACACGTTATAAAGTCAAAACGACCAGGAATACTGTAGGGCTAAACCATCCTGATCCAAGATAACTCCCGCAGCCATACTGCCAATTGGACGAAGGCTACGCTTCAGCGATTTGATAGGGAAACACTGCAAAATCCTCCGCAAAGTCCGGATCTTCCATCGTGAAAATTCACGTCTTTGGTGCCCAGAAGAAAGACATGCGTAGACATTGGTTTCAGTCGGACGGGGAAGTGAAAGAGTGGACGCGGTTGTAGATCCCTCAGCGGCTGACCGCGTCCTATGAAACAGGTCAAAAAATAGTCAAATGGCTCTAAGCACTATGGGACTTAACATCTGAGGTCATCAGTCCCCTAGACATAGAACTACTTAAACCTAACTAACCTAAGGACATCACACACATCCATGCCCGAGGCAGGATTCGAACCTGCGACCGTAGCAGCAGCGCAGTTCGAGACTGAAGCGCCTAGAACCGCTCGGCCACAGTGGCCGGCTATGAAACAGGAACTGATCGTGTCGTCACCCAGTGAGGTAACTGTATTAGTGGGTGTGGCGATTGCTTTTGAATGGAACCATTCCATTCTCCTGTTGTGGCGGGTTTTCCGATTTTATTTGACTGCTCTTCATGTTTTCGAATAACCCTTTATAATTCATTCCAGTGGCCAATAAAAGTGAATGAATAAAGAGGAACACATTAGGGGCGTATGAACAAGAATGACGGAAATGAGTAGTGACGGGGAAAGTCGAATTCAATATTTAAAAAAAAGTGGATAACTGTAGGGATGGGTAGGTCGAGTGAAGATAGGTGGCCCAGTGACAATAGAGTGGGATCAGAATCCGAGGTATTCAAACATCTATGCAAAAAATAAATTCTTGTTTTCTGTCTCAAAATGCAGGCATTATCTTCTGACGTCCCACAGACCATTTATTGACACCACTGAACAATTTTATTGAGAACGTTTGCTTTTAATAGTGATCATCTTTTCTTGTTGTTCCAGGATATTTTCACAATTTGCTTTATTGTTTTACACAGTAAAATGCACTTTCGTAATATTTGCTTTCTAATTAAAATCAAACACGTATGTTTTCGTTTTGCCGATACAGTTTAACTTATCATGTTGCTTATTTGTGTTGAAGATATTCTGATCTAGCTTCTTCGTTCAGCTCCATTATTCGTTGCTATTTGTCATTGTCAACAGTAACATTATTTCACACAACTTTTGGCTTTAAATCTAGCAGAAAATTATTGATTGGATATCACTGGACCTTACCTCACTATGTAAGGCGTCTATTACAAATGTGATGGAGACCTGTTGTTGCAGGAATATGTTAATTATATGGTATTCCTACGTAGCTTCGTTTTTAGCTTGAAACTGTGAGATGATGTGTGTAGTCCTGAGCTATCAAGCTACTCAATCTCCAGTCACACTACGGTCTTCAGTAAACAAATAATTTCTTCGGATTAGGTTGTATGTGCAAAACCCTGATTCAGCATGCATCATCTTAAAAGGCCCACAAGAAAGATCAAATTTGTTTGAGCTCATTTCATTGTTATTGTGCAGCCCCCTCCAGTCTCTAATAATGGTAATACTAACGTTTTTGGTAACAGTCCACTCCCGATTTAAATACAGGAAACTAATTTGCTTTGATTCATCTTTTGCATTCTCATTTTCTGATTCGTCACCAATTTCAATTGTTTGTGAGTCAAAAATAGTTTTTGTATGTCCATCTTTGTGACTGAAGGTCTGGGAGACTTCGGCCGTTAACTTGTGTAAGAAAATGAAACACCTACAGCCATCCTTATGATGTCATTTATTGTGTGGCTACCAGTTTCGGCGCTTCAGTGCGCCACGTTCAGAGCCCTAGCT
Source organism: Schistocerca serialis cubense (assembly GCF_023864345.2). Lineage (NCBI taxonomy): Eukaryota > Metazoa > Arthropoda > Insecta > Orthoptera > Acrididae > Schistocerca > Schistocerca serialis. The sequence continues at coordinate 221,224,417 of NC_064640.1, forward strand.
GAGGTTAACACCATCCGTATACACAATGCCACTGTGGCCAAAATAACTGGTTTACGCAGACTACCTGTACCTGTGATGTTGTCTCTCCAACCATCAACTGTCAACTTTTTTGGAGAGACAACATCGTAGTTACAAGTAGTCTGCGTAAACGAGTTACGTTGGCCACTGATGCCTCGTGGTGTTAACCCCTTCAGCATCAGCTAAGGTCTGAAGATGGTGCACCAAAGCGCCGAAACTGGTGGCCACACAATAAATGACATCATAAGGAGGGCTGTAGGTGTTTCATTTTCTTACATAAATAAATAGTTTGTGTGATTGTCTCTTGTAAGTCTGTTCTAGAAATATTTTATGACTAGTGTTGTTATTTTAGTGGCCTTCGTTTGATTGTAGTCACATTCACATCTACTCATAGTTATCATGAAATGTATGTTCCCAGTATATTTTAAATAACAGAGCTTCTGCCTTCGGTTAAGGTTACGGTCATACTGACGGGACTTGTGCTTTACAAAGATGAGGAGTGATACTTGAAGATAAGATGCAACTAAAAATGTAGAAGACTGAAGTAGTATCCAGTTACAAGCATCAGAAGGTACTTTAAAGAAAGACATGCTTTATTTTGAGGAAAGGAAAAAACAAATATTTCGACAGAAAAACTTTCGAAGAACGAGTAATACATAGTGGACGTTCTATTAAATTAGCTTTAAATTAAGATGGAGAATGTTTTGTGGAGGGAATATTTTAAATTTGTTTCAAAATACAAAGATGTAGTATTCCCTTATGGAACGCCTAAATGACTCCTGCAAATTACTTTACAGCGGTTTGAGATTAGCTGATGCATTCAAAGCACAGTTTAAGAATGAAGACACAAAATGAGACTGTTTCACTTTTGTCTATTTACTTTGGCCACTCAGAAAATTATGGCCATTCCTCCACAGCATCTGGACAGTCCATAACGTGGCATGAACTTTTATAATTGTTGTGCTATAAGTAGGGAATTCATTCTTTAAACTTAGTGTGTAGATAATTAAAAAAGCTACTGATTAACATGACTTTGACAAAAAGCAGATGCAGATAACTCTAGGATTTAGAACAAGTATTGCAGTAAGGTCTGTCAGGTGTCCAAATGCTCCCATCATCAGCCCCCGATGATAGGAGATGAATGGTGGTGAAACGTCCCAAAGAAAACAAGGTGTTCGATGATCAAGAACCACCTAACAGAGTGATCGTCGAAAACTTGGATGCTCTGTACAGCAAACTAGGCGACAACCGGTAGGGCAGTTCACAGCGGAGACGCAATGACGGCTTGAGAAGCGAACAAATATTTCTTCCCATCACATCAACGGACGTGTCAGCATATGCTGTCCTCATGAGGTGTGTTTCTCGACAAATGCACCGTCAAATATGCAAAGACGGCGATTGACATTGTTATGCTATGAGGAACATTCTCCAGAGGCTCCCTGCGACATACGGTTGTTGCAGCACACAGCGTGAAAGTTGTGGACCACAGTACGTCAATATTACTGTCGACCATTTGTATCCCTTAGCTGCTGACATTTCCACCACGCAACCGAGCAGTATAAAGCAAGCAAAATACAGCATGATTTATGAGCAATGCGTAGCACAGCAATAGCTTACTTGCTTTTACGGCCCACTAAATCGGCTGTAGGTGAAATTTATATCTTTGCTGGCAATACCGTGGATCAGGCTGGCTTGAATGAAACTGGATTAAAGGATACTCGATCTCCTCTTGTCGATGTCGTGGTCATTATTGGAAAATAATGTCGTCTTCAATAACATCTGCGATTAGAGCAGGTGAACGTAATTACAAGACAGCTATACTGACCGCCAGATTCAGCACATCATTCGGCGAATGACTCAGTGACGGTCTAAGAGCGATAGCGCGGAAATACCCAAGTCATACGCCATTAGTAAGCGTGACTTTAGTCTGACTAGTGTCGACTGCGGAAACCGCGTACACTAATAATAGCGGCAGGGACAACATGTTCTTGCAATAGAAAATATTGTACCAGACAACTAAGTCAAACAAAAGGACCGATATCCCATCCGTGAAAGAAATACACTGCCTGACAAGAAAAGTGACGCAATCAGAAGACACTGTCGGATAGTAATGTAGCTTTGTACACGTTCACACCATCGACGGGAATCTACACTGAAGCACCAAAAACTTGATATAGGCACGCATGTTCAAATACAGACATACACTTTGTGATCAAAAGTACCGGGACACCTGACTGAAAATGACTTACAACTTCGTGGCGCCCTCCATCGGTACTGCTGGAATTCAATATGATGTTGGCCCACCCTTAGCCTTGATGACAGCTTCCATTCTCGCAGGCATACGTTCAGTCAGGTGCTGGAAGATTTCTTAGGAAATGGCAGTCCATTCTTCACGCAGTGCTGCACTGAGGAGAGGTATCGATGTCGGTCGGTGAGACCTGACACGAAGTCGGCGTTCCAAAACATCCCAAAAGTGTTCTATAGGCTTCAGGTCAGGACTCTGTGCAGGCCAGTCCATTACAGGGATATTACCACTCCGCCACAGGTCGTGCATTATGAACAGGTGCTCGATGGTGCTGAAAGATGCTTTCGCCATCCCCGAATTGCTCATCAACAGTTGGAAGCAAAATGGTGTTTATAACATCAATATAGGCCTGTACTGTGATAGTGCCACACAAAACAAGGGTTGCAAGCCCTCTCCATGAAAAACATTACCACACCATAACACCACCGCCTCCGAATTTTACTGTTGGCACTACACACTCTGGCAAATGACGTTCACCGCGCTTCATGTTTGCGAATAACCCTTTATAATTCATTCCAGTGGCCAATAAAAGTGAATGAATAAAGAGGAACACATTAGGGGCGCATGAACAAGAATGACGGAAATGAGTAGTGACGGGGAAAGTTGAATTCAATATAAAAAAAGTGGATAAATGTAGGGATAGGTAAGTCGAGTGAAGATAGGTGGCCCAGTGACAATAGAGTGGGATCAGAATCCGAGGTATTCAAACATCTATGCAAAAAATAAATTCTTGTTTTTTGTCTCAAAATGCAGGCATTATCTTCTGACATCCCACAGACCATTTATTGACACCAATGAACAATTTTATTGAGAACGTTTGCTTTTAATAGTGATCATCTTTTCCTGTTGTTCCAGGATATTTTCACAATTTGCTTTATTGTTTTACCCAGTAAAATGCACTTTCCTAATATTTGCTTTCTAATTAAAATCAAACACGTATGTTTTCGTTTTGCCGATACAGTTTAACTTATCATGTTGCTTATTTGTGTTGAAGATATTCTGATCTAGCTTCTTCGTTCAGCTTCATTATTCGTTGCTATTTGTCATTGTCAACAGTAACATTATTTCACACAACTTTTGGCTTTAAATCTAGCAGAAAATTATTGATTGGATATCACTGGACCTTACCTCACTATGTAAGGTGTCTATTACAAATGTGATGGAGACCTGTTGTTGCAGGAATATGTTAATTATATGGTATTCCTACGTAGCTTCGTTTTTAGCTTGAAACTGTGAGATGATGTGTGTAGTCCTGAGCTATCAAGCTACTCAATCTCCAGTCACACTACGGTCTTCAGTAAACAAATAATTTCTTCGGATTAGGTTTTATGTGCAAAACCCTGATTCAGCATGCATCATCTTAAAAGGCCCACAAGAAAGATCAAATTTGTTTGAGGCTCATTTCATTGTTATTGTGCAGCCCCCTCCAGTCTCTAATAATGGTAATACTAACGTTTTTGGTAACAGTCCACTCCCGATTTAAATACAGGAAACTAATTTGCTTTGATTCATCTTTTGCATTCTCATTTTCTGATTCGTCACCAATTTCAATTGTTTGTGAGTCAAAAATAGTTTTTGTATGTCCATCTTTGTGACTGAAGGTCTGGGAGACTTCGGCCGTTAACTTGTGTAAGAAAATGAAACACCTACAGCCATCCTTATGATGTCATTTATTGTGTGGCTACCAGTTTCGGCGCTTCAGTGCGCCACGTTCAGGCCCTAGCTGAGGTTAACACCATCCGTATACACAATGCCACTGTGGCCAAAATAACTGGTTTACGCAGACTACCTGTACCTGTGATGTTGTCTCTCCAACCATCAACTGTCAACTTTTTTGGAGAGACAACATCGTAGTTACAAGTAGTCTGCGTAAACGAGTTACGTTGGCCACTGATGCCTCGTGGTGTTAACCCCTTCAGCATCAGCTAAGGTCTGAAGATGGTGCACCAAAGCGCCGAAACTGGTGGCCACACAATAAATGACATCATAAGGAGGGCTGTAGGTGTTTCATTTTCTTACATAAATAAATAGTTTGTGTGATTGTCTCTTGTAAGTCTGTTCTAGAAATATTTTATGATTAGTGTTGTTATTTTAGTGGCCTTCGTTTGATTGTAGTCACATTCACATCTACTCATAGTTATCATGAAATGTATGTTCCCAGTATATTTTAAATAACAGAGCTTCTGCCTTCGGTTAAGGTTACGGTCATACTGACGGGACTTGTGCTTTACAAAGATGAGGAGTGATACTTGAAGATAAGATGCAACTAAAAATGTAGAAGACTGAAGTAGTATCCAGTTACAAGCATCAGAAGGTACTTTAAAGAAAGACATGCTTTATTTTGAGGAAAGGAAAAAACAAATATTTCGACAGAAAAACTTTCGAAGAACGAGTAATACATAGTGGACGTTCTATTAAATTAGCTTTAAATTAAGATGGAGAATGTTTTGTGGAGGGAATATTTTAAATTTGTTTCAAAATACAAAGATGTAGTATTCCCTTATGGAACGCCTAAATGACTCCTGCAAATTACTTTACAGCGGTTTGAGATTAGCTGATGCATTCAAAGCACAGTTTAAGAATGAAGACACAAAATGAGACTGTTTCACTTTTGTCTATTTACTTTGGCCACTCAGAAAATTATGGCCATTCCTCCACAGCATCTGGACAGTCCATAACGTGGCATGAACTTTTATAATTGTTGTGCTATAAGTAGGGAATTCATTCTTTAAACTTTATGTGTAGATAATTAAAAAAGCTACTGATTAACATGACTTTGACAAAAAGCAGATGCAGATAACTCTAGGATTTAGAACAAGTATTGCAGTAAGGTCTGTCAGGTGTCCAAATGCTCCCATCATCAGCCCCCGATGATAGGAGATGAATGGTGGTGAAACGTCCCAAAGAAAACAAGGTGTTCGATGATCAAGAACCACCTAACAGAGTGATCGTCGAAAACTTGGATGCTCTGTACAGCAAACTAGGCGACAACCGGTAGGGCAGTTCACAGCGGAGACGCAATGACGGCTTGAGAAGCGAACAAATATTTCTTCCCATCACATCAACGGACGTGTCAGCATATGCTGTCCTCATGAGGTGTGTTTCTCGACAAATGCACCGTCAAATATGCAAAGACGGCGATTGACATTGTTATGCTATGAGGAACATTCTCCAGAGGCTCCCTGCGACATACGGTTGTTGCAGCACACAGCGTGAAAGTTGTGGACCACAGTACGTCAATATTACTGTCGACCATTTGTATCCCTTAGCTGCTGACATTTCCACCACGCAACCGAGCAGTATAAAGCAAGCAAAATACAGCATGATTTATGAGCAATGCGTAGCACAGCAATAGCTTACTTGCTTTTACGGCCCACTAAATCGGCTGTAGGTGAAATTTATATCTTTGCTGGCAATACCGTGGATCAGGCTGGCTTGAATGAAACTGGATTAAAGGATACTCGATCTCCTCTTGTCGATGTCGTGGTCATTATTGGAAAATAATGTCGTCTTCAATAACATCTGCGATTAGAGCAGGTGAACGTAATTACAAGACAGCTATACTGACCGCCAGATTCAGCACATCATTCGGCGAATGACTCAGTGACGGTCTAAGAGCGATAGCGCGGAAATACCCAAGTCATACGCCATTAGTAAGCGTGACTTTAGTCTGACTAGTGTCGACTGCGGAAACCGCGTACACTAATAATAGCGGCAGGGACAACATGTTCTTGCAATAGAAAATATTGTACCAGACAACTAAGTCAAACAAAAGGACCGATATCCCATCCGTGAAAGAAATACACTGCCTGACAAGAAAAGTGACGCAATCAGAAGACACTGTCGGATAGTAATGTAGCTTTGTACACGTTCACACCATCGACGGGAATCTACACTGAAGCACCAAAAACTTGATATAGGCACGCATGTTCAAATACAGACATACACTTTGTGATCAAAAGTACCGGGACACCTGACTGAAAATGACTTACAACTTCGTGGCGCCCTCCATCGGTACTGCTGGAATTCAATATGATGTTGGCCCACCCTTAGCCTTGATGACAGCTTCCATTCTCGCAGGCATACGTTCAGTCAGGTGCTGGAAGATTTCTTAGGAAATGGCAGTCCATTCTTCACGCAGTGCTGCACTGAGGAGAGGTATCGATGTCGGTCGGTGAGACCTGACACGAAGTCGGCGTTCCAAAACATCCCAAAAGTGTTCTATAGGCTTCAGGTCAGGACTCTGTGCAGGCCAGTCCATTACAGGGATATTACCACTCCGCCACAGGTCGTGCATTATGAACAGGTGCTCGATGGTGCTGAAAGATGCTTTCGCCATCCCCGAATTGCTCATCAACAGTTGGAAGCAAAATGGTGTTTATAACATCAATATAGGCCTGTACTGTGATAGTGCCACACAAAACAAGGGTTGCAAGCCCTCTCCATGAAAAACATTACCACACCATAACACCACCGCCTCCGAATTTTACTGTTGGCACTACACACTCTGGCAAATGACGTTCACCGCGCTTCATGTTTGCGAATAACCCTTTATAATTCATTCCAGTGGCCAATAAAAGTGAATGAATAAAGAGGAACACATTAGGGGCGCATGAACAAGAATGACGGAAATGAGTAGTGACGGGGAAAGTTGAATTCAATATAAAAAAAGTGGATAAATGTAGGGATAGGTAAGTCGAGTGAAGATAGGTGGCCCAGTGACAATAGAGTGGGATCAGAATCCGAGGTATTCAAACATCTATGCAAAAAATAAATTCTTGTTTTTTGTCTCAAAATGCAGGCATTATCTTCTGACATCCCACAGACCATTTATTGACACCAATGAACAATTTTATTGAGAACGTTTGCTTTTAATAGTGATCATCTTTTCCTGTTGTTCCAGGATATTTTCACAATTTGCTTTATTGTTTTACCCAGTAAAATGCACTTTCCTAATATTTGCTTTCTAATTAAAATCAAACACGTATGTTTTCGTTTTGCCGATACAGTTTAACTTATCATGTTGCTTATTTGTGTTGAAGATATTCTGATCTAGCTTCTTCGTTCAGCTTCATTATTCGTTGCTATTTGTCATTGTCAACAGTAACATTATTTCACACAACTTTTGGCTTTAAATCTAGCAGAAAATTATTGATTGGATATCACTGGACCTTACCTCACTATGTAAGGTGTCTATTACAAATGTGATGGAGACCTGTTGTTGCAGGAATATGTTAATTATATGGTATTCCTACGTAGCTTCGTTTTTAGCTTGAAACTGTGAGATGATGTGTGTAGTCCTGAGCTATCAAGCTACTCAATCTCCAGTCACACTACGGTCTTCAGTAAACAAATAATTTCTTCGGATTAGGTTTTATGTGCAAAACCCTGATTCAGCATGCATCATCTTAAAAGGCCCACAAGAAAGATCAAATTTGTTTGAGGCTCATTTCATTGTTATTGTGCAGCCCCCTCCAGTCTCTAATAATGGTAATACTAACGTTTTTGGTAACAGTCCACTCCCGATTTAAATACAGGAAACTAATTTGCTTTGATTCATCTTTTGCATTCTCATTTTCTGATTCGTCACCAATTTCAATTGTTTGTGAGTCAAAAATAGTTTTTGTATGTCCATCTTTGTGACTGAAGGTCTGGGAGACTTCGGCCGTTAACTTGTGTAAGAAAATGAAACACCTACAGCCATCCTTATGATGTCATTTATTGTGTGGCTACCAGTTTCGGCGCTTCAGTGCGCCACGTTCAGGCCCTAGCTGAGGTTAACACCATCCGTATACACAATGCCACTGTGGCCAAAATAACTGGTTTACGCAGACTACCTGTACCTGTGATGTTGTCTCTCCAACCATCAACTGTCAACTTTTTTGGAGAGACAACATCGTAGTTACAAGTAGTCTGCGTAAACGAGTTACGTTGGCCACTGATGCCTCGTGGTGTTAACCCCTTCAGCATCAGCTAAGGTCTGAAGATGGTGCACCAAAGCGCCGAAACTGGTGGCCACACAATAAATGACATCATAAGGAGGGCTGTAGGTGTTTCATTTTCTTACATAAATAAATAGTTTGTGTGATTGTCTCTTGTAAGTCTGTTCTAGAAATATTTTATGACTAGTGTTGTTATTTTAGTGGCCTTCGTTTGATTGTAGTCACATTCACATCTACTCATAGTTATCATGAAATGTATGTTCCCAGTATATTTTAAATAACAGAGCTTCTGCCTTCGGTTAAGGTTACGGTCATACTGACGGGACTTGTGCTTTACAAAGATGAGGAGTGATACTTGAAGATAAGATGCAACTAAAAATGTAGAAGACTGAAGTAGTATCCAGTTACAAGCATCAGAAGGTACTTTAAAGAAAGACATGCTTTATTTTGAGGAAAGGAAAAAACAAATATTTCGACAGAAAAACTTTCGAAGAACGAGTAATACATAGTGGACGTTCTATTAAATTAGCTTTAAATTAAGATGGAGAATGTTTTGTGGAGGGAATATTTTAAATTTGTTTCAAAATACAAAGATGTAGTATTCCCTTATGGAACGCCTAAATGACTCCTGCAAATTACTTTACAGCGGTTTGAGATTAGCTGATGCATTCAAAGCACAGTTTAAGAATGAAGACACAAAATGAGACTGTTTCACTTTTGTCTATTTACTTTGGCCACTCAGAAAATTATGGCCATTCCTCCACAGCATCTGGACAGTCCATAACGTGGCATGAACTTTTATAATTGTTGTGCTATAAGTAGGGAATTCATTCTTTAAACTTTATGTGTAGATAATTAAAAAAGCTACTGATTAACATGACTTTGACAAAAAGCAGATGCAGATAACTCTAGGATTTAGAACAAGTATTGCAGTAAGGTCTGTCAGGTGTCCAAATGCTCCCATCATCAGCCCCCGATGATAGGAGATGAATGGTGGTGAAACGTCCCAAAGAAAACAAGGTGTTCGATGATCAAGAACCACCTAACAGAGTGATCGTCGAAAACTTGGATGCTCTGTACAGCAAACTAGGCGACAACCGGTAGGGCAGTTCACAGCGGAGACGCAATGACGGCTTGAGAAGCGAACAAATATTTCTTCCCATCACATCAACGGACGTGTCAGCATATGCTGTCCTCATGAGGTGTGTTTCTCGACAAATGCACCGTCAAATATGCAAAGACGGCGATTGACATTGTTATGCTATGAGGAACATTCTCCAGAGGCTCCCTGCGACATACGGTTGTTGCAGCACACAGCGTGAAAGTTGTGGACCACAGTACGTCAATATTACTGTCGACCATTTGTATCCCTTAGCTGCTGACATTTCCACCACGCAACCGAGCAGTATAAAGCAAGCAAAATACAGCATGATTTATGAGCAATGCGTAGCACAGCAATAGCTTACTTGCTTTTACGGCCCACTAAATCGGCTGTAGGTGAAATTTATATCTTTGCTGGCAATACCGTGGATCAGGCTGGCTTGAATGAAACTGGATTAAAGGATACTCGATCTCCTCTTGTCGATGTCGTGGTCATTATTGGAAAATAATGTCGTCTTCAATAACATCTGCGATTAGAGCAGGTGAACGTAATTACAAGACAGCTATACTGACCGCCAGATTCAGCACATCATTCGGCGAATGACTCAGTGACGGTCTAAGAGCGATAGCGCGGAAATACCCAAGTCATACGCCATTAGTAAGCGTGACTTTAGTCTGACTAGTGTCGACTGCGGAAACCGCGTACACTAATAATAGCGGCAGGGACAACATGTTCTTGCAATAGAAAATATTGTACCAGACAACTAAGTCAAACAAAAGGACCGATATCCCATCCGTGAAAGAAATACACTGCCTGACAAGAAAAGTGACGCAATCAGAAGACACTGTCGGATAGTAATGTAGCTTTGTACACGTTCACACCATCGACGGGAATCTACACTGAAGCACCAAAAACTTGATATAGGCACGCATGTTCAAATACAGACATACACTTTGTGATCAAAAGTACCGGGACACCTGACTGAAAATGACTTACAACTTCGTGGCGCCCTCCATCGGTACTGCTGGAATTCAATATGATGTTGGCCCACCCTTAGCCTTGATGACAGCTTCCATTCTCGCAGGCATACGTTCAGTCAGGTGCTGGAAGATTTCTTAGGAAATGGCAGTCCATTCTTCACGCAGTGCTGCACTGAGGAGAGGTATCGATGTCGGTCGGTGAGACCTGACACGAAGTCGGCGTTCCAAAACATCCCAAAAGTGTTCTATAGGCTTCAGGTCAGGACTCTGTGCAGGCCAGTCCATTACAGGGATATTACCACTCCGCCACAGGTCGTGCATTATGAACAGGTGCTCGATGGTGCTGAAAGATGCTTTCGCCATCCCCGAATTGCTCATCAACAGTTGGAAGCAAAATGGTGTTTATAACATCAATATAGGCCTGTACTGTGATAGTGCCACACAAAACAAGGGTTGCAAGCCCTCTCCATGAAAAACATTACCACACCATAACACCACCGCCTCCGAATTTTACTGTTGGCACTACACACTCTGGCAAATGACGTTCACCGCGCGGCGTAGCCGCGCGGTCCCAGGCGTCTTGTCACGGTTCGCGCGGCTCCCCCCCGTCGGAGGTTCAAGTCCTCCCTCGGGCATGGATGTGTGTGTTGTCCTTAGCGTATGTTAATTTAAGTTAGATTAAGTAGTGTGTAAGCTTAGGTACCGATAATCTCAGCAGTTTGGTCCCATAAGACCTTACCACAAATTTCCAAATGACGTTCACCGGGCATTCACCATACCCACACCCTGCCATCGGATCGCCACGCTTTGTACCATGATTCGTCACTCCACACAACGTTTTTCCACTGTTCAGTTGGCCCATGTTTACGCTCCTTGCACCAAGCGAGACGTCGTTTGGCATTTACCGGCGCAATGTGTAGCTTATGAGCAGCCGCTCTACCATAAAATCCAACTTTCGCAGTACTTGCAGTGGATCCTGATGCATTTCGGAATTCCTATGTGACAGTCTGGATAGATGTCGGCCTATTACACATTAGGACCCTTTTCAACCGTCGGCGGTCTCTGTCAGTCAACAGACGTGGTCGGCCTGTACGTTTTTGTGCTGTACGTGTCCCTTCAAGTTTCCACTTCCCTATCATATATGGAAACAGTGGACCTAGGAATGTTTAGGAGTGTGGAAATCTCGGGTACAGAGACGTATGGCACAAGTGACATCCAATCACCTGACCACGTTCAAAGTCCGTGAGTTCCCTGGAGCGCCCCATTCTGTCTCTCACGGTGTCTAATGGCTACTGAGATCGCTGATATGGAGTACCTGGCAGCAGGTGGCAGCACAATCCACGTAACATGAAAAACGTATGTTTTTGGGGGTGTCCAGGTACTTTTGATCCCATAGTGTTTGTAAACAGGCAGAATACTCCGTGATGCTGTCGGCAACGCCTGTATAAGACTACAAGTGTCTGCGAGGTAGCGATGAAGTGGGGATTTTTCAGTACGACCATTTCACGAGTGTACCGTATCAGGAATCCGATAAAACGCCAAATCTTCAACATCACTGCTGCCGGAAAAAGATCCTTCAAGAATGGGACAAACGACGACTGAAGAGAATCGTTCAACGTCACAGAAGTGCAACCCTTCTAAAAATTGCTGCATATTTCAATGTGGGCCATCAACAAGTGTCAGCGTGCGAACCATTCAACGAAACATCATCGATATGGGCCTTCGGCTCCATACACCACTGATGACTGCACGACAGAAAGCTTTACGTCTCGACTGGGCCCTTCAACATCAGCATTGGACTGTTGATGACTGGAAACACTTTGCTTGGTCGGACGAGTCTCATTTCAAATTGTATCGAATGGATGGACGTGTACTGGTATGGCCAAATCACATGAATCCATGGACCCAGTACGTCAGCAGGGAACTGTTAAGGCTGTTAGAGACTCTGTAATGGTGTGGGGCGTGTGCATGTGAAGTGATATGGGACCCTTGATACGTCTAGATATGACTTTGACAGGTGACACGTACGTAAGCATCCTGTCTGGTCACCTGCATCCATTCATGTCCATTGTACATTCCGACGGAGTTGAGCTATTGCAGCAGGACAATGCGACACCCCACACGTCCAGAATTGCTACAGAGTGGCTCCAGGAACACTCTTCTGAGTTTAAACACTTCCGCTTGCCTCCAAACTCTTCAGGCATGAACATTATTGAGCATATCTGGGATGCCTTGCAACGCCTGTTCAGAAGACCCTCCACCCCCTGGTACTCTTAAGGATTTATGGACAGCTCTGCAAGATTCATGGGGTCAATACCCGCCAGCATTACTTCAGACAGCAGTCGAGTCCATGTCACGTCGTTTTGCAGCACTTCTGCGTGCTCGCGGGGGTCCTACACGATATTTGCCAGGTGTACCAGTTTCTGTGGCTCTTTAGCGTAAATGATTAGAGTTGCAATTTCCTGTGACAGAACGGCCATAGAGTGCGTTATCGTTGTTCATGTTTTTACCAGGTCTCGTGGGATGTTTAAAGGGCGTCAACAGTCAGATTTTGAGTAATCACTGTGAATGACATGGAGATGCCACGGATTTGTGTGAGTCAGCTTTATCAGCAGAGGGTGTTGACGAATGTCTTCACATTGTCTTCAAGAATCAATACAAAATCGTGGTGCCATTTTCAACAGGACAACGGAGCTCCACAAATGGCACGTGGCTCTTCGAACCATCTGCATGATGTTGATGTACTTCCATGGCCAGCAAGACCCCCAGATTGGTTCCCGATTGAACATGTCTGGTGCCAGCTGGGACGTCAACTTCGTTGCAGTGCCTGTATTCAGGATATAAAGGATCAGTTACAACAGTTGCGAGCCAGCTTGCCTCAGGAGATGATACAACGGCATTTCGACACCATTCCCAAACGAATCAGTTCATACATTCAGGCGAGAGGGAGTGGAACGTCATATTGATGACTTGGCTCAAACTGTAAAGTTATTCGCAAATCTGGCTTGATTTTGTAATCACTGTAAATCCATACCCTCTCAGCCCACGAAGTTTCATTTCGTGTCCTCGTCCTTTTCTGTGTGCTTCACTTTTTTTGTCAGACACTGTATCTAAGCCTTTCTTGTTACGAACACGTGCGACCATATCAATATCACGCTGTTATAGTGACAGTGGACACCAAAGAGAAAAAAAAGAAAAAATCCAGAAGACTAAGAGATAGTTTGTGTTTGGTAGAACTCCTAGACTATCTTTAATGTCTGACTTAAAACTAAAAGACAGAATGAGAAAATTTTGTGCGAAGGTGGCAGACGTACAAGAGTTGTGATCAAAACTTAAATATATTACGAATTGCTCTCTAGATGACTGAACGCTAACTAGCGTAATACAGAAGTCATACATTTTCTTAATGGTAGGATTTGGGAAATGATTCGAAAACTTGTATCTGAAATGTTTATGAAAACTTAACAGGAAATTGGGCATCCATAACTCTGCATGACGCTTACGACAATTTCCCGTCAGATCTTGATGGAAGATCTTTCATAGTACCCTAAGAGATTCTGGTTCTCTGTTAAGTCAATGAACGAATCGAAACATCCAATCTGTTTTTTAATGGCTCAGACAGACAGCGATACAAACGAGAATATTTTGGTAGGTGACATTAAATTCTGGCGTGAACAGTGTACTAATGCATGTTAATGTTCACAAATGAGAGCTGCTGAATTAATAACACCCTTTATTACAAAACAAGTATGAGGAAAGTTCTGTTGTTAGGTAGTAGCATTGGATAGATCTTGCAGGAAAAATTAGGTGTCAGATACCGGGTCACAAGTATTTTCAAGCCAGAGCATGTCTTAGCCAAGTGATAGAGGATACAGGATCATTAAGCAAGGCTTTTATGAAGCATGATCAAGTTGTGGCAGTGGATGGAGTGGGAAACAGTATTGATAGGGATCAGGGCTACAATATTGAGTGTGACCTGGTAAAAATAGCATCTGCAACGAATCATACAAATGTTGGCTTGGTTCCTTCTTGCATGCGGTACTGAACAGGTCTGTCAGGAGGGTCAATATGGAGCTAGATCAGCTGCTTGGAGCGACTACTTTGCCAGGCGTAGGTTTGGTTCCTGTAGATAGTGTTGGTAGGTGTGACTTCACATGACATGGCCTGCATCTCAGTAGGAAAGGGAAGGCTAAATTGACTGAGATGATAGCAAAATATTTACGGTGGGGGCACTGAAACTCATGGGAGTACGTATTTTTTAGGCTAAGACCAGTGTCCAATCGTCCAACATTGATTCAAATTAAGCTTAATGAGAAGCTTGGACAGGCAGGTATTAGAGATGTTAAAATATCACAAGAGTCTCATAACAGTACAGTGAAAAATAATATTAGTGTGTCACAAGATTCTCATAAAAGCACAGTGAAAAATAATGTTGGTATATTGCATTAGTATATCAGAGGATTGAAAAACAACGTAGATGAGCTTCTAGTTTGTTTGGAACATTTAGAGATTGGGGGTGGAATAGATGTATTATGCCTGTCTGAACATCATATTGTCACAGTTATGGAAATGGTAAATGCAGGTGAATATAAGCTTTCAGCAGTTGTAAATAAAGACACTATGGAGAGAGGAGGAGTTCCCATATATGTTAAAATCTGTCAGAGTGTGAAAAATTTTTTAAATAAAAAATTTCGTGTAGAGCAACATACAGAAGCATGTGTGTGTGAGATTAAACTAAATACCGATACTTCTATAATTGTAGCCGTGTGTAAGTCCCCATCTGGAAATGTTCATCTATTTTTGTAAAACTTGGATTCTTTGTTGTGCTATCTGTCAGACAGAGGGAAGCAAATTATTGTTTTTGGAAATTTCAATGTAGATTTTCTAAAAGAGTCTGATAGAAAGCTTGACCTTGAAGTATTACTCGGTTCTCTCAATTTGACTTCAGTTATTGATTTTCCTACTTGGGTGGTACAGGAAAGTAGCACACTGATTGATAATGTTTTTACAGACCAAGATAAATTAAATCAAATAAAAACTTTTCCTGTTGAGAATGGTCTGTCTGATCATAATGCACAGCTAGTTACAGTAGATGAAATAGCTTGATACAGTAATTCAAAACAGTTCTCCAAAATAGTGTGTTCAATTAACGATTTTACAATTTAAAATTTTAGAGAACGCTTGCAACAGTTAGATTGGGATGAGGTTTACAGGGAACGTGATGCTAATTTAAAATTTAACCTATTTCATGATACTTTTGTGAGCATATTTGAAAACTTTTTCTCTAAGAAGACAGAGAAATATACTTGAAAGAAACAATCTAAAAAGCCATGGCTTACTAAAGGGATAAAAACATCTTGTAAAGGGAAAAGGGAAATGTATCTAATAGCTAGGAGGAGCAATGATCCAGAAACAGTGAAACATTATAAAAACTACTACACTGTATCAAGAAAAGTTATCAAAAAGTCCAGAAGTATGTGTATTATGTCTGAGATTATAATATCTGATAATAAAATTAAAACAATTTGGAATAATGTTAAACAGGGCAACCAACAGCACAGGAAGAGTGTACTTCTACCAAACGCATTGAAAAGTTTGTTAACAAGAAGTCAGAAGTATAAAACATTTTTAATAATCATTTTTAAGTGTTGTAGAGAAAATAGGAGCCAACTATTCTTTAAAACATGCAAGGCAGTATATGGAATAGGCAGTACCTATGCAATTTGATAAAACTGAAATTCAACCCACCTCTCCTACTGAAATTAGGAAAATAATAAGTTCACTCAAAAGTAAAAGCTCACATGTAATTGATGTCATTTCCTACAGAGTACTAAAAGCTTGTTCCCAACAGATAAGTAGGATTCTCAGCCACATATCTAATAGTTCATAGAAATACAGCATTTTTCCAGATAGACTAAAATACGCTATTGTTAAACCATTGCATAAAAAGGGAATAGGTGTGATGCTAGCAACAATCGCCAAATCTCACTTATGACAGATTCCAAAAATTCTTGAAAAAGTAATGTATTCAAGAGCAGCATCACATATTTGTAAAAATGGAGTACTAACAAAACGTCAGTTTGGTTCTCAGAAAGGCTTTTCAACAGAAAATGTTATATATGCTTTCACTGATCAAATATTAAATACATTGAATAACCAAACATCACCCATTCGGATATTTCGTGATCTCTCAATTGCTTTTGATTGTGTGAATCATGAAATTGTGCTACATAAGCTCAAGTATTGTGGTATGAGTGGAGCAGTGCACAAATGGTTTAATTCATATTTAACTGGAAGTAGAAGGTTTAAATTAACAGTACAGATAGCATGCAAAAATCAGAGAAGAGTCTTCTAACTGGAGAAGTGTCAAGAATGGTGTCCCATAGGGTTCAGTCTTGGGTCCCTTATTGTTATTAATATATATTAATGACTTGCCGCTCTGTATTCGTGAAGATGCAAAGCTAGTTCTTTTTGGTGATGATACAAGTATAGTAATAACACTCAACAAACAAGAATGAGCTGAGGACATTGTAAATAATGTCTTTCAGAAAATTATTAAGTGGTTCTCTGCAAATGGACTCTCACTAAATTTTGAAAAAAAACACAGTATATTCAAATTCTGTACAGTAAATGGCATAACACCATTGTTAAATATAGACTATGAACAGAAGCCTGTTGCAGAATATTCAAAATTTCTGGTTGTGTGCACTGCTGAGGAATTGGACTAGAAAAACACATCGATGATCTGCTGAAATGGTTAGGTTAAGATACTTATACTATTAGCGTTATTGCAAATTTTGATGATAAACATATCGGTAAATTAGCCTAATATGCCTATTTTCATTCACTGATTTCATATGGCATCATATTTTGGGGTAATTCATCATTAAGAGAAAAATTATTCATTGCACAAAAGCGTGTAATCAAAATAATAGCTGGGGCCCACCCAAGATCACCTTGCAGACACTTATTTAAGGAACTCGGTATGTTCATACATATATTCACTTATGAAATTGGTTTTTAATAACCCATTCCAGTTCAAAAATAACGGTGAAGTACATAGCTAAGACACTAGAAGAAAGGATGATCTTCACTATTCTGGGTTAAAACTGACTTTGGCACAGAAAGGCGTGAATTATGCTGCTACAAAAATCTGTTGTCGTTTGCCAAATAGCATTTAAAGTCTGACAGATAGGCAACCAACATTTAAAAACAAATTAAAATAATTTCTGAATGACAATTCCTTCTATTCAATAGATAAATTTTCAGGTATGAAGTCGTAACATAAAAAATACTGTTTTGTGTAAAGGAAACTTGTGTTAAAGTGACACGTTCCACATCATTGCGAAATGTTGTATTCATGATCTATGGAACAAGTATTTATGTATGTATGTACATATGTACAAAGGGAACTGTAGACAGCTGAAATGACCCAAAGCTCAAACGTTTTTCTATTAACGAAACGGCTAGCGGCTATGTTCTAAGGAAGCACAATTCGGCTATCAATGTTCAAAATACACATTAGCAGCTTATCGAATAGGATTATCAATTTTCTCAGATAGTTGTCTGACGATGCTTCTGTTGAAAGGACAATTTAGTCTCTGGATGATTGTAAGAAAACGCTTTTCCACTCGGTGCAACGACTGGCGGCTCTACTTAAATGTGAAATCATACAAGATAAAACAAGAGCAATAACAATATAGTACCCAATAAAACATTAGTGGTAAATATCTGGATTCTGCCACATTGTTCAAATATCAAAGAGTAATACTGAAGAGTGAGGTAAAATGCAGTTATAACTTAAATGAATTTCAGGCAATGGCAACGGGAGACTTAGATGTCTACGGAATATTCTAGGAAAAGTGCAGATAATAGGTTACATAAATGCACGCAAGTTTCTGGAGCACCTGTTTCAGAGTACTGCTCCGGTTTTATAGTTCTTGTTAAGTCGGCCTGATAGCAGCCTTTTAAGGACTTCAAAGACACGCTACTAGGATCGTAACACACTGGTACAGGAAATGGAAAACTGTCTCACACATTGTTGGCTATTAAAACTGCAACAAATTTCAAACTGGTACAATGTACAACATATAGTTAAATATTCAAATAATTGTTGTTTCAGCGCAACCGTACAAAGTAGGTAGTAGTAACAACGCCTTATGCACTGCACTAACAAAAATTAAGTACTCAGAAGAAATGGTCAAATGTCAACGTACTTCGTAGTACACACCATCGGCGGGTGTGTAAATCATTAGCGCCATGCAGTTCTCTGGTGCAAGTGGAACGGCCACCAGAGTTCATTAGTGTTGTTCACATTTAGTGTGGTTAGCAGGCCTGGTGGGATACATAAGGTGCATGAACAACGTCAGATACTGAGTCACACGGAGATGTCAGGTACTCTTGTGAGACAGCGTTGTCAGCACCTGACAGAGTTTGAAACGGCCCTCAGTATGGGTCTCCATTTGACCGGCTGGTCAAATAGTGCAATGTCCAGATTTGTGGGGTATTCGGATTTGACGGTGACCCAACGATGAACTGCACAGGAACCTGAGGGTAGTCATACTCGTCGTCATGGTTCCAGACGACCAAGTCTGACTACCAAAAAGGAGGATTGCCGTGTACTGCACTAAACACCTATTAATCCCTTCACATCTATGCATGCCATCCAAGAGCAAGTAATGGACTCGCTTCAAAATTCTATGTTATGCCACACCATTGGTCAAAGACTAGCATTAGCGGAACTAGGGAATTTCCGTCTCCTGTGGAGGCTGCCGTTAACACCAAAATACAAACGGCTGCGTTTGGAGTTGTATTGTGACCGAGAAGCATGGGCTATCTTGAATGGCGTCACATTGTGTTCAGCGATGAATCGCGGCTCTTCACTGGCCCGGATGATCATCGTTGGCGAATACGGCGGCGGCCTCGGCAATGGTCACGCTCTTCTAAAGTATTGGAGAGGCACTGAAGTGTTAACCATGGTGTCACGGTGTGGCAAACCAAAGGATATGGCTTCAGCTCAATTGTTGGCACAACAGAACGTCATGGACATCTTGCGTCTTCGTATGTTAGCTAACATTCAACAGTCTCGTGGTGTCATTTTTCAACAGGATAATGCTCGTCGACACATGACACATGTCTCTATGAACCGTTTTAGAGATGGTGACGTAATCGCGTGGCCAGCAAGATCCCCAGCTCTGTGCCCGACAGAACATGTGTGGGACCAGCTCGGACGTCAGTTCCATCCCAGTGCCGGTATGCAGGATATCAAGGACCAGATACAACAGCTGTGGGTCAGTTTGCCTCCTGAGAGGATACGACCGTTTTATAACACGCCTTCGAACCCAACCAGTGCATGCATGCAGGACAAAGGAGATACAGTTGCAGACTAATATGTGGGCTCCTACTTCCAATCTCCTCGTACATTCGACTCGATTTTATAATCACTGAAGTAACACACGTACCCTTACAACCCGCGAAGTTTCATTTCGTTTCTTCCTTTCTCTCTGGGTGCTCCACTTCCTTGTCAGGCAGCGTAGTTAGCACAAATACGCAATTTCGTTTAATCACTGAATGCGCATCTTGTTGCGCACTTATGGTGAGTTAACGAAGTCATAACGCAAATTTGACATTTAATGAGTAACTGTAAATTTAGATTGTACAATACATTTTAGTTGTTAAGATGGGAGAGTGTGCCTTCTGCTAATGCTGATAATGTGAATTTCAAGATCAGTTTTATTCCAGGTATACATCAACAAAAATTTCTGTACATAAACATCCAAAATCAACGCCCATTTGATACGTAGTTTACTTCTGTAGCTTCTTACTAACAGAAAAACTATGATCTGTGATCAACATACTTTCAACAAGGCGAGAGGAAATTTTCCAACCCAGAAACTGAAAAAAAAAATACAGAAGAAGGAACTTATCCTAATAGAGTATATCTGAAGCACCCTCTTTTGTGGATATCACCATAGTGTCTGTGTGTTGAGCAGATAAATTTTTAACAATTAATGGAAAATAACAATGTTTATTCAACTCCATTCCGCTCTCATCATTCACAAAACTTATGCTGTTAGGTAAATTATGTCTTCCAACCAATCTAGCATACACTGACATGCTTGAATTAGTATGGAACTTGTACGGCAATTTTTTAGTACATATTAGATGTAGAAGTACGAAATCTGAATTTCCCTATAGATGGCACGTGCCATCAGAGAAGGGTCCCTGAGACCGCGTCTGCAACGCTGACGACGAACGTCAACACACAGTAACATATGTTCCATACATCGGTATCTGTTTCAAACCCGTAAACATGACGACTTTTGTGCCTACGAACTACTATTTGCGGACAGCATTGGTTTTCTGTTATCATTTGAAGAGAACTGCTGCTGAATCGCATCGAATGCTTATTGAAGCTTTCGGTGAACATGCTCTTGGGAGAACGCGGTGTTCCGAGTGGTTCAAGAAATTCAAAAGTGGTGATTTTGACGTGAGAAACGACAAGTGTGGGAAACCACCGAAAAAGCTCGAAGAAAACGAATTGTAGGCCTTATTGGATGATGATGATACTCAGACTCAACCAGAACTTGCGGAATAATTGAATGTGAAGCAGAAAGCCCTTTCTTTTCGGTTGAAAGCTATGGAAAAGATGCAGCAAGTGGGAAAATGGGTTCTGCATTAAATGAATGAAAGACAGCAAGCAAATCGAAAGATCACCTGTGAAATGCTGCTCGTCAGATGCGAAAGAAAGTCGTTTCTCCATCGAATAGTGACACGTGATGAAAATGGGATACATTTTGAGAATCCTAAGCGTGATAAATTCATTTGCATACATTTTTTATCGTGTGGCAATAAAAATGTTACCAATCTAAATTTATTTTCATAACAACATAATATCTGGCATGAATGTGGTACATTCTTTTAATGTCACCTTAAAAATCGTATTGGTTTACTGTACATCATTAGTTTATTTCAATGGCTTACTTCACATTTTTAGAACAGTACTGTTAATTTGGTTTTAACCATAAAATAAAAATTTGATAGCTGTGTTTGTAGCGTATACAGCGAGATTCTATGATGATGTTACAAGCTTTTAGGGACGATGAGGTAAGGAGTAAACGTATGAATTAGACGTAAGGGGCCCAGACTCTGGAAGCGCCCAGGTCGAAAGTTATAAGCAAAATTCCTTCTGATATTTCTGACAGTGGACATCTGCTACTGCGAGCTCTTTCATTCCCATACTTTGAAAGATGGTGGTATGGACCAAAACAGGAAAAAATGTCCAGTAAACGTGGGCTCTACAGTACGTACCTTAAGGGCTATGATCACTTGCTCAACTTCACTGCTGTGGAACACATCTCTTCTCCCAGGCAATTTTTTCTTGTTTTGGTTAATACTACCTCCTTCTAAATTATGTAAAGCAAAGAAACCGAAGCAGAAGAAGTCCACTGTCAGAGATATAGGACGATTTCAGTTATAATTTTCTATTCGACCATTACCAGACCAAGGCCCCTTACCTCAAATTCATACAGCAAGCCTTCTCCATCATCCTTGAAAATTCGTAACACCATCACAGGATCACCCTGTGCACTACTGCATGAGAAGGATGATAAAAAGTACAATGTCTTTTCACTAAATTGTTTAAAAAGTTAACAAGACTATTCAGAGAGCTACTACATACAAAATATAAAGCAAACAGAAATTAAAGCCCACTCTTTTTTATTTTATTCGTTGTACTGTGCTCTGTAATAGTTCCGATGACAGCAGCCACTCAGGACAAAATTTTCTCGTCTTAAAATAAATATTCTATCTATATTTTTAGTTTTCAATTCATAGAAACTGATTTGCATATGTCTTCTTAATATTCTGTCACAAAAGATTGAAGAAATTCATCTTGGATTTTCTGGAGGAGATGTATGGACAATGTAAATCATGGCAAGACCAGATTTGATTTAACTTCATGTGGGGAAGAATTTTTCTATTTAGTATTCACATTTTATATATGATAAATTAGCACTGTGTTATTTGTTTTACTCATATCAAAAACCAGAATTACTATTATAACGTA
Source organism: Schistocerca serialis cubense (assembly GCF_023864345.2). Classification (NCBI taxonomy): domain Eukaryota; kingdom Metazoa; phylum Arthropoda; class Insecta; order Orthoptera; family Acrididae; genus Schistocerca; species Schistocerca serialis. The sequence goes on from NC_064640.1 coordinate 221,246,831, forward strand.
AATTAAAGAAAATTACTTATACCAAATAGACATACTTCAGTGAAAGGCTATAGCTCTAATATGGCTTACTGTGATTCTAAAATTTAGTTGTTTGACACTTAACTGTCAAAGGAAGCAAATAGAAATGGAATTATGTTAGTAATATAAATTATTTTCTGTCTCGACCTTAAAGTATTTTCATTAACATATGACCATCTTCAGCATTCTATGCACCATCATCAAATATAAATTTATTGCATATGAATAGCATGTTAATGAGAGTTGCAGTATCACAATCAGCAGATTTCCAATTGTAGCAGAAAGAAACACTTTTTATATCTGGATCTTGAAACTTGTGGCAGTACTATTAGACAGAAGAAAATTCTCAGTCATAATAATTTGTTTTCAGTTAGCTACTTTAGATATTACAATTCACAATCTCTTTCTATTTGTAGTTAAGTATCTCCATGTAACGATGATACATAAAGCATTGAAATTGGACATCTATTAATACAAATACTTTGCTATCATGACAGAAAATGTTTATATCATTAACAGTTTTATGAACGTTACACCAAGTGACAAAGTTACATTTCAATTAATTATGTTACGGACTGAATCTATAAATGAAATGTTCCTCGCACAGTACTATAGCACGCTGCTTGAGGATCCAAATGAAAATGTCACTGTACTTTGATAGAAGTTACGTATATTGCCTTTTAAGGGGAAGCAACGGTTCAATAGTCTGTGCTGAATTGGTGAAAATGTACGACAAAAAGGTTCATAATATGGCACTGTAGGTGGTGAACATGCTTCCATTGTGTAGGAATCTAAGTGGCCAAGAATAAAGTGGTTGATCCGTGTCTTTGTGAATAACTGTGAATCACAAGAAACGTGGAGGTACTTGAACACCGGCATATCAAACTGAGGCGATAGTGTAAACAGTAAAAATCAGTCATGGATCACCATCATCATGTTGAACGATATCCTGAACAGGAAAAAGGTCGTCCCTCGACGGGTTCTGTGAAAGCTGCGTTCCGAGGCAGGAGAGAACATGTTGTAGCTGTGACGGGACTGTCCAGATGATTTATTTAGTCGTCTCATCACCATGTACGAGTGCAGGGTGTATTACTATAACTTCGAAAGAAAGGAGCAAATCAAGCAGTAGAATCATGTTGATTCACACATGCTTAAATAGGTGAAGACACAACAGTCAGAGGCTAAGATGATGCTGAGTGTGTGTTTTGGACTGCGGTAGTGTGATGTCAACAAATTGTGCTCGTAAGAGCAAGCAATCACAGGTGCATACAACCAAAATCTTCTGACGAAGTTATCAAGACAAAGTATAGCAGGAATGTGTGCAGCGGATGTTTTCGCTTCACAACAGAACCCCAGCTCATTCGGCATAAGACACAGTCTAAAGAGATTTCTGTACCTAATTGCAAATAAACATTAAATATGAAACTATGGACAATTTTATACACATGTCAAACTAGCGATGAACTGCAGAAGCATATAATATCACAGTCAATAATTTTTTTGCTTGCTTCAAAGATATCACCCATAATTACTTTGGAAAATCAGTACTTATAACTATTCTCTATAGATGTGAACATTTCAGTAATTGATAAAATATCATTAGAAATATAGGAATTAGAAAATGAGTTCTAGAATGTTTGCAGACAAAATTTTACAAGAATCTCACAATCTTTATAATATACAACAGAAGGAATGTGCTTGAATTACATTTCTCTGATCAGTGTGTAACGTGCGCGTGGGGCACACAATACTCGTTAAAGCCTGTGCTATGGTAATTGAGCGGGGTTCACCTTATGAGAAAGGATTTTCTTACAGATATCGACCGCATGTACCTGAATGGTGGCAAATCAGACTTACACCCACTCTGTAATAACAATGAACCGTCAAGTAAGTTCGAAATGCAATTACACGTCAGCATGGACCAAAAGCAACACTGAAGATGCTACCAATTTAATAATAATACGGTCGCCAGCCTAATTAGGCATTAACTGAGTTTCTTCCCTGTACAAGTTGGTAGATATTCATGCAAAACAACAAGTAATAACACTGCATAATATAGTAGAATTTTATAACCAGAAAATCTATTGAACTGATAGTTTCACGTTCTGTACTGATATGGAAAAACCATAAATACATAACACTACACAATGATGTATACTACAAAACTTCGTACTGTATATTGATCTGATTAAAATCAGGCATAGGTTACCCTAGAAATAGCACTTTCGAGCCACCACAAAATGTCAATTTTGATAAAGATAAATCACTGATAAATTTTGACTTTTATATTGACTTTAACTTTTGCTGGTCAAATCAATTTAGAACACTTCAGAATTCAAATGAATAAAAAGGGGGGTTCCTGAAACTGTTATGATCACTGTATTAAAAAAATTGATTACTGAATTTATTATGTGTTCAAGATTTCCAGTATATAAGTTACTACTCTTTTCATCTTATTTACTGCTCATTTAAATACCTTTATATCTGTCTCGAAATAATTAAACTTCATTACTATATAAATATTAAAATTACCTTTCAACTTCGTTAGACCTTCATTCATTTACTGGTTCATTAACAAAACAGTTCTTTAAACACCATTCTAACATAGCTAGGTCTGCAAGTAATTATTATTAACACAAAATTTAATTTTTCATTTCGGGACACTCGGATTGCACAACATTTGGAAAGGACCCTGTCTAGGTTAGTTGTGAGGATAATTAAATGATGGGAAAGTTCTGGTAAAATTTAGGTTATTATTGAACAGTTCACTCTATGGTCCATACGAATACAGTGCTAAAAGTTTCAACCTGTTTGTATCGATGCGGCGGTTGGCGGGCGGCGAGATGCCGAGGCACAGAGCACACATACAACCACAGCTATGGCTCTTGACGTATCGGCACTTTAATTCTTCTTAGCGCCGCAGTACTTTTCCATTTAGTGCTTATGCAATTTTGCCATGCTGTGTGGGCGTTGGAACAGCATACCCGAGGCTCAGTGAAACTATGTCTTCCAGGAGAGCCTCCTCGCTCCAGAAGATGTTGCTCAGACCAATGCCAAACTCCAACTACTACTGCTGCTGAGCCGGTTGGGCCGTGCAGTGCCCGTGCGCATTTTCCCGCGCTCGCCTGCCATCCACCTTTTACCGCTCCCTTACAGACAGGGTATTCACCTGAGGTTTTGCCCTCTACATATCCTAACACACTGCCTACGTATGGGCCAGACGCACAGTTACAATTTTAAACATCTTACAACAGTTTCAACACTTGTTACATTTCAATTCTATTACAATATTGTTTGACATTTGACATAAACATTAATATTCACATTGAAACTTGTTTACAGTTTTCTTAACACAATGACATGAAACAAAAAAGAAATGAAATCAGAACATCAATTACACTAGTTTATCGAAATATCAGATGGAAAAAAAATTTACTTATATGTACAATAGTACAGCGTCGTTGTTGTTACAAGTGTATAAGATTGCGGTATGTTTTGTTTAAAAGAAACCTAAATATTATGAAACCATTTAAGGATTATCGGAGAAATAAAACAAAAAGATAGACGTTAATGACCATAGCATTGATACCTTTAGTTACAGATGCATTAGTCCTAATTATTTTAATACGTTCATGAGAAATCAGTTGTCTCTGTAAGCACTCAAATATGTCACTTTGGCACAGTGTGTGAAGTATAATCAACAAAAAACTTTCCTAACAAGTACATTGTTGGCGTTATTTTATCCATACTGGCTCACCTAGAACTTAGTGGCTGTCATTCGGTTAAGTATTACGGAGCGAGAACGCAACTAGCCGTATCACGGCAGTAAAATAGTGCTTCTTAGCCCTTTCAGACCCTCTGTCTGCAATTGTGTACATTAACTTTTACTTTGTCTTAGCTGCAATAGAAGTATTTTTTACCAATGGAACCTCAGGTACACATTTGTGAATGTTCGACCTTTCCATCACGCATAAATGCTGCCAACTAGTGATAATCAGTGTGAAAATATCAGCAAGTCATTCTAGCAGTGCGCAGCTGCTCGTAACCACCAAAATGCATGGATGTGTTTGGTTCACTATATTCCACTGTATAACTGAATACTATTATTGTTACTTTGCATGATAGTTATTGAATGATCAGTTTTACTAATTATTACAACATAGAATATTTCGTAATTAGTTATTTTAGTCCATAAAATGAATCCAAGTGTACAAAGTACGTTTTGAAAACAGGTATATATTTTTGTATAAATCTTGTTTCAAAAATAATTTTTAAAAAACACCTAAGACTAAAGGAAAATTTTCCATCCTCTAGAAAAAAAATCAGGTCTAAAAGGGTTTATTGTACTTTTGTCTGGCTGCATTGTCTGTCAACAGTCCCTACGCTGTTGGTGGATTACGTGAAAATTGCTGTACAATCATGTGAGTTTAGATGCACAAACAGTCCCTACATATCACCATATGTAGAACTCTTACAGTTTTGATAATAAATATTGGCACAGTTTCTTTATCATTCTCTGTTCCTGAAATATAGTAATGAAGCTACATTTAGTCATCACCACTGTGTAACTTTATTTGGTCTTCACCTTCTTCTTCAAAGTACCATTTAAGTTCTTCACACATAGTTTTCACAATTAGGAAGTTAGCTGCTATGAGCTTCTGCTCCCCAATAGTTTGTGAAGCTGGAGAATGTTACTTGCATTACAATGTGATTAATTACAAATATTTTTCTTTGGCAATGATCTACTATTCTGGCGTCAGAATTTGTTATAGTTTCTTTTACGGTTAATACATTTGGTGTTAAGACAAACAAGCATCATCACACTGCATTTTTGTTGTTACATGGCAGTACATACAATAAGCCTTTATTTAATCTTTTGTGTTTAAAGAAAGACCTTATATTTGGTAAAATGTCAGTTTTTCATTATTATCGTTAATTCTTCGATTTATGTATGCCGAATATTCATATGTCTTAGTTGTTTACTGTTTATGGTTTGCCACAATAATAAAGAATATATGTTCATTATTATGAATCATCCTTGCTATAAAAGCAGCCTATCAGCTCCATAGTTTATTTTATCTTCTATATTATATACGTAATGTTCATGTAGAAAATTTATGAAGCTATCTCTTGGTGTTTTCTTTATTGTTTTCAGATCTTATAGAGCTTGTTTAACATTTCTATTGTTTAGTTGTGTTAAAAGTGTTATTGGGCTGTCGATAGCATTTGCTTCTATTGTCAAAAAGTTTTAAAATACCAGGTGTACTAGAAAGTCATTAAGAGTTTGTTTTTCAGTAATATTAGTAAATGACAGACATATTATAGCAATTTCTGCTAAATGTTAATTGTTAACCAATATAGTTTTGAATTATAATGTGTAATTTTTTTAATTGCTGCTCTGAATACAAACAATATCAACTTTTCAAAGACAACATCTTTGGCAGAGGTAAAAGAATTATGAAAAGATGAACTGTGGGCGTCTTCCATCTCTGTTTTCTCATAATTAAAATCACTGTTCTTTGCTTAATGGCTCCATGGAATGTGAACTCAATATTTCAGAACTCTGTAATATACAACAAAAGTCACCAGATGATTCAGGTAACCCCATATAAACTCAAACATCTCAGGGTGGCATATAACAAATGTCAAAGTTTTAAAATCCTAAATATACTAGAAACTCATTAAGAGATTCTTTTTTCACTGATATTAGTAAATGAAAGATATATTACAGTAATTTTTCCTAAACATTAGTTGTCGGCCAATATATTTTGAAATTATAATGTGTAATTTTTGAATTAGTGATAGGAAATTAAAGATATAGGAGATGGATAAGTGAAAGAACCAGGGGTTGTTGAGAGCTTCAGAGGGAGCTTTAGGCAACAGCTGACTAGAACAGGGGGAAGAATACAGTAGAAGGCGAATCGATAGCTTTAAGAGACGAAATAGTGCTGGTAGCAGAGGATCAAATAGGTAAAAAAAAAAGGTGTAGTAGAAATCCTTGAATAACTCAAGAGATATTGAATTTAATTGATGAAATAAGAAAATTTACAAATGCAGAAAATGAATCAAGCGAAAGTGAATACAAATGTTCAGAAAATGAGACTGAAAGGAAGAGCAAAACGACTAAACAGTGATGGCTAGAGGACAATTGTAAGGAAATAGAAGCACATTTCGCCAGGGGAAAGATAGATTACGCCTACAGAAAAATTGAACAAGCCGTTGGGGAAAAGAGAAGCAGATGTATTAATATCAAGAGCTCAAATGGAAAACCAGTCCTAAGCAAAGAAGGTAAAGCTGAAAGGTGGATGAGTATATAGAGAGTCTATACAAGGGAGATGAACTTGAAAGCATTAGTATAGAAAAGGAAGTGGACGTAGATGAAAATGAGATTGGACATATGATACTGCGATAAGAATTTGACAGAACTCTGAAAGATATAAGTCGAACAAGGCCCTGGGAGTAGATGATATTCCGTCAGAACTACTGATAGCCTTGGAAGAGCCTGTCTTGACAAAACTCTGCCATCTGGTGTGCAAGATGTATGAGTCAGACGAAATAACTTCTGACTTCAAGAAGAACATAATAATTCGAACTACAAAGAAAGCAGTTGCTGTCAGGTGTGAAAATTACCGAACTATCAATTTAATAAGACATGGTTGCAAAATACTAACACGAATTCTCTACACCTCGGGGAAGATCTGTTTGGATTCCAGTGAAATTTAGGAACACCCGAGGCAATATACACCATAAGTTTATAGCATTTGAGACTTACAGAAAGTTTTTGACAATGTTGACTGGAATACTCTGTTTGAAAAAAATGGCTCTGAGCACTATGGGATTTAACGTCTGAGGTCATCAGTTCCCTAGAACTTAGAACTACTTAAACCTAACTAACCTAAGAACAGCACACACATCCATGCCCGAGGCAGGATTCGAACCTGCGACCGTAGCGGTCGGGCGGTTCCAGACTGAAGCTCCTAGAACCGCTCGGCCACACCGGCCGGCACTCTCTTTGAAATTTTGAAAGTAGCAAGCGTAAAATATGGGGGACGAAAGGCTATTTACAACTTGTACAGAAACAAAACGGCATTTATAAGAGTGAAGGAGCATGAAAGGGAAGCAGTGGCTGAGAAGGGAGTGAGGGTTGTAGCCTATCCTCGATCTAATTAATTCAACTTGTACATTGAACAAGCACTAACGGAAACCACAGAAAAATTTGTAATACGAATTAAAGTTCAGGGAGAAAAAATAAAAACTTTAAGGTTTGCCGATGAAATAATTCTGCAGAGACATCAAAGCACTTGGAAGAGCAGTTGAACGGAATGGACTGTGACTTGAGAGGAGGATATAAGATGACACATCAACAAAGACAAAACAAAGATAATGGAATGTAGTCGAATTGAATCATGTGATGCTAAGGGAATCAGATTAAGACACTTAAAGTAGTAGGTGAGTTTTGCTATCTGGGCAGCAAAATAACTGATGATGACCGAAGCAGAGAGGATATAAAATGTAGACTGGCAATTTTAAGAAAAGCATTTCTGAAGGAGAGAAATTTATTAACATCGAATATACATTTAAGTGTTAGGAAGTCTTTTGTGAAGGCTTTTTTTTTTTTTTTTTTTTTTTTTTTTTTTTTTTTTTTTTTTTGTAGTGTAGCCATGTATGAAAGTGAAACATGGATGATAAACAGTTTACACAAAAAGAGAATAGGGCCCCTTTCGAAATGCAGTGTTACGGAAGAATGTTGAAGATTAGATGAGTCGATCACGTAACTCATGAGAAAGTACTGAAACGAAATGGGGAGATGACAAATTTGTAGCACAGCTTGACCAAAGGAAGTGGTCGGCTGATATGAGACTTTCTGCGAGATCAAGGGAACACTAGATCAGTATTGGAGGAAAGTGTAGGGGATAAAAATCGTAGAGGGAGAACACGAAATCAGTACAGTAAGCATATTACATCGCAGTTGTTATTTGGAGATGAAGAGGCTCGTACAGCATAGGGTAGCATGGAGAGCTGCATCAAACCAGACTGAAGACCACCACAACAACAATGATTAGGCTATTTCGCCACTAGTAAACTCGGCTATTTCGTTAACATTATTAATTTAATAATGAATAATGAAAGAAAAACGACATTTGAAAACGTTACTCTACAACTAATTTTGTTGACAATTCGACCCAAATAAACTTAACCCTTACAGGCACAGTAGTTTAGTAGTCAGAAGGCATGACGAAAACAACGATGTAATTGTTTATTTTATGCTCTTAATATTCACAAAGCTGTTAGGTACAATTTACACAAAAGTCAATTTTATAGTTTGAAAGTGCTAGACTAAGCCAACGACGTAATAACGCCAGTCAGTGAAGACCAAACACGGTCGAATGTAGGAAATAATTCGCGCAGTCGCAAATATTTGTACAATGGTACGAGGAAGTGCCATGAACCACATACTAGAAATCCTGACCGGTGTGGGGTGTTGTGGATGTGGGGTTGTGTTTTGAGGTCACTTTTGTACGTTTTTTTGAGTAACTCGAAAACTACACTCTCTAGTGAAGACGCATCCGAGAACAAACTCTGACTATGTTAATTTTCCTACAGAAAAGTCCTGTTAATTTTTTCTGTAGGACTAATAGTTTGCGCGCAGCGAGCGAAAGAATGTGAAAATCTCGCACGTTGTTGCATAATACGACATCGGTACGAACAGCTGACTCACCACGTATAGTGTAAATGCATCTCATCTCTCATGCATATAAATTCTAGCTCGAGGCGTGTCCTCAATAAGTTAAACTATAGCTTTAGGGCGTACCGGTAAACCCACGATTCCTTAAAGAATAGAAGTCCATGAATAAAACAGCTTCGAACATACGGTTAAAAATGAATTATTATGTTAAATATTTAATGTTAAGCATGTAAGCGAGAAAAAGTTTAGAAAATGTTTGAGATTGTGCTTTAAGTTTTTGGAAGTCGCTAAGGCTCTCATTATGAACCACTGTATAAAAATAGTCTGGGTAATTTTGCGCTGAATTTTAAACAAAGGCAAGTTTTTAACGAATTACAGTGTTTATGACGTCATATCTCCTGACTTATGTGTCATACAACCATATAATTTTGCAGATACATTCAGTGGTATATGTGAATACTGCTTGCAAACTGTGTTGCGAAAAGAGTCAGTGGTAAATAAGTAATAAACTAAAACGCCATGTCTGAAGCTGAATTTTTGCTGCATGAACAGCGAAAATGTAAGAGATAACCATTTCTCCTTTCATCTTTTGTGGGGGCTGCTAGAGAAAAAAAGTTTCATAAGTGTTTGAGCACCAAAGCACTCCGTCTTCAGGCCAAAAGTGGCCCATCGGGACCATCGGACCGCCGTGTCATCCTCAGTTGAGGATGCGGATAGGAGGGGTGTGTGGTCAGCACACCGCTCTCCCGGTCGTTATGATGGTATTCTTTGACCGAAGCCGCTACTATTCGGTCGAGTAGCTCCTCAATTGGCATTACGAGCCTGAGTGCACCCGAAAAATGGCAACAGCGCATGGCGGCCCGGACGGTCACCCAACCAAGTGCCAGGCACGCCCGGCAGCGCTTTACTTCGGTGATCTCACGGGAACCGGTGTACCCACCGCGGCAAGACCATTGCCATAACTGTTTGTAATTATGTGTAAAGTTTGTTCGATGTCGCTAAGTGCTGTAATTCTCAAGTACTGGGTGAATGAAGTCCGTGTATTTGTGCCGTCAGTTATGCTGGCTTAAGACAAACACAGTTTCTAACTGCAACACTTGAATTATTGTTTTAACTTATGACATAAGATTATACCTCTTAATGAGTGGACTATATTAGCATTTTAAATTCGGTCAATAATAATTACGCGAAATATTGAAAATCACATTTTTGTTCCCCCTGGAAGCCATTAGATAGGCAACGTGCAACTAATATACGGTTCCAGGTTCCGCGATAGTCCCTTAGTAGTACACAGGGTGATCGCAAACAGTCTGAAAAGTTTGTACGGTTGTTGCAGGGGAGCTTTAACTGAGAAATAATTGATAAGAAAAAAATTGATACTTTGCGCTGTTTCCGAGTTAATTAGCGTTGAAGTTAGCCAATAGGCCGTTGCGCGCGCTAATTCAAGCGGTCGCCAGATACAGCAAGTGTCAGTAGTTCTCACAGAGTAGATGACTGCGTACGAGACTGTTCAGCCTTTGACTAGGATTCGATCCGTACTGCCGACCCATGTTCAATTTTTGTATCGCTCTCTTGATCGCTTTTAGGAAACCAAACGAAGGACACGTTTGACGACACAGTCTGTAGCGAGCTGCTTGAATTTGCGCGCTGAACGGCTATGATTGAGTAACTTCAGTGCTAATTAATTCGAAAACAGCGCAACGTATTGTAATCGTTTCTTAACAGTTATTTCCTCACACAATCTACCCTGCAATAGCCTTACAAGTTGTTGAGACTGTTTCAGATCACTCGGTAGACAAGTCCCTTTTAGGACTTATACAACTCTTATTTGCAGACATAATGGGGAAAGGTGAAACGGAAATCAATAATCGACCCATTGATTCCTAACTGAAACTTTTGTGGTTCATGACGACGTAAATTGCAATATGATCGAACACCCAGCTGTTGGACAACGAACTCTACAATTTGAGGCTATAATACACATAAAATTGAGATTGACTTTGTCCCACAGGACATTAAATTGTCTTAATATTTCAATAATCTTTTGAGAGGGTCAAAAATTTACGAATGGTAAGAATGTAGAGGGGGCTGTGCGAAACTGGATCAAGGCCTGCCTTAGTTGATTTATTCTAAGAGCAGGCATAAGTTTGTGATTTGTAAATTGGAGCACATATTTCAGGAATAGTAAGCAAACCAACGTAATTAATAGATTTCAGCTTCTTGTTATAGTGATTGTGACGACTGACGAAAGGCGGCATCAGCTGCAAAATTAAACTATCACAGTATTTTTCTTACGAAACTGTGAGCTTAAGTAGTTGTTAAAATTCTAAAATCATGAAATGTCTAACTTAAATGATATAGTATGGTCAGCAGACCAATAAACTGCTCAGAGTGTTACACAAATAAAACCGAGAAGACGAATGCAAGAAAATTTTACTTTCCAGACGTACACGCATACTGAGTACAGAAAATATATTTGTGTTGAAGAACTATGTCTAAAATAACAGTAACATTAGGATGACTATGAAGGTACTGGGTGCCGAATACTAAGTATTTTCGGCGAATGTCTTCGTGCCAAATAGGTCACTCATCTCTGTCCTAAAACTTGTAAATGTTAATGTGTTTATCAATGCGTGTTTGTCGAGACGTCATGTTCTACAAGGATTCTTTTCGTCGTGTGGGCACCAATAGTCATAAACTTTAATTCTAGAAGCTCTCGGAACAGCTCATAAGCGCAACTGTTTGTAACGAGAGTTTGTAACACTGATGTACCATATCGATTCTACCTATTTTATGCAAATTTGATGTTTTCTGTGAATGCTGTAATACCTGTGTCGTAATGTGCTTTGACTCAACACATATGGAAGTAATTGTTCTTATTTCTATAAAATTATGTCACCAGAATTAATTTTTGAATTTATGTTTTAAAACTGAATTCTCTCATAATATAAATGTGTTAAAGAGTTATATTTATGACTGTAGAGTTGTATGAAATGTAAAACGTGAAGGGAAGTCCCTCAGCAACGCAACGCTTTATGCGGAAGTGTAAAAGGTGTTTTGGAGCGCATAGCGCTATAGATATTCGTGGCAGCTATAGTCGATGGCCAGAGTCCAAACTGCTAATATCCGAAATGCTCATTGAGGCAAAGATTGCAATTAAAGTGGATTATTTGTGCCTCGGATGTGGATGTATGTTGGCAGTTATATCATTGCATTTATAGCTTTGCTCTGAAACGAAAAATTCCGAAGCCAAGAACATTGTTTACAGAACATTTTAGATTAAGAGCCATGATCGTGTATGACGACTTCATACTTTTGCCACAGAAGACCACCATGGTCAGCACCTTCAGTACAAGTAAAGTTTAGTATTGTACATTTTAGCATGGACCAATAATCTGCTTACTGTTCAAATAATAAGTGTCCCAGTTTCAATTCTGTGTCGAGAACACTGATTTAACCTCAGTCATTTACCTGGATATGTCCCCCTAGTGTTGAAATATTCCGAGCGTCTGAATTATTGGACTTCAGAATCACTACTGTACAAAATTGTGTATTAACTTTAGTGGAGTAATAATTTTCTCAAGTGTTTCTTTAGCCTTTTGAATGAAACACTCCACCTGGTCAGTCAAGTGAATAGTTAAAGCTTCTCAAAAGAATGAGCGCAAGGAAAAGGTCGTCATTGCAGTGACTATTTTCATTACTTATCAAAAGCTTTGCTTAATACTAAAAGTGATATAACAGAACAATGATTGTAAAACCAAATACAGGTCGTAAGAGCTCAGAGGGCACAGACTTCTTATTTGCTTTACAGGTTAATAATGTTGCTTTCATTCATATTTTTGTGTTTATGTGTATATTAGTATAGTGTCATGTTGGAAGTGTTAGGCCAAACATAATTAATAGACAGAACAGTTTCTTGTTCATCCACCACACGTTGAGCTAGTAGCTTAGTAAATCTTATAGTGAATGTGTTTATGTAGTTTGGCAATCATTCTAGATACATTTGTTTTCTTGTGTATACAACTGGCAATAATTTATTAAAACCATAACAGATTCTTGGTCCCCCACGCTTCACTTACATTCTGCTTAAATGCAAAGAGTAATACGCTCCCACTGAGAACAAATAGTGTTCATGTTAGTTAAAATAACGAATTGGTAGCAATTTCAATATTACTGTCTTTCAATAGTACAGTACTAAAGCCACTTCACGTCCAATTTATCTGTGTTTATCCCATATTAAGTAGCACTTTGTAAAAACCATTGTCTTTCATAATTTAAAACAAACAGTGTACGTTAGTCAGAGATAGTTTGTTACCAATAAAGTTAAAGCTTTTATCCGTGTTGCTCATAGCTAGCTGCTTTACCAATACAAGCTAGAGTGTGCTGCTGTTTTTGTGTCCGATTTACATAACAGCCTTATGTTCCAAGTAAAGTTACATAGAGCAGTTAGTTTTCTTTATTAGCAGTATATTTACTTGGGGTTACTTTGCCTAATCAGGTTGCGACCGTTTTTGATTTACATAGCCAAAATTTTAATTTCCAGCTTCGATAACGTTGATTCGATTCCCGCTAAAATAACTGCTACTCCCTTTCAATAAAAAATCTTTTTGGTGACGAAATTTCGCCCAATTACTTTCCACTAGCACACAATCAAGGTCAAATTTTAATTCCTGTCGAAGCAGTAACATTATACGGGACTTATTCTGGCAGATAACCGATAGTGTTATAAGTTCCCCTGTCCCGTTCGGGCTTTACTTCTGTTTCCACCAGGCTCTCTACTTGGTGGCCAACTAATTCCGCCGTAGATTATTTGTGAACGTCACGTGCCACATTGCTGACGTACAAGTGGGTGATGTGGTAAGTCTTTTTAAACGTGGCTGGAAGGCAAGGATATATATCTTGTAATAGGATCGCGTCTGATAAAGCACTGCAGTGTTGAAATCAGTTGCCGAGTTAAGAAGATCGTCATCTTACACCTACATATATAATCCGCAAGCCACTGTACAGCACATGGCGGTGGGAACCTGCAGCTAGCATTAGGGACTTTTTGTCCTGTTCCAACCGCACCCTCAGTAATGAAAAAATTACTGTCCGTATGCGGAGCTTGTTGTAGTTCCTGTTACAGTATTATCTCTGAGCGAGATACGCAAAGTAAGTACGATAACTGTCAGACAATATGCCTTAAATACTGACTCTATCAATGTACCTAACAAGGTGTATACAGGGTGGGTCACCTAACGTTACCGCTGGATATATTTCGTAAACCACATCAAATATTGACGAATCGATTCCACAGACCGAACGTGAGGAGAGGGGCTAGCGTAATTGGTTAATACAAACCATAAAAAAATGCACGGAAGTATGTTGTTTAACACAAACCTACGTTTTTTAAAATGGAACCCCGTTAGTTTTGTTAGCACATCTTAACATATAAACAAATACGTAATCAGTGCCGTTTGTTTCATTGTAAAATGTTAATTACATCCGGAGATATTGTAACCTAAAGTTGACGCTTGAGTACCACTCCTCCGCTGTTAGATCGTGTGTATCGGAGAGCACCGAATTACGTAGGGATCCAAAGGGAACGGTGATGGACCTTAGGTACAGAAGAGACTGGAACAGCACATTACGTCCGCATGCTAACACATTTTTATTGGTCTTTTTCACTGACGCACATGTACATTACCATGAGGTGTGAGGTACACGTACACACGTGGTTCAAATGGTTCAAATGGCTCTGAGCACTATGGGACTTAACATCTATGGTCATCAGTCCCCTAGAACTTATAACTACTTAAACCTAACTAACCTAAGGACATCACACACATGCCCGAGGCAGGATTCGAACCTGCGACCGTAGCGGCCACTTGGTTCCAGACTGAAGCGCCTAGAAGCGCACGGCCACACCGGCCGGCTTACACACGTGGTTTCCGTTTTCAATTACGGAGTGGAACAGAGTGTGTCCAGACATGTCAGGCCAATAGATGTTCAATGTGGTGGCCATTATTTGCTGCACACAATTCCAATCTCTGGCGTAATGAATGTCGTACACGCCGCAGTACATCTGGTGTAATGTCGCCTCAGGCTGCCACAATACGTTGTTTCATACCCTCTGGGGTTGTAGGCACATCACGGTACACATTCTCCTTTAACGTACCCCACAGAAAGAAGTCCAGAGGTGTAAGATCAGGAGAACGGGCTGGCCAATTTATGCGTCCTCCACGTCCTATGAAACGCCCGTCGAACTTGTACCTCACCCCTCATGGTAATGTACATGTGCGTCAGTGAAAAAGACCAATTAAAAGGTGTTAGCATGTGGACGTAATGTGCTGTTCCAGTCTCTTCTGTACCTAAGGTCCATCACCGTTCCCTTTGGATCCCTACGTAATTCGGTGCTCTCTGATACACACGATCGAACAGCGGAAGAGTGGTACTCAAGCGTCAACTCTAGTTTACAATATCTCCGGATGTAATTAACATTTTACAATGCAACAAACGGCACTGATTACGTATTTGTTTATATGTTCAGATGTGCTAACAAAACTAACGGGGTTCCATTTAAAAAAACCTAGGTTTGTGTTAAAAAACATACTTTCGTTCATTTTTTTATGGTTTGTATTAACCACTTACACTAGCCCCTCTCCTCACGTTCGGTCTGTGGAATCGATTCGTCAGTATTTGATGTGGTTTACGAAATATATCCAGCGGTAATGTTAGGTGACTCACCCTGTATAGAACAATGTCCTTGGTCAATATCTAGTCCCTTGTCTGCCAAGAATATGGCTCCACAGCACTATTTCGTAGACAATCACTGGCTGATGTGTTTCAAAGTCAATGGGTTCTCGTGTGGTATAGCTTCTGCCTTGTCTGTCATAGTCTTAGCACCTGAATTACTTTCCTAACCTCTTCTGTCCACCCTAAGGCGTTGAGGTATATCAAACTGAAAATGGACAGGGACGCTGCGTTTATAACTGTATTCTTATTTTCAAGCAGTTCTTTCGATACACATTTCACACGTCGTTCACCTTTATGAATAATATAGTATCTGAACTATACCTTGTCCCAGAAGGTCAGTAATGTGTACGGAACATCCATTTATTTCTAGTAGCAGTAAAATGATCTGAGTACGGAGTTTATTCGCAGAGCTTTCAATACTTCTGGTCCGTTACGTAATATACGTATATGTACACTGAGGTTACAAAAGTCATGGGATACCTCCTAATATCCTGTCGGACCTCCTTTAGGCCAGCGTGGAGCAGCAGATAGACGTGGTATGGACTCAACAAGTCGTTGGAACTCTTTTGCATAAATATTGAGCACCACAGCCTCTATAGCCGTCCATTATTGCCAAAGTGTTGCCAGTGCAGGCTTTTGTGCACGAACTGACCTCTCGATTATGTACCATAAATGCTCGATTGGATTATGTGTGGTGATCTGGTTGGCCAAATCATTCACTCTAATTGTCAAAAATGTTCTTCAAAACAATCTCGAACTATTGTGGCCAGGTGACATCTTTGGGAACATGAAGGCCATAAATGACTGCAAGTGGTCTCCAAGAAGTCTAACATAACCATTTGCAGTCACTTATCGGCTCAGTTGGACCAGAGGACCTAGTGCATTCCATGTAAACACCATTGTGGAGCCACCACCAGCTTGCACACTGCCTTGTTGACAATTTGGGTTCAGGCACTGATAACCATGTCGTTTAGTCGCTTTACTCACCAAACCGAGCAAGCAAGCAACTTGGGTTCATGACATCGTGGGGTCTGTGCCATACTCGAAACCTCCCGTCAGCTCTTGCCAACTGAAACCGGGACTCTACATCTACATCTACATCTACATTTATACTCCGCAAGCCACCCAACGGTGTGTGGCGGAGGGCACTTTACGTGCCACTGTTATTACCTCCCTTTCCTGTTCCAGTCGCGTATGGTTCGCGGGAAGAACGACTGTCTGAAAGCCTCCGTGCGCGCTCTAATCTCTCTGATTTTACATTCGTGATCTCCTCTGGAGGTATAAGTAGGGGGAAGCAATATATTCGATACCTCATCCAGAAACGCACCCTCTCGAAACCTGGCGAGCAATCTACACCGCGATGCAGAGCGCCTCTCTTGCAGAGTCTGCCACTTGAGTTTATTAAACATCTCCGTAACGCTATCACGGTTACCAAATAACCCTGTGACGAAACGCGCCGCTCTTCTTTGGATCTTC
Source organism: Schistocerca serialis cubense (assembly GCF_023864345.2). Lineage (NCBI taxonomy): Eukaryota > Metazoa > Arthropoda > Insecta > Orthoptera > Acrididae > Schistocerca > Schistocerca serialis. The sequence goes on from NC_064640.1 coordinate 221,263,746, forward strand.
TCTATCTCCTCTGTCAAACCGATCTGGTACGGATCCCACAATGATGAGCAATACTCAAGTATAGGTCGAACGAGTGTATGTAAGCCACCTCCTTTGTTGATGGACTACATTTTCTAAGCACTCTCCCAATGAATCTCAACCTGGTACCCGCCTTACCAACAATTAATTTTATATGATCATTCCACTTCAAATCGTTCCGCACGCATACTCCCAGATATTTTACAGAAGTAACTGCTACCAGTGTTTGTTCCGCTATCATATAATCATACAATAAAGGATCCTTCTTTCTATGTATTCGCAATACATTACATTTGTCTATGTTAAGGGACAGTTGCCACTCCCTGCACCAAGTGCCTATCCGCTGCAGATCTTCCTGCATTTCGCTACAATTTTCTAATGCTGCAACTTCTCTGTATACTACAGCATCATCCGCGAAAAGCCGCATGGAACTTCCGACACTATCTACTAGGTCATTTATATATATTGTGAAAAGCAATGGTCCCATAACACTCCCCTGTGGCACGCCAGAGGTTACTTTAACGTCTGTAGACGTCTCTCCATTGATAACAACATGCTGTGTTCTGTTTGCTAAAAACTCTTCAATCCAGCCACACAGCTGGTCTGACATTCCGTAGGCTCTTACTTTGTTTATCAGGCGACAGTGCGGAACTGTATCTAACGCCTTCCGGAAGTCATGAAAAATAGCATCTACCTGGGAGCCTGTATCTAATATTTTCTGGGTCTCATGAACAAATAAAGCGAGTTGGGTCTCACACGATCGCTGTTTCCGGAATCCATGTTGATTCCTACATAGTAGATTCTGGGTTTCCAAAAACGACATGATACTCGAGCAAAAAACATGTTCTAAAATTCTACAACAGATCGACGTCAGAGATATAGGTCTATAGTTTTGCGCATCTGCTCGACGACCCTTCTTGAAGACTGGGACTACCTGTGCTCTTTTCCAATCATTTGGAACCCTCCGTTCCTCTAGAGACTTGCGGTACACGGCTGTTAGAAGGGGGGCAAGTTCTTTCGCGTACTCTGTGTAGAATCGAATTGGTATCCCGTCAGGTCCAGTGGACTTTCCTCTATTGAGTGATTCCAGTTGCTTTTCTATTCCTTGGACACTTATTTCGATGTCAGCCATTTTTTCGTTTGTGCGAGGATTTAGAGAAGGAACTGCAGTGCGGTCTTCCTCTGTGAAAGAGCTTTGGAAAAAGATGTTTAGTATTTCAGCTTTACGCGTGTCATCCTCTGTTTCAATGCCATCATCATCCCGGAGTGTCTGTATATGCTGTTTCGAGCCACTTACTGATTCAACGTAAGACCAGAACTTCCTAGGATTTTCTGTCAAGTCGGTAAATAGAATTTTACTTTCGAATTCACTGAACGCTTCACGCATAGCCCTCCTTACGCTAACTTTGACATCGTTTAGCTTCTGTTTGTCTGAGAGGTTTTGGCTGCGTTTAAACTTGGAGTGAAGCTCTCTTTGCTTTCGCAGTAGTTTCCTAACTTTGTTGTTGTACCACGGTGGGTTTTTCCCGTCCCTCACAGTTTTACTCGGCACGTACCTGTCTAAAGCGCATTTTACGATTGCCTTGAACTTTTTCCATAAACACTCAACATTGTCAGTGTCGGAACAGAAATTTTCGTTTTGATCTGTTAGTCATTTGACGAGACTACGATTTTCCAGCCGACATAGTCATGAGCCCAGGAGAGGCGCTGCAGGCGATGTGGTACTGTTAGCAAAAGCGTTCGCGACGGTCGTCTGCTGCCATAGCTCATTAAGGCCAAATTTCGCCGCGCTGTCCTAGCGGATACGTTCGTCGTACATGGCACATTGATTTATGCTGTTACTTCACGCACTCTGTTAGCGTTGGCAACTCTACACGAACGTCGCTGCTCTCGGTCGTTAAGTGAAGACCGTCGGTCATTGCATCGTCCGTGGTGAGAGCTAGTGCCTGAAATTTGGTATTCTTGACACACACTTGACACAGTGGATTTCGGAATATTGCATTCCATAATGATTTCAGAAATGGAATGTCCAACTACCATGCCGAGTATAAAGCCTGTTAGTTCCCGTCGTGCGGCCCTAATCACGTCGGAAACCTTTTCACATGAATCACCAGAGTACAAATGACAGCTCAGCCATCTGTATATGTACATTTCGCTATCCTACGACTTTTGTCATCCTAGTTTTTAGTAATTGGGATGAACATAAAGTATTACATCTTTAAGACTACTACTGCAGCTGGACCTAATAATTTAGGAAGTATTCAATGTGACAATGAATATTGTACTGTGAATGTAGCCGCTACTGGCATATACTGTTGCTGAAAAGTTCTCAGGTTTCCAGCCAGGTGGTAGTGATAAAATACTGCGATGTTTGACGTGTGTCATAGTCGTAATCTTCTGAAGGCAGTGTCGAGGTATGGAGTCCCGGGGAAGAGCGCTGTTCATTCCGCCATTTATTGTCACTTATTAACAGCTGTTACGTATGCAGCCATTGCCCGAGTTTGATGTCGCAGTGGTTAAGGCACTGGTAGGGTTCAGCAGGAGAGATAAAGCGGGACGAGGAAGTGCTTACGGCAATGGAGTCATATTTGGTAGAAGCTGGAGTCAAATTACCATCTGTACACTCTTATTTAAATTTTCTATGGCTGCAGCTGTAAACAGCGATCGTGTATACTGTGTACCTCAATATACCAAGTGTTTCTATAATATCCTTGAACTATCACAGTGTTAAACATTTGAATATCGTTCAGTAGCAGAATAGGAAACAGTAAACAAAGTGAAGAATGGGTACTGTAAAGTAAAAATGTGACGATAATTGAAGTTATAGTCGATTTTGAAACTCGAAGTGTAACGAGTTTCTAAGTGAATATTAAGGTTTATTCGTAAATATTATTAAGCACTTTCTAATTGTTACGTTACAATAATCTGAAAATATTTTTGTTACACTTGCTGTATCCTTAACTAATTGTTCCAAAAAATGCTTTTGTAGAACCTGACTTTCAATAAAATTCTTCTGGGTTTGAGGCCGCATTGTCAATTTTAAAATTCCGACGTTTCGGCGACTACTGCAAGACGCCTCCCTCAGGGTGTATTGCTAACTGTGATAACGTGCTCACTGTGACAATGGCCGCGGAAGCCTACGTTTACACGAAGCTAACTTTTGTTTACAGGAACTTTTTAACACAGTTTCATAACTTCACTCCTCAGTTTTGGAGTTTGCTAACATAAATGAAAACCTTAAACTGTTGCAGTATCACTGTTGAAACCATGTTCAAAACGTACATTTGAGAATTAAAAAAATCAGAAAATGAAATGAAAATATTTCTGGTCGTTGTGTCTTACTTCGACAATATGATAACGAACACTTACATCATCGGATGCCTGTAAGCTGGAGTGCCCCGTCAAAATAAATGTGGCCTACAATTTTAACCTTTGTGTTATACTTTTAGCTTCTCAAAGTATATTCTTAAATCTCAGAGTTCCATATTTTATTTTCTACTGACGTTTTATAGTAGATTTTACTTCCTAGTGCATTCGTAAGCGTACTGCGACTAAAAAGACACACAATGAAGCAAAACTGAGCTTAAAATCGAAATATTGCTTCTCCGTTTCGAAATATAAAGCCTTACGCTTTAAATATTTTGCCTTAAGTATTGTTAATACAAATACGTGTAATGATTAATTTGCTAGTTCCTTGACCATTTCAATCTGTTTAATGACATAGATGTTCAGTTGTTAAACAGAGCAGCACATGACTCCACGTTTGAAAACAGTGCCTGTTTACCTCTGTACCTTCGTTGATATATTTCTCAGACCAAGGTAAGGTCTTAGAGCTCTCAGGTTAATGTATTATTCTGATAAGGTTCATTTCCTAGCGCAGAAAATGCATAGGTCAGGTCCAACTTAGTGAAACCGAATGATCCGTCACATCTCAATTAACAAATTGTTAGTAACACTGTGTGATGTTTTGCTACAATGGAGAATGACTTTTCTCCTTGCGACTGCCTTCGAGAATGAGGTGAGTATTCCAGGACTCAAATAGCTACGTAATGGTAATTTCTGACTTTTGTCCTTGCAACTGCCTTCGAGAATCAGGTAAGTATTTCAAGACTCAAATAACTACGTACTGGCCATTTCTGC